>NC_143531.1:21061291-21761916 GCF_031878675.1 Megascapheus bottae
ATGCTGGTGGTGCTCGCCTCCTCTGAGGTGGCTCGCCGCGTTCGCCGCTCCCTCGGCGCCTCACTCTCCGCCTCGCTCTCGGACTCGCTCACTCGCTGGCGTCCCGGCCGCCTCGCCGCGCCCCGGGTCCGCCCCCGCGCCGCCTGCCACGCCCCGCGCCCTCCCCACCGCCGCCGCAGCAGCTGCCGCCGCCGCCGCCGCCGCCACCGCCGCCCCTCAGCCGGGGGCGCGCCGCTCGCTCGGAGCGCGTGTGCGCCGCCGAGGGGGCGTGGCCGGGGCGTGGCCGGGGCGTGGCCGGGCGGAACGCCGCGAGGCGCGCGGGGGGCGGGGGACGTGGACAATGCAAACGCACGCGGGCCCGGCGCGCAGCACGTGGCCCGGCCCGGGCTGGGGGGCCCGGTCACGTGGCGCGGCGGGACAGCCCCAGCTGCCCCCTGGGGTCGCCGGCGTTCGCGCGAACTTTCTGGTGGGCTCCCCGTCCCCGCCTTGCGGGTGGCACACGCGCCGCGGTCGGCACCCACGGGGGAAGGGCGGGCGGGAGGAGGCCCTGGACAGGATATGAGTGGAACTGTGCCGTGGTTGTCAGGAAACGCGAGCCCGGCCGCAGGGCCACGGCCACTTGGGCAGCGAGGACATCCGGTGGCTGCGCGGGTCTGTAATTTAGAGTAGAAAGAGCGCGCGGGCCCCCGAGGCCGCGCTGGGCGCCGCGTGGCGGCGGGCCCGGGGACGCCCGGGGGGACGCGGGCCGGGCCGGCGCAGGTGGAGAACCGCTTCCGGGGCTTCGCGCCACTGCCCTCCCGCAGCCCGGCCGGGCTCCGAGCCGGGCCGGGACCCGGGCCCGCCGTGCTCGGCTAGCCTCGCACAGAAGTGGGTCTGTGTGTCTTTTTGCTTGGGACTGGGGTGCCACCGCTTGAACCACGGCTCCTCTTCCAGTGTTTTGCTGGTTAATTTGGAGCCAACATGCTCACGAATTTCCCAGGTCTGGCTTTGAACCCGGATCCCCAGACGCCAGCCTCCTCCGTAGCTATGATGAGACAGGTCCAATTCTTTCAGCCTGATTTTTGATAAATTTAAAAAAAAAAAAGAATGTGGCATTTCTCTTAAGTTAATATTCTGCCTTTCTCGACCAGTAATGAAGAAGTTTATTCTGGAAGGATTGGGTTTGATTTGCTGTTCCAGAGTAGCTCCTAGAAAATTCAGGGAATGTGAGCTGTATAGCAAGAAGTGATTGGACATACCTGTCCGCTCACATTGATCCTCTTATTTAATTGCATCTGGTGCCTTACAGTCTAGACTATGGAAAAATGATGGTTACATAGCAAGACATGGCGGAAAAGACCGGTAATGAATTACAGACCCTCAGTCCATATACAATGCTGTGAGTGCAATATCACCCTCTGTTGAAATTGCTTCACTCCTTGGCCAGACTTAACCTTTGAGATTAATAAACCAAAGTTGTACATGTGAATAAGTCATTTTGCATTGTCCAACTTAAACATCTCCAACTATTCCTTAGGAAATATATACATATATATTCTTTCTAACATCTTCCTTTAGCAAGCTCTCCATTCCCATCCCAAATATGCTCTTTTATTCTGCATGTAACTTCAGGTTTGTGTTTGCCCCTTGGACTCTGAAAGTCCCTCATTGTGGCAAAATACCTGCACTGGCCTGGGGGCGTGGCTTGCCTAGCATAAATTGAGTTCCTACCTCTTCAGCACTGAAGGGGAAAAAAACAATGTTTCTAAATGAAAGTTCTATTATAAGGCCTATTTACTCTATGTTAATTTCAAGTCTTCTTATGACTAAGGGAGGAAGACAAACATTGATGAACTAACAAGTCTTTTTAAACAGTTGTGTTTTGTTTTGTTGCCAGTACTGGGGCTTGTACTCAGAGGATGGATGTTGTCCCTTGGGGTTTTTTATTATTATTATTATTATTTTAAAGGCTAGTGTTCTACCACTGGAGCCAGAAGCTCCACTCCCAGCTTTTCGCTGGTTAATTGGAGATGACGTTCCTGCACTTTACTGTCCAAGCTGGCTTTGAACCATAATCCTCAGATCTCAGCTTCCTGAATAGCTAGGATTATAGGTGTATAGGTGTAAGCCAACTGCACCCAGCTCATGTCTTTTTTTTTTCATCAAAACTGTTTACTAAGCCAAATGCTGATTGCTTACACCTATACACACATAATTCTAGCTAATCAGGAGGCGGAGATCTGAAGATCATAGTTCAAAGCCCACCCAGGCAGAAAAGTCCTGAGACACTCTCCAAGTAATTAACCAGAAAACTGGAAGTAGAGCTGTGGCTCAAGTGCTAGAGCACTAGCCTTGAGCAGAAAAGCTAAGTGACAGCACCCAAGCCCTGTGTTTAAGCCCCATAATCCCCCCACACCAAAAAAAAAAAAAAAAAGACATGATGGCCTCAGTGAGTGGCTGGCTCTCACCTGTAATCTCAACTACACAGAAGGCTGAGATAAAAGGATTATGGTTCAAAGCCATCTCTGAGCAGGAAAGTCTGTGAGACTCTTATTTCTAAATAACCATTGAAAGGCCAGAAATGGAGCTGCAGCTCCACTTGTGGTAGAGCACAAGGCTTAAGCCAAAAAGCTAAGGGACAGCACCCAGTCTCGAGTTCAAGCACGAGATCTGCCCCTATGCACACTGAAAACAATTTTTTTTAAGTTATGATGGAAAAATCTTCACTGATGTTTAAATTATCTTTTTTTTTTTCTTTGCCAGTCCTGGGCCTTGAACTCGGCTTAGGCACTGTCCTTGGGCTTTCTCCAGGCTAAAGCTCTACCACTGGAGCCACAGCACCATTTCTGGCTTTTTTCCTATGTAGGTGGTACTGAGGAATCAAACCTGGGTCTTCATGCATGCTAGGCAACCACTCTACCAGTAGGCCAAACTCCCGGCCCTAAATTTATCTTTTAAATAAGAAAATCCCATAGTAACGATGAATTGCTAAGGAACTGAGTTAACAAAGAAAGTCCCATAGTACCAATGAGAATAATGTGAAAGACAGAATAACTTACCCAGAGTCATATTCAAATCTGCTCTCATTTGATCTCCTACTGAAAGTTTTCAAGACTAGCCTGATTTTTTTTTTTTCCAAATCGTGGTCTTGCAAACTTTATAAAGTGAGTAAATGCTTTTGACAGTTGTTCATGAAGCCAGAAGTAGATATCTATAGAACCATGGGTTGGAGAGGGCTACAGCATTATACAGCTGTCTTCTTAGATAAATCTGACCTACTTAGCCTTCTCTGGAGGTATTTTTCCTGCTGACTCATGGACAACAGGAAAAGTTACGGCCCACAAAGCAGCTTCCATATTTTGAAGTAAATTTGTTCTCCTGTGTATGTGTGCTATATTTCCATTATGTCCTTGGTCAGGAGTAGATAACGTCACAATATTAGAGCTGGAAAATTTGGAGAAATCATTTTATAGGCCATCTGCTTAATTTTATAGACATGACTGAAGCCTAGAGAGGGCGAAAATGTCTAAGTTAATGGGCTCCTTTAAGTGCAGAATCTATGTATGTATCTACACATGTGAATGTTAACTGAAAAACAATTTAAATATAAATTACAACAGTATGAAAAATATATACAGAAGACTAAAGTAAAAGAGACACAAAAGTGATAACTTCATCAATTCTATTTCTTTTAATTTTATTTTCATAGTGAGTCTATCAATCTTTTTGGTTAGAGCCAAATAAGCTGATTGTTTTTATAGGACAGCTTAGTTGTAGTGGACTCGCCTAGTGTGCATGAGGCCCTGGGTTCAATTTCCTACCACCAGGAGGGGAAAATACCTGTAAATAGCTAAAATGACACTTGGTTTGTTTGTTTTTGCCAGTCCTGAGGCTTGGACTTAGGGCCTGAGCACTGTCCTTGGGCATTCCTCAAAGCTAGGGCTTTACCACTTGACACACAGCACCATTTCTGGCTTTTTTTTTTTAATGTATATGGTACCCAGGAATCAAACCCAGGTCTTCATGCATGCTAGGTAAGCACTCTACCACTAGGCCATGCTCCTGGCCTGACACATGGTTTTAAACAAATGCATGATGTTTAACAACATTTTACCTGCTTTCACTCATTTTTTTGTTTGTATTGTTTTGCTTTTGCTGGTCCTGGGCTTGAACTCAGGACCTAGGTGATGTTACTGAGCTTTTTCAGCTCAGGGATGGCCCTTTACCACTTGAGCTACACCTCTCTTCCAGCTTTTTGGTGGTTAACTGGAAATAAGAGTCTCATGGACTTTCCTGCCAAGACTGGCTTTGAATCATGAAACTCAGATTACAGCCTCTTGAATAGCTAGGATTACAAGCAGGAACCCATTAGCTCCCAGCTGTTTTTGTTTTTGTTTTTCAATGAATACAGGAGAAAAGCACACATGTATAAACGTGAGTTACATCTCAACACATCCTACATAAAACTGATTGTGAAACATTAAGCCCTAATCACCTGTCTCTGACTTAGAAAAGATTTGACATACACAAGATAAAGATTAAATGAGATAATTTATAGTGAATATCTGATTATTAGGCAATCAATAAATGCTAGAAATAATGCTACCATTTATTACTATTATAAAGGCCTGCTATAACGTGGTAAAATGAGTCAAGTTACCTATTCATTAGCACATCTTTTTATCAGATATGCTAAAAGGGAATAATTCATGAAAATAAATTCAACAAGACTTGCTATCTGTTGGTCTATCTATCTACCCATTATTGGTCTTTTTTTTTTTTTTTTTGCCAGTCCTGGGCTTGAGCTCAGGGCCTGAGCACTGTCCTTGGACTTTCTGAAGGCTAGAGCTCTTCCACTTGAGCCTCAGACCACTTCTGGCTTTTTTCTATGTATGTGGTACCAAGGAATCGAACCCGGGTCTTCATGCATGCTAGGCAAGCACTTTAACCACTAGGCCAAACTCCTGGCCCCCCATTATTGGTCTTTTGAAGCAATAAAATCAACCTCTTCACTAAGACACCATCACCATCATTGCTGGGGTCAAAGAAAGCATGGATCTTATGAATTTATTTGTGTGTATATTTGTGTGTTGGTACTGGGACTTGAACTCAGACCTTAGATGCTATCCCTTAGCTTTTTGCTCAAGGCTGGCACTTTACCAATTGAGCCACAGCTCTGATTCAGTCTTTTGGGGGGTTAATTTGTGATAAGAGTCTCACTAACTTTTCTGCACCAGCTGCCTTACAACTGTGGTCTTCAGATCTTATCTTCCTGAATAGCTATGATTACAAAGTGTAAGCCACTGGAACTCAGCAACAAATTACAGCGATGTCTATGCTGTATAAACCGCATTCTGGCTATTGAATGTTTCATGATTCCAGAATCAATCTTACACTAACAGAGGTAACCTAGATATATTTAGTCATATGAACTCATGCTTTTGTGGGAATTACCCAAACTAACACCATATACCAACTACATAGATAAGTAGGATCCTAGTGGCAGTATTTCAGTATTCATCTAACTTTCTGATCTGAACATTGCAGTCACAATTTTAGAAAATAGGCATTATGACCTTTTACAAGGCACTTCACTTCCCAGGGCCTCTTAAAGTGATGAAATAATATGACCTTTAAGGTCCTTTCCATAACTAACCTTGCATGATTTTCTGTTCAGACCTGATAGCTTGAAAGCAGGAAACCTGAACTTTTAACATCCATTGTCTTTTTTTTTCTGATGTTGTTCTGTTTTGTTTTACTGCTTCAAAATTCACTGAGTAAAGCAACTTCACAGCTTCCTGAATCTGCGTGCTTTCAAATTACAGTCCAGTTTGGCATATAAAGTTCAAATAAAAGACTGCCAGGTCCAAAGCAGGAGCCAGCTATTAGGAAGGAGTGATAAAGGAAATCTGTTCTCTCCTCCGAACACCTGGACCATTTGGCAAGACTTATAGTTGGCGGAACTGAGTGCCAAATCTGTGAGGTTGCGGGCAAACTAACCTCCTGTGTTTCCCATCCAGAAAATGGGGGTAACCACAGTCTGCTTCCTAAGTTGAGGCAGAAAAAACAAGTTAGAATATATGTGCCTGCCGAAGAGGCCTGCTGCCATGGTGAGACTGGGCAATAATGTGATGTTGTCATTTCCTGTGTGGCTCACATCTGTCAGCTACTCAGGAGGCTGAGATCTGAGGATCAAGGTTCAAAGCCAAATGAGCAGGAAAGTCCATGAGACCTTTATTTCCCATGAACTGGCAAAAAGCTGGAAGTGGAGTTGTAGGGTAAGTGGTAGAGTGCTAGCCTTGAGCAAAACAAACAAAAGGTCAGGGACAGTACCCAGAGTTCAAGCCCCAGGACAGGGAGCCAAAAACAACTAACAAAATAAATAAAATTTAAACAACAGGGTTATGTATAGTGGCTCTCATAATCTCAATAAGAAGTCAGCCAGGACCCTGTCTCCAAAGTAAGCTAGTGTGATGGCATGGACCTGTCATCTCAACAACTTAGACAGTGTGAAGGAGGAGGATTTTAATCTAAAGTCTACCTGGCAAAAAGTCAAAATCCTAGGTGAAAACCATTAAAAGCCAAAGGAATAGGATGCGGTTCAAGTGGCAGTCTGCTTGCTAACTAGCATGATGCCCTAAATGCCAACCCCAGATCAGCAAAACAAGTACAAGAAAAACAAAAAGAAAGCAAACTAACCATAAAGGGAGAAGACAGCTTTACCAAGGCAGAGGTTAAAAGCTAACCTCTCCCACGGTCCTGAAGGAACCAGAATTCAAACCCAGGCAGTCTGGTCCCTGGCTGTATGCTTATATCCTGGTAACTGGGACTTTTTTTTCTTTTTAAACAATAGACTAAATTCAGCATGTGTGCAACAGAGAACAAAAGCATCTTGTTAATTTATCGAGAATGCTTGCTAAATTGCTGTAAAGGAGGCCCTTGCAGAGGGACAAAACATAGTACCTGGTCCTATAGCACTTTAATACCGAGCTCCCACCCTGGGGAAAGAAGCAGCAGAGCATGAGCAACAGTGGTATCGAACTTACCATTCATGCACTGACTGGCTGTGGCAGACACATGAAGAACAGGATCTATGACTGTAGGCAGAAAAAACAGAACAGGAGGCAAACAGGATACCCAGAACATGCCCCAATGCAAGTAACTGTGAACAGTTGTTCAGAAGTAGTAGAAGGTTGCAAGGCAAAGGGGAGGGCAGAACCAAGGGCAGAATACCAAATTGGGGAGCAGGGGCAGAGAAAAGAAGGGATGGCTTCAGTAACACAGTAGCTTTCAGAAGACATCTACCTTCTTGAAAAGTAGTGGGAAAAGCAAGGCAAAGAGAAAGCTAATACAGATCTGGGGAAACACTGGGAACTTCTATCCCAGTCCTTGCTAGCTATGTGCTCTCTAGGCCTGCTTATAGTGCTAGGTCCATGTGAGCCCGTTAAAGTATAATCTCAACAAAAAGTGAGCCAGGACCCTGGTGGTGTCATAAGAGTTGAAGGTTGAAAAGAGGTGAGTCACTAGGAAAAGTTATCAATGATCAGTAGATGGAGAAGTAATGTGAGCAGACTACAACTGACCACAACATGGTCAAATAGCAATTAAAGGTTATCTTCCCCAATAGATCAGTTCTCTATGGATCCTCCCTGGTCTGTCAACAGATTTTAAATGACCTATCCCACCTACCTTTGAAAGTTGTTTTGTTATATTTTAGAGGTGCAGTCCTGCGCCCAGTGGCTCCTGCCTATAATCCTAGCTGCTCAGGAGGCAGGGATCTGAAGATCACTGGTCAGAAGCCAACCTGGGTAGACAAATCCCCAAGACTTTTCTCTACAATTAGCCAGTGGAAAACTGAACTGGAGCTGTAGCTCAAGTGGTAGAGTGCTAGTTATGAGTTGAAAAAGATGAGCAAGAGTGCCTGAGTTCAAGACCCAGTACCTACACATAAAAATTTTTATATTTACAGATCAGTCTCACTTAGAAATATAAATTACAGAATTACACTATTTATGTATTTATTTACTTACTGGTAGGTTCAAACCCAGGGCTTCATGCACATCAAGACTCTCTCATTGAGCACTATCACTGAGCTTCACAGTAGCCCTTTTAGGAATATTTTATGGTAAGTAAATTCATAATAAGAGAAAAACGTATTGGGAAGTATTTGAGGAGATCCACTCTTATAGGAGCATCAAAGACAGTATGCAATGGTAGTTTTCTTGAAGATAACTTGAATATGGAATAGGAATCCTAAAAATAACTGTACTCGATGCAGTAATATTCTTGGGAATTCATTTTGAGAAGATAATTTAAGTGAAAACTATTCTACAAGGTATTTTTTGCAACATTATTTGTAATGACTTCATACTGAAAACATCCCAAATAAATTCATTAACATGGAAATAATAAAAAAAATAATAGTTTGGGGCTGGGAGTTTGGCCTAGTGGTGGAGTCCATGCCTAGCATGCACAAAGACTTGGGTTTGATTCCTCAGTACCACATACATAAAAAAAAAAAAAGCTAGAAGTGGTGCTGTGGCTCCAGTGTTAGAGTTCTAGCCTGGAGGAAAGCCCAAGGACAGTGCTCAGGCCCTGAGCTCAAGCCCACAACTGGCCAAAAAAATAGTTTGATAACTTCAGTGAAAAATTCTTCAATTCAATGACTATATATATAAAACACCATAGATATGAATATATAAATGAATATATATCAACAACTATTATATATATTACACTCTACTATAAAGACTAAAAAAGTTGGAAGGAAGGAAGCGGCTCTGTGGCTCAAGTGGTAGAGTACTATACTAGTCTTGAGCTGAAGAGTTCAGGGACAGCGCCCAGGCCCAGAGTTCAAGCCCCAAAAGTGACAAAAAAAAAAAAAAGTAGAAGGAAATGTTCACATGACTTTGGAGAAAAGGGACTTTCAGGCAATAAAATTGGAAAAAGGTAGTGAATGAGGTTTATCAATTTAGGCCCAAACCCAAAGAAGAAGCAATAGGAAGCAATAGTTATAAGCAATTTGTTTCTTTTCTTTTTTTTTTTTTTTGGCCAGTCCTGGGCTTGAGCTCAGGGCCTGAACACTGTCCTTGGACTTTCTCAAGGCTAGAGCTCTACCACTTGAGCCTCAGCACCACTTCCGGCTTTTTTCTATGTATGTGGTACCGAGGAATCGAACCCGGGTCTTCATGCATGCTAGGCAAGCACTTTAACCACTAGGCCAAACTCCTGGCCTGTCGGGAGCAAGAGTGGAATCAAACTGTACTTTGATTTGCATCAGATAATTGCTTGATTGTCTTATTGCTTTTTGGCCTTCTCCTGTTCAATTGATCTGAGATTTACCATATGAATGTAACCCCCAACAGTTCCCTGATTAACCATCTGGATGTAACACCTGGGAGTGCCCTGGTCTCAAGGAGGGATAAAAACTTTGAGTTAAGAATAAACGAGGTGGCAGTTTTTGCTTGGGCTGCAGACCTCCTGGACCCAATGTGCTTGTCTCTCTTCTAATTTTTCCAGTCCCTGCCCCTTATTTGTTTATTTTCTACCAGATGATTTAACAACTTTCTGTTGTAAAACAAAAAACTTTACAAAACCAAATACAATACAAACTCACAGAGTGTAGAATATACCATCATGGAGTAGGTAGGCCAAAGGTTAGAGCTGGTGGCATAAATGGAAAAGGAGGTCAACGATTATTAGACGTCTACCTGCTCTTCCAACAAGCAGAACACTATGGGAAGGAAACTCGTACACAGGTCATTGGCTTAATGAGCAGAAATCTGGACAGGAAATGGTTACAGCAGTCTTCATTCTTAGAGGAAGTTGATGTAATAAAGGTAGAAGTCTAAAAAAAGATCAAGCATTCTCTCTGTCTCTCTGTCTCTGTCTGTCTCTCTGTCTCTGTCTCTGTCTCTCTCTCTCTTTGTTTCTCTCTGTCTCTCTCTCTGTCTCTCTCTCTCTCTGTCTCTCTCTGTGTCTCTGTCTCTCTTTCTCTCTCTGTCTCTCTCTCTCTCTCTCTCTCTCGCCCTCCCTCAGTCATGGGGCTTGAAATCTGGGCCTGAGCACTGTCCCTAAGCTCTTCAAGCTCTCAAGGTTACAGCCCTAACCCTTGAGCCACAGCCCCACTTCCGAGTTCTCTACTGGTTAATTAGAGATAAGAGTCTCACAGGCTTTAGTGCCCCAGATGGCTTTGAACCTCGATCCTCGATCCTCAGATCTCAGTTTTCTGAGTAGCTAAGATTACAGGAGTGAGCCACTGACACCCCCCACCCCCGCAAGATCAAACATTTCTGATCTCTGAAGAATAAGCCCAGATGGTATTCTGTAAACACATGGGAAGAGGGAGAGAGGATTGGATGGAATAATATATAGAGAGTCATTTTGCTAATAATATAATTGTATTGAAGGCTGGATTTCCAATATAGCAATGTACTGAGGGGGGGGCCTTGGGGAGGTTATTGGATTATGAGGGCTTTAACCTCATCACCTGATTAATCCATTGATAGGTTCACAATTGGAATGGCTATTGGGAAATTACAGCTATTTAGGGAGTGGGACCTAGTTAAATCGAGTAGGTCCTTTGGGTATGGTCTTAAGGTCTATGCTCTGTCAAGTCCTCTCTCTTCTTCTTCTACCTGGGTGCCAGGAGGTATGCAACCCTGCCTCACCATCATGCTGTGCCTCACCACTGGCCCCCAAGCTAAACAGCCAAAAAACCACAAACTGAAATGAAGACCCCTCCCCAAGTTCTCTCTTTTAAGTTTTTTTTCTCAGGCATTTTTGTCACAGTGATGGAAACCTGACAAATGCATTAAGGCTATGGGGAGGGGGGAAGGGAAATGGGGACCAAGACATGTGAAAGGGTATCAATGTATGGGAATTAATGCACCATTTATCTGGCAAATATCATGTAACCCTTCTATTAATTACAATAAAAAATATATATAAAAAAGATTGCAGAATTAATTAGGATGTTCTTTAACTATAATTCTAACTTAAAAGAATGATGATCTTGCAGATTCTTTATTTATTAATTTAATTGTGTGGGTCTTAGGGCTTGAACTCAGCGCCTAGATGCTGTCTTTGAGCTGCCAGCACCCAGTTCCTTTTATGTTTTTTAACTTTCGTGTGTGTGTGTGTGTGTGTGTGTGTGTGTGTGTGTGTGTGTGTTTGTGCCAGTTCTGAGGCATTCTCCCTTAGCTTTCTGCTCAAGGCTAGTATATAGCTCCACTTCTGCTTTTTAGCTAGTTAATTGAAAAATAAAAGTCTCATGAACTTTTCTGCTCAGGCTGTCTTCAAATATTGATCCTCCTCTCAGCCTTATGAGTGGGTAGGATTCTAGGTATGAGCAACCAGTACCTAGCTAAAACACTAAACTGTTGTGTGTGTTTTTTAAAGAAAGTATGAAAGTAGGATTACATTGTGTAAACTTATTCTTTCTGCTGATCTCAACGTGCAAATAACTTACATCTTTTCAAAGAAGAGTATTTGATCTTTCTCACCAAAGCCTGGCGTTTGGCTGCAGGAAGCCTTCTGAATGTTGCTAGCTTTGTGCTTGTACTCACACGTACTTGCTTGTTGCCTGCATGTTTGGCTCATGGGTGCCAAGACTCAGCTTTTACCTCAGGCCTCAGGAATATCAGGTTTCAGCTCGCATTGTTTGTATGTGCTTTCATGACTTACTAAAGTAAGTGAGTGTTTTCCACCAATTCACACTGCAGGGTTTATGGGTTTTTTTCCTCTAATATTCACAAACATCCCCTGTAACAGTAAGCCCAGACATAAGTGGGTATTTAGCAATATTTCTGAGAAAAACTAGGTAAGTTTATCCATCCATATAACAAACATAGTGTTTCAAGTTAGCATTTATCCCTGGGGTTAAGTCTTACGTTGGATTTACACACACACACACACACACACACACACACACACACACACACTGAGCCCAGTTCTTTCTAGGCACTTCTCCAGCTGTAAGTTAGCAAGGCTTCGTGCTAATTGGGGAGACAGACAGAATTACAGCTCCCACCACTCCCCTGCCACCGATCCTGAACATGTGTCATCAGATCACACACTGTAAATCGATCCCAGATTCCTGCCAAACGGGGCACAGTCTGCATTCCACACCCACAGCTCTGGGACAAGGAACTGTAAAATAGAAATAGGACATGCCCCCCTTTCATTTGGTGAAAGCCTAAGTGTATTTGCTATACATTTTTAATTCACAGAATAGATTCCCCACCACCACCCCATAAACACAAACTGGCCTTTAAAATCTCTACCCCCTAGAGGAAATAGAGTACCTTCAAGATGCCGGTCCACCCAATTATTAATGTCTCTTTCAATTTCTTGATGAAGGTTGGGTTATTAGGAAATAGGGAAGATGAAGGGTTCATGTTAGATAATAAAGTGACCTTCCCTCAACTGAAGACTGCACATACAATCTGAGTGGAGAGCCTCGGAGGCATCGGAGTCTAGGATTTCAGTTGCAGGACCTCTGCAACTACCCTACACATGAGCTCCTAGCACTGATGACACAGGAGAAATACTTACATTCTCTAGTCCTTTGCCATCCCATTTGGAGGGTGAGCTCACTATCAACTTATGCTTCCTGAAAGATATTAACAGACAAACATCACTAAAATTTGTCTTTATTTTCAAGACTATGGAAACTGGATATGGATGGGTGGCAAGGAAAGGCCAGTTGTCACTAGCCAGCTCGCACCAGGAACATCTGGGAAATGCACAGGAAGATTGACTGTCTATTGTGAAGTCCTTAACCACAGCAGTGTCTGGGGAGTCCAAATTTGGTTAGCACGCTTACCAGTAATCGCCCCTGCCAAGGGTTTCCACTGTTTCTCCATGTGGCAAACATTTAACCCACTCCTTTAGATATTAAAACCATCATTAATTTTTAATTTGGCAAAAAAACTATTTGTATTTATGGTATGCAATATGTTTGAAATACACAGACATCATGAAATGCTTACATTGAGCTAATTAACAAATTTGTTACCTCACACCTTCATTTCTTATAGTGAGGATACTTAAAATCTACTTGCTCCTTCTAGGAATATACTAAAAAAAAAAATCCATGTGTTTGACCCAATACATCCTCATTAGATCTTAACAAACAATCATGGAAGTATTGGAGGTAGTGAGTACTTTGTAATAAACAGGCTAATGCCAGAGAGTGAGTCGCCAGACCAAGCAGTCAAACTTTATAGAAAAGAGTCTGCAAATTTTCAAATTAAATTGTATTATATATGAAGAGAGCTAGTATAATGGTGGCTTGGCTTGGCTTTTTCTAACTTTATCAATTATACTAGCTAATAAATAAAGACCCTATGGCTAAGTGCATACTCATCTCAAAGCATTTTGATGGCCGTCTGGGATAATATAACTTATTCCAGGGCCAGGAGTTTGGCCTAGTGGTTAAAGTGCTTGCCTAGCATGCATGAAGACCCAGGTTCAATTCCTCGGTACCACATACATAGAAAAAAGCCGGAAATGGTGCTGAGGCTCAAGTGGTAGAGCTCTAGCCTTGAGAAAGTCCAAGGACAGTGCTCAGGCCCTGAGCTCAAGTCCAGGACTGGCAAAAAAAAACAAACAAAAAAAAAAACTTATTCCAAAGGCTGCATTGAGAGACCTAGTCACCAGAATCTGCTAGGGCCATGGTGGAAGGAGGCCAGGTGAATCACTGTCCCCAGATCTTAACAACAAAACAGAGAAAACGGGAAGGCCTCAATGTATATTTCTAGGTTGATTTTAGATGTTTTTTTTCTAATTTCAGACAGTTAGGAAATGAAACCAATAATGTTTGAAGAAAGAACCTATATGACCAAAATAAAGGCACTCTAACCTCATATTTTTTACAAGTGTGATTACATCTATGTGGGAGAGGCAATAGTAAGATTATATAAGAAGTAAGAGCAGTTGAAGTCTGTTTAAGTATAATAGTTGCTTTCATTTCCTGAAAAGTCCAATTATGAACAATGCCTATAAAAGCTAATGTAAATTATGTAGCAGTGAAAGTGGATCCTTCTGAAATATCAATATGTAAGTCCCTCCGGAGAAGTTTTCCTATGTTTCTACTTATCTATTACAATAGATTCTCTGTACAGCATTTTGTTGTAAAAGCCACTGACTGTAAGCAAGGAGACTGCTGGGCTAGGTGAGTCCCAAGGGAGGATGTGGGAGCGCTCTGGAAAGAGGGCTCTAGCTGGCTATGACAGGAGAGGATCTGAGTTATCCTTCTTAGAAAGGTCAAGTCATTCCTCCTTTGAGGAGAGGATGGTTAGGATGGTCCAGGTGGAGACAGGGACAAACATAATTGTAATTATTTGATAGCAGTACTTGAGCTTGAACTCAGGCCCTGGGCACTACCCCTTAGCTTTTTAACTCAAGTTTTGTGTTCTACCAGTGGAGCCACAGCTCCACTTAGGTTTGGGGGATTTTTTGTTTGTTTGCATTTTGTGGGATTTTTTTTTTTTTTTTGTAGTTCACTGGAGATAAGTCTCACACTTTCCTGCTTAAGCTGGCTTTGAACCATGATCCTCACATCTCCAGTCTACTGAGTAGTTAGAATTACAAGCGTTAAGTCATCAGAGCTCAGCTACCATTTTAACTTTTTTTTTAGTGGGGGGCCATAGTAGATCTCATTAAAAATATAAATAAATAAAAATAAATTTAGGAAAAGGCAAATGATGCTGTCCCTTGATTATCTCATATTGTTACAGTATCTCACTTTGTTACCTGATATATCAGGTATATTTGTATTTGGTTATTTGAAATTGGATAGGGAAGGGGGAAAACAAGATGAGGGGTGGGGGTGGGGGGAAGGGAAATGGGGACCAAGACATGTGAAAGGGTATCAATGTATGGGAATTAATGCACCTTCTATCTGGCAAATATCATGTAACCCTTCTATTAATTACAATAAAAATATATGAAAAAAAGGCAAATGAGTGAGTGTGTAGGTTCCTTTGCCTTATCGTTTTTTGCTCAGGTATTTCACTCATGACTAGTGCTCTACTGGTTGAGCCACAGTTGCACTCCAGAGTTTTGCTAGCTCATTGAAGATAATACTCTCGTGGGTTTTTTTTTTTTTTTTTTTTTTGGCCAGTCCGGGGCTTGAGCTCAGGGCCTGAGCACTGTCCTTGGACTTTCTCAAGGCTAGAGTTCTACCACTTGAGCCTCAACACCACTTCTGGCTTTTTTTTTCTGGGGTACTGAGGAATCGAACCCGGGTCTTCATGCATGCTAGGCAAGCACTCTACCACTAGGCCAAACTCCCGGCCCTCTCGTGGATTTTTTTTTTCGTGGATTTTTTTAAATTCAAAATTTGACCTGTGATCTTTAGACCTTAGCCTCCCAAATAGCTAGGATTCAGAAATTGTAGGAACTTAGAACTGGTCTTAGTGGAGGAGCTGAGGTGTAGAGTGCACATTCCAAAAGTAAGCCTACAAGATTTCCCAAGGTAGACCAGGTATGGTATGTGAAGAGGAGGAAAAAAAGAAGCCAAGAAAGGTTCCGAGTTTTGTGGTTAAAAAACCAGAAAGTAGGACTGGGAGTTTGGCCTAGTGGTAGAGTACTTGCCTAGCATGCACAAAGACCCCGGATCAATTCCTCAGTACCACATACACAGAAAAAGGCAGAAGTGGTGCTGTGGCTCAAGTGGGTAGAGCTCTAGCCTTGAGAAAACCCAAGAACAGTGCTCAGGCCCTGAGCTCAAGCCACAGAACTGGCAAAAAAAGGAAAAAGAAAAAGAAAAAGAAAACCAGAAAACACCTTTGCCAATCAATTTAGATGGCAATAAATTAAATCAACAATTGTTGCTTTAAAAATAGTTCCAAGACAGGCACTAGTGGCTCATGCTTAATAACTCAGGTGGCTGAGATCTGAGGCTGGTGGTTCAAAGCTAGCCCAGGCAGGACTGACTGTGAGATTCTCATCTCCAATTAACCACACACAAAAAAAAACCCCCTAGAAACCCCTGTGGCTTAAGTGATAGAAAGCTAGCTTAGAACAAAAAAGCTAAGGGACAGTGCTCAAGTCCTGAGTTCAGGCCTCAGGACTAACACACACACACACACACAACTGATACATATGCTAAAATGTCCACTTTGTCATTCAAATTATCAGTGTAATTTCTACAAAAGCTTGCTCTTTGGGAGTTACTCCATTCTTCTACCCATGACCACTTCCCCTTCTCTCTGTGCCCATTTGAGCTTTGCCCATCACTAATGGGTTGGTTCTGGCTCTCCATTCTCCAGGAAGCCTACCTTGGTCATATCACCAGAAAAAAACTGATGCTATTGTCTTTACTATGCTAGCTCTAAGGATTTATTTAATCTATCATTTTTGCTCCTATTTCTTGGAGTTCATTTCGAGAAATATTATTTTATATGGTCAGATGCACATAGGTATTGTGCCTTTATGTTCCTCTCCTAAGAGAATCTTCCTTTGGTCTCACCATATGTGAATGCCTCATATGATGATTTATTTTAATTAAATAGTTGAGTTAGTTCTCTCCATAACCAGTTTCCTGTTTAGTTTCTATGTGCTTCTACTTTTAACTCTTTAACTTGTGCTCTACACCAAGAATTGGCTCACAAATGGCTGCTTCTACTTGCACTACCAGACTTCTCTTCCACTTCTCTTCTCTTCAAACCTTAACTCATTCACTCTGTGCTGGTGGCTCCCGTCCTTCTGTCACCACCAGAAATTACCTAGACCCTTCACATTATGAAGTCATCAGACATTTCCAGACAGTTTACAATAAAAGGGATTTTGTAAGCTCCATTATTGTATGCTGAGTCAAGCATTTCTCTGGCTCTGTGTTGGGCTGGCTTGGGTGCCTGGGATTCATGTGCAGACATTTCAAGGGCTGTTGATAAACTCCTCGGTGAGCTGACTCCACAAAAGTGCTTGCAATGTCCCAATGCTACTTATCCGTCAACTGCCAGAGAAGCACTCCTAAATCTGAAAGTGCCAGTGCACCTCTTTCAGTGCCCAAAGCTAGGGGACTTCTGGGCAGGCAAGAAGAGGGGGTCATTTCCACCTACTAGGGCCTGCTGGTTTTAGATAATTTTTTTCTAAAAGGAAAAAACAATGATCATTTAAAATGGGGAGAGAGAATTCAGTTTCCCTGAGCACCCTTGAATTTTCTTCTCTTTTATTTTATTCTGATTTATTTTTGATGCCTGTCCTGGGATTGGACACAAGGCCTGGGCCCTGTTCTTGAACTTCCATACTCAAGGCTTGAGCCACACCTCCACTTCCAGTGGGTTTTTGTGGGTCTTTTTGTTGTTTTTTTTTTTTTTGTGGGAGGGTCATGGGGCTTAATTCTGGGCCTGGGTGATGTCCCTGAGCTCTTCAGCTCGAGGCTACTTTCCTACCCCTTGAGCCACAGCACCACTTCCCGTTTTCTGGTGGCTAATTGTAGATAAGAGCCTCTCAGACTTTTCTGCCCAGACTGACTTTGAACCTCAATCCTCAGATCTCAGCCTCCTGAGTAGCTAGGATTATAGGCGTGAGCCACCCCAACTGGCTTGCTTTTCTTTCTTGTATGCTTCTTTTGGTTTCTCAAAAGAGAAACTTGATCATCTTTAACTTTTTCAATTCTTGTGGTCCTTCCACTTTTAAAAATGTAAGTAATAGGGGCCGGGAGTTTGGTCTAGTGGTAGAGTGCTTGCCTAGCACGCACAAAGACCTGGGTTCAATTCCTCGGTACCACATACAAAAAAAAGCAAAAAGCCGGAAGTGGTGCTGAGGCTCAAGTGGTAGAGCTCTAGCCTTGAGAAAGTCCAAGGACAGTGCTCAGGCCCTGAGCCCAAGCCCAGGACTGGCAAAAGAAAAAAAAAAGTAAGTAATAGGGCCATCTGAGAGCACTCAAACAAAATCGCATTTTAAGAAAAAAATTCGCATTTGACCTGATGTGCAGATTTCTAGCAGCGCCTCAAAAGCTCTCCATACTGCTTCTTGGCCCCATTTCTAGGATTTCTGTTTCTAGCCCTCTTCTCTAGTCATTCCAAATTCCAGGAATAGATTATTTGTATTCCTTGAGAACCCCATGGAATCCTCCAACTCCACATTTTTGTTGTTCTTCTCTGTCTGTAAGCACTGCCTAGCCTATTTCTTCTCAGTGCATTTCTATGTATGTTTCAACGTAAGAAAATGTCAGCTTATTCTTTCAAAAAAAATCACAATGAAGACATACAGAACATGAAGTGTCCCTAAACCACCAAAGGAGAAACCCCTGCCCTCAAAGAGTTAGCAAAATGGTGAGCCACACTTAGAAAGAATAGACTTTGTAAAAACACAGGACAGTGAAGTGCTACGAGTCTAGTCTCTCGGTGAAGCCTTCTGCTCCCCAGGCACCCATATTCTCGATTGGTATACTTGTCTATTTGCCCCAGAGTTGGCCACCATCTCATCTCAACTGCCTTTCAAGAAGACTTGATTACTCTTTTCTTCCCTTACTCTTCCTTCCTTAATCTTCCTCCTTTCCTGCTTCTTTGTCTCCTCTTTTTTCTTTTTCTCTTCCTCCTTCCTTTTCTCTGTTGTTGGGGATGAACCGTAAGGCTACCAGGATGCAGAATTAAGGGATCATAAAGGGAGAGGCACAAACACTGGCAAGCACTGAAATGGTCTTAATGAAAGACTTAATCTCAGGAACTTGGGTCCCTTTTCCCTCAGTAATCTTCACCCCTACTTTAAGCAGCATTTTCTGAACAAGGAAGCAAATCACTACATGATATAAAGTACAATGGTTCAGGATATTTGAAGTAGGCCTGCAATGGAAAAATATAGTTTAACGCTTTCATTTTTGTTGTTGTTGTGGTCAGTCGTACGCCTTAAACTCAGGGCTTAGCCACTGTCGCTGAGCAATTTTTGCTCAGGATTATCACTCTACCACTTTAAGCCACAGTACCACTTGGTCTAATTGGACTTTTCTTCCTGGGCTGGCTTTGAACCACGATCCTGAGATTTTCACCCCCTGAGTAGCTAAGATTACAGGTGTGAGTCACCAAGTCCCGGCTAACAGTCTCATTTTTACGCCATACTGTTTGAGTTATAAAGAATTAGGGAAGAAGTGTTTGCTTTCATCTGAACTATTGTTTCAAGATGAGACCTGCTAGACCTAAGGTGGCAGAGGAGCCACGGGGACAGTTGGGCATTGGTGGCTCATGCCTGCAATTCTAGCTATTCAGGAAGCTGATATCTTAGCATCATGTTCAAAGCCAGCCTGGGCAGAAAAAGTCTGTGAGACTGTTATCTTCAATTAGCCACAAGCCTAGAAGTGGAGCTACAGTTCAAAGTGGTAGGCCTCTAGTCTTGAGCAAAGGAGCCCAGGGACAGTACCCAGGCCTGGGACTTACCCAAAAAAATACAATAAAAATAAATAAAATAAAATAAAATTAGGACAGTCACAAGGGAGAGGGGGAAGCTCAGCTCATTACAACCTAAGTCTCTTCATACCATTGATTTGAATGCAGAAGCCTATTCTGGTAATCTCTTGGTGGGTTTTGTTTTATTTTAAGCAGAGTTTATAGACACTACTACTAGATTTCAAAACTAAAGAGATATAAATAACTGTAGGCAGGGTTCAGAGAAGTCCCACCTCGCATGCAGTATGGGCAAAGGTATCTATTAATAGACAATGAAACTGAAATCACTTAGCTGAAGGAGAGAAAGTTTAGATTAATCCTGAACTGTAGTGAGTGGAGAAGAGATTACAGAACACTGAGGACCCGGTCAGGCAAAAACATGGTTTTTTTGTATGCCAGTACTGGGGCTTGAACTCCAGGCCTGGGCATTGTCCCTTAGCTTTTCACTCAAGGTTTTGCTCTACCACTTGATCCACACCTCCACTTGTGGCTTTTTGTGTTGTTGGTCATGGAACTTGTCCTTGGGTTGTCACTGTCCCTGAGCTCTTTTACTAAAGACTAGAGCTCTACTACATTGAACCACAGCAGCATTTCTGGTTTTGGGGTGGTTAATTAGCGCTAAGAGGCCCACAAATTTTCCTGCCCTGATCCTCAGAGCTCAGGCTCCTCCATAGCTAGGATTACAGGTATGAGTCGCTAGTGCCCAGCAAGCATAGCTCTTAATTTATTTCACTTTAGAATCTCTATTTTTCAAGGGAGGGGGGAATGATAAAATCAGCGAAGAAATGAAAGTTCTTTAGTAGTATCTGCTAAATATAGCTTATACAAAAAATAGGAAGGAGCCTCTAAAAGCAATCAAATATTTTTAAAATATCCATGAAATGAACTTTGTATTACTTAATTGTATACCTAAAATGATTAAAATGACAAATTTTATTATATATATATTTATTTAAAACTTTTTTGTGATATTGAATGCCTAAGCTAACCACTGCTCTACCTCTAAGCTATACGTCGAGTCTTCAGTGATGTGTGTGTGTGTGTGTGTGTGTGTGTGTGTGTTTTGTTTTATTTTGTGACAATGTTTTTCTATGTGGCTCATGATAGGACTATAATACATAATTGACACATTATCTTGTTGACTACCTCCATATGGAATTTTATTCAAGTTGTGGATAAGTATAACAATATGTTGAGTGGGATCTTGGGTATTCTATCTTATTCTCCAATGAAGAAAGATAGCTTTGGTCACTTATCTGTGAGATAAACCAATAATCAAACAAAAACAAAAGCAAAAAACAGTCCTAACGAAATAGTTCTAGCTATTCTGGAGCCTGAAACAGAAGGATTGTTTGAGCCCCAGCATTCAAGGTCACGAGGTCAACATAGCAAGACATCTCAGAAAGTAATAGGACTTTGGACATTGCTAACTTGAAGCGAAGTCTATCTGTCCAGTTTCCTTTTGCAACTTAATGAATGCTACAAAATCTACATATAGCAATCCTGGGGCTTGAACTCAAGGTCTGGGTGCTGTCCTTGAGCTCTAGGGTTCAAGGCTAACACTCTAATAGCTACAGCTCCCCTTCTGGCTTTTTGTGGTTAGCTAGAGAGAAGGGGGACTTTATCAGGTATTTCCCTGCCTCAGCTGGCTTTGAACCCTGCTCCTGAGATCGCAGCTCCTGAGTAGCTATGATCACAGGCGTGAGCCACCTGTGAGCCATGGTGCCCGTGGATATTATCACTTCTTGAAGGAAAAAATATTCTCCTCAAAAAGCATAGTTTCATTCAACCATTTAAAAAAAAGGAATTCGGGCCGGGAGTTTGGCCTAAGTGGTTAAAGTGCTTGCCTAGCATGCACGAAGACCCGGGTTTGATTCCTTGGTACCACATACATAGAAAAAAGCCAGAAATGGTGCTGAGGCTCAAGTGGTAGAGCTCTAGCCTTGAGAAAGTCCAAGGACAGTGCTCAGGCCCTGAGCTCAAGCCCAGGACTGGCAAAAAAAAAAAAAAAGAAAGAAAAAGGAATTCTAACCCATACTACATCATGGTTGAAACTTATACTCAACTGAACCAGTTTCAAAAAACCAAATATTTCATAATACTTTATATGCATACTTAGAACTTTTAGAGATATAACATCGAAGAGTAATGGACAGGGGCTGAGACAGGGATCTCCATTCTCCTCTGTACTGGAAATCATTTCAGTTCTAGAAGATCGAAAAGTTTCTGAAAACTAGATGTTAGGGATTATTATTAAGTATTAAAGAATATGATGCCACTGAACTGTACTCTTAAAAATAGCCCAACAAACAGCCTGGTACCCACAGCTCACACCTATAATCCTAGTGACACAGGAAGCTGAGAGCTGAGGGTTGTGGTTCAAATCCAGTCAGGGCAGGAAAGTTCATGAGACTCTGATCCCTAATGAACAACTAAAAAGCAGAAAGTGGAGGTGTGGCTCAGTTAGGAGAGTGCCAGTCTTGAGTGAGAAAGCTAAGAGACAGTGAGCACCAGGCACCGAGTCCAAGTCCCGGTACAGACGCTGGCACACACTTACCCCACCCCACACACATGGCTGAAATAGCACATTTCATGTTTGCATATTTCACAACTGAATTTTTTTTTAAAGTGTCAGCTCTCAGCTGGTGACAGTTCCCATGCTCACTCACTGGCTCATTCTCGATATTTTAATGTGATGGTAAATCTATGTCTGGTTCTCAAAACAGTACAGGACTCATAAATCTGGGCTAGCTCTTAGTAAATATCTTTTTGAATAGCAACTGGAAACATGACAGTGCCTCTCAAATCGCACCTGCAGCTTGCAAACTGCCTGCTTCAGGTAGAGAGGCACAATTTATTTTTACAATTCCCCTGGAGCAAGAGTTGATTAAACGCTTGATAAAATAACTTCTTGGAAGACTAGGTTTAGATGTTTCTTTCCTCCTATTTTCCCATCTTCCTTCCCTCCCCCATGAACACCACCTCAAAGGCAACAGTGTGTGATCCCCCCTCCCAGTCCTTCTTTTTAAAGTATTAGTATCAATGCACGTTGGAATTTTATGGCTCTCTCAAAAGCAGAGACCACATTTCCCTTTGGGAACATCTCTTCTCCCAGTTAACAGAGGCAACAGTTTCCAAGATAGAACATTCGCTGGCACACTATGGGTCACACCTGTAATCCTAGCTAAACAGAAGGTTTAGAGACGGAGAATCATGGTTCAAAGCCAGCCCAGGCAGATAAATCCACCGCTCTTATTTCCAATTAATCAGCAAAAGCCAGACGTGGAAGCATGGCTCAAGTGTAGAGTCCTAGTACTGGCGAACGAGAAGAAAAGAGAGAAGAAGGGGAAGGGAAGGGAAGGAAAAGGAGAAGAAGAGGGGGGAGAAAAATGTGGAGGACAGAGGACAAGTAGAGGAAAAGGCATGATAATAGAGAGGGGAAGAGAGAGAGGGCTGGGAATTTGGCCTAGTGGTAGAGTGCTTGCCTAGCATGCACGATGCTACCACATACATAGAAAAAACCGGAAGTGGTGCTGTGGCCCAAGTGGCAGACCACTAGACCACTAGCCTTGAGAATGCCCGAGGACATTGTTCAGGGCCTGAGTTCAAGCCCCAGGACTGTCGGGGGGAGTGGGGAGAGCGAGAGAGAGAGAGCGAGAGAGAGAGAGAGAGACAGAGACAGAGAGACAGAGAGACAGAGAGACAGAGACAGAGACAGAGACAGAGAGGAAAGGAAAAAGAAGAGGAGGAGGAGAGGGAGAAGAGAAGAGGGGCAGAGGGAGATAACGCATTTGTGTGTGTGTGTGTGTGTGTGTGTGTGTGTGTGTGCATATGACTGGGTGTGAATTGAAGCTTGAACTTAATTGGAGATAAGTGTCTCCTTAGGCTGACTTTATTTTTTTTTTTTTTTGCCAGTCCTGGGCTTGAGTTCAGGGCCTGAGCACTGTCCTTGGATTTTCTCAAGGCTAGAGCTCTACCACTTGAGCCTCAGCACCACTTCTGACTTTTTTTCTATGTATGTGGTACCGAGGAATCGAACCCGGGTCTTCATGCATGCTAGGCAAGCACTTTAACCACTAGGCCAAACTCCCAGCCCCTTAGGCTGACTTTAAACTGTGAACATCAGATCTCAGCCTCCTAAGTAGCTAGGATTACAGGAGTGAGCCATCCGCTCCTGATTTTAGAGAATACATTTTACCGGTACTGAACACTGAGGTGTAGAGTACCAGTAAAGCATTTCCTTTGGGCTCCTTCCCCTGATGGCTGCTTCTCTGGGGGAAGGGAGCCGGAGAGCACACTGGGAAATACTGCCCTAGTTCCTCTTTCTATATCTGCGGTTTTCACTTCCCCTCTCTCAGAAATCCCCAGGTAAAGCTACTGCTTTCTCCTCTTCCTGCCTTTGTCACTCCGCTTCCGGGCCTCACCTTCATCCCTTGCCTCAGCTCCTTTTCCTGGCTTCACACCATGAGTCCCATGTCCCCCAAATAGTGCCAGCAGGTTGGTTCTAGACCAAACACAACTCTGCACTTCTGCTCTGGCCCTGTAGTTGCTGGTGGCATTGGGTGCTGTTCCACCCTGGGGAGTCAGGGTTTGGTGGTCAGGTCCAGGTCTATGTCCTGGCTGCTCTCAGCTGCTCACAGCTACCTCACTTTACCATTTTTCATAGCATCCAGACCACTGTGCAGCCTATGGGCGTTGCCTGTCTGTCTTCCCAGGTGTCACAGCCAGGCGAGCTAGGGCCTTGTCTGGGATCAGAATCTTTGTTATAAGCCTGCAGTTATCTAGGTGCACCTCCTAGCTGCTCACAATGGGGTGCTCGCCTTGTGCTTAGTGGTGGGGTTAACAAGCAGTGTATGGCAGAGTGTTGTAAACTTTATGAAACTCTCAACTTCTGGTTCTTTCTACTCCCTTGGAGCCTGGAGGAATGTCTACTCTACGTCCTCCACGTCAGTGGCTACAATGATTGATTCTCACTTATTTGCCTTTATATCAGCTGCCACCAGGAATCAACTATCCTCTAGAGCCCACGACTCTAAAAACAAGGGCTGTGGCTACAACTAGGTGCACAAGCCATAGCAGAAAAGTAAGATAAAAAGGACAGCAACTAAGCCGGACAGGGTGGCTCACGCCTGTAATGCTAGCTACTCAGGAGGCTGAGATCTGAGGATCAAGATTCAAAGCCAGTTGGGGCACAAAAGGACCTGAGACTTTTATCTCCAATTAACCTCTAGAAAACTGGAAGTGGGGCTTGGCTCAAGAGTAGGGGTAGGGTGGTAGCCTTGATCTGAAGAGCTCAGGGACAACACCCAGGCCCAGAGTTCAAGCCCCATGACCCTCCCCCCGACAAAAAAAAACAACCTCAAAATGGCAGCAACTGTAACTTGAGGCCATATTTTCTGCAACCTTATTTTTTCAATATTGGAGCTATACCCATAGCCCACTGCAGCAGTATATGAATATAGTGATAGCTCTAAATGAGATTTAGTTATCTGATTAAGAAAACCTCTTCTCTCACTAAGGTATCTTTCTGTTTTTTTCCCAAGTCTTTAGATAAATAATATGTGGAAATAGATGCATCTCCCTAAAATTAGATGCAGAATTATGGAAACTCCTGGAGAAAATTAGTAAGATATTTCTAAGCTCAAAATAATATTCCTTTCAGTCACTAAGATCACTGAACAGGCCCATGTCTTGGCCTTGGTTAATGTGTGTGTGTGTGTGTGTGTGTGTGTGTGTGTGTGTGTGTGTGTGTGCTGCTGGGGCTTGAACTCAGGACTGGGGCCTGGGTGCTGTCCCTGAGTGTTTTGGCTCAAGGCTCGTGTGCTCCTATTTGAGCCACAGCCCTAACTTGTTGCTTGTTCTTGGTGGTTACTTGGAGATAAGAGAGTCATGGGATTTCCTCCCTGGGCTGCTTTGAGTGCCATGACCAGATCTAAGCCTCCCGAGAAGCTAGACTAACAGGCATGGCCACTGGCGCTCAGCATCGTTTAATAATCTTTATAGCCAACAAAGTAAAGCAGAAAGTTATTATGAACATCTAGAAGAGTTCAGGCAATCCGCTTTTCTCAATAGATCTGGAATCTTGTTCCTATTCTGAATATCGTTATAAACTCAAAGTCACTTCAGCAATCTTTTTTTGTTGTTGTTGATGTTGTTGCTTTGTTTTGCCAGTCCTGGGGGCTTGAACTCTGGGCCTGGGCACTGTCTCTGTGTTCCTTTTGCTCAAGGCTAGTATTCTACCACTTGAGCCACAGTACCACTTACGGCTTTTTCTATGATTGAGATAAGAGAGTCTTTTCCAGACTTTTTTTTTGGCCAAGGCTGGCTTTGAACCACAGTTCTCAGCCTCTTGAGTAGCAGTCACTGCTGCGTGGCTTCAGCAGTCGTTTAATTATGACACAGAGCAGCTCTGAAAGTTCCTTGCATTTCATTAATTGATTTATTCCCATATTCTATACTGAAAAATATTGTTTGAAAGATACTAATGTACATTCCTGTATGAACTCAGCTTACACAATGCTTTGTAACCATTATCTGTTTGGATTCATCCAATCATTGCAAGTGGTAGCAATTTTTCAGGAAAGGATATTTTAAGTAGCAGTTACAGCTGACATACACCTACAGAGAAGCTCTGAGCCAAGGGCTCCCCAATGGGGGACTCCCAGGTTGTTCTCTGGAAATGTGCAAAGCCACCTCCCACCCACGTGTCCAAATTACCATTGTGTGTGCATCAATGTGTGAGTAGTTTCCAGTGCTATGTGCTCAAAAATAGATCTGAGTGGCTCTGCTCTGAAGATGTACTTGAGAACAGAGGCACAAAACAGGTCAATAGGAAAAGCACTGATCCTGATACATAAATCACAGTCAAGTAATAAAAGATGCCCGTGAGGCTTACAATTACCAAAACCATCTCTCTAAAATAACTAGCATGATGGGCCAAGGTCACAGTTCAAGGATACAGTACTCTAGTACTGGGGGAAAAAAACCCCCACCATTGATGAAATCTACCATTTCATGGAGAAATGTTTAAAACTGACTTACCTTAGATTCCCAGAAGCCTAAGCAAATCTTTAGCGCAGCAGTTATTGATGTAGGCTACCATTTCCACTTCTGGTTCATCATTAGGATTCTGATTCTGCTGTTCACCTTAGGGAATGCTGTCAAGTAAGATTTTCATAAGTGATAGATCTTGGAGGTGCCAAGGGTTTCTTTTGCAGGCAAATAAAGCGGGGTGGTGGTGGTAGTAGTGGGACTGTGGCTTAGTGGTACAGCGCTTGCCTAGCACTCATGAAGCCCTGGGTTCAATTCCTTAGTACCACATAAACAGAAAATAATAAGCTTTGGCATGTTTAGTTTCCCCAGACCTCAAAAAGTTACAACTTTTAGGTGGATGCTCCTAGTTACTCAGGCAACTCTTAACTCCAATTAATTACAGAAAAATCCAGAAATGGAGCTGTAGCTCAAGCAGTAGAGCACTAGTAAAAGGAGCTCAGGGACAGTGCCTGGGCCCAGAGACCAGCACACACACACACACAAAGCCCCAGTGTATTCTCTCTCCCCCCCCTCTCTCTCTGTCTCTGTCTCTCTCTCTGTCTCTCTCTGTCTCTCTGTCTCTGTCTCTGTCTCTGTCTCTGTCTCTCTCTCTCTCTCTCTCTCTCTCTCTCTCTCTCTCTCTCTCTCTCACACACACACACACACACACACACACACACACACACACACACACACATCAATGTTAGAACTGTCCACTGAAGAAAGGCAAACACTCTGGGGCATATTTCTTCTTAAAGCTTTACTGAGACACTAAATAATACAACTAGCCCTTCTTGAGAGGATTGGACATGGAAATGGAATTCATTCTTCCCTGGTTTGCTTTCTCTCTTTTCCCTCCAGAGAAACTAAAAAGAGAGGGTGAGTACCTCAGGGGCTGCATGGGAGCCTGGAATAAACAGAAAGTGGATATGAGGTTGCTTTGTCCACATACACAGGGTATAAGGTAGAGAAAAGAAAGGAAGGAAAAGCCTAATATTCCTTGTGACAATTACATAAGATAGAGCCAAAAAATGCTTTTTAGGTTTTTTTTCTTTTTTGGTCAGTCATGGGACTTGAACTCTGGGACCTGGGAACTGTCCCTGAGCATTTCAGCTCAAGCCTAGCACTGTACCCTTGAGCTACAGTGCCACTTCTGGTTTTCTGGTGGTTAATTGAGATAAACCCTGCCAGGGCTGGGTTTGAACCAAGATCTTCAGATCTCAGCTTCCTGAGTAGCTAGAATTATAGGCATGAGCCATCAACACCCAGCTACTTTCTTGGTATTTTTTTTTTTTTGCCAGTCCTGGGCTTGAGCTCAGGGCCTGAGCACTGTCCTTGGACTTTCTCAAGGCTAGAGCTCTACCACTTGAGCCTCAGCACCACTTCCGGCTTTTTTCTATGTATGTGGTACTGAGGAATCGAACCTAGGTCTTCATGCATGCTGGGCAAGCACTTTAACCACTAGGCCAAACTCCCGGCCCCCTTTCTTGGTATTTTTGACAGGAGGAATTTAAAACAGGACAAGTAATCAGGTTTTGGTTATCCTAGCAGCCTCAGATCATTTAGATTTATATGATATATTATGCATTTTGGATGATCTATATTATCTATATCATCCAATTTTGATGCTCTATATAGTGTCTATAGCTCCTATACACAGGAGAAATTCTTTTATTCCCTTCTTTTGACATTGGGAATTGAACCCAGGTCCTCATACATGCCTGGCAAGTCTTCTACCACAGACCCATATTCCCAGCACATGAAGATTCTTAGTCTTAGCCCCTGAGCTGTTTAACTTTTAAGCTGGGATCCACCCGAATAAGGGTTCTACTTGCTCACTTCAATATCAAGAAGGGTTGTGGAACAGTTACCATACATGGGCAAAGAAGCTCTGAGCAGACCAAGGGGGAGGGAGGCCATGGCTTCACACTGGCAGTTATGTAACCACTTGGGGAGTACTGTAGAAGCAAAAAACTCTGCCTTCCCTAAAAATACTCAATTCTAAAAATGCCTCAAAGACGCCTCACAAGCACATCTGAATTGCTGGAATTAATAGTTGAAATAAATAGATTTCAAGATATCACTCCAACCCAATAGGTTTATGTGGCTGTTATTTTTACAAAACTTGAGCTCCTTGGGAGCCTCAAAGAAATCCATGTGCAGTGTGTGTCAGGAAAGTGGCAAAGTAAACGCCATTTCCTTTTTCACTGACAATGAGTCACAATTGTTGACCTATATCCTGTCCCCAAACAAGATGCATTCCAATAATTCATTTCTAAGTCAGTTGTTAGGAACTCAGAACATAGTTTCCCATAGAAACAATTTTAGATATGGTGGTTTAGATTTCCAGATATGGCCAAAAGAGTCCATTTACCCATAAGTAACTTTACTAAGATAACCAATACATATACTACTATGTACTTTCTTTCTTTCTTTCTTTCTTTCTTTCTTTCTTTCTTTCTTTCTTTTTCTTTCTTTCTTTCGTTCTTCTTCTGGTTTTCTGGTGGTTAACTGAAGATGAGTCTCACAAACTTTTTGTGCCTGGGTTGGCTTTGAACCACAATCTTCAGATCTCAGCACCCTAAGTAGCTAGGGTTACAGGCGTGAGCCACCAGCAGCGGGCTATGCTTTCCAATTTCTTTTTTTTTTTTTTTTTGCCAGTTGGGGCTTGGACTCAGGGCCTGAGCACTGTCCTTGGGCTTTCTCAAGGCTAGAGCTCTACCACTTGAGCCTCAGCACCACTTCTGGCTTTTTTTTTTTCTATGTATGTGGTACCGAGGAATTGAACCTGGGTCTTCATGCATGCTAGGCAAGCACTCTACTACTAGGCCAAACTCCCGGCCTATGCTTCCAATTTCTAATCTGTGATTTCTCTCACTCCCTTTCTCTTGCCCTGAATTCCATGGTAAAGGAGTGGGGAGGCTAGCTCTTCCAGTGGCATCTGTAAGAACTCCAAAGCAGGAGGGGGACCTGGCAGAGCCCAGTCCCATAGACCAGTACATTTGCCACAGAAACTTTGGTCAATGTGTTTTCTCTGATCTTCATGCTTTCCATCTAGCAAGAACTCACTAACTATTCACAATACTGCTAACCTCTACCGGGTACAAACTCTGGGTTTGAGAATAATTTATTTGTGTCTACATTCTTTGACTTATTTTTCTACTCTCACCATCTGTGAAGCATTTAAGAAAGGACACAGGGCACAGCAATAGAGGGACCAAGGGTGAACAAATGTAGCAGTGGTACTCACTGGACATGATATTGTACATGTACCATACAACTTGTGGACAGGGAAATGGAGACACTGTCCAAAAAGAAATGTACTCTTTACCTGACTTACGTAACTCTACCCGTCTGTGTATTACCTTTATTTTTATTTTTGCCAGTCCTGGGGCTTCCACTCAAGGCCTGGGCACTGTCCTTGGACACATTTTGCTCAAGGTTACTACTGCTCTACCACTTGAGACACAGTACCACTTCTGGCTTTTCTGTGTATATGGTACCAAGGAATTGAACCCAGGGCTTCATGCATGCTAGGCACTCTACTATTAAGCCACTCTCCCAGCCCTGTACATCACCTTTATAATAACAAGAAAAAAAGAAAGGACACAGACCAGTCCCAATGGTTCCTGCTTTTCAGGAGGCTGGAGAGCTGAGGATTACTGTTGGAAGCCAGCCAGCCAGCCAGAGGTGCTGCTGCTGCTTCCTCTTCCTTCTCCTCCTCCTCCTTCTCTGCTTCCTCCTCCTCCTCCGCTTCCTCCTCCTCTTCCTCCTCCTCCTCCTCCCCTTCCCCTTCCCTTTCCCTTTCCCTTTCTCCTTCTTCTTTTGTGGGTCATGGGGCTTGAACTCTGGGCCTGGCTGCTGTCTGCTGTCCCTGAGCTCTTCAGCTCAAGGCTACCACCCTACCCTTGAGCCAAGCCCCACTTCCCATTTTCTACAGGTTAATTGGAGATAAGAGTCTCAGGTCCTTTTGTGCCTGGGCTGGCTTTGAACATTGGTCCTCAGATCTCAGCCTCCAGAGTGGCTGAGCCACCGTGCCCAGCCAGAGCTGAGATTTTTATCTTTAATTAACCACCAAAATGCTTGAGGTAGAGCTTTGGCTCAAGTGATACAGTTCCAGACTTGAGTGAAAAACTAAGGATAACACTTAGGCCTGAGTTCAAGCATCAGTACCCAGAAAAAAACAAAAAACAAAAAACGTGAACTCCTTGAAATAAATAGGGGAGGGTGGAGAGAAGAAATGGGAATAAAATTTGTTCAAAGTATATTGTGAACATGTACAAAAATGTCAAATTGAAATCTTTCATAATCCAAATGTATGCTTCTTCCCCCTAAAAAAAGACATATTAAGTGACATATAATTCAGGGAGAAAGGGAAGCTGTGAAAGTTGGGGCCAAAAGGTGCAGAGTCCTCCAGAATTTCATGATAATTTTGTTTTTGAATACTTATTTTTTCATATAATTTTTATTGTAATTAATAGAAGGGTTACATTACATTCGCCAGATAGAAGGTGCATTACTTCACATACATTGATACCCTTTCTCATGTCTTGGTCCCCATTTCCCTCCCCCCTGCCCCCACCCTCATCTTGTTTTCCCCCCTTCCCTATCCAATTTCAAATAACCAAATACGCATATATCCAATATATCAGATAACAAAGTGAAATACTGTAACAATATGAGATAACCAAGGGACAGCAAAAGAGATGAGAGATAACATAGTACATTAAGGACAACAATCACTCATTATATGGCTTTTGTTTCTATATCCTAGAGGTCCTTTCATTTAGCGTCATACTGTATGGCCTTATGTATGTAGGTTTTGCTCTATTGCAAATCTCTGCTAGAAGAGTCCAAGGTTTCTACTGATTATGGAAAATGAGGGAAACCATTGTTGAACAAATACTTATATAATGAAAATTTTAAAATCCTTTTCACACAACCAGGAATTATTTTGTGCAACCTTTCAATACTTTTTGAGTGTAAATCAATGATTATAAGCAGAGAATCTTTATTTTTCCCCTTTATTAAGAGGTAACATATTGCCTAAATTATTTTTGGAAAATAAGTTACTTTATCTGCATTTTAATATTCAAAATGTTTACATTTGTTAAAAACTAAGTGTGCTTAAGCCAGGCACTAGTGGTTTATGCCTGTGATCCTACCTACTTAGGAGGTTGAACTCTGAGATTGTGGTTTGAAGCTAGCACAGGCACAGAAAGCATGTGAGACTGTAATTTTCAACAAACCACCAAAAAGCTGGAAGTGGAGCTATGGCTCAAGAGTGTGAGCCCTCAGGCCCTGAGTTTGGGATCCCATGTAGGCATAAAAAAATACATGTATGCTTTAACTAGACAAGTATCAAGCATAAAAGAGAAAGATAAACTTCCAAAGGTGGACTCAGGGTCAATTTTGTATCTATGGATCCAAACCCTACAATGGGTCTAGTTTTAGTTTAGGGCTGTAGGACACCTGGTTCACAGCTCTCCCTGGCTTCATAATTTATAATTACTTGCTATATATCTGCCTCATCTATTTAAGAATTCTTTGATGTAAGGATCATAAGGTTCATTTATCTTTGTATCGTCAACATCTCATACAATGTTGGCAAGTGTGAGACATGAAATTGAGTGTCAAATGACAACAACTGGAGAAAAAGGATGGCCAAATGACTGTGAACAACCTGTATAAGGAATGGTAGGAACTATTTTGCTAATCCCTAGGGTATCAGGACACAAGCAGAAAGAATGGCACTTTTTTTTTCTGTCCAGTAACATAGTTCAATGAGACATGGAGATGTGTATTGCTGGTCAGTAATACAAAGAGTACAAAGGAGAAACACATAGCAAGCTCTCTTTCCTTCTCTCCCTCCCTCCCTCCCTCCCTTCCTCTTATATCTAGCAATAGAGGAAAGTTTGGCCTGAATGGTTAAAGTAAAACATTAAAGAAACTGAATACAATAAATCAAGAATGTAGAAACAAGTGCCAGTGGTTCATGCCTGTAGTCCTAGCTCCCCAAGAGGCTGAGATCTGAGGATCACAGTTTGAAGTCATCCAGATAGGAAACTTTCTGAGACTATTCTCTCCAAACAATCACCAAGAAGCTAGAATCGGAGCTGTGGCTCAAGGGAGTATAGCACTTGAATGAAAAGGCTAAGGGACAGTGCCCAAGCCCTGAGTTCAAGCCCCAGTGCTGGCAGAAAAAAGAATTATGAAAAAAATGTGGTTGAATAAAGAAGGCTGAGTGGCAAATGTTTGCAACAGTTGTGATAACTGAGAGGGAAGCTGCCTGAACAGCAACAGCTGCTGGACAGCCTCTGGAATAAGGCCAACTATAACTTAAACTAAAGGCACTGACAAGCAATGGTGAGACTGTTTAAGTCTAGAAATTATGGAGCTGTAATTTTTTTTATATCCAATACTATGTGGTGCTTTGTGCACATGGAGATGAAAAATCAACAAGCTTTCTAGAAGCTTCTGTCCTGTAGGGAGGCTTTCTGTCCCTTTAAAATATGTATGTAATTCCAATATCACTACCTTATTCCTAAAATAATCTTATTTTAACATAGGTAAGATAGCAACATAGTACGGTTGTCCCTGCTCCTAAATAATCTATCCATGCAAAGAAAAGCTAAGCAACCACTCAGATACTCCATTATGGTTATTATAAACAATTGTGATGTCAAGGCACTTTATTTTCTAAAGCTGGCCTACATCAAATGTTGACACAGGTCCAAAAAAAGTAGTTACTCATCTGGATCCATTAAAGGAAGTACAATAACATTTATATAATTTTTAGAGAATTTTCACTGTTAAAAACAAGCAGGCCCTTTGAAATTCTCTATGTAAAGACTGGTTTTACTAGGGTACTTAAAAAGCAAGAATACTAATTACAGTTGAAGCAAAAACTAAACCAAATCTGCTCTAATGGAAATTCACTGTGCACAGTAATCTAAATCAAGGTGAAACTGCAGAGTACACACAGCTTGGGACACACATGCAGGCAAGAGGTAGACTACTTAAACACTGTCCCACTCACCACAAGACCAAAAAAAAAAAAAATATATATATATATATATATACACACATCTGCTCAGTTTCAATGAGTTCAAAGTTCCCATAGTTACTTTTCAAAATGTTATGAGCAACTTGATGCCTTCCAAGTTCAGGCTTGCAAAATAAATCACCCTCTCTACTCAATCCAGCGTCCTCGCTGCTAAGATAGATTTCAAAGACATTTTCCCACAAAGTGTTCAGCTTCAATTTTTTGAAAGTTAATCTTTAACCAAAAGACCTGTGTACTTTCATTTTAAGTTTACTTTTTCATGAATAAACTCCAGCTAAAAGGCAGTATCTGTTTTTGATAATAAATGTCTAGATATTTACATAATAGTTCTAATTTTACATAACTCAAACAAAGAATTACTTTGCCAAGGAAAAGGTAATTTGAAAAGACTCCAAAGCATACTCTTCCTCTTCTTTTCTATACCTTTCAGTTTTTCTTTTTTTTCCTTCTCATTTTTTTAGTTCTACTACAGAGCCACAACCTCTTACTTGGCTGCTTGCTCTTGGCTGGTACTCTACCACTTGAACAACACTTTTGGTCCTGCATTTTGGTGGCGAATTAGTCTCACGGATTTTTCTGCCCAAGTGATTTTGAACCATGATCCTTCAAGTCTCAGCCTCCTGAGTGGGTAGGAAACTAGACATAAACTTCCAGCACCCTGCTTGCATTCTATTTCCTAGGTGTTTTTAGAACATCAGTGCTTCATGATAAAAGGCCTTTTTGTCAAGAAATTCATCCTCAGAAGTCCCACAAATGTGTCAACAGGTATGTTCAGAAGTGTTCTGTGAAAATATTGTCTGAAATAAAAGGAAATGGAAGACAAACCAAATGTCTACCATACTAAATAAACTATAGTATATAGTTACATACATACTTTAAAGAAGTACTAGATAATAAGTAAAACAAGGGAAGTAAATCTATGCGTTCACATGTAAAGATGTCCAATAACAGTTTAAATGAAAGACAAAATCCTGTTGACCAATATACACATATAAAATGATGTAAATTACTTTCAAATTATAGTTGAATATCTCCTTTTCTGGGAAGAGGGGGAGGGAATAGTCCTGGGCTTGAGTTCAGGATCTGGGTGCTGCCCCCTGAGCTTCCTTTGCTCAAGGCTAGCACTTGCTACAGCTTCACTTCTGGCTTTTTGGTAGGTAACTGGAGATAAGAATCTCAAGGACTTTTCTGTCTGAACTGGAATTATGACCCCCTGACCTCAGCCTCCTACATAGCTAGAATTAAAGGCATGAGCCACCGGCACCTGCCTAATAGTTGAGTATCTTTAGGAACAAAACAATCCAAATGCTGTTAAACAATTTCAAAGCACATGAAATGACAGAAAACCTACAGAAGTTTATGAAACAAGTACAACATCAATTCCAAATTTGTAAGGGCAGTACAAAAGGAAAAGTAACAGACTACTATCATTTATGAAGGTTCATGTCTAAATGTATAAACAACTAATAATTAAGAAATAAACAAGCAAACAAACAAACAAATGGGCTGGGGGTATAGCTCAAGTGGTAGACTGCTATCCTAAGAAATGCAAGGCCCTGGGTTCAAAACCTAGTACAAAGAGATCCCAGTGACACATCTACTACCCCAATGGGATGCCATCCACCATGTGATAATGCAGCAAGAGGGCTTGCCAGACACTGAGTGTGCAATGCCTTCTCCCAAGTTTCTAGTATCACAAGCTAAATAAACCTGTGATTTGTAACTTATAAACTTATAAAAAATGGAGATCCAAGGCTGGTGTGGACAAAAACAAAGCAAAGAAGGGCTGAGGGTATAGCTTAAAGCGGGAGAACATTTGCTTTGCAAATTGGAGGCCCTTAGTTCAAAATCTCAATGCACCACCCTTGTAGGCCTTGGATTTGGTCCTTGGAATGATAGTTTACCAACTATGATTAACATAAACCATTAACCTTGAGAGTTACCTATGAACACTTCACAAGACAATCAGATGGCATTACTCCTTATATTTTTTTTTATAATCAGGCTAAGACAAGTACAGTAGATATAAATCATCTTTAGGGAATCATTTCATAAGGAAGCACATTTCCCTCCTGACATATAAACAATATCCAGGAAAACAGGTTCTGAAAATCAGTTTAGACACTATTTTCAGAAGCAGTCCTCACCAATACATGTTGACTGCTTTTACAGTTTTGTTTGTTTTTGCCAGCTCTGGGGTTTGAACTCAGGGTTTGGGCACTGTCCTTGAGATTTCTCAAGGCTAAAGCTCTAGCACTTGAGCCACAGCCCCACTTCTGGCTTTTTCTATGTATGTAGTACTAAGGAATTGAACCTGGATCTTCATGCATGCTAGGCAAATACTCTACCACTAGGTCAAACTCCTGGCCTGTTGACTGCTTTTACACAGGACATCATACTAGCTGATAAAAGTTCTTGATTTTTCACTTGAGACTATTCTCCAAAAGCAGTATTCATAGGTTTACAATTTATACTTTCTACTCAGGAATTACTCAGGGTGATTTTTGCTTTGGGGCTGCCATATATATTTTTTTGCTTTTGTAATCTGTTAAAGAGAATTGTATTTGATAAAGCAACCATAATCAGTTCAACTTCTGAGACAGGCCAAGAACTTACCATCCTATTACACTAATGAGGTACGAACCTCAGACAAGTCTTACCCACGTCATCCAGTGTGATGTGCTTTGGTCTTGACTCAACCTCAGAAGAGCCATTTCAGGGATTTGATAGGGCCCTAGACAATTGCACAGCTTACAATAGGATACAATATAATCTAATTTAGATCTCTCAAATTAGGATAGCCAGGTACCAGTAGTTCACGGCTGCAATTCTGGCTACTTGGGAGGCTAAGATCTAAAGAAGACATTTCAAACTCAGCTGGATCAAGAAAGTCCATGACAGGGGCTGGGAATTTGGCCTACTGGGAGAATGCTTGCCTAGCATGCATGAAGTCCTTGGTTCCATTCCTCGGTACCATATACATAGAAAAAAAAGCTGTAAGTGGTGCTGTGGCTCAAGTGGTAGAGCTCTAGTCTTGCTCAGGCCCTGAGTTCAAGCCAGGACTGGCAATAAATAATTAATAAAAAAGAAAGTCCATAACATTCTTATCTCTAACTAACCAGCTAAAAGCTGGAAGTGGAGTTGTGGCTCAGGTGCTACCTTTGAGCACAAAAGGTCAGGCACAGGACCAGGAGTTTGGCCTAGTGGTAGAGTGCTTACCTACCATGCACGAAGACCCAGGTTCAATACCTTGGCACCTCATGAATAGAAAAAAGCCAGAAGTGGTGCTGTGGCTCAAGTGGTAGAGCTCTAGCCTTGAGAAAGTCCAAGGACAGTGCTCAGGCCCTGAACTCAATCCTAAGACTGCCCCCCCCCCAAAAAAAAGAAGGAAAAAAAAAAGAAAGAAAAAGAAGCCAGGCATGGTGGTTCCCGCCTGTAATCCTAGCTACTCGGGAGGTTGAGATCTGAAGATTGTGCTTCAAAGCCAGCCCAGGCACTAAGATCCCTGAGACTCTTAGCTCCAATTAATCACCAGAAAACTGGAAGTGGTGTTATGGCTCAAGGGTTAGGCTTGAACTGAAGAGCTCAGTAATAGCACCCAGGCCGAGTTCAAGCCCCACGACCAAGAGAGAGAAAGAAGTAAGTTACTGCAACTATGAATTATAGCATAGCTTACTAAATTGTTTGGTTCTAGATTACTTGCAATGGTTCTAGGTCTGGACGCTGGTAGCTCATGCCTGTAATCCCAGCTTCTTAGGAGGCTGAGATCTGAGAATTGTAGTTCAAAGCAAGCCCAGGCTAAAAGGTCTGTGATTCTTATCTCCAAGTAATGACCAGAAAACCAGAAGTGCAGTAGTGGCTCAAAGTGCTAAAGCATTAGCCTTGAACAAAAGAGCTCAATGACAGTGTCCATGCCTCACAACCTACAAAAATAAAACACTAGTAATAAAACCACCTAACACCTAAAGATTATATAGAGTTTTGCTGGACCAATGAACCTGGTCCTCTTAGAATCTCTAATTTTAGGCAATAGCAAACTTAGAAGCAGACCTTCAAGATGAAGTACAATTATATAGTAGGCAAGCCACCTTCCTAACAGATGAGGTGGTACAATGTACTTTATTATCTATGCCCTGAGATTATATGGACTGTGTCTGCAGGGCAGTCCTCTTCCTTTCCACATTGTCATCACATTGGGAATCTGAAGCGACTGCTGGAAGTAGTTACACCATACCACTAGGCTTCTCCTCCCCTCCCAGCACAAAGTGGACTGAGGGGGGCGTTGTACTCCCCAGTTACCCCGTCTTATTCATTCTCTGTTAGTCTCACAAAGCAAAACCCAACAGCTAAAAAAGTTGCCTAAAAGACTGACAAAGCGGGTGGGGGGGAGGGTAATGGGGACCAAGACATGTAAAAGGGTATCAATGTATGTGAATTAATGTAACTTCTATCTGGCAAATATCATGTAACTCTTTTATTAATTACAATAAAAATATATAAAAAAAGACTGACAAAGCAGCATTTTCAGGAACTATGAGAAATGGCTCTTTTCTTTCTTTCTCTCTCTCTCCTTTCCTTTCTTTCTTTCTTTCTTTCTTTCTTCCTCCTCTCTCTCTCTCTCTCTCTCTCTCTCTCTCTCTCTCTCTCTCTCTCTCTCTCTCTCTCTCCTCTCTCTCTCTCTCTCTCTCTCTCTCTCTCTCTCTCTCTCTCTCTCTCTCTTCACACATACTCTGTCTTCCTAAACAAGGAAGCCTTGTTTGCTATTGAACAGCAAACTGGGTCTGAGAAATTTTAGAATTCTCACAGTGAGTGTTTTAGAAGAAAGCTTATGGTGGGTTGTATCTATCTTTGATCCTCTGTTTCTTACATCAAATACTTTTTCCTGTGAGAAGAGCTGCTGCCCCAAGGCAACATAAACTGGCCTCAAGAACAAACAAAGATGGACCAACTTGCCTGCCCATGCCAGGAAGTGATTAAGTAGGCCCAGATCAAGTCCCAACAATACAAAGGCCAGACTCACTAGCAAACATTTTGGATGCCGTTTGGGTCATTTAAGACATATGGACCATTACATTCAAGTCGCTTAAAGAATATCAGAACTGGACAGTGGAGAAAAACCGTTAAGCCATGTGTCTACAAGGCATTATCATATTACTATTTTTTTCTTTAAATTTATTTGAGTGCCTGTAAATACTCCAAATGGCTAAGATGACATGATAAAAAAAAAAGTACACAGATAGAACACATTATTTTAAATGTATTAAAGTTCCAGAATTCTATACAATGATATGTGCTATACAAATATATCATGTGGTAAAAATGCATAACAAAGTACCATATGCTTCTTTTTCCAATAGAATGTAATCAAAACTTATAAAGTAAGTCATCCAGCCAGGGACCACACAGCTCATACCTGTAATTCTAGTAGGAGACTAAGATCTAAGGATTGCACAATTCAAATCCAATCCAGGCAAGAAAGTTAGTGAAACTCCTACCTCCAATTAATTACCAAAAAGCCAAAAGTGGAGCTGTGGCATAAGTGGTAAAGGATATAAAAGCTCACCGTACAGTACGTAGGCCCAAGTTCAACTTCAAGACTGGCACAAAAACAGAAACAACAACAAAAAGAAAGTCTGCATGTTTTAACTGTAAATTTGAGGAACACCAATTTGCGCAATTTGTGTAAGTCTTCTTTGGTGTGAAAATCAGAAAGATGATGCAGTATACCGAGCATCAATCACAGATTTTCCAACAAATACTGAGAAATAGTAAAGCAGAGTTTCAAAGATTATTTCTGTTTATGTATGTGTGTGTGAATACATGCACAAATTTGTATGACAGAGCCTTCAAATATTTAATATTGGAATGGAACTTAAAACTGTTTTGATATCAAGGTTTTGGTCTTTAAAAACTCATTTGCAAACCTGACATGACTAAGCATGGTAGCTACCTGCACTGTCCTAGTTTGATGAGTGCTTTTGGAGTATGGTTACCAGCTGATTTTCAATCTATCAAAAAGGATTGGCTGGGAGTTTGGCCTAGTGCTTGCCTAGCATGCACAAAGACCTGGGTTCAATCCTCAGTACCCCATACATAGAAAAAAGCTGGAAGTGGTGCTTTGGCTCATGTGGTAGAGCTCTAGCCTTGAGAAAGCCCAAGGATACTGTTCAGGCTCTGAGTTCAAGCTCCAGGACTGGCAAAAAAAAAAAAAAAAAAAGGATGAAGAATGTGTTCATTTTATACTTTATTTAAAATTAATAAAACGATAAATTTATACAACTCTGTACATAGTTAGACAATACTTAAACATTTACATATTCATTAGCTCATAGTTTGTTACCATCAAACATTTTAGTCTATGTAGTCAAAGTCTTCTGGAATTCCAAAAGTTCTGTCAATTTTACTTTCTTCAAACCCAAATTTTCTTTTGGCCCAAGATTTTATTGCATATATATTATCTACAAAAAAATTGAGAAATATTTTTGAGAACTGAAAACATAATTATAAAACATTTCCAATACAATTATCTTTATTGTAGCTTTGATTCCTTCTGTTCCTTTTTGCCATACGAAAACAAGTTCATTCTACTTTCTAGCATAATGGAAATAATTATAGATAAAAGATGATAGTTTGCAGGCCGGGCAAAGTGGCTCATGCCTGTAATCCTAGCTACTCAGAGGCTGAGATCTGAGGATCGTGGTTCAAAGCCAGCCTGGGCACTAAAGTCCCTGAGACTCTTCTCTTCAATTAACCCCTAGAAAACCAGAAGTTGCAATGTGGCTCAAGGGATAGGGTGGTAGCCTTGAGCTGAAGGGCTCAGGAACAACGCCTAAGCCCAGAGGTAGGGCAGTAGCCTTGAACAGCACCCAGGCCCAGAGTTCAAGCCCCATGACCAACAACAACAACAACAAAAGAAAGCAAGAAAGAAAGGAAGAAAGAAAGAAAGAAAGAGGATGATAGTTTGCATCAAGAAAAAGTCTCATTAAAAAATCAGGGAGTTATTTGTTGCTAAAGAATTTCTGACTTCAGAATAATACAAATGTAAGAGATAGGTCAACGGTGTCTTCCACGCTTTCACCAGGAAAGCCAGACTCTTACTCAGTAATTAAGCGTTGGTTCTTGTTCTCAAAGGAACACATTCTCTCCAGACCCTTTCTCTGCTCCCTCAAGAGTAATGGCTTCCAGACATCAGGACAGTATAAAGAAGAGGATAGGAAGAAGAGAGGAAGGGATTCTCCTAAGACCAATATAGGAACAGATGTGTTCTTAGCATCTCTTTGGGGGAGGAACTTAAAATGTGCCATACCATTGAAACATGTGCTCTCTCTCTACTGATAGGAATTTATCTCAAGGGAAACTATCTCCAAAGATATTTGGCCAATGATATTCTTAGTGCATAAGAAAATAAAAACAAGATGTCTGCTCGTTGGGCAGGATACCTGCCTATGTGCAGAGTGTGCTAAAGTGTGTATTTACTTTGCTAAAGGTGTCTGAGCCTGGGCAGTAGTCATACATCATACTTAATTCATACACGTAAACGCGCATGTGTGTGTGTGTGTGTGTGTGTGTGTGTGTGTGTGTATTAGAACAAACTCAGGACCTCATGCTCTTGGTTTTTTGTTTTTGTTTTTTTTTTTGCTCATGGTTGGCAAGCTACCACTTAAGTCCCATCACATTTCAGGCTTCTTGATGGTTAACTGGAGATCAGTGTCATGAATTTATCTGCCCAGGCTGGCTTTGAAGCAAGATCCTCAGATTTCATCTTCCTGGGTAGCTAGTGATAAATTTCTGACATTGAATTTGTTTCTAAAGCAAAACTACCGTCCCAGAGTAACAGAGCTAACAGAATGACTTTTCTTTTGATGAAAGTGTTATGGAGTGTCTGTCAGTAGACATTCTGATGAATCTTAATTTCTGTAACAAGTGGGAGTACTAAATCAAGGGACTGAGCACCTACAGTCACTACACTGTTGCCAGTCACAGCCAAGCTTGTTGTATGGAGGGCCCAGTGCTATTGAAGCAGGTACTAAGAATATTGAAGATATTAAGTAACATTAAAAAAAAAAACAAAACAACTATGCTTTTTCATTGAGATTCACAGGAGAGAAAGCAATACCAAGGAGGTAAGCATGTTATAGAAAGAGCAAGCACAGAGCACAGAGCTAGCCTGGCAGGCTCTGTGGACAGTTTCAGGAAAGAGAAAGCACAGGTTATAGGCTAAGGTAGAGGAGGCTATAAGGAGACAACCTTGCACTTGCAGCAGGAAGAAGAAAACAGGCAACACAGTGGGCTTACTGCATAGTCTGTGAAGGAAGGCATTCCCATGAGTTTCTCAAGAGGACAAGAATCAATTTTGTGGTAAATATTCAAATACGATAACAAATGAATATTAAAAACAAAAGGACCAACAAAGAGTCTTTTTACAGTGCCTAATGGACCAAATCTAAGAAGCTGATCAAACATTTCATTATCAGCCTTTAAGACAATGTTTATCTACAATTCTGATAGCTCATTCTCTACCAAGTAATTCTCCTGTCATACATAAAATGTTATAAAAGGATAAGGAATATTCTATGGGGTTTTTCTGTTGTTTTGGATTTTTAGTGGTGGGCCATGGTTTGAACTCAGGGCCTTGCCAAGCAAACTCTACCACTTAAGCCATGAAGCTGGCCATTTCACTTTGGTTAGCTTTGATTACGGTCTTGATATTTGCCCTGACCAGCCAGGACCATGGTCCAGTCTGGAGTTACGGGTGTTTGCCACCATAGCCACATTTTGTTTTTAATTAGTTGAGAGGATTTTAAAAGTTTTTGCCCAGCTTCCCAAGTAGTTAAGAGTTATTTGTGTGAGTCACTGTACTTTATAAGGTAAACCATTTTGCTTTTCAAGAAATGTTAGCTGGGCACCAGTGGCTCACGCCTATAATCCTAGCTATTCAGGAGATTGAGACCTGAGGATTGAAGTTCAAAGCCAACCCGGGCAGGAAAGTCCATGAGACTCTTATCTCAAATTAAGCCCCCCCAAAACAGGAGTACAGCTGTGGCTCAAAGTGTAGAGAACTGGCCTTGAGTGAAAAAGCAAAGGGACAGTGCCCACGCCTTGAATTCAAGCCCCATGACCGAAAGAAAATTTGAAAGAAAGAAAGAGAGAGAGACAGATACAGAGAGAGAGAGAAAAGAGAGAAAAGAATGGAAGAAAAGAAAGGAAGAGAGAGAGAGAGAAAAAAAAACCATCTCCAGTGTTAAGTTGATTTTACAGGAGATAATTTGTTAATCACAGCTGAAGCATCACTGAACATTTAATGTGATCATTCTAGCATTGTGCCCGAGGTAATCTCTCACTCAGCAAAGTTGAGATCCTAAATTCCTTAGTCCCAGATATGTTTTAAGAACTTCATTAAGTAAAAAGACACCAACCCTTGTTAGGTAATAATTTTTAGGTATAAATAATGTTTACACATTCTCTTTGATTGTATAATATGCTTTGCCTCTTATCTGTGCTGTCGAAGTGCATGTTTCTGATTTCATTCACGTTTTTCTTTCTCCTTTCCTCTCTCCTCCCCACATGGAAACATTATTCCTAACAGCTGTTCTAAGGATCTAAAAATACCATCCTTCCACATGCTTCCAATGCTTCCAGGTTCTTTTGCAGTTCCTAACAGGGAAAAGCTCTTGGAACTGTTTTTTGTTTTTTTTTTAAATAGAATTTTGAGAGTTTAGGATGAACTGGGAAACAATTTCTAATTATTTACCTACCAGCCAGAATTTACAGTGACTTAGAGGAAGAGTGGGGGCTATTTGAGTCTAGCACTGGGCAAAAGAGTTTACACAGACTGCTTCATTTCATCTTGAAACGTGCAGTCAACACATACACACGAAGAGAAGCAGTTCAGGGAGGCTCACGGGGTAACCCACCCACACCGGAGCTCAGCTTGGACTTTCCGGAGTCCTCCAGGACCTCTCTACCACACGCCCCTGCAGGGCCCCTGCAGCCTGCTCCCACTACCCACTGTGCTTGCTGAGAACTCTGGTGGAAGCCACCTTGTGAACCTTATCTTTAACTAAAAGGCCCCTTGTTTCTGTTATTTGAAACCCATACAACATCAGTGTAATTAATATTTATCTCTATTTATTAAAACACAGTTCATTATTTTTTTGTTTTGTTTTTGTTGTTGTTTTTTATTGTTTTATTGTAATTAGTAAAAGGGTTACATGATATTTGCCAGATAGAAGGTGCATTAATTCACATACATTGATACCCTTTCACATGTCTTGGTACCCATTACCCTCCCCCCCACACCCCCCACCCACATTTCATTATTTTCTTTCATGTTTATATGCTCCTTTTACCCTTCCCTATTCTTATCACTAAAGCATTGTATTACTTAGGATACAACTTATTGAAAGTGAAATGATCATTTTTATAGGTGCCAAAGGCCAACTATATTGATCATAACAATTTACTTAATTCTAAAATAGACTATAGAAGACTTTAAAAAAAATTTCTATGATTGCAGGCCTGGACAAGGTGTGTGGAAGAACCAGTCAGTGCAAATCTGTTTTCCCAGTGACTCTGAGCCCTGAACGTCTCAGTTCAGTCTCACTCAGCTCCCACAGAAGCAAATGAGGATGAGTGAAAGCACTCATCAGAGTAAAACAATTCAATTTCCATATTTAACAATGAAATATTGGAAAATACCAGTGAACTTTCCCAGCAGGTTTAAACAATATTCACCCTACTTTTTCTTTCTAAACCTAAGGTGCTTATATATGCCTTCATCATTCCCATTTTTTAGAATTTGCCTGTGGAGATTAATATGTGCTCAATGTAGCACTTACACGAGAGCAGGCTCCCAAGGAAGAGACTGTCCCACAGTGGATGCTCCTGAGCTAGGACTCAAATCACAAAAGCAGGGTGCTAATGCCTGTTTCTAGAGCCTAGCACACATGTGGCCTTGGCCTCCAATGACAACAGCAGTCATGTTTACATCACAAGATTTTTGAGGATATAAAATGAGATTGAATAACAGATACACACTAGAATGACAAATGACCAGTGCTCAATAAACAGTAGCCATGGCCGGGAGTTTGGCCTAGTGGTTAAAGTGCTTGCTTAGTATGCATGAAGTCCCGGGTTCGATTCCTCGGCACCACATACATAGAAAAAAGCCGAAAGTAGTGCTGAGGCTCAAGAGGTAGAGCTCTAGCCTTGAGAAAGTCCAAGGACAGTGCTCAGGCCCTGAGCTCAAGCCCAGGACTGGCAAAAAAAAAATAAATAAATAAAATAAAATAAACAGTAGCCATTATTATTTGGAAGCAACATTTAGAATGCCACAACATTTCTAAAGGTGTACTTTACATTCAGATTAAGGTGAGTCAGGCACCAGTGGCTCACATCTGTAACCCTAGTTATTCAGAAAGCTGAGATCTGAGGATTGCCATGCCAAGTCAGCCAAAGCAGGAAAGTCCATAAGACGCTTATGTCCAATTAACTACAAAGCTGGCAGTGGCTCAAATGACAAGAATGTTAGCCTTGAACACATAAGCCCAGGAACAGCAGCCAACCCCTGAGTTCAAGATCCAGGATCAGCAAAAAATAAATACCTAAAATAAAGGTAAGACTTCAACTATGTATTTCATGTACATATATGAAACTTAAATAATTAGCTCAAGTGGCTTCTCTTGGGAGAAAGACACATGAAGTTAAACTGGAAGCAATGGCTGGTTTCACAAAATGAATAATAAGATTTTTTAAAATAATGAAGTAGCTGAAATCATTTAATGTATAAAAACATAAGTGATGCATACACATTTCTAGAAATGACCTTTCCTGCGTGGGCTGGCTTGAAGTCATTCTGCTCTCATTCTTAGCCTCTCAAGTAGCTAGGATTCCAGGTGTGAGTCACTGGTGCCCTGCTAGAAATGACCTTTTGTGCACAAAGTATCTGAATTTTACATCATACTAAGTGTGGAAGAAGCTTAGCTATAGTTTTCCAGTGTAATTATAATACATACCGGTCCATCTGTTAGCAGCTTCTTTGGCTACTTTATTTGCTTGACCTGAAAGAAAGTATACATATAAAATTATAATTACTATGTTTATATTATGAAATTACCTTCAGCTATCCATAGATTGTTTTTCACATGAAGAATTTTTATAAGATATACATAAATACATATTATTCACAATCATATATATATGTACACAACACATTATATACATCATTATTATATTATATATGATGTTTATTATGGCTACTTTAAAAAACCCAAATAGTGAAGAAACATTATATATTACAAACTTGTTCAAATTCCTAAAGAAATTTTAGATATCTGTAGTTATTATTTTTTTCTGCCACAAGTGAGGATTAAACTCAGGGCCTTGAACTCTCAATGTTTCCAGTCAAGATTGTTACTCCATCATTTGAGCCATGCCTCAAATTCTGACCTCTTACTGGCTAATTGAACTCTGGGCCTGGGCATTGTGGCTGAGTTCTTCAGCTCATGACTACTGCCCTACTTCTTGAGCCACAGCGCCACTTCCAGTTTTCTGGTGGTTAACTGGAGATAAGAGTCTCAGGGACTGTAATGCCCGGGCTGGCTTTGAACCATGATCCTCAGACCTCAGTCTCCTGAAGATCTAGGATTACAGGAGTGAGCCACCATATCTGGCAACGTTTATCTTTTGATTCAAATATAATTTACACAGCACAGAATTCGCCATATTATTTAGTGGTTTTAAAAAATTAAAACCACATGGCTGTACAGCCATTGTCATTATCTGAAATTCCATAACGTATTACCTTTTTTTTTTCTTTTAGTAGTAGTGGGGTTTGAACTCAGCACTTGTGCTGGCTAGGCAAGTACTCTGCAACTTTAGACAAGCCTCCAGTCCAATTATAGAACATTTTCATCACACAAAAGGAACTTGTGTACCCATCAGCAGTGATGACATATTCCTTGCCCTTCAGCCCCAGACAACCACTAATCTATTTTCTGTCTCTATGGATTTTCTTCATGCACCACAATGTTTCCTTTATGATTCAAGGTTCCTTTATGTTTTGGCATGCATCAATATCTATATTCTACAATCTGCTTATTTATTCACCAGCTAATGGACATTTGGGTTGTTTCCACTAATCTGAATAATTTAATAACTTTTGTATGTATGAAGATGCTTTCAGGTATCTAGGAATGGAACTGCTGGCTCATTGGTAATTATGTATCATTCTGGGTGAACAAATAAACTTTTTCCAAGACAGTGGCATATTATTTTATAATCCTATAATATGCCAATCTGGATATATAGGGTTTCAATTTTTCCACATCATCACCCATTTATTATTGTCCTCAAAAAAAATTTTTTTTTGTCTGTCTTAATGAGTATAAAGAAGCATTTCACTGCGGTTTTGACTTGCATTTCCCTAGTATCTTTCCTGTACGTTCACTGGCTATTTGTATAATTTTTCCTGGAAAAAAGTTTGCTGAAAAAAAAAGTTTGATCAAATCTGAGTATTTTTAAATGAGATTGCTACTTATTATTTGTATGACTGTTATTGTTATAAAGCTTTATATACATACAGAATATGCAAATATTTCTTCCATTCCATCTTGATAATGTATACAAGTTTTTTATTTATTTATTTTTGTCAGTCATGGGACCTGAACTCTGGGCCTGGGCATTGTCCCTGAGCTTTTCAGCTCAAGGTTACCACCCTACCCCTTGAGCCACAGCATCACTTCTGATTTTCTGGTTGTTAACTGAAGATAAGAGTCTCACGGTCTTTAGTTTCCGAGCTGGCTTTGAACTGCGATCCTCAGATCTCAGCCTCCTGAGTAGCTAGGATTATAGGCATGAGCCACCTCGCCTAGCTAGTTTTTAATTTTTATTAAACTGTTATATACTCTATGTTTTCTTCTGCTTTTGATGTCATATTCAAGAAACTTTCTAATCTGAGGATGAAGTAATACATATCTCTACAATTGCCCTTTTTTTGTATAAAATGGATATTTTTCATGTACTATTATCTCCCTTTCTCCTCCAACTCCTCCCTCCTTTTTCTTCCTTCTCAAACTTTTTTTAAGGCAGTGTTGGGATTTGAACTCAGATTCTTGTGCATGTTAGGCAAGTGCTCTGCCAGTTGAGCTACATATCCCCAAATTCTTTTCTTTAGTAGTAAGCTTCCAGATAGAGTCTCACACTTTTTGGTAGGGCTAGCTTTAGACATGATTATCTTTACCTACGTTTCCTTTATACCTGGGTACCACTGTGCCCACCCTGCTTGTTCTCTGAGATAGGGCCTCACAATTTCTTGTAATCTGGACTTGTTTTGAATTGTGATCCTTCTATAATCAACTCCCAAGTAGCTAGGATTATAGGCATAAACCACCTGTTCAACTTCTCCTTATATAAAAGGAAATACAAGCACACACATATCTATATATACACATACATACATAGAGGTCTGTAATAATTATTTACCTTACATTATCTTAATTTGATGTGTGTGTGTGTGTGTGTTGTGTGTGCGCTCGCGCGCATGTGTGCACTGGAACTTAAACTGGAGCCTGGGTGCTGTCGCTTTATTCTTATGATCAAGTTGGCACTCTACTACTTGAGCCGCAGCTCTACTTCTGGTCTTTTAGTGGTTAATTTGAAGTAAGAGTCCCTCCCACAGTCTTTCCTCCCCAGGTTGGCATCAAACTGTGATTCTCAGATCGTAGCATTCTGAATAGCTAGGATTATATGCGTGAACCACTAGTGCTTGGCTGGCCTTCATTTTTGAAGGAAAATGTTTCTGGATATGGAATTCTTGCTACATAGATACACTTCCTGCTCTGTGAACAGTGTCTCAACACCTTTGGCCTCTGTGAGACCTAACAGAAAACAAGGCATTCCTCTCACTGAAGATTCATATTGCTATGACCTGCTTTTGTCAAGATTCTATCTTTAGACTTACTTGATTATGAAGTGTCTATGCATATGTTTTTCATCAAATCTAGATTATTCTTAGCCATTTTATTTTCAGATAGTCTACCCTCTTTCTCCTCTCTTTCTGGTATGTACATTTACACTCCTGATGTTTAACATCAAAACTGTTATTTCTCATTGTTCTTTCTGTTCGTCAGATTGGAAATTTCCCACTGAACTGTGTTCAGTTTACTGATTTTATTCTTCAACTTATTTAAGCTTCTGTTAACCACTTGGTGAATTTTTTCATGGCCTCAACTGTAGTTTGTTTTTTTTTTTTTTCTGAGACAGGGATCTCATTATATAGAAGGTTAGCACAGTAAAAATAAAATATTGTTTTACCTCTCATTTCTTGGATATGTTTAACTAGTCTTGCTTATGCTTGCTAAATGGTGTTAATAATTCAATTATATAAAACAAGTATTTCTCACAGGCCTTAATGAAAAAAGGTACACATAGCCATGACAATGTGAACCAAGGGTTATGCCTACTATCAGCAATTAGTGCTCCAAAATAAACTGTAACACTAAGGCTTAAGTAAGCCTGAGTGTTCTAATATGGATTTGATAGCTAAACTATTAAGAACCAAATCCTATTAAAGTCAATTTGTAAAATCCATAAGCCTTTAATCCAGTATAATCTGTTCTATTGTAACCTGATAGTTCAAATCCTTTGAAAACCTCTTTTTTTCCTTTTCTTGGGTCAGGCTTGAACTCTGGGCTTGGGTGCTGTCCCTGAGCTCTCTAACTCAAGGCTACCACTCTACTGAGCCACAGCACCACTTCCAGTTTTCTGGTGGTTAATTGGAGATAAGAGTCTCACAAGCTGGCTTTGAACTGCAGTCCTCATATCTCAGCCTCCTAAATAGTGAGGATTATAGGCTTGAGCCACTGGTGCCCAGATGATAATCATTTTTGTACCTACAAGAATGATGGAACCAAGACATGTGAAAGGGTATCAATGTATGTGAATTAATGCACCTTCTATCTGGCAAATATCATGTAACCCTTTTACTAATTACAATTAAAAAAAAAAAAAAAAAGAATGATGGAGTTCTGTGCAGGACCAAATGAGCTCCTTCTCTGTCTTCTCAGTTTCCCAAGCCTATATTTTATGCTCTTATCCTCTGTCCCATCACACGTCCTTATTTTTTAAATGCTTATAACTTTTCAAGGTAACGACTACTCAACGCTTAACAGAAATTCTTAGTGGAAATATGAAGAAAATATTTTTCTACTTACAAAGTTAGAGCACTCAGAAAACTTTTTTTTTTGGTCAGTTCTGAGGCTTGAACTCTGGGCCTGGGCACTGTCCCTGAACTCTTCAGCTCAAGGCTACCACCCTACCCCTTGAGCCACAGTGCCATTTCCAGTTTTCTAGTGGTTAATTGGACATAAGAGTCTCACGGTCTTTAGTGCTTGGGATGGCTTTGAACCATGATCCTCAGATCTCAGCGTCCTGAGAAGCTAGGATTACAGGTGTGAGTCATCACACCCAGCTTAGAAAACTCTTTAACTTGGTTTATTTTTCATATATAAATATATACATTAAGATATACATACACACATCTCTATATATACATACATATACATATATAGATAGATGTATACATATACACACACACATCTACATATAGTGTGTGTGTGGGGGGGTGTATGTAGTAGAAACTTACGTATTTCTTCCACAACTTGTGGGTCACATTCTTTGTACTTTTCTACTTCTGCCTTACACTTTTCCTTTTGGTCCCGGAGTGAAGAAAGCTCTTTTAGTAGCATGGTTCGCTCTTCCTGCATTCAAAATAGTTTTAGGTTCAATCAGGAAATGGAATTTCATGTTATAAAATGATACTTTTTTTTTTTTTTTTTTTTGCCAGTCCTGGGCTTGAGCTCAGGGCCTGAGCACTGTCCTTGGACTTTCTCAAGGCTAGAGCTCTACCACTTGAGCCTCAGCACCACTTCCGGCTTTTTTCTATGTATGTGGTACCGAGGAATCGAACCTGGGTCTTCATGCATGCTAGGCAAGCACTTTAACCACTAGGCCAAACTCTGGCCCATAAAATAATACATTTTATAGACAATTTCTATAAACGATTTGTTAGGCTTCTGATATACATTAATCCCGTTGGCTGTGTTGAATGAAATTCCTTGTATAATTACTTAAATATAATAAAAAAAAATACATAGTTGGCTCTCTGTATCCATGGGATCAATTTCAGATTTAACCAAAAAAATACTTGGAAAAAAATTACCCAAGTACTGAACATGTACATACTTTTTCTTGTCATTATTGCCTAAACAATACAGTGTTACAACAATTAACACAGTATTAGTTGTAAGTAATAAAGAGGTGATACAAGGATAAGGTAAGCCTTAGGCAAATGTTACACCATTTGCTTTTTATTTTTTTGAGGGGAGGGGGTTGAACATAGGGCCTGGTGTTACTAGCAGGAGCTGTACTCTTGAGCCATACCACCAGTGTTTCCTTGTTGATTCATATGTTATTTAAAGGTAGGGCTCATTTTTTACCCAAGATCAGAGTAGATCTTTCTGTCTACAGTCTCCCACCTAGCTAGGACCATGGTACATCCCACCACATCCAGTTTATTAAGTAAATGGGACTCGGCTAACTTTTTGCTAGGGTTGGCCTTGAAATTCTAGATCTTGACATCCTGAGTAGCTGGTTTTACAGGTGTGAGCCCCCATGTTTGATCTATACCATTTTTTAATTAAAAAAAAAAAAAAAGGAAAGCCAGGCATGGTGGCTCACACCTGTAATTCTAACTACTCAGGAGGCTGAGATCTGAGGATCGATATTCAAAGCCAGCCCGGGCACTAAAGAACTTGAGACTCTTATCTCCAATTAATCACTAGAAAAGGGGAAGTGGGGCTGTGGCTCAGTAGGGTGGTAGCCTTGAACTGAAGAGGTCAGACCCAGAGTTCAAAGCCCCATGACCCATAAAAAAAAAAAAAAAAAAAAAGGATAGAAATTCCTAGATTTTGGTTTCCTCAGAAGGCCCAGTCCCCCATGGAAACAAAAAGAAGCTGAACATACATATAGGAACAGTATAAAAACAAACAAAATTTTCATGTTACTCTGAAATCTCAAGCATCTTTTGTATCTACTAAATAATTAAATACAGGAAAATATGGTTACTGATTCTATTAGGATAAACCAAAAGATGTCTGTGTTAGATATAAAAGTATATTATCTTGCTTTTGGGCGCAATTTCATTAGAGTTATGCATATAAGTAACAGTTTATGGTAACATCAAGGATTATATAATTATCCTTTAAAAAAATGTTCTGAGCTTGGCACTCAGACCAGAGGTCAAACCCCAGGAACAGGAACATGCTTTAGATGATTTTTCAACCAGAAAGGATGATTAACCTTTATAAATAATTAAAGCAACTGAAATATACTGTCAAAGATTATAGTTTATAAGATATATCTGAGACAAAATACAATAAAATTCAAGTAGTCAAAATGTTCCTTGCATTTTTTTTTTTAATAGGTCATGGGGCTTGAACTCTGGGCGTAGGTACTGTCCCTGAGCTCTTCAGCTCAAGGCTACTGCCCTACCCCTTGAGCCACAGCCCCACTTCCAGCCTGGCTGCCTTTGAACTGTAATCCTCAGACCTCAGCATCCTGAGTAGTTAGCATTACAGGTGTGAGCCACTGGCACCCAGTGCCAAAACAACTTTGCAGTGGCCTAGATCTACACTTTCCAAGGCACAAGTCACTAGCTGCATATGGCTTGTGAAAACATAAGATGTAGCTACAACGACTGAATTTAACTGTATTTAATGTTAATGTAAACAGCTAGATATAGTTAATTTTTACTACATTAGCACAGTTCAGGACAGATTTAGAATAACTAGAACAAGAATAAATAAGTAAATAGAATATTTGCTATCAACAATTAAAGTACCCAGGATTCAAGAGGATAGAGAAGAGGAATAAAAGCTAATGAAGACTGGGGGCCGGGAGTTTGGCCTAGTGGTAGAGTGCTTGCCTAGCATGCACAAAGGCCCGGGTTCGATTCCTCGGTACCACATACCTAGAAAAAAGCCAGAGTGGTACTGAGGCTCAAGTGGTAGAGCACTAGCCTTGAGAAAAATCCAAGGACAGTGCTCAGGCCCTGAGCTCAAGCCCAGGACTGCTCCCCCCTCAAAAAAAAAAAAAAAAAAAAAAGCTAATGAAGACAGAAGTGGATTGGTGAACATTTGTGCAAGTGGCGCTAACTCTCCAGAAACTCTGATTGAAGCCTTCTTCATTTCTAGAACGAAGATCTGTATTCACTTCCTTGGCAATACTATCAATCAGATATGAACAGGAAATAGTAGCAGATAACTACCTCCTAGGACCCTTACCAGGATCAGTAAATACAGAAGGTGCATTTGTTATTACTTGGTTTATAGTAAGCACAATAGACCTATTAGCTATTTCTTCAGCAGCTGCTCCATGAACAATCACTGGTACATGAAGTGGTAAGTATTTCTGAAAATGCCCCAGCTAGTAAGATTTCATCTTTCTCAGAAGTCTTTCTGTATCATTACACCTTTCTGATAACTGAAGGGTCCAAACTAGGGTAACTGCTAGAGCACATAGTACTTTTTAAAGGAAAATAGATCAATGTCCATTTAAATAATTTAAAAATACTACAAAGCCACAGAGACATTGTGGTGATTATTTAAAGTTTATGTGCCAAAAGTAAAAAACAAAAATCTTAAAAATGTACATAAATTATAATAGGTCTTACTATATACCAGATAATCTCCTACATACTTTTATTCCCATTTTACAAATAAGAAAACAGAACAGAGAATTCAAAATACTTTCAAACTCAGGCAGTCTAGCTGCAGGGTACACATATATACTGTATCTTTGCATATGTATAAATGCTATATGTATGTATATGTATAGACACACAGAATTTATATTATTGAAGAATCTTCAGTCACAAACATACCGTATCTTGTCGGCCAATTTTAGCTTTCTCAATGCTCTTCTGTAGGTACGCGTGCTTTTGGCTTCCCTCAGACAACTAGAAAATCAAAAACAAATAAAAAGACTCATGTCATGTAGCTCAGGAAGAGAAAATGAAATTTGTTTTTGACTCCAGGAGTATGTCACAAAAAAAGTCAAAGACTATACCAAGAAAGCAATTTTTTATCCTATCCAGGAAAATGAATCAGCTTTCTGTCAGCCTTCAGTCATTTCTACACAGTCCTCATTTATCTGGCTTTCTACCTCTACCCCAAATCACCTCTACAGCCCAAATTAGTTACAAACTGAACTTGAAGATAAAAAATAGGTTTCTTATACTTCAAATTTCAATTTACTTCTGATGAAAGTCTTTAAAAACACTTTCTTATAGACTTACAATACTATGGTGTGTTTCACTAGAAGTGATGAGTGTATTATTCCCTCCAAAGAAAGCACTTTTCAAGAAACAGCATACTTTAGAAACTGCACTCTCCAAGGGAGGGGACAGTAGGGTGATCTCTTGGGCTACTGCCAATGTAAGGTATGTCTCATATGTCTTGCAGTATGTCAGTTTAACTATTTCCTCAACCTTGAAAGTAGAAAGAGTATATGTCTCTCCACAGAGGGGCAGCAGGTATGGGACACCTATTAGCATGTGACCAGGCATCAGCCATAAAGGACTGGTATGGAATCAAACTAATGCTTCCCTCCCCAATTGTACTTATCTCACCTGGAGCTTGAAAACTCACAACATCACATCTTTTGCTATAAACTAGTCACAAATTACAACTCATCTAGTGATGAGAAAAAGCTTCCTTAGCTTATTAAAAATGACATTTAACAATACAGCATTTGCCAAACCAGTTGTACCTCTTCTTGAGGTATATATACCTCATATACATATTTCTAATAGATGTCACAGCCAAAATAAGTGATAAAATAAGTGATAAAATTCTAAACTTAGCAAGATATAGTTCTTTATACAAAGGTTTTTACTTATCAAATAAAGCTAAATTTAAAATGCTAATATTCTAGCCTGACGCAGTGGCTCACACCTGTAATCCTAGCTACTCAGGAGGCCAAGATCTGAGGATTGTGGTTGAAAGCCCCCCCAGGCACTAAAGAACGGGAGACTTATCCCCAATTAGTCGCTCTAGAAATGGGGAAGTGGGACTGTGACTCTAGGGGTAGGGAAGTAGCCTGGAGCTGAAGAGCTCAGGGACAGTACCCAGGCCCAGAGTTCAAGCCCCATGACCCACCAAAAACAAAAAAAAAAGCTAATATTCCACCTGAAATACATTTAAAGAGGTATGCAACATGTATATTCAAAAATAGAAGATCTTTCCAATTAAAATACCCACACAGTTCTATACTGGTGGTGCAAGCTTATAATCCTAGCTACTTATGAGACTGAGGTAAGATTTTCACTATTTGAAACTAGCGTGGGTAGGAAAGTTGGTGAAACTCTTCTGTCCAATTAACCCAAAGTTGTAGAACACTAACCTTGAGCTGAAGAACTTGGGGACAAAGCCCTGGCCTTGAGGACAAGCTCCATGACCACCACCACCACCAAAACAAAAGAGCCAACAGGGGATATGTATTTTTATATGAAACAATTTGAAGGACAGCTGAATCAAGAATTCTTTAATTCTAATAATGATAATCTTATGTTTGAGTATATGTATGAATTAATTTATGAATTTTCACATTAAATAATAGAGAATAACACAGTCTAAAGTATATCACCAAGAGAGAAGCTTCTACAAGTTAATCTAAGTACAGCAGTTCAGTTTGACTCCTCAAAATCTTCCCACTGAAAACAATGAAACTCACCAGGGTGCCTTGTAATCAGTTTTCTGTCTGTACACCTATCAGAAGCACTCCTGCTAGAGTTCCTAACATGCACTTTGGAAGTAAGCCAAAGCAGGCCTGGAGCAGTAAGAGCCAAGCCTTAGGCTCTGTACATTTATCATGTGAACCAGCAATTCTCAAACTTGTTAAAACATAGGCTGTTGGGTCCCATCTTCAAGTTTCTGAACAGTGGAAGGGGAATGGGGAATCAAAACCATAGCTTTACACATGCCAGACAAGAGCTCTACCCCACTGAGCCTATGTCCCACCCAAGAATTTGGATTTATAACATGTTCCCCTATAGTTGTGGTCATTACAATTCTGGGAAGTACTACTGATCTACACATAAAGTTGTTTTCTTATAGTAACAAATCCAGTTAAAATAAGTAAATATGAATTATATAAACTGTCATAAGTAAAAATGAATTATATAAACTCTTAAGAAAAATAATTTAGAAATATCTGTAATCATAAATTCAAAGCATAAATATTTACAAAAATATAAAAGAATATACTATGTATTTTAAGAAGGTATTCACCATATAATTCCATTAAAGAGCAAACTGTTGTGGTTTATCTACAAGTAAATCCAAAGCCAACCATATATGTTATAGCAAGAGCATTCCCAAATTTCACTAAGGCAAACAATCTTTTTTTAAATCGAATAGCTCAGAATACAGCAGCAGCTACAACAACAAAAATGACCCATAATTAGTAAAAACAGGATTTCATCTTTAGATTTGAAGATCTAGCACAATGCTTCTCTTTGAATGCATTCCAGGTCTCCTATTAGAGACACTCTGGGTAGAGAAATATAATGCTCACATTTTCTAAAGGGCTAATTTACTGTCTGAAGGAACTGCCTATTCATAGGAAAACAGACAAATTCAAGTTGGCTTCTTTGGAATTCTATTTGCCCTTTTTTAGAAATAAAGAAATCTCAAAGAATGAGGGGAAGAATACAGAGATTTTCACAGGTGGGGAAAAAAATATCAAGGAACAGAGAATAAGGAAAGTGACCAGATCAGTCTCCACTGCTTCCGAAGATTCATTCATATTTTTTTAATGCATGAAATTATTTGCATTTCTATGTATTTAAAACCTTGTTAGAGTATGTACAATTTAATATGGACAAATTTTTTCATTGAGGAATTTCTCATAAGGAAACACTGAAAAGACCCACTTAAACATACATGTTTGAGCAATGTTATCATCTCAATATGAGAGAAAGGTTACATCGGGATTTCCTGGTACCAATGTATTACAATTATGCAATCAGAGAATGGGGGAAACAAGATGACTGGGAGGGGGTGGGGGAAAGGAAAGGGGGACAAAAACATGGGAAGGGGTATCAATGTGCGAGAAGTAATGTTCCCACTATCTGATGAATGTAACTGTAACCCCTCTGTACATTACCCCGAAAATAAAATAAAAAAATTAAAATTAAAATTAAAAAATGTGTTACAAGCCTTTTTCCCTGAAGTCCTGGGGCTTGGACTTGGCACCTGAGCACTGTTCCTGAGTTTCTTTTGTTCAAGGCTAGGACTTTATCACCTGATCCATGGCACCACTTCTGGCCTTTTCTGTTTATATGGTACTAAGGAATTGAATCCAGGGCTTCATGAATGCTAGGCAAGTACTCTACTACTAAACCACATTCCCAGCCTTAGAAGACTTTTTAATGACACTGAAAACTTCACAGAATAATAACACTGAGTTTTTAGAGATGCAAACAAAACTGCAATTTACTTAGAGCCTATCTATGACCAAAAGTAAACTTCAAAAAAATCTACAATGGTGGGCAATGGTTTTCTTCATGTTATTAAAATCTCCTATATAATGAGCATGTTATTAATTTCCTAGCTACTCAGAAGGCTAAGATCTGAGGGTCACGGTTCAAAGCCAGGCCAGAAATTAACCACCAGAAAACTAGAAGTGGTGCTGTGGCCCTAGGGATAGGGCAATAGCCTTGAGCTGAAGAGCTCAGAGACAGCGCCCAGCCCCAGAGTTCAAGTCCCATGATCAACAAAAATAAATGAATAAATAAATAAATATAAAATGTGAACGACACAAAAAGCCCTTTATTTTTTCAGAAGTCTTTTTAAGTTCATGGAAAAACTTGGGCAGAAGATACAGAGATTTCACATATAAACCCAACCCTTCCTCTAACATAGCCTCTCCCCACTATTAAAATTCCATACCAATAAGTACTACTGTTACAATTCATGAACCTACATGAACATCTCAGCTTCTATCAGCATTCCCTCTTGGTGGTGGATATTCCATAAGGTTTGACAAATAAGGCCGCCATAGAAGGACAAGGAAGAGTAATTCACTCCCCTAAACATCCCCTGTGCTCTACTTACTCATCCCTCCCTACACCTAACCTCTGGCAACTACTGTCTTTATAGTTTTGCCTTTACCAGAATGGTTGGACTCATTTTCACTTAGCAGTATGCATTTAACATTCTTAAATCTTTTTTATAGCTTGAAAACTAATTTCTTTGCAACACTGAATAATATTCCACCATATGGATAGCCCACAGCCTGTTCATATACTGAACTACTGAAAAACACCTTGGCTGCTTCCAAGTTTGGGCCATTATGAATAAATCTGCTATGAAAATTTGTGCGTGGGTTTGGCATAGATTCCATTTTCAACGCACTTGGGAAAATGCTAAGGAGCATGGTGCTGGGTCACGTGGTAAGAGTATGTGTAGTTTTATAAGAAAAACTGCTCAACTGTGTTCCCAAATGACTCTACAGTTTTGTATTCCCAACAGCAATGAGTGGCTGGTTCCTTGGTGGCCATCCTTGAAGGTTATTAATACTGGTGATACTAACAATTGCAAAGCACTGATAACCCTTTGAGGAACAAAACATTTCCAAGGCTACCAACAAAAATTAATGATACACACAATTTTGACACTGCCACCACCTGGTGGCATGGCCACACTAAAGCTCTAGGTATATCTTTACAGGGGGATATGCTTTTACAGAGCTGCCATTAGAAACCTGTACCTTCCACAAAACATGAAAGTGTTGGGATAATGGAACAGGCAATTCTATAGCCAATCTCCATCCACTATGAAGTCCCACTAATAAGAAGTAAAACATCATCTAGTGAAATTTTTACAACTATGTAAAGCATATTTGTTTTTTGGGGTTTTTTTGTTTTTGTTACACTTGAAGTTATAACCATGAGACCTTCAGATCATCTTTAATAATGATTGCCCCCACAATCCAAAGGCAAGGAGAAAGATGTTTTCTGATTTAATTTTCAGTCCTACTTTAAGAATGTTCATTCTCAAGAGACAAGTACATTCCTGCACATAAGTGGAATCACTGGCAGAGCCAAAGCCAAACAGGAATGATTAGGGGAAAAAGAAAAAAAGGAAGATAATTAGGCATCCCTCTGACAACTGCTCCAATCTGGAAATAATTAACAGGAAACTCAAAGGAAGTTAACATTACAGTTATGCAAAATGGAGAATAAGTAAACCCTTCATGCAACCCTGCATGTGGAATCTGATACAATTCAACATCTTTGTAAAATTCCACCATCAACTTGCAGCATTTAAATCTCTAACCCTCTTTTTTTTTTTTTTAAGGACATCAATTACATAATCTACTCTTTCATGGATATATCTGACCTTCAGCAGGTCATAGCAGGTTACAAGGTTTTTTTTATGAAGCACATACCATAACTTCTAATTTTTTTTTTTTTTGGCCAGTCCTGGGCTTGAGCTCAGGGCCTGAGCACTGTCCTTGGACTTTCTCAAGGCTAGAGCTCTACCACTTGAGCCTCAGCACCACTTCGGCTTTTTTCTATGTATGTGGTACCGAGGAATCGAACCCGGGTCTTCATGCATACCACCAGGGCAAACTCCCGGCCCCTCTAATTTTTTTTTTGTCATGTGACTTGGACATTGGGCCTGGGTGCTGTCCTTGAGCTCTTCAGCTCAAGGCTACTTGCCCTACCCACCCCTCGAGCCACAGCCCCACTTCCCATTTTCTGGTGGTAAATTGGAGCTAAGAGTCTCACAGACTTTAGGTCTGGGCTGGCTTTGAACTGTGGTCCTCAGATATCAGCCCCCTGAGTAGCTAGGATCACAGGCATGAGCCATTACTCCGGACGGACCATAACTTCTAATTTTTTTTTATTATTTAGTTTTTTGCCAACCCTGGGGACTGAACTCAGTGCCTGAGCACTGTCCTTGGGTTTTCTCAAGGCTTGAGCCACATCACCACTTCCAGCTTTTTCTATATATGTGGTACCTAGGAATCGAACCTGTGTCTTCATGCATGCTAGGCAAGCACTCTACCACTAGGCCAAACTCCCAGTCCCAACTTCTAATTTTTGATCACCTTCGGAATGTAGAAAAATGGTTTGCACACAGCAGACCCTCACATATTTGTTCTGATTGAACTCCTGGGTGAATACTAACCTAGCTGAATGTGAGGCTATTGTGTGTAGAATGTTGATGGAACCACACACTCAATCTTTAAGAATAACGTCTTTTACAAATGAAGTTTTTTAAAAGCTTAAGCAAAACTCTCAAGATTCTGCAGATAGTTGAGAAGTGAAAACTATGATGACTACTGAGGGCTTAGAGGAGACATGAGACCTGTGTGTTCACCTCTGACCTGACATTTTGACTTACAAACAGGTGTATCAGATTAAGTTTTGACCTCCAGCTTCTAAATGGGAGTGAACTAAAGTATGTATCACAAAATACACTAAGTTAGCTCTCAGACTAGCAGGGAGAAGTATTTTGACAGTAACTAATTCACATGATGCTTCTGGCAAATTTGGCTTAGGTTGTCAATCTCTTACTTACACAATTATGTTCTGAGAAATCCAGAATACTAAAAAAATTTAAAACTACAACCTAAAAACTGAAATAAAATGGATAACTTATCATACTCACACTAACAACTACATTGATTATAAAGTGTCTGAACAACCTAACTAAAGGCAAAGATAAACAGATTATTTAAAAATGCAAGAGCTAACCACATGTTGTCCATGGGGAAAGAAAAGGGGGGAAAGGATTCAAACTAAATAGCTGAAAATGACATACCACATTAATCTTTTTTTTTTTTTTGGCTTGATTACAAGGTATTCTTTTTTTTTTAATTTTATTTTATTGTCAGGGCAAGGTATAGAGGTAGTGGGTGCATTACTTCTCAAACATTGATACCCTTTCTCCTATGTTAATCTTAATCAAAAGAAAGTTCCCATCTAGTTAGTAAGCATACCACAGAAACTGAAAATTCCAAGTATTTGCTTTCTTGGTCCTATCACTTTATAGTACCATCAATATTGTATAAAGGACACAATTTCCCTACTTCCTTGCTAGCGCTTGGTATTTTTCTGGGTTTGTTGTTGCTGTTGTCTACTCATTCGGTTAGTTTCTTGATAGGATCCTTCTTTGCAGCTAGGCTGCCTTGAGCCTCAGTCTCCCACATGCTGGGACTACAGTCATGTGCTGCCATTTACTTCCTGATTTTCTGATGTAGCCATCCTAGTAGGTATGAGGTCATCACCCACTGTAGGCCTCTCTTTCTTTTTTCTTATTTATTTTTTGCAGGTATCAGAGCTTGAACTAAAGGCTTCTTGTTTTCTCTTACTCAGCTCTTTCGCTCAGGGCTGGCATTCTACCATTGGAACCATACCACTAGCTCTGGCTTTTTGCTGGTTAACTAGAGATGAGTATCTTGGATGTGGCTACCTAAGCTGGCTCTACACCATGCTCTTCACATCTCTTTCAGGCTCCTAAATAGGTAGGATTGTAGATATGAGCCATGGTTACCCCACTCCCTCTTTCTTACCCCTGTAACTACAATAACCTCCTGATTTCCCTTTTTTGTTTTTTTTTTTGAATATTAGGCTTCATCCTTCAATTCATTCTTTATACTGCTTCCAGACTGTGTATCTGATGACAGATATACTGCATCTATCATCACATAATTTCTTTGCTAAAAACTTTCAATCCTTTTCAAGTAGGCCTACATTCTTTTTGGGGGGGCGGGGGAGGAGGCGGTAGTCATGGGGCTTGAACTCTGGCCTGGGCACTGTCCCTCAGTTCTTCAGCTCAAGGCTTCCGCCCTACCCTTAAGCCACAGCCCCACTTCCCATTTTCTAGTGATAAATTGGAGATAAGAGTCACAAGGCTTTGTATTATTGCCCTGGCTGGCTTTGAACCTCGATCCTCAGATCTCAGCCTCCTGAGTAGCTAGGATTACAGGTGTGAGCCACCTCGCAGGCTCTAAGCTCACATTATTAAATTATGCCATAAACAGGTTTTTTAAATGGGCTTCTGCCGATGTCTTAACCAATCCTCCTCCTCTAACCCCTCCTTTGCTCTACTGTCGTCCTACAGTTGCCTCCATTCTGAATGAATAAATGAGGTAGATCATGAAATCTAGAAAACTACTTTCAAAGTGTGAAAAAGAACAATAGAGAGGTTGATCTGATCCCAGTATAATGTGTATGTGAGATCCCTGGCAAAAACTCTTTGTACAAAAATATATACTAGTTAAAAATCTAGGGACTGGGAGCATAGCCTTGAGGTAGAGCTTGTCTAGCATGCATAAAGCCCTGGGTTTGATTCCTTGGTATCACAAACACAGAAAAAGCCAGAAGTAGTACTGTGGCTCAAGTGGTAGTATAGTAATCTTGAGAAAGCCCAAGGACAGTGCTCAGGCCCTGGGTTCAACCCCCAGGACTGGCAAAAAAAAAAAAAAAAAAAAAAATCTAATAAAACAAATCTCTGGGTCATAAAACAAATCCATGCTTTTGAACTTGTAGCAGCTTACCTGAGATTCTAGAACCTCCAACTTACGCTTCCTTGCATGAAGGGCTTTACTTGGAAAAGCCCAATAGTAATTGGAAGTTCCAATCCTTTCACAGTCAACCATCCCATCATCAACTAAACTTTGAAGGACTTCTTTTACAGACATAGCAGCTATGAGAGAGAAATTTGAAAGACTCTATATTAAGAAACACCATAAAAAATTCACAAGTAATTGGATAAGCATTTATGAAACACATTACATATAACAAGTTAGTAAGTTAATAAATAAGAAACTCTTAACCATAAAAACAAAATAATACAATATGTGTGGCTGATACATAAGAAAATGTCACCTTCTACTCCTTAATTAAGGAAATGTAAAACAAGACAAAGAGATATGCCATCTGGATTATGACGTAAAAATTAATAAAGGATCCATGAAATGGGCACCTTCAACATGGATGCATACATGTGTACTTTGAATCTAAAATTTCAGATTCATGCTTGTGTTTTATGGAGAAATTTCAGTTTTATAGATACATACAAATAATGAAATTTCTGGTAAACTATCACAAGTTAAAATTATAGGGATGTTTGTTAAAGTATTTTCAGTACACAAAAAAATGGAAATCAATCAAATAACTTCTGTAAAGGCTATTATGCAATAATTTAATAACATTTTTCATCAAATAATTCCTTTACATCTTTGATTAATTCTTAAATATTTTATTCTTTTAGGGGATATTGCAAAGGGGATCATTTTCTTGATTTCACCTTCTGCTTGCTTATTGTTGGCATACAGAAAGGCTACTGACTTCTGCAGGTTGATTTTGTATCCTGTGGCTTTGCTAAAGTGGCTTATTAGTTCTAGGAGTTTGGGAGTGGAGCTTATTGGGTCATGTCATCTGAGAATAGGGAACTCTGGGCCTAAGAGCTGTCCCTGAGCTCTTCAGCCCAAAGTTCTACCACCTGAGCCACTTTCAGTTTTCTGGTGGTTAACTGAAGATAAGAGTGTCACAGAGCCACTGGCGCCCGGCTCTACCCTTTCTATCTCTAGAAATTAATGCCTTCCATGAAGGAAAAAATTGTTATAGAAAAGATGACAGGTATTTCCCAGAGTATCTTGGGTACTTACTAATGCCTTTCTCTTTGGGAGCAATCTTCTCCAAGTCTTTTAATTGAAATACATCTTTCTGTTTAAAAGCATTAGGGGGAAAAAAAGATAAAGATCACATCTATTCTACTATCTATTTAAATATGCCATAATTATAGTCATAAAACATTGTACTCAGAAAATATGCCAGCAAACTGTGCCACAAGAATTTTAGGGCTAGAAGAAACTTTAGATTTAGCTCATTCAATACTCTCTATAGGACTTATATGAACAGACATTTCCATGAACATACAGCTATTCAAAGTGTGTGGAGATTGGGACATAAAGAACATCTGTCCATTTAAGTAGAAAACATGAGATTATTAGCGTCTGAAAACTCTGATTCAAGAAAACAGAAACCATAGCAAGGTACAGGGGCAATCATTTGAGCAAAGTTTGAGACCAGTGTGAGCAACATACCAAGACTCTATCCATCCAAATAAAAAAGTATTTTCCTATAAGGGAAATACTTAATCTGATGGTCAGAAAAATATCTGCTGAATACTTCCTTCTACTTGTAAAAAGGCTTGGATAATAACTTAGATAATGAAAGCAAAATTGCTTGAAAAGAATAAAGTATTCAGTAATTAGAACAGAAATATTATGATTATTGTTATGGAAATCTGGGAACCACTTCTTTCTAAATAAACTTGAAAAGGCAACTTCAATTGGATGGAAATTAAACTTCAAAAAATTAAAAACTTCTGCTTAGCCAAATGGGTACTAGTAAGAAATTGAAGAGACAAATACAGCCTAGAAGAAAATATTTTGCAAAACAAATACTTAACAAAGGCCTGGTACTCAGGATATATATATATATATATATATATATATATATATATATATATATAATTTCTTTGAAGTATAGCCAAAATAATTGATGGGTGGATAAAAAGAAGTTTTAAGTTTTTGAAAAGATTTCTAAAACCTTGTGGATGAATCATTTATAATTAGAGGCAACATAATATATGGCGCTTTGTCAGTTTTCTGATTTGATTCAAAAGATAATATGTGTTCATTGTAGGTAACAGAAAACAGACCATAAAATAATATCCACTTGTGATCCACTCATCTGTTAGCATCTATAATCATATGGCAATATTTTCTTAGAGTCTGTATTTCGTATTTAGCATTATATCATAAGCATGTTCTCCTGACATTTCCTTAAAAGGGGCTGCTATTCACATTGAGCCGATTCTGGAATAGCTGTATTTGATTTTAATAGAATTTCTGCTTGCCAATAACAATCAAATTTGAATCTAGATTCCAAACTCTGAATCCCAGAATCCATTCTTTTCATTGTGCATCATATGTTGATTTACTTTGAATTGTTAAAAAGCTAATATTTATCAACATTATTCTGAATGCTGGACGTACCTATCACATCCCATTCATGGGAGAATGCATGAATAAGTAAAATGATTTTCATTACTCTTTACGAATCTACCTATACTTTTCAAATGCATAAAAAAACAGATGGAATAAATGAGATCCACACAATGCACACAAAGGAACAAAAATACATGAATTGAAATCAATTGTTAGAACTTCAGAACTTTGGTAAAATAAAAAAAAAATCCCTTAAATTATTGAAATTTTTTAGGCTTCCAGTATTCTGTATGTCTCTAGGATCTCTCTGTTATGGAGGTCAAACTTTAACCTTTTTCAGTCACAAAGAGCCAGTTTTGACATTTGAGACATCAATATTCTAAAGGACATAACTTTACTCTTCTCAGGTTTCTACTGCCAGGTGGAAATTAAAGAATTAAGTTCCTGGGTTTCCTCCTCCAAAACCACAGGGGAAAAAAAAATACTTCATCTCAGCAGAAGAAATTGTCATCATTTTGTTTTCTTTTCTCTTATTATTATTTTTTTTTTTGTTGGTCATGGGGCTTGAACTCTGGGCCTAGGTGCTGTCCCTTGTGCTCTTCAGCTAAAGGCTATTTATTGCCCTACCCCTTGAGCCACAGCACCACTTCTGATTTTCTAATGGTTAATTGGAGATAAGAGTCTCATGGTCTTTAGTGCCCAGGCTGGCTTTGAACCACAATCCTCAGATCTCAGCCTCCTGAGTAGCTAGGATTACAGGCGTGAACCACCATGCCTGGCTTGTCATAATTTTCACATATAAACTTCATCAACTTATTGCCTTAATTATATCACCACTGTTGTGTTATGACATCCTATTGTGGTTCCCAAAGGCTTTAAGGAGCAATAAAATTACATTTAGCAATTGAAAAAAAAAATCTCCAGACTGTTTTGCTTATTTTATTGAAAATCTGTATCATCAAAATGAAAACAAATTTTTACCAATTTAATATTTAATGTTACCATTTTTCCTCATCTATACATCTATACATTATGAAAGTAACCAACAGTTTAGGGCCAGTATGAAAAAGGTGTTTCCAACCCATATAAAGTTAACTTGTTTAGGTATAAAGACTGTTTGGATTTGAATCTGTAGAAAAAGAAAGGCCACTACAGAGCAGCGTGGTAGAGAGAGCAGGCTCCGGTCAGGTGCTAGGTTTGAACCCTGGCTCTGTCACCAAGAGGAGTTGAAACTTTATAAACTTACTTCCTGTTCGTAGCAGGCACAAATGTCTGGAATAAATTAAAGAGGCCTGTGTAACGTCATATATGTGTTATACTTTAGACATATCAACAAATGCAAAAAGACAGTATTCTGGATTCCTTGCTTTGAATCCTTTTAAAAGTCAAGACTGGCTTTTTAGACATGGTGTCTTGGGAATCCCCACCAGTAAAAAGAGGAAGGTAACAAGAACATAGATCTCATAGGGCTGAAGTCAGATAATCTAGGTAAAGTTCTTCCCTGTGGTTAGCACTTAGCAGCACTCGGTGACTGCATAGGAATTATTTTCAAACAGGAAGATCACAATCAGATATATCATTTGGGAAAATAGTTTAGTGTCAGTATCTGGGACAGTCTGGATAAAAGACATCAACAAGGAATAGGATTCTTTTGTGTTCCACAAACATTTGTATAATTTTATGCATCCTTCAAGAAATTGGTCAGTACGGATGTCTAATAAAGACACCAAGGTAATACTGGACATTATTTCACATGAAAATACACAATGTACTGTGAAAACATATTTAATGTGAAAATTATACAAAATACTAAAAATGTTAAGGAAAACTTACTGTCTCAAAAAGTATTTCCATCATACGAGTTCTCTTTTCTTCTGCACTCAGTCCTTTTTTCTTTGACTAAAGCACAAAAGTAAAAAATGTAAATGCTGTGATACATATTTTAGAAACATTACTCTTTAAAACAATTTGCTGTTAATTATCTAAAATTTTACTGTGTGTGTGCGTGCATGCACGCGCTTCAGAGCCTGGACACTGTCCCTGAGCTTGAGCCATAGCTCTACTTCTAGCTTTTTTGTCATTTAACTGGAGGTAAGAATCTCATGGACTTTTTCTGCCCCTGCTGGCTCCAAACTTTGATCCTCAGATCTCAGCTTCCTGAGCAGTTAGGATTAAGGCACTCATCACACCTGATCTCATCTGCTTTCATCACTTTAATTAACATGTGCTAAGACTGCAGATCTTTACATCTGGCCAGGGTGTGCTCTACAATTTCAATCTCATGTATCCACCAGCCCACTGGACAGACTTCAAACTGAGATCATCAGAAATGAACTCTTCACTCCTACGCCTCCTCCCAAACCTGCTAGTCTACATCTTCAGTCTCAGTTACATAGCATCATTTTTACCTGTGCCAGAATCCTTACAGTCATTCAAAATGCTTTCATTTCTTCTGTTCAAAAAGTGGTTTGTAGTTTACATATCATAGCTCCAATGCAACTATTTGGTTTTCCTGTGACACTTTGCTGTTCTTTCAGTATGTATGCCAACCATATCCATAGTTTGATCTCGTCTGGTACATGAACACCCTGAAAGACCCCCACACTCCAGCCCTTGTACCAGAGCCATTCTATCTTACTGCACCCATATCTTTCTTTTTTTTTTTTTTGGCAGTCCTGGGCTTGGGCTCAGGGCCTGAGCACTGTCCTTGGACTTTCTCAAGGCTAGAGCTCTATCACTTGAGCCTCAGCACCACTTCCGGCTTTTTTCTATGTATGTGGTACCGAGGAATCGAACCCAGGTCTTCATGCATGCTTGGCAAGCACTTTAACCACTAGGCCAAACTCCGGCCCCTGCACCCATATCTTTCTGTGTTGGAACTCTACCACGGACCTGTCCTTCATGAAGTCATTAGACTAGGAAGCCAAACTGGCCCCACATGATGTGTTAACTGCAAAAACATATGCTGGAAGCTCTAGATTGAGGGGGTAAGGTTTTCTGTGTCTGGACTTCACTCATTACTAAGAACTTGGATTGATTAGCAAAGTCTGACAAGGGTGATGTAGGAGGGTTGAGTAAAGGGACTACTTGCCAGTTAAGGGTTCAGGAGATAAGGTCTATGTTCTACCCTTGCCTTAGGTAACTAGTCTACTACCTTGGCAGTGTGGTCTCATTTGCTAGATGGCTGAAAGGCCATCTGAAGGCCACAATGGCTTCCTCATAGCCTGGAAGGCACAGGACAAGTCCCAAGCTAGAGGGAGTCTGTGAGGGCAGCACATGGAAGGTCTGGAAGGGGCTTATATGTTGTAGGCCCCACTGGTGTGGGCTTCTAAAATCCACCATGTTACAAAGGAGAGGACAGTATACAGACGTGGCACTCACACAGAAATGACCTTAACTTAACCTCTGGATAAATCCTCAGCTCCAAACTAAAAAGAATTATCTTTCAGCAGGACCAAGAGACTAAGTGAAAAAGAACAATCTCAATCAGCTTGTACTAGTTTGCCCTATGTTCAACCCATCATCAACTTTTGTCAATTTTGCCTATTTCTCTAATCTAACCTGCTTGTTTCATCTCTGTTACCTTGGTTCAGATATTATCTATCTCTTGCAATATGTCTCCAACTACCTAAAGTACACTTTTATCTTTTTTTTTTTTTTTTTTGAGGGGAAGGGGCTTGAACTTTCGTGCTGTCTCTGAGCTTTTTCACTCAAGAGTAGCACTCAACCACTTTGAACCACAGCATCACTTCTGGTTTTCAAGTGGTTAATTAGAGATAAGAGTCTCATGGACTTTCCTGCCATGGCTGGCTTCAAATTGAGATCCTTAGATCTCAGTCTCCTGAGTAGCTAGCATTGCAGACGTGAACCACCGGCACCTGGCTCTTTGTCTCATTTTTAATTCACATTCCTACTTCAAAACAAAAACAAATGTGATAACAATTATCCCTTGCTTAAAGCCTTTCAGTGGCCCCAATCATTACAAATAGCCAAGCACTCCACAGATAAGGCCCTGTACTAGCTGTCTCAGGTACACCTCTCACAGAAGCTCTCCACCTCAATCTTCCCATGAGAATTGAGTTAGGCAACTTGGGTTGCCATACAAGAGCCATTTGTAATTTTCTATCCATATCACAGTATTTTGTGAGCTTTGAAAATATTTTACTTAGAACACCTCTCCTCTGACCTACTCAGCATTGCATGAGGTCTCTCAAAGTTTAGTTGCCAGAAGTTGAGCTGAGCTCATAAGCTGTACATGTACGCTCTTTCATCAAATCATTGACTACAATGAAGAAACAGATGTTTTGGTTAGGTGTCTTTCAGCAGACTGCAAAACTTCTTGAGATCAAGAATTGCCTTTGCCTTCCCAGGGGTTTGTAAGCCAGATTAGATATTGCATCAAGGCCAGCCAGCCCTGAGTTTCATGCATCTAAGGCTCCCAACTTTTAACATTTGAGGCTGCACAGGTTCCCAAGCCCCAAACACCCACCACACTCCCATACACACAATCCAGAGTAAATTAATAATAGGGCATTTCTCTGATAACCATCTATGGCCTTACTTGCAGAGAAATCTCAAGCAGGGAGACAAGTTCCAGGATGCCATATAGAGCTGTTTTCTAACCCTAACCCTGGGGCAGAGAACTAGAGTCCAGAGAGTCCTGCTCCCACAAGATCTGAACCAATCAAGCAAGAAAATCAGTCAATAAAAGGCTCCTCGGCTCATTTCTAAACAGCAGTGGGTGTCTCACCAGGTTAGAATCATCTCAGAAGCTGTAAAAGCATTGATGCCTAAGCCCACAGTTTCTCCTTTATGAACTGAAACAGAGTCTGAGATGAGTCCTGGCAGGCATATTTTTTTAAAAAAATCTCCAAGTCTTTAACTGTCCATTAGAGCTGAGAGCCTCGCTTTTCCCATTCTCTAGAATGGTGTCTGTTTGCAAGCGAGCACTACCACTTCAGTTTGAGAGCATCGGATCACATTTGGTAGAAATAAGCTGTGAGTATATCATAAGCAGTTTCTGGAAAGCCCTCCTGTTCTCCACAAGAACATCCCTGACTTGGTCCCAGAACTGGGCATGGTGGGTACTATAATTCCAGCTTCTTGACAGATGGAGATGGGAGGACTGAAGTCTGAGACTAGCCACATTTGTATATACGTGTGTGTGTGTGTGTGTGTGTGTGTGTGTGTGTGTGTGTGCACATACACCAAGAACCTGACTCCCAGAGCAGACAATCAAGAGAACCTAGATCCTGAGGCACACAGCTTTGGAATAGGTTTCGCCACTCAACAGGTATAAAAGTTGTTCAAGATAAATGAAGTGGAGGCTGGGAGTTTGGCCTAATGGTAGAGTGCTTGCCTAGCATGCACAAAGACCCGGGTTTGATTCCTCAGTATCACGTACATAGAAAAAAGCTGGAAGTGGTACTGAGGCTCAAGTGGTGAGAAAGTCCAAGGACAGTGCTCAGGGCCTGAGCTCAAGCCCAGGACTGGCCAAAAAAAAAAAAGTCATTTAAAAAGAAAATTGTACTGATTATTTCCTTTTTTTTCAGGTTGCTTTATTCATCAGTCTTTTATTGACAAGACATATTTTAACCACACTAGTATACTATAAAGGCCACACTAGTATATGATAAAAGGACAAAATTAAAAGAATTAAGATAAAGGACTTGTATCTAGAAATAGCCTCCAAAATTAATGTGTACTTACTTAATACTTAAAACAGGAAAACTGATAGTATTGGGCTGGGGTTACCTTCAAAACAATAAGGAGACTTAAAATGCTTCCCAGTTGGTTAAAGTATTTTAAACCACTTTTAAAATTGAGTATCTGTTAAGTGCTGGTGGCTCACATCTGTAATTCTAGCTGCTGGGGAGACTGAGCTGAGGGCTGCGGTTCAAAGGCAGTGAGGGCAGTCTGTGAGATTTTTTTTTGGGGGGGGGCGGTCCTGGGGTTTGAACTCTACACTGCACCGCTTCCAGCTTTTTCTGTGTACATGGTACGGAGGAATGGAACCTAGGTCTTCCTGCATGCTAGGCAAGCACTCTACCACTTGGCTCAATTCCAGGCCCCATGTTGAGACTGATTTCCAATTAACCACCAAAAAAACCCAGAAGTGGCATGGTGGCTCAAAGTGGTAGAGTGCTAGCCTTGAGCAAAAGAACTCCGGGACAGACAGCATCCAGTCCCTAAATTCAAACCTCACAAAAGACACAAACAAAGTGACAACAAAATCTGAGTGTCTAATAAGGAGCTACACACAATAAGGAGGTACAGAATTTCTACCAGCTGTTATCATTTGTAACAATTTTTTTTAAGTTAAAAAGTAGATGCTATCACAGGGTTCTCCAATTCCAAAAACAGAATCCTAGACTTAATTTACCAAACAAGCACACCAAATCAGAAGTAATTAACCCATAACTGGGAAAGAAGTCAAAAGTTTCTATTTGACAACCTAACTGAGTTGACCATACATAAAAGCTCGCAAATACCGATGTGTAAAGATTTTTGGTTGTTGTTTCATGTTTCATTATCAGAAAGAAACAGTGTGAAAAGAGTTCATAGGTGATTCATGAGTTAAGAATTCAGTAAAAGGGCAGAGGTTCCCAATTCAAGACGCGGGGTTCTCAGTTGTCAGGTATATTATACCAGCTGCTCTACACACAGAAGTATAACTGTGAGCCTAGTAGCAGATTCGTTTGAAGTCTGGTCCTGAGGTTCTTTAGGCCACGTTTTGCCCAGGTGGCTGGGTTGCTAGCTTAACCACAGGGAAGCCGTTATCAGTTATAATTGCAGCTGGGCAAGGATCTTCAAATAAATACAACTTGATCTCGGCAAAATAACGGCCACTTAACTAAATTAAGATATTAAAATCTTAAGACCCACTTTAATTAGACATCGATTCTCTGCCAACAAAAGCAGAAAGAAAGGCATTACACTTGGGGAAGCTGATGAAAAAAACGATCCGATGGGCAGGAAGATAGCAAGGTCACCGGGAGAAAGATGACCCGGGGCCCTGGCTGGGCCTCACCAACCCTCCGGGGGCTGCGAGGGAGGGAGGTTCCCGGAGCGCACCCGGGGCCACCGGCGGGCGCTGGGCCAGTCACCCGCGGGACCTGGGGGCGGGCGGGCGGGAGGGAGCGTTCAACCCTCGGACAAAGGCGCAGGGATGACTGGGTGGGGGCATTTTATGGGTGCGGGGAGCGGAGCCTGGGGAGGGAGGAGCCAAATAACATAACCTAGTCCAGCCGCGCTCCTCCCACAGGTGGCGGTGAGGCTCTGGGGGGGGACTCGGCCCCAGCACCCCAAACTGCCCTATCACGGCACCGCCGCACGGGGTCGGGGCGGGGGGACCCTCGGGGGGAGACCCGCTTTGGGGCGGGCCCGAGCCTAGGGCACCCGAACCCTGCGGCGTGGAGTCCCTTGTTCTGGCAGACCCGACCCGCGAACGTCTCCAGCGCTCGGCCCACACGGGCCGGGGGACGGCGCCGTCCCGCTCACGGGCTCGGAGGCCCGACCGTGGCCCCAGCTCTTACCATGGTGCGGGCGGCGTGCCTTCGTGCGCGTGGGGCGGGTGCGTGGGACCAAGTGGGGGGCGGGCCCAGGCGGGTTGAATTTTGGCGCCAACTACCGCCAGGGGCGGGGCGGCAAGAGGAGGAAGTCCGGAAGGCGGTTGGTACGCAGCCGCCAGGCGCGCAGCGACTCCTGGCGGCCCGGTCTGACAGGAGCTCGAGGGGCGGGGCCCGGCGCGGGGGCGGGGCCCGGCGCGGGGGCGGGGCCCGGCGCGGGGGCGGGGCCTGGCGCCCCGACCGAGCTTCTCAGTCCGGTATCGTCCCTGGCGTTGGGATGCAGATCCGCTGGTACCTCATCAGGTTTCTATGATGAATTACTTTCTTTTTTCAATAGTAAGTGGCTGCACAAAGAGGTTACAGTTCCACGTCACGTTGTGAGCACAGTGTATCTTGATGACTCTGTGCGGTATTTTGAGCTATTTTAAAGTAACGACACATAGTGCGCCCCAAATAAGACTGTGTAGTCCTTACGAAAACGAGCTGGGCAGCACACTGAATGCACAGTTCCACGGATTATTTTTCCTAGCGTTTGTTAAGTAACACAGTTGACGATACAGGAGATTATCTTTAAAATACTGAATAGGCAGCAAATTCATAAATGCAGAACCACACACACAGGAAAAGCCAGAAGCGTCGCTGTGGCTCAAATGCCAGAGCTCTAGTCTTGAGCAAAAGGTGTCTAAGGACAGTGCACCCCCCCAAAATTCTCCGTTAAGTGGTAAGACTACAGAAAGGAGACTTTTTCCACACCTCCCGAACAAGAAGCCTTGCGTTTCATTTTTACACAAATTATAAATCTCCTATTTATTGTCAGTAATTTGTCTCATTCCGGTAGAATAAGACCATAATAAGAACAAGAGTTTTGTTGGTTTTTTTTTTTTTTTTGCAGGAAAATGGTGCCGGTTATTACCTCAGGGTCTCGCATGCTAAGCAAATGCTTGAACTTATTTTGTTGCTGTTTCTGCTATTCACTTGTGGGTCATACTCATCATATATTATTTAAAAGAGTGACCATAAAAGCAGATCATACTAGGTTAAGAGTCTGGTCTGTTTTACCAACCACACTGTAAATTGTTGAGACAGTACAAGCTTAATGATTTGTCTTTTGGAATCCTCTCCACTCAGTGGAAAGTATGGTGTGCCCCAACTTCTTAGACAGTTGTTTATGACTGGAGTTAAAAGACAGCAGGATATGCACTAGCTGGACATGGCCTTTCTGTCTCCTAACTTAGGCAGTAACAAGCTGCAGATTTAATCCAACTGTGTTCTGGAAAGGTATGTCACTGGCTTTGGGGGAAACATGTCCCCAAATACGCTGAACTAAAACCTGAGTCAAATGGCTTATGGGGTGCTCTACTGTCTTTCAGTCTGAAAACTTCCCGAAGAGCTACAACAGTAATAGTACCTGATTCGGTAAAAGTCATTGTAAGTGAATGAAATAGAATAGAAGTAGGACTCAATGATACTAATATTCACAGTCTTTAATTCCTGGTGTCATGTTTGATCTTTTTTCTATTTTCTATCATTTTATCTCTCCTTCAATGACAAAGTCACCTCTTTCAGAATTCCATTTTACACTAGATGATTTTTAATCCCTCAAGAAAACTAAGAAATACTTTATAGTTCACAAAGGATACTAAAAATTTAATGTCAAGATCAATTTTACTGTTCAACTCATCCCAACAAAGTACAAATCAGAGACTTAATAAATTATTTTAAAGTCTACAAACATAGCAGGGGAAATGGTTGTATGTAAACATATAAATATGCAAAACAAATCAATGGTCTGTTCTCAATCCCTAAAAGTTAAGATTCCTCTACAGGATGATAAAAAGAACAAAAGCAACCAAGTCTCAAAACACCACTTACGATTTTAGGTTAAAAAAAAAATACTAGCCTCTGAATAAAGGGCTTTAAAATGACTACATGGATCTTATGGATAGAAATTATATTTACAAAATCTTGAATTTGAGAAGCAACATGCAACAAACTTCTCTGAAGTACAACACAATAGTTATCATCAGCTCCTCCAAGACGAGTGTCCGTGTCTTCTCTAGATGGTTCCATTCACTTGACATAAATAACTAGTAGCTTGATATAATCTAGAAATTTTTGTTGTAATAACTCTGTGTCAATCCTGAGTTCTAAGGGTAATGTTTGTAGTGAGATCCTTCTAGAGTCCATCACCAACTAGAAATATGTCTGCCATGAGTGCTAGATCTCTATCTCGAAATTCCTTAAGAGTTATAAGGATAGTGATTTTGATCTATTTTTACCACTTTCTAAGTATACATCTGACATATGTGGCAGGATTTCCCAAATGCCTGCTAAAATTACATTTCTTAAATGCTAACATGATTAGCAACAAAACCAAGTGAAATTTTACTCAGCATTTTGTCACTAATAGAAACATAGCTGTCTACCACCTGTTCTAGAACATTCTTCCATTCCCCTTCAAGTCAGAGAACAGTCTGTTAAAGAAATAAACATTCATCCTAGAAATGGAGAAAACAGGCTTTATTTTCCAATGAGATTTCTGTGCATGGTAAAGATATACACATGAATTTTTGTTTCTCCTATGTTTCAAGACAAAATTAAAGTATCATTGTAGACTAAAAGATCCACATTACTGTGGTACATATGTAGCCACGAATGCACAAACACTTTGATGCACGGCGTTCATCCTTTAAATAGGCAGTCAGCATTTTGATTCATAAAAGAACAAATGATGAAGCTGTATTAGTGTCAGTGTCAGAGAGCACAAGACTGGTGTCCTATACACAAAGCATATGACACAGACCTATAAAGATGGAATGTACAAAGTCTGAAAAAAAAAAGCATAAAATCTCTCATACTCATATATAAGATTGAAAGGCTATGGAACTGAGGAAGGTACATTGCAAGAATACTCTCTGCTGATAACAGAACATTCCATGTCATAAAACAAAAGCATTGAGTTTAAGGCTGTGTTGCTTTTAAAAGTTATGGGAGTGCTGTACATTCATTGGAACAACATAGCCAATTTGTTAACTAGTCTAGAACATGAATTCATAGCTCTCACCCATTCTCCACAAACAGACCACGCAACCACTGCCACACAGTTAACTCTTGAAAGTTTAGCATCATGATTTGTAGCTTACTGTCATTTCAAACAAAACCCAAAATCTTTTCATTATGTAAACCAAACAAATCTTTAATGGGCACTTTGTTTTCTTTATGGCAATAATAGATTCCTAGTTATCAAAAATATTAAAGTAATTTTAAACCCTGCAACATGCACAGAAAGCAACAGTATTATGACTTCCAGTTTTAGGGATAATTAGAGATAAGATTTGTATCAAATAGCTTCCATTTTTTTTTTGTCCTACCTGGAAATGTCTTGTGTTTTCTTTTTTTTTCTTTTGGCAGTCCTGGGGCTTGAATCAGGGCCTGGGCACTGTCCTTGAGCTTCTTTTGCTCAAAGCTAGCATTCTACCACCTGAGCCACAGCACCATTTCCAGCTTTTTCTGCTTATATGGTATTGAGGAATCGAACCGAGGACTTCATGCATGCAAGGCAAGCACTGTACCCCTAAGCTACATTCCCCGGCCCTGTCTTATGTTTTCTTAGTCACCCCTTCCTTCCCAGAAGCTGGTAAATAGAGAAGATGTCACAGTCCAGAAGGACAAAAGATCTTTCCTATTCCAAGTCCATTGCAGATTACCTGATGTTGATTTGCTGTGTCTTCTAACATTCTCAATACAGATCACAAAAGCATCAGTGTTAACACCGTGATCTAAGGATCCACAGCTATTTGCTAGTGCACTGCCATTCCAGTCAATTCCATGTTAGGACATACCCTGTATACTTAGTAGAAGCAAGTATGCAATAGTTACATGGATTAGGAGTATTTGCCTCAAATCTAATAGAATAATAAATCTAATAGAATCAATTAAAATGAAGGAACTCGAGGATTTGTTTAGTTATAGGGAGTAAAGTTTCATGAAAATACTACATACTGTTTTAAAAAGAATGGCAAACACTCAGAAAGGATTTTTACTCATGTGTTTCTACATAGTCAAGTGACTCTTACCTCCCCCCTGTCCAGCAGGGGAGATCTGTGCTGGGAGATTGTCACTGACCTTCTGAATCCTAACTGGCAATTTTTTGTCATAAGTGCCCATGGGAAATTTGAATATTTTCTCAGTGCTACTTATCATGAACTTATGACAGGTTCTATATACTTGTCAGAGAAATCAAACAATAATTGTGGTCCTGAAAATAAAACTAATTTTAATATCCTCCTCTCAGTTTACCAGAAACCATTTTCTACAGAATGTGACAGAATTTCACTTAAGTCTGGTCTATTTGTATCTTAGTAGCAGCGCTGCCCCACCCCCCAAAAATGCTAAGAAATACAGTAAATGCACATGTCTCCAGGTGTAGATGGTATCTAAATTTTAATAGATATTTAATTTGGGGGAAACTACAGTGTTTCCCAGAGTGTCCATAACATGTGTCTTAGTAACAGATAGTGGAAAAAAGATCAAACTATCCTTCCATTCCAGTTTGGGCCAGTAGTGACAAGTAAAAAAACAACAACAAAACCCCCTTAGATCCATATTAAGTCTACTTTGGGGATATCTAGCCTGGTAAGTATGACATGTGATGCTATGATGACTAAATAGTTCATAAGTTAGTTTCGAAGTTCACAAATATTTCAATGTGCAAAAAAAAATTCTTTAGGTAAACTAGTTTTAAAATCAGAAAGTTCAGGAATCTATCTTGGTGATGAAGTGCTTGTTTAGTCTGCCTGAAAGTTCAAGCCCCAGCACTGAAAAACAAAAAAGCCCAATAGTCTACAACAGAATGGTTAAATTGAAAGCCACTTTTAAAAACTAACCTATTTAAAAAGCTTTTATTTAAATAATACAGGAACTATGGAGAGTCTAGTTCATCTTTTCAGATAGAAATCTAATAAATGGCACAATGAAATTCCCTTGGGACAACAAAAGATGAGGGAGTCAGGACTTTTTGTTTGTTTTAGGAATCACTCTATTCCCATTGCCGACAACAGTGCTGGATATTTAGTAAGTCTTCTGTAAATATGAACATTTACATTCAGAGGCTTAGGCTCCCAATATAGTTCAGCAGTAGAATTCATACTTAGGATGCATGAGGCCCTGGGTTCAATCCCTAACACCAAGCAAAATAACAATACCAATAAATAAATCCAAAGACTTACTTCAGTGACATTAGGTAACAATGTCGTAGTCTGACAGTGTAAATATTATTGAATTTTGTCACTTTATTACAGACAGACTCAAATATCTTGAGAACTCTACCCAACTTAAAAAAATTCTAATCCTAAATGGAAATTTACTGAAATTATTTTTCAGATGTTCATATGGACATAATTTTTAAAGGCAATTCGAAGTAGCTAAGTAGCCCTTCAAGATTAAAAAAAACTGTTAAAGAATGACTGAATTTTAAATTAATAAGCATTATAAACATCATTCCTCTATTAATACAAAGGGGAGATGCTGTCTGATAGTAGAGTTCTAAGGTGCTTTCAAGGGAAAAAAAATCTTAGTCATTATCAAAAATGTTAACCATGATTTCCTATTTGGTAGAATTGAGTAGAAAATAAAAGAGTGGCAATATATCACATTTTAGTTTACAGTATCATGACAGGTGAACAATTATTAAACTAAATTGTTCTTTACATTTCTGAAACTGCATTTATACTTGGTTGAAATGAAATGAATCTCAGGTTCAATTTTTCTTTTAGTCTGCTTCCTTCTTTCCTTCCTTCTTTTTTTTTCTTTTTCAAAGCACAGAAGGACTTTTTAAATAACTAATTGTCACCGCATTACTCCTGGAAAATGCCAAAAGTTAAACCTGCCTCAGCGCTTGCTCCACGGGGACAGCTTTAAACTGCATTAGTAAAGGAAAGTACTGAAGAATGACTGGACAATGCTTCTTTCAGAGTGCTACCTATTTCAATACACTAAGAATTCATATATTCATATATATTTATATATACTTGATACATTCTATCTTACCCTAACCATGTATACATAGCCCCTTAATGCCTCTACTAGCCATTAAACAATGATAATTAACCATAACATGCCCTTACCTGTAATGCTCTCCAGATGACAAACTTTGGTACCACTTTAAGGGGAATCACTAATCAATCAAAACCTTTGGTTAACACCATGAGTCTCTGAAGGGCTGCTCATGGCTCTCTGTCCTGGGATACTAGTGTCTAATTACATGTGCTGACATTGTACAGGAGGTAAAGCTTTTGCTTTCATGAAGTGGAAGAGGAAAGATGCATAAAAACATGGCACATAAGACGTGACTGACTTTTGCTCGATTATATTCCAGTTTACATTAACCAGCTAGCTAAAAAATCGGTTGGTTGACCAAAAGGTCCTCTTACTTTTGTAATATGCTTGTCAAAGCAACAGGAAGTCCAGGTATTTTGTTTTCTGAGAAAAGATGAGCAAGAAAGAGGAGGTGAAGGAAACACATAAGAAGGATTTTTGAATTAATCCAGAAAGATTGAAAAGTTTATGTGTGTGCCAATACTGGGGCTTGAACTCAGGGCCTGGGCTCTGTTCCTTAGCTTTTCACTCAAGGCTGGTGCTCTAATACTTGAACCACAGCCACACTTCCAGCCTTTTTAGTGATTAATTAGAGATGAGACTCTCACCAACTTTCCTGTCCAGACTGACTATGAATCACAATCCTCAGATCTCAGTGATCTCAGTAGCTAGAATTCAGGTGTGTGTCAACATGCCCGACTTCTGCACTAATTATAAAGTGCTCAATGAAAGAGGCCTACAAATCAGAGTGGGAGAATTTGCAGGACAGACAGCCTTATGTATTTTTTCTAAAGTATCTCATGTATCTCATGTTGATAACCCCTCAAAAAAGGTCACAAGAGTAATACCTACTATAAAAGTGAGGTTAGAAGATTCCCTGGGTCCTGTGACTTGGGTTAAATAAATAACTATCACAGATTTTGCTTTTGGAAGCTCTGTGCAAAGGCTACCATTCACAGGACTTGCAAGGACAGAAGCTAGTTTTCTAACATTGGATTTGCAAAAATTAGTTTAACAACATAAATCCCTGTCCTATAAGCAATAGTTCACAGGTGTAAAACTTTGCAATTTATGTATAGATTCCGTAGAAGAGATGTTTTGTTTGTTTTTAACCCTAAAAGTAAATTATGGAAATTGAGTAAGCAGTTTTTAAGGAAATTTGTTACATTCAGAAATAAGCTTGGAAAAGTTCTTCAAAGATTCCTTTGAGCATGAAAAGTCTACTGATAATCTGGTCCCACGTGGAAAAGTCCGTTCCAGTTTCTCGTGCAAGACCTCTGTGAAGGGGTGTCCAGCGGACCATGTTTACTGTAAGTACCGATAGACTTTGAAACAGTGATTCCCAGAGTCTGCAACCACAACATGGCCATCAGAAGTCAGAGCCAGGCCTTGGGGGCCATAGAGGGGGTCAGCAGATGTGTTAATGTAGGATAAAAACGATCCACTCCCATCAAAAACCTGCAAAAATACCAAGTTCAACCATTATAGAAGTTACAGCATTAACAGCAAATGCTGAAATACATGTTTAAAACTTGCTAATATTCTTTAGGGAAGGGGAAGTGTGGTGATTAGGATTTGAGCTCAAGGTCTTGTGATCTCTTTTGGCCTTTTTGCTCATGGTTCTTGTGCCATACCTCTGCTTCTAGAATTTTTTGCTGGTTAATGAGAGAGAAGCATCCCACAGACTTTTCTGCTTACACCAGGTTTGAGCAGGCTCCTCAGATCTCAGCCGCTCAGTAGCTAGGATTATGGGTATGAGCTTCCAGCACCACGGCAGAGTTGGTCCTTAGTTCACAATATATTCTGGAATCTTGCTGAACTCACTTATTAGTTCTAGGAAATTATTAATAGATTTTTTTGGCCTCCATGCAAATAATCAAGTTACATACGAATACAGTGTCAAGTTTTTGTCTTTCCAAGTTGCAAGCCTTTTATTTCCCTTTCTTTTATTATTTTGTTGACTAAAATTTCCAGCACAAACTTCCTTGCCATGTTCCTGATCTACAAAGAATGTGTTCACTGTTATCACTAAATATGTACAATAGGTAGCAGCTCCATAGATTTTTTTCTTCCCTCCCTTCCCTTCTTTCTTACTCTCTCTTACTCTCTCTTATTCTCTCTTATTCTCTCTTATTCTCTCTCTCTCTCTCTCTCTCTCTCTCTCTCTCTCTCTCTCTCTCTCTCTCTCTCTCTCTCTCTCTGTCTGTCTGTCTGTCTGTCTTTTCTTATGGTTCTAGGGCTTAAATTCAGGGCCCAGGTGCTGTCCCTGTGTTCTTTTGCTCTATTTTTTTATTTAAGGTAATTAATTTAAAAAGTGATACTCTGGCTCTGATATCAGGAAGTTAAACTCTGAACTTTGACTCACAGTCAATATTAGTTAGCAAAAGAGGGTTCCTAAACCTTTAGAGATACTTACTGTTATCTATTAATATTTTGTTAAGAATTTTGAAATGTCCATTGTATACTCCTAGGAAACATTCCTTTATAATTTTCCTTTTGGTACTTATGCTGTTTTTGGTGTCATGACTTCAGAGGCTGAGTTGCAAGGTGAGTTGGGAAATGTCCTTGTATAAGTTTGGCACTGATACTTTAAATGTTCACTACAATTCTAAACAGAAACCATCTTTTTTTAAAAAAAAAAAAAGTTATCTCTTGAATTTTATCTGCAAATCCTTTGAAGTTTGAAAGATCCTTTGAAGTTTAAATAGCTCTTGAATTATTAGACTTCATGCTGGTAATGGTAATATGTGGCCTTTTGTCTACTGTGCCCATAGTTTAGCCCTTCTGTTGAAATTATCTATCTTGTTATGCCTATGCAACAAAGAGCCTAGGTTGAAGGTCGAACACCAGCCACGTGCCTAGCATTTGAACATACCTGGATTCGGCTATTCCCCCAGTCGGCCACAATGATGTTTCCATTGGAATCCACAGCCACGCCTGTAGGTGCATTAAATTGCCCATTTCCTTCTCCATTTGAGCCAAATTTCAACATGAATTCTCCTTCTTGATTAAACACCTGGGTGAAATATTTAAAATTTCTAAAACACTTGATCCGACATGATAGATTTTGAGCAGAACTATCACACAAGACCTGTGATTTAAGACACCTCAAAAAAGGGCAACAGCAGCAAAATCTACAAAACAGGAACTTGGCTGAGTGAGGCAGCTCACGCCTGTAATCCTAGCTACTAAGGAGGTTGAGATCTGAGGATCTCAGTTCAAAGCCAGGCAGGGCAATGAAGTCCATGTGACTCTTATCTCCAATTAATCACTAGAAAACTGGAAGTGGCCCTGTGGCTCAGGGCTAGGGCAGTAGCCTTGAGCTGAAGAGCTCAGGGACAGCACCCAGGCCCAGATTTCAAGCCCTACAACCTAAAAAACAAAAAAACAAAAACAAAAGAACAAAACAAAACAGGAACTTGCTATAGAAACTGGCTTTGAACTGCAATCTTCAGATCTCAGCCTCCTGAGTAGCTAGGATTACAGGTGTGAACCACCAATATCCAGTTCTAATTTTATTGTATGCTGCAAACTTTGTTTTTTCTCTTCATCTCTGAACAGCCACAAAATAATAAGCTTCTCCCTCTACATTCAAGCAACTACTTTTTAAATCATATTATTTATACCAGTTCCATATTAAGAGAGCTGCCATGTTTCATTCATGGAAAATGCTTGCCACGCTTGACTGTCTGATTTAAAAGCTATATTTTCCAGGCTGGTCCTAGTGGCTCACACCTGTAATCCTAGCTACTCAGGAGGCTGGGATATGAGGATTATGGTCCAAAGCTAGCTTGGGACTGATCTCCAATTAACTACCAAAAACCCAGAAGTGGTGCTTTGGCTCAAAGTGGTAGAATGCTAGCCTTGAGCTGAAGAGCTCAAGGACAGTGCCCAACCCCAGAGTTCAAGCCCACAACCAACAAAAACAAACAAACAAACAAACAAAAAAGGCTACATTTTCCAAGAAAAGCAAGAGCTATTCTTTTAGGTTAACTCCCTTAAGTCTTATTTATCTGTGTGACTAATATATGTTATTTTTCTCCTGGACAGATTTCTCCCACAAAAGCATGTTAAAAATTAATAATAGTGTGTTAATAGTACCTTGACAGAATGATTGTGGAAATCTGTAACAATAATCTCATTATTGCTATTTACAGCTGCAAAATGGGGACCTGCAATAAAGACAGAAAAATGATGACTATAGCAGCAAAAAAAGAACAAATCATCAAAGACCCAGTCCTGAAACAACAAGACCTCTCACTCCAGATAACTTCGATGCTACATTGGGCTACATTTGTGACTGTCTATTCTGACTGCTCTCACATCAAGCCAATAATTCTGGCAGCAGTAAGGGGCGATGGGGGGGGGGGGTTTGGAGTGGGGGGGTGGCGGTAATCAGGAATCAACCTAATTCATTCTCTGCACCACAATGCGAAAGTCATTCTTGTCAGCCTCTCTGGATATGTGCTAGTCTTTTGGGACCCTCATTTTCTCCTCAGGAAAGATGGTAATACTCAACACTGGGGAAAAGCCTTTAATATGCATTTTTTTTCTTAAAACAAATAAGGAAACCTGTACTTTATAATTTAGGGTGACAGAATCTGACAGGAAAAAAGAATGAGAGATTGAACACAAAGATATAGTATGCAAATTAATGTTAAATACCCAAAGCACTCTTTTAAGAAGAAAAATAATAGACTGTGTTCAGCCTCATAAACATATGTCAACTGAAATAAGTGTGGGATCACCAAGAGGCAGTCAGACTTTCCCATGCTTTCAGGGAATATTCTCTTATAATAATAATCTAGAGAAGTGATATCACTCCTATCCAGGGACTCTATAAATAAAGATACAACTAATGAAAACAGAGTTGTTCCATTATTGCTCAAATGTGTGTGCATGTGTGTGAGTGCATGTGTCTGTACACATGCACTTTTGTACTGTAAACTGCCAGCACTAAAACCCACACGTGGCGTGCAGTCTAACTTCCTGCGAGTGGAATAACTGAGAAGTATTGCCCGCCTGCTTCCATTTCATCCCTAGCATCCACCCCAGACCAGCTGGGGAGACAGCATCTTCAACACGCTCCAACACCATGCAACTGTGAGCATACACAGCACAGAAAGCGGATGTACAGATTACCACTGAGTGTACCTGCAAACTGCCTGTCTCCATTTCCTCGGCTACCAAACCTGGTGACTATTTTCCCGTTTGGCTGGAAGATAAACACACAGCACGCCTTATTGTCCACCACAATAATGTGGCCGTTGCGGTCCACAGAGACGCCTTTGGGTCCCATCAGCTTTCCGGATCCGATTTTTGTCTGTTAGAAACAAGTAGAAAGATTTTAAATACTGTAGAATGTAAGGCTAGACACTTGGCTTAATAGACATTTACTTAAATATTGAAATGAGGGCACAGCCATTCAAGTGACACAATGAGATCTTCTGTACTGGGGATAATTATAGGCTTTGTCTTATTTTCTACTACTGACTGGTATTTATATGAAAACCCTTAGTTATAATTTTTTGTTTGTCTGTGCTGATCTGGGGCTTGAATTCATTACCTGTGTCCCTGAGCTGCTTTTGCTCAAGGCAGTGCTCTATCACTTGGGCCACAGCTCCAGCTCTGCCTTCATTTGAGTTCACTGGACATATAAGTCTCACATATGTTCTTGCCTGGGCTGGCTTCAAACCATGATTCTCAGATCTCATCCTTTTGAGTAGCCACGACTGCAGGCGTGAGTCACCGGTACTTGGCTGAAAATCTTATTTTTAGAAGGACTAAAAGGACTCATCACCAAACATATTCTAGTCTCCTAACCTGGGATCATAGTATCATAGTATTGTGCTTGCTTGCTTGCTTGCCTTCTCTCTGGAATCTTTCCTTTCTCCCTTTCCTCTCTCACTCTGTCTCTCTGACTGTTTTTCATGGATGATCTCTCTCTGTCTCTCTCTGTCTCTGTCTCTGTCTCTGTCTCTCTCTCTCTCTCTCTGTCTCTCTCTCTCTCTCGCTCTCTCATGTCTGGTACTTGGGTTTGAACTCAGGGCCTGGAGCTCCGGCTTGGCTTTTTCACCCATAACTTATGCTCTGCCAGCTGAGCCACACTTTCAGCCCTGGCTTTTCCCTGGTTATCTGTAGATAAGAGTCTCTCAGACTTGTCTGCTGGCCTCTCTGTGAAGCATGATTCTAAGGTGTCAGCCTTCTGAGTATCTAAGACGATAGACATGAGCCATAGTGCCTATCTCACAGTGCCCTTCTAAGGAGAAAGTAGGGTTTAGTCAAAGATCACTCAGGAGTCAGACAACATGCTCTCATTGTTTGCTTTGAGCACAGATGATACTGCATAAAACAGATTTTAATCTACATAGTCTTTTTTTTTAATTGGAAATAAGAGTCTCACAGACTTTAGTGCCAGGGCTGGCTTTGAACTGCGATCCTCAGATCTCAGCTTCCTGAGTAGCTAGATTACAGGCGTGAGCCACTGTGTCTAGCTTTTTATTTTTCTATGTATGTGATACCAAGGAATCAAACCTGGGTCTTTGCGCATGCTAGGCAAGAACTCTACCACTAGGCCAAATCCCTGACCCTACATATTCTTTATATATGAAAAAAATGCCTAAACCCCATCCAACCCTAACAGTGTCCAATGATATTTTTAGAATATGTAGTAAATACAAAGCAACATTAAGCAGTCACTAAAACTGTCCTCATGTCACTATTAAATATCATATTTAATGTCAGAATTATATGCATCTGCCATACCTACAAAGGATGGAAGTTATGCCTATTTTATCTACTTCTGTGTCCTCAAAGACTACTATGCCTTCTGGTGCAAAATCAGTACTCCACAAATACTTGTTGAATATTCTAACCATAAAAATGTCTAGCATTTTTATTGGGCAATCATGATGATTACATGTGTCTACTTTTCACAGGATTTTAAATGGGGATGGAAGCATTTGATTCCTATCAACCACATACCATTTAAAATTTATTCATCTTCTCGAGTAGATGATAGGACATAAATATTTGTTGGCCATGAGGTGCAAGCTTTATATCCTCACTTCCATAAAAATTCTATACCATGTTACATGAGTGATTTGAGCATTCTCAAATTTTGATATCCAAAGGAGATACATGTCATTTTGGACATAAAATGTCCTAGACTGGAGGAAATGAATCACAGGAAGTGTGCCTTTGATTGGCATGTCTAGTCCGCAGCCTCTCCATCTCTCTGCTTCTTGGCCATCATGAAGTAAGCAGCTTTTCTCTACCACACGCTTCCTGCCTCGCTATGATCTGAACCATGGATCCAGCCAATCTTGAACAGAAAACTCTGAAAACATGAGTCAAATTCATTTTTCACCATTTTGTTTTTAATCAGATATTGTGTCCTAATGATGCCAAGTCTAACAGATCAAGGACAACTATACTTCCAGAAGGGAAAGTGACAAACCAAACAGCTTCTGGTCTTAGAAAGTGGTATTTGTAGTAACTGCAAAAATTCTTATTTTTCGGGCCGGGGGTTTGGCCTAGTGGTAGAGTGCTTGCCTAGCATGCACGAAGACTGGGGTTCGATTCCTCGGTACCACATACATAGAAAAAAGCCGGAAGTGGTGCTGAGGCTCAAGTGGTAGAGCTCTAGCCTTGAGAAAGTCCAAGGACAGTGCTCAGGCCCTGAGCTCAAGCCCAGGACTGGCAAAAAAAAAAAATAAATAAAAATAAAAAAATCCTATTTTTCCGTTTTCATCTTCCTGTGGGTATATTTTAAAGGCCTGTTTTGTTTTTTAAATTAAAATTTGACCCCTCCCCTCAGTATATTTTTCTAGGTTCTGCATTAGGTTTATTACTTCCCCCTTCCATATTACCACTGCCTGATATACTGTGACCTGAGTATTTTTGCAGTTATTTGGTTGCCAGTCAGGGGGCTTGAACTTAAGGCTTGGGCATGGTCCCTGAGCTTTTTTTGCTCAAGGCTAGCGCTTGAGCCACAGCACCACTTCTGGCTTTTTCTGTTTACTGTGGAATTGAACCCAGGGCTTCATGCATCAAGTACTCTACCACTGAGCCACATTCCCAACCCCCTTAAATGTACTTTTAAATTTTCTAGTGTTGGGGGATGATTTGGTATGATTGTTTATTCTTTTAGCTGAGATTGAGATGTATCTCTTTAGAGTAGCAGGAGACAGCAAAGGGAAACAATTATTTCCTTGGCAATGGAATCTGTCTGTCATGTAAAACTGAGTCGAACTCTTCAGGCTAGCCCAGATCAAAGAGGCTATAACATAATGGAATATTTAAAAAAAAAAAAAAAAGCACATGCTGTCATGTCTAAATGGAAAGAATAGCCACACACAGAGATCAAAAGAAAAGCTGCCACTCTAATTATTACCACCTAGTATCCTGCTTCCCTGACATTATGAACACAAACAGTTACACAGAAAGACTCAACTATATAATACCACGTAGACAATTATCTAGAATAAAAATAGAAAATATAGCATCACTTTTATTCTGTCAGATCTAGAACTTAAATGTTGAACCCACACTCTTTTTCCATCTACTTCCCTAGTCTGCTGCACTGGATTCCATCAAGTTCAATAAGTATAACTGCATTTTGTCTATGTCCCCCTTCTTAGACTAATAAGCAAAAATATTTCAGACCTTGGCTTTGAAATGATTTTGAAAGCATTTAATTCAACAAATGCATTGTTAAACTGAACAGGGAAGAAATGAGACATTTTCCAGATGGGCTGGAAAAGAAAATGGGAGCAAAGAAAAATCAAAAGTGGGTTAAGAAACTGGTGAAGAGTTGGGTGCCCGTAGCTCATGCCTGTAACCCTAGCTACTCAGGAGGCTGAGATCTGAGGATTGTGGTTCAAAGCTAGCCCAGGCACAAGAAGTTTATGAGACTCTTATCTCCAACTAACCACCAGAAAACCAGAAGTGATGCTGTGGCTCAACATGGTAGAGCAGTAGCCTTGGGCTAAAGAGATCAGGGACAGCACCCAGGCCCTGAGTTCAAGCCCCACGACTGACCAAAAAAGAAAGAAAGAAACCAACAAAGAAACAAAGAAAGAAACTAGTGAAGAAAAGAGGAGGTAAATAAACACAAATACAAAGAACTGCGCTGATGTTAAATCTTGGTCTTTCACTTAATTTTACTGAACTCCGTAAGGGAAGGAAAGTAACCTCTTGGCATGCAGGTGTAGGTAGCCATTGTATGAGCTCTGTGTAGAGCACTAGTATTCTCTTTCTTTTTTTGGTGGGGGGGCCGTTGGTATTGGTCCTTGGGTTTGAACTCAGGGCCTCGGTGCTTATCCCTGAGCTTCTCTTTGCTCAAGGCTTGCTCTCTATCACTTGACCTAGAGTTCCATTTCTGTCTTCTTTGGGTAGTTTATTGGAGATAAGAGTCTCACAAACTTTCTTCCCAGGCTGATCCTTAGATCTCAGCCTTGTGAGTAGCTAGGATTACAGCTGTGAGCCACCAGAGCCCATCAAATACTAGTGTTATCTTTCTATCCTTAGGTAGCCACTACAAAAAATAAAAATAAAAAAAATTTAAAAAATTGTGTTGCTGTCATAGGTTACAGCCAATCTCCCAATCCTCTAGGGGGCATAAGTGTTCTTTAGTGTTAATTCCAATGCTTACCAATCGTATGCCAATTCTAAAAGTCCACTTTTTCTAAGAAGAGTTATCAGTAGTAAAAGATTATTGCACTATTGAACACAAAATGCTTAATTCAGGTAGATCTTCTCTCTTAGATATCAAATTTCTGCCTTAATATATAAACCTATCTTTTTTTTTTTTTTTTTTTTTGCCAGTCCTGGGCTTGAGCTCAGGGCCTGAGCACTGTCCTTGGACTTTCTCAAAGTTAGAGCTCTACCACTTGAGCCTCAGCACCATTTCTGGCTTTTTTCTATGTATGTGGTACTGAGGAATCGAACCCGGGTCTTCGTGCATGCTAGGCAAGCACTCTACCACTAGGCTAAACTCCCGGCCCCATAAAACCTATCTTAATATTGGCCCCTGATTTATAGATAAGAGTCTGAAATGGTTTACCTAATGAACACTTTGTAGCAGATCACTGCATTCATATGAGAGTTGCCACATATGGGTAGGTCGTACCACAAAAAAGGAGCCAGGTACCCCAGCTCTTATCTCCAAGAAACCATCAAAAAATCCTGAAGTGGAGCTGTGTGGGTCAAGAAGTAGAACACTAGTCTTGAGCTAAAGAAGCTCAGACACACAGTCTAGGCCCTCTGTTCCAACCTCAAGACCAGCAAAAAGAAAAAGAGGAGGAAGAGGAAGGGCCAGAGGGGGGGGAGGGGGCACAGAAAGGAAAGATCTTTCTGTAGAAGTGGCCATTACACATAACTATCAAATTAATAGTAGACCAAAAAAATCCAAGCGCTATGGAAATAGAGCTGTGGCTCAAGTGGTAGAGCAGTAGCCTTGAGCTGAAGAGCTCAGCGACAGTGCCCAGGCCCAGAATTCAAGCCCCATGAACAGTAACAACAACAACAACAACAAAATCCAAGAGCTACTGGAAAATTGTGTACAACGTTCAAAAATTAAAATGATAGCTTTTTTATTCTCCTACTTTGAAAACATAACACCCATATAAAGAGAGTTAACAATTGAGTAACTCATCTCATATTTTTATGAAGTTGCCTTTTTTTTTGTCTTTTCTTTTTTGGCAAGCGCTTTGCCATTGAGCTACATCCCAGCCCTATGAAGTTGCCATTTTTATGGCTGTCATGAGGCAACTAAGTCATCTGATATTTTAAAAAGAGAAATCCCTAAATTCCTTCAAGCAGAGACTAATTAGTGAGCTTCACTTCATTTTCAGGATCCCACAGTGGCATCCCCAAATGTCAGAGATGGAAGTGATTTTCAATATGAGGTTATTAAGGTTCAAGGAAGTATTGCCAAATGCCAGACAATGAATAAGCCACACTGCTGGAGTTCCAGTGGGTTGATCTGAGTAAAATTTCATGTTGTCAAATGAAATAGAAATGAATAAAATAGAAGATGTTCAACAAGTTGTTTTATAATGTTCTTGTGAATAAATGGATAAAATATGCTCAATGGATAACAATTCCTGGATGGCCCTTTCGAAGAGAGATTTCAGTAAACCACCACTGGATTCTCTGCTACTCAATGACCTGCACACATAGAAGCTGGTATAAGCTGGAGGCCTGGTTCAGCAGTCTCCTCTGCCATATACAGCAATCAAAGTGACCACAGGCTAAAATCTCCAAAACTGCAGAGCCTGTTGTTTTCACCTTATAAGTTGATTTTCTCAAGTATCTTGGCATAGTAATAGAAGGATTACTAGCAGAGAAGCCATTTCAATAAAGATGATCCTGGAGGTGATAGTAAACAGTCAAATGAAATCCCTTAAAGTGTGGCTCAGCCTACATCTTTCTCTGTAAAATCAACCTCCAGTGTTGTTCCCTTCCATATCCTCTATTATATTCTTTAATGTAATGCTACTCCTCAATTATGTGAAAGAATTTATGGCCAACTGGAAGCTGACATAAATCGTTTGGTCCTTTCTTCTGTAGTAATCTCACAGATTAGTCCTAATGGGCCTGTGCTATGTATATATGTATATGTACATATATATTACTTTTTTGTCTTGCTTGCTCCCTGGGTGCCCTACCATTTAAACCATGTTTTGTTTGGCTTTTGCTGGTTATTTTACAGACAGAGACTCATGCTCAGACTAGCCTTGAACCAAAATAATCTGGATCTCAATAGTCTGAATAGCTAAGATTATAGGTGAGAGTCACTGGTGCCCAGGTGAATTGTATATTCTTAAAAGGTGGGACCCATATAGTATAATTCTGCTTCTTCCATGTCATCTGGTACAGGTCCTAGAAACCAGAAAACACTTGGAAAGCAGCTACTTGTAGTTTAATTTATAAACTAGAAACTGCCTCTTCTAACCCTTTTTTGGAGTTGTTTGTCAGTGAATAGAGGTCACAAGAGCAATTTTCTTCTAGATCAGGTCAGTCAAAATGAGAGGCAGAGGGGAACAAGTAACTGCTCAATTAAACAAAGTCACATTTAGGATACAGATGAGCAGATATGTATGTAGTATTATCACTGCTCCTGTCTCTTTATAAAACAGATGTTAAGATAGTGGTGTAGAAGGAGAACTGCTGAATTTGAAAAAAAACAAAGACAATTACATTTTATACTTCTTTGCTCTCTCAGCCCCTTCGTGACCAGTGGGTGAGTTCATCTTACCTTAAACTTCCCATCAGAAGAGAAAATGCTAACCCACTTGTTGTCATAATCTGCGATGATTATGTCCCCACTAGGGTGCACTGCCACTCCAGTGGGCCGTTGTAGCTGCCCGGGAGAACGTCCTCGGATGCCGAAACGACTTTTGAACTGGCCATCATTGGAAAATATCTGTACAAGAAATCGACATTCACTGGCATCACCAAACACTGAAATTACTCAGGAAGAAAAGGGCGAGAATTGTGTCAACAGAGGCAACGGAACTGGGAGCTGGTGGTATGCCTAACATCCCAGCTTCTGAGGAGGCTGAAATGAAAGGATCACAAATTCAAAGGCAGTGCAGGCAGCAAAGTGTGTTTATTTCCAATTAAAAACCAGAAAACCAGAGCTGTGGCTCAAAGTGACAGCCTTGAGTAAAAATTGCTCAGGGATAGTGCCCAGGCCCTGAGTTCAAGCCCCATGACTGACAATAATAATAATAATAATAATTAAAACCCACAAACAAAACCAACAAAGTACAACAGCTCAGAACATGTTCACTCTAACAAAGGCCCATAGTCACATTGTAAGGAGGACTCTGTCCTTGCACTGTGTGGCCTCCATCTTACTGAGGGAAATATGCAGCTACGCCTATTTTACCAAGGTACGTGGTCAGCGGCACCCAGAGGGGAGATACCTGCACACACTGGTTGTTACTGTCCGCAATTAGTATCTTTCCACTTGTAGATGCAGCCACTCCCTGAAGATTTGTAAACTCGCCTTTATTTCTTCCCTTGGTCCCTAAACATAAACAACAAAGCACAGAACTTAAGTACTGGAGAATTAAGATTTGTTAGTTTCAGAAAAAGAATCTTTCAAGTTCCTATGAAAAGCCTGAGAATACACTGCTTTTCTTTTTTTCCTTTCCCAGGGATTAAACCCATGGCCTCCTGCATGTTAATAAGCAACATTCCCAAAGCCTTGCTTTGGAAAGGTGTGTGTGTATGTTGCTTTTATGCTAGGACTTTTAAGCTTGAACTCAGGTCCTCTGCACTTCTGTACTTCATCTCCTCTCACCAGCCAAATATGAACAGCATGTTTCATGTTGTGAAGTAAACAACACCACTCTAGCGAAAACGTACCAGCAGAGTCTTTATCACCTGCTCCGCAAGGAATCCCTGTGATATTCATGAGCATGGTCTCAAGGAAGATGCTTTTGAAACACGGTGTGCTGAAATTGGGTAGTGGTGCTCTCCTGTAGTCCTAGCTGCTAACGAGGCTAAGGCATGAGGAGGATTGTTTGAGACTAAGGAGCCAGGGCCAGACGGTGTAGTGTAATGACACATCCCTCACAATGAATGAATGAATCAATCAATGACTGGACAACTGAATCAATGCTATCTTGGTATCTGGTAGCACAAGGCAGAGGAAGGTGCAGTTGGCCTTTTCTGGAGGCATGTACTACTACGATACTCATTTTTAGACATTTCTCCTGAAAAAGGGAAACAATCCTACATTGTTTTAAGGAAGTTTTTTTTTTTGTTTTTTTTTTTTGTTTGTTTTGGGTTTTTTTTTTTGCCAGTCCTGGGCTTGGGCTCAGGGCCTGAGCACTGTCCTTGGGCTTTCTCAAGGCTAGAGCTCTACCACTTGAGCCTCAGCACCATTTCCAGCTTTTTGCTATGTATGTGGTACCGAGGAATCGAACCCGGGTCTTCGTGCATGCTAGGCAAGCACTTTAACCACCAGGCCAAACTCCCGGCCCTTTAAGGAAGTTTTTAAAGGAAGTAGGGGCAAGGGCAAGACTTTCTAAGAATAAAAATCGCCTTAATTTATCAAAAAATAAACACTGATGGGAATACAAATGAATGTAGTCACTGTAGAAAATAATACAGAGGCTCTTAAACACAAAAACCCAAAAAGCAAAACTCAGATTACCATATGAACCAACTATACCACTCCTGGCATATCTACAAAGGAATATAATTCAGCATAGAGTCAACACCTACACTCCTGTGTATAGCAGAACTATTCACAATAGGATAGGTAGACAAAATATTTTATACACAAGTAATTCAGCCAGAATAGACAAAATTATACCCTTCTCTTTATTTCTTTCTTTACCCATCTTTGTTTTTCTTTAGTTGGCAATACTGGCATAAAAATAAAATTTTAACCAGCAGCTTTTCACCTGCTCCCAGGAAGATTACAGAAATAAGTAGAGGGATTCTTCTGAAATCTAGGATTAGATTTAACCCACTCCAACTTAATATAAAAACCACTCATTTTATTTAATTAATAATGGAATAATGCAACGAAGCGTAACATATCCAAATACAGAGTCTGACACAGTATCTTCAACCAAGCAGGTGTTTAAAAATAGTTGCTGAATGAATGAACACATGAATGAATTAGTAATGAGTAACAATAAATTACAAGCACATTACATCATGGGAAAGCCAAATGACAGCACACGCGTGCACATACTCTCATATATTCCCTCTAATCTTCCCACAACGTAGAAGAACAAATCCTATCATTCCCTTTTTATTTTCTGCCCATACTGGGGCTTGAACTCAGAGCCTAGGCACTGAGTCCAGTGCTTCCTTCTAATCAGAAAAAAAAATACCAGGCTTTGGCAGTGAGGATGATAACCCTTTGGACTCATCTGGATCACATTTTCTCCTAAAATTTGTGACTGTGTAAGTGTATCTCTCACTGGACTCTCTGCTCCTTCACGGTAGGACCCTATGACATAGTGCTAGCATGCGGATATAGTGACCCCACAGGTCCTGTGTTAAAGTTCTGGTCTCCAGCCTGTAGCATGATGGGAAGTGGAGCCTTTAAGAGTCAGAGCCTGCTGGAAGGAAGTTAGGTTACTGTCCCTAAAGGGGATATGGAGACCTCAACCTCTCCTTTCCTTGATTCTTGCTTCCTTGTGTGCATGAGGTGACACCTTTGCTTCATCATGTCCTCCTTCTGTGATATGTTGCCTCCCCATGAATTCAAAAGCCACAAGACTAATGTACAATATTTACGTAGAGTAATAAGAATGTATAGTACAGTTTGCTATAGCAATGGAAAGCTAACAAATGAATATGACACAGTGCTTAGTACTCAATAAATTTATGTGTCATTTTTTTCTGTCCACTCGTTCCCAAGAACGAGATTCTAGAGAAGCATGTGTTTGGTGGGGGTCGGAACAAAGGAGGGGAACACCTGGTCCCATAGAAGGCTCTCAAATCATTTGGCCACAAAAGGACAAACTCATGTTTCCCACTGGCTGCCTAATATTGCTAGTTTTGTATGGCCTATGAATGATGTCATAAATATCCAAGTGGCTCTTGGCAAAAAAAGAGGTTCCTTATCTCGGGGTAAGATGATAAGTTAGCATCTTAAGGAGGAAGGTAATGGCTCACAGAGATGAGACAGAGAAGATGGACATGAAATAGTACCTTGCATTCCTGTCAACTCTAAGGGATGTTACAGGATTTCACTTCAGTTTATTCTACTTTTCAGTACTAGGGGTCGACATCATGCTTCACGCATGCAAGGCAAGTGCTTCTATCCCTGGGCTACATCCCCAGCCCCCATCACCATTTCAAGTGACATGCTTGAGAGTCCACATGAATATTTCCTCCAGCTTTTCATCAAGACATTAAGGATTGGTATATGAATTACATAATTTGAAATAGTTCAAGTATAATTCTTCTGCTCCCTCCCACATCCTCCTGTCTCCCCTTTGTTCAAAAACTTTCTTTTTCTTAGTTGATAAAACCAGCTCATGGCTTTCAGTTGGCTAATTCTAATTGTGTGAGAAAAATAATCAAGGAACTAGCAGTGGCAGATGCGTCTAAGCTACTTCTCTAAACTCATTCTGTATAGAGACACAATAATTCATTCACCAGGCTCTCCAATTAAACTTCCAGGCACTGGCGGTACCAAATGGCTCAACTTCGGAAAACAACAATAGTTAAAGAGTACAAGGCATGCTGTTCATTTCTCTAAGCCTCCACTTCTTCAGTGATAATTCATGGTAATTATGTATAGCCATTGTAATTTGGTCCTGGAGAGGTAAAGTCTGGAAGGTTGTGGGAGGGGCCTCTGGTGTATAGCATTTGTTCTTTTCTATAGTGCAAATGCTCCTATTGTGGTCAACTTCTCCTTCCTTCCTTCATTTTCCAGTCCTGGGGCTTGAACTCCGGGGCTAGGTACTGTCCTTAGGCTTCCTCAAGGTTAGCGCTCTACCACTTGAGCCACAGCAGCACTTCGGTTTTTTCTGTATATGTGGTATGGCGGAATTGAACCCAGGGCTTCCTGCATGCTAGGCAAGCATTCTACCACTAGGCCATACTCCCAGCCCTCTCTTTCACTGTTGACAGTACTGCCATTTGAACTCAGGGCCTTGCATTTGCTAGATAAGCTCTCTATCACTTGAGCCATAACCCCAGACTTTTTTGGCTTCAGTTATTTTTCAGACAGTGTCTCCTGTTTTTGTGTGGGGCCAGTCTTGGGTTTCAACCTCCTTATGTGATTACAGGCACATGTGTCCATGACTGGCGCCAATTTCAGTTTACCTACAGGAAACCTTTCTGGTATGAACACATGCCAATACTATGCTGTTGTAGGTATATTATATCACAGAGTTATTAGAAACCAAGGATTTTAAGTTGATTGACATTTTAAAATCAGAAAATTTCAGCACTATTTTAAGTAAGATAAAGTATAAGAAATAATGACTGCTCTTTTCTCTTGCCTTTGATTCCATCTATTGCTCCTGAAATTTCTCCATGACTTCTATCTGATATTTCTGAAGCTCATGAATTAAAGTAACTAGTCTATAAGTTTCCCTTTCAAATTGTCACTTGCAGTGCCTGGTATGGACCCCTGCAACAGTCTCTTGGTCTTTCTACATCTTACTTTCAATGAAATATTTTCATAGATCTCCTGCAAGACCCCCAGATCTCTAGAAAGCAGAAATCTCCAAAAGTCTTTCAGCTACAAGATGGGACTCAATGCCTTGTTTCAACCCACATCATGACCAATTTCAGAGTGTGTGGCTCTCACTGGAGCCTGAAAAATCAGATTCCTAATTCTTCTGCAAAGATCCTAATTCCTTTTCTCCCTCCCTCTTCCCTCCCTCCTTTCCTTCCCTCCCCCTCTCCTTTCTTTCCTCCTCTCTCTCTCTCTCTCTCTCTCTCTCTCTCTCTCTCTCTCTCACACACACACACACACACACACACACACACACACACACACACACACACACACACCAGGATTCAGACTCAGATCTGTCCAGTTTCAGATGGGAGCCATTCACAACTCAGTGTCCATTCATGGCTCAAGGTACAGCCTTCAGGAGTGCTGGTCTTTTCTATTTATCCTTTTCCCCCTAATATTTGGCTGCAAGCAAGAGGTGGGATTTTAATGGGAAATCAATGTGTTCCTAACACTGTGTTACATCCATAGGGATGCATTTTGAGAGAGAGAGAGAGAGGGGAAAGAAGGAAGGAAGGAAGGAAGGAAGGAAGGAAGGAAGGAAGGAAGGAAGGAAGGAGGGAGGGAAGGAAGGAAGGAAGGGAAAAAAACATATGGAGCTACCATCAATTCTACATATTTAGTGATAAAATTGAACATGTTCTTTGTATATCAGGAACAAGGAAAGGATATCTGGAAGCTTGTACTGGAAGTTTTAGTCAACAAAATAATAAAAGAAAGGGAAATAAAAAGCTTGTAACTTGAAAAGACACAAGTAGTACGGAGAGAGCCTATAACCTCAACAATTCCACATGCAAAAACCACAGCAGCAGCTCTCACTGAACTTCTCCTGTGTGTGTCGGGCAGGAAGCTGGAGCGCAGAGCTGTTCTCGTTCTTGGAACTGAGAAGCCGGTGTTTCTGCATTTTCATTTTATGAACGTGAGACATGAAGTCCAGGAGGGCTGAGCGATCTGCCCAAGGCTCAGGCAAGTGGAGGAACCGGAATGGCAGACCGGGAAGGCTTCCAACTCTGCATCCGCCCTAGCTGTTCTCTACATCCCCTGTCATACCGATGGTCATGCAAGGTATGACGGCCTTGCTGGATGAGCACGTTAGGTGCCATGCCACAGTCTTTACCAAGACTTAGCCTCAAGTACTAACGTGCAGCATCTCTGCCCACGAATGTTCCAGAGACGCTCCATGGGGAAAGTTCCATGTTGAGAACAGTTTTGCCAGTGCTGCTGCCAGCCCTCCCTGCCTCCAAGATTCACAGTGGACACCAGGAGATTCGAAAGGTACTGACAAGTTCCGTAGTCAGAATAGTTCTTTATTTAGTAGGTTCCCCCAGTTTTTCTGAACTACAGGACTGCTTGTTTGGACGTGTCAGTTGTTATCTGTAGAATACCCTTTTTAGATAAGTCCTCTAGACAGAACAGCGTAAAAGACTGGGGATACTTGTGGAAACCCAGTAAAATGCAGACTTCTAGTTACTCTTAAGAATGATTAAGCCCTTTGCCTTTTTCATAGAGTGTGCATCCTACAGAGAAGTAAACAATTAAATAAACTAGAGGCAGTGTAAATCAGGAGGGAAGGGCTATTTACATTCCCAAGTTCCTTGGCTCACTGGCACTTCACTGGCTTCATTCCCAACCCCGCCCCAGCCCCGTCTCCCTCTCCACCTTCCCTCCATTTTACCCGGCTCTACTCCAGCTGCACACAACTTCTGTGGTTCCACAGCTTCCAGTGTGCCAATGCCCACCCCCTTCTAACGTTGAGGGTGTCAATGGGATAGAGAAGCCCAATTGCAGCCCCCGGGACCCAGTCACAGCCAGAGCCGGCAGATTTTATAGAAACACAGCCAATTGCTCACACGTATAATCCTAGCTACTCAGGAGGCTCAGATTTGGGGATCTCAGTTCAAAGCCAGCCTGGAAAGAAAAGTACATCTGATTCTTATCTCCAGTGAGCCCCCAAAAAGCCTGACTTAGAGCTGTGGCTCCTGTAGGAAGACATCAGCCTTGAGTGAGAGCACTAACGCACAGACAGCACCCAGGCCCTGAGTTCTAGTCCCAGTAAGGCACCAAACAAAATACCAGGTGTCTGGGACAGTGAGCCTGTGAGTCTGCAGAAGTGCTCTAGAGCCCCAGCTCACAGTGCTGGGCTTGCTTTTCTGTGGTTGTCTGTTTGATGTCATCTTTCTGGGTTTATTTTCAATTTCTCATTTTCTGCAGTGAGTTGACTCTAGCCGTGCTGCCCGAGGAGAGAAGGAGCCTGCCTAGGGCGGCTTAGTAAACCTACCCAAGGCTTTGCCCCTTTCAGGAGGAAGTGCAGGACTGGCACAGACACCTATCCCCCCCCAGTTAGTGCTTGTGTGTGTGGGGAGGGGGGTCACCCACCACGGAGGCCCTGCTCACCCACGCGGAAGATCAGGTCGTCCTCGATGGGGTTCTCTTTCCGCTTCCCGGTGCTGTACATGCTGGCCGGCCGCTTCACCGCCTTCTGCTTGACGTGGCCGCTGCCCGGGGACTTGACCCGGCGCTTCACGCCCTCGGTGGTGGGGGACACGTCGGCCGACCGGATGACCTTGAGCTTGAAGGGGCTGCCGCGGATGTGCTGGTCGTAGAGGCGCAGGGACAGGGTGAAGTCGCCCTCCTTCTGCACGGTGTACAGGAACTCGTAGGTGCCGTTCTTGTTGTCCAGGATCTCGCCGTCCGCCACGCTGCCGTCGGGGGTGCTGAGCTCGGCCGTGAGGTAGGCGTTGCCGGTCTTGCACAGCTCGCCGTCCTTGTCCTTCGTGGTGATGGTCACCGACATGGGCTGGCCGATGACCGTCTGCCGCAGCCCCTCGCCCGTGGCCACCGTCTCCGAGGCCACGGCGTTGGTGGTGAGGATGGTGCCCAGGTTGTGGATGGACTTCTTCAGCCCCTCGGTCTCCACCAGGAAGTCCAGCTGGTCGTTCTCCCGCGGGTGCAAGGGGAAGTCCTGGTCGGCCAGCTCCGTCAGCTTCTCGCTCATCTGCTTCTTCACCAGCAGCACCTCCGTCTCCGTGCCGTGGTTCAGGGCCTGCGCCGTGAAGTTGCTGCAGCTCTTGATGCTCTCCTGTCCCTGCAGCAGCGTGTCCAGCTGCGACTGGAGCACCTGTGGGGAGCGGGAGGAGGGGAGTGGACACCGGGGCTGCTCCGCCCTGCCTGCCTGCGCCCTCCTCCCTCCCGCCTGGGGCTGGGGCTATCCCCACCCACACAAATGTCATTGCATTTAACCCACTGAACCCAATCCTGAAGCAAAAACCGCACTCCCGATACCTTCCCAGGATTTGTCTTCAGCCTCTCCCTGGCTTCCTCACACACACACCCTGCCCCGCCTCTCCCTCTCCCCCCCACACTTTACCACCCATGTGTGTAGTTCTTGGGGGCATGTGCTCACCTTGGGACACACAGAAGCTATCCATCTGTCAGGCCTGACACAAGTTTGTCACATTGTTAAAGGACCTTCCCTAACTATGGGGATATTCGGAACTCCTCTCCTATCTCCCACCCCAGACAACACCCAAGTACCAGAAACCAAACCAAAATGCACAGTCTCCACCTGAATACCGGAGGAAGCTTTCATCTGTGGTTTTGTGAGCAGAGAAGCAGAGCTGAATGAACAAAGACTGCTCTCAGAGTTTGCTTTGAAGTTGACTAACAGGTTAGTGTGGGTGAGAGCAATTAGGAGACCATCCCACATTGTAATTACGGAAGGAAAACAATCCAGCTGAACCCTAAACCCTGCCTATCATCAAAGAATAAATCGACACTTAAGGTCCCAGAATCACAGTGTTCATAAAAATAGGAGAGGGAGGGAAAAGCAAATGATTCCACTCTATGAAAATGAGTTTACCATCTCACAGTGACACAAGGACCCAGCTCTTGGATGCTGCTAGGATGCAATAAGCCCGTGCTGTGAAGCCCTCCTGCCGCCTTGTCTCGTTCAGAGCATCCAGGAAGAAGAGCCTTACTTTGTGTTTGAGGCCATAGTTGACCTCCAGCTCCATGAGCAGCACACTCTTGCGCACGTTCAGCGTCTTCTGCAGCTCATCGAAGGTGGAGTGGATGTCGTCCACGATGCTGGCCTTTTGGTTGGTCAACTGATGGATGATTTCAGAGATGAACTGAAGAGCAGAATCTATTTCAGGGAGCCTAAGGGAGAATTGTTCAAGACCATCACTTAACATCCAACGGGTGCTATTCCAAAGTCTATCCAATGTTCTGCGTTGCCCAAACACTAAATACATCAATGCTTAATTCATCTCTAAAAAGGGAATGAATGAGACCATGGATTTCAATCTACCTTCAATCACTTACCTGTAATCACCGATGGTACACAGACTTGAGGCTCTCTGAAAAGCCATTAGAGCCAGGTAATTGTGGCACTGTGGGGTGTTTAACTGGACCCTGGCCTTTCTAATGCCATTAGGGCCTCCCCATCCCTAGTTGTGACATCAAAAAATGTGTATAGGCATTGTCAAACATCCCCCGTGGTGCACAACCACCATTCTAAAGACACAACTATATCTTCTTTCTGACTACATGTAACTCAGTTTCGTGGGAACTTCTTGTAAGAGTGCCAGCTCTTTTACTTAGTATAGAATTATTTAGTATAGAACAATAAAAGATTTACTATTTCGTCCGCTTTTCCCTCCCTTCAGTCTTTCTTACGAACAACATGGCTACTCTCTTCCTTTATGTCCATGCTTAAGAGAGAAACTGGAAGCAGGAAAACACAAGAAGCACTGAACAATCACTACACGGTAGCACTGTGCAGGAAGGACTCTACAGCCAGTCACCACTGCCGCGATGGTCGTGTAGGTGTGTGAAGAACACTTAAATGGAGCCTGAGTCGCTCATGCCACTCAGATCTCAGGCTGAGATCTGAGGTGAGGATCATGGTTTACAGCCATCCCAGGCAGAAAAGTCCTTGAGACTCTTATCTTCAATTAATAAGCACCAAGTCAGAAATAAAGCTGTGGCTTAAAATGGCAGAGCACTGGGACTGCGAGTTTAGCCTAGTGGCAGAGTGCTTGCCTAGCATGCACGAAGACTTGGGTTCAATTCCTCAGTACCACATGCATAGAAAAAAGCCAGAAGTGGTGCTGTGGCTCAAGTGATAGAGCTCTGGCCTTGAGAAAGCCCAAGGACAGTGCTCAGGCCCTGAGGTTAAGCCTCAAAACTGGATAGAAGGGGGGGAGGGTGACGCAGGGAGGGAGAGAGAGGGAGAGAGGGAGAGAGAGAGAGAGAGAGAGAGAGAGAGAGAGAGAGAGAGAGAGAGAGAGAGAGAGAGAGAGAGCGCGCCCTACCAGGCATTCATGGCTCACTCCTGTAATCCTAGCTACTCAGGAGGAGGTAAGGATTGAGGCTTGAAGCCAGCTTGGGCAGAAAAGACTCCATGAGACTTTTACCCCAATTAACCACTCAAAAATCAGAAGTGGTCCCTTGGTTATCTCATATTGTTACACTATCTCACTTTGTTACCTGATATATCGGATATATTTGTATTTGGTTATCTGAAATTGGATAGGGAACGGGGGAAAACAAGATGAGGGGTGGGGGAGGGGGAAGGGAAATGGGGACCAAGACATGTGAAAGGGTATCAATGTATGGGAATCAATGCACCATTTATCTGGCAAATAGCATATAACCCTTCTATTAATTACAATAAAAAATATATTTAAAAAAAATCAGAAGTGGTAAGTGACACTGTGGCTCAAGGGGTAGGGCAGTAGCCTTGAGCTGAAGAGCTCAGGAAGAGTGTCCAGTCTCAGAGTTCAAGCCCAACCACCGACAAAAAAAATAAATAAATAAATCAGAAGTGGTGCTGTGGCTCAAGTGACAGAATGCTAGCCTTGAGCACAAAGAGGCTCAGGGACTGCACCCAGCCTATGAGTTCAAGCCCCACAACCAACAACAACAACAGAAGAAATGCACTGGCTTTGATCAAGAAAGCTCAGGCCCTGAGTTCAAGCCCCAGCCCCAGCGCACACGCACACACACACACACACACACACAGAGTAAGCTAACAGGTTCCACAGTGGCCTTAGAACATAGGCTGCTGGAATCTTGGGAAGGCTAGGAAAGCTTCATTGCTTCATGACTACTGAGCCATGATCAGAGAGGAATGTATGGTCATACACCTGGAGGGTACCATGACCCCACCACAGAACAGGAGACAGGGACAGCGGCCACGGCTCTCAAGCACAGGGCCCAGGGGCAGGCTGGGAGCTGGGCGGGGGGAGTCGCACCTTTTGTTGACAGCATCCAGCTGGACCTGAAGGGAGGCCTTGTGCTGCTCCACCACGTCCTTGAGAGGCACAGTGGGGTGTTCGGCGTGCTCCCCCTCCGTGCACTCCCGACACATGGCTGTCTCGCAGGACTGGCAGTAAAACTCCATGACCTGTGAGTAACACAGAGCGCAGCCAGGTTTAGGAACACAGTTTGAGTGCGTGTTCTTCAGGAAGCACGGTCCTTGCTTCCTCTCCCTTCAGTGCCATGGCCCACTCCAGAAGGCTGGAATGTGTCTCACTTAAAAGCAGAAATGGAAGAATAAACTTTGAGGTGACACATCTCAAGCAACGGTGGGCCCAACTCCCAAGCTACTGTGATGGCCACAAAAAACACTATTTTGGTGGCTACTCTGAGGTGAAACTGCGTAAGGCTCCTATGCTTCTCCAATGCTTCTATCTTCGGACTTCTTTACAATCTTCATAAATTACCAAAGATGCAGAGGAAGCCGCTGCTGGTGAATCTAAGCCAGAGCTTAAGCTGAGCACACAGCAGGCAAGTGCTCTGCCACTGAGATGCCCCAGTCCTGGACTGAAAACTGAAACACAACCCATGTTTGCCATACTAACAACTGAACACAGCCTGTGATTCACCCCTGCAATCCTAGCCACTCAGGAAGCTAAGATTTGAGGATCAAAAAGCTAGCCTGGGCAGAAAAATCCGTGAGATTCTCATCTCTAGTTATCCACCCAAAAGTCAGAACTACTAGTGGCTAGTGGTAGAGCACTAACCTTCAAAGAAAAAGATAGGGAACAGTGCCCAGGCCCTAGGTTCAAGACCCAGTACTGGAACAAAAACAAATTGGAACACCAATATTTTAAGTACTTAATGTATCAAAAAGTTCATTCAACTGTTAACATGAATAATGTAACTTATGGAAGATGGATTTGCAAAGCAAAACTTTTATGAGGAACAAGGCCTTGTTTTCTGTTTCTGTGAATCTCTGACGTGTCGGCCTCACAGATGCCAGCCGGGTTTTCATATTGCTTCCCATTCCTTCCTTTTTGGAGAGAATGAAAGTGAAGGAGACAAAGAGGACCTACAAGGATGGAGGGAACTTGTTTGGGAAATTGCTCGCTGTTCAGCTCCTGGGAGAGCTGCATTGGGCAGTTTTTACTCCAGTTACTCCTGTTACTGAGCTGAATGACCTCGGGCCAATGGCTGAACCTCAGAGTAAGTATCTCAACTCCACCTCTGTCAAATCACGAGGATAACAGGAACCTATTTTAGGCTGCTGTGAAAACTCCATAATGCCTGGCACTGACTCTGGATATGTTTTAATAGCTCTTGTGGTAATGACAATGACATCACTGTAATGACAATGACATCATCAATTGCCTGAAAATAGACCTTATCCTGACAGCGATAGATACTTGGTAACGAGATAGCATAAAGTCTGAACATTACCCATTACTCCCCTATTCTTTCAGCTGGGATAATCAATTTCCAAAGTACTCGTGGGTGTGTATGTGTGTGTGTGTGTTAGTCATGGGGCTTCAATTTAGGGCTTGGGTGCTATTCCTGTTTTATGCTCAAGGCTAGTGCCCCAGCTACAGCTCTATTTCCAGCGTTTTTGGAGATAACAGAGATAACCTTCCTGGTCTGGTTTGTGCACTTCAATTCTCAGATCTCAGCTTCCTGAATTGCAGGATTCCTGTGAGCTACTAGCACCTGGCCCATAGTACTTTTAGGGAAGAATTTTTATCTTGGAAACACAGTGCATATGCTGAATGGGGCATAAATCCTAACACAGCTGGATGGATTTTTTTCTGGGTGAATGCACCCACCAAGCACTTTATTTAGATCCCATTTATGAAACATAAGGTGTTAAATCCTTGAGTATGAATCTGGCCCAGTCACAGAGTAGGCAATGTCTATATATAGTAGGTATTCAACACCTAGCCAGGGTTCTGGTAGCAGGTGCTAGCACCTTCCAAAACTCAGTGAACCATATTCAGATAAAAGTCCTTCAAACTGAGCCAGGAGTTTGGCCTAGTGGTAGAGTGCTTGCTTAGCATGCACAAAGACCCAGGTATAATTCCTCAGTACCACATACATAGGACAAAGCCAGAAGTAGTAGTGTGACTCAAGTGGCAGAGTGTTAGCTTTGAGGAAAAAGCCCAAGGACAGTGCTCAGGCCCTGAGGTCAAGCCCCAGGACTGACATACAAAAAAAGTCCTTCAAACTATCTGCAAGACAGTCTTAGATTTCATGAGGCATCACAGTTTGAAGAGGGAAAACAGTAAATCAAAGGAATACATAGAATTTCAGATGAAAATGTTCTGGAATGAGACTGTGATGTCTGCACCACTTTATGAACCACTAAGTGTATACTTGTAGGTAGATGAGATGTTGGATTTGATATTATATGTGTTTTACCTTAAAAACACATATAATATGTGAATGGTCCACTGTCCTAAGTGCATCTTGACACACAAGGCGGTGCGGTCAGGTTTAAGTGAAAACAGCTGGTCATTCTCAATTGCCCTGCTGGGTTCTGACAGCTGGCTTGAGAGGAAGGCTAATGCATGGGAAGGGTGAGTGCCCTACAGAGCTCATCCAATCCCTTCCTCCCTCAAGAGAGATAAGGACATTGTCCTCAGGCATATCTTGACATCCTACTTAATAAGTGCCCAACTGAGCGGTCATGGGACTTCCTGATCATTTATTTATATACCTAGGATCATAAAGCATGGGCTGGAGTGTTAGCTTTATGTGCCATGAATCTCACAGATCAAGCTGAGTGCTACTGGCCCACACCTAGTCAGGAAGCTGAGATGTGAGGATCAAGGTTCAAAGCCAGCCCGGGCAGGATTCTTATCTCCAATTAACCACCAGAAAACTGGAAGTGGTTCTGTGGCTCAAGGTGATAAGAGTGCTAGCCTTGAGCAAAAGAGCTCAAGGATCGTATCCAAGGTCCTGAGTTCAAGCCCTGTGGCTGACCAAAAAAAAAAAATAAATAAAAAGAATTTCATAAATCACAGGCCATCGTTAGCAATGTAAGGAGAAGACATTGTGTCACAGCACTTAGAGCAGATAAGCTTGGTCATCCACTGTGTTAATCGGCATCCGCCCATTAGAACCGCAGCACCCTGCTTTGCTGTTAATTATCCGATTTTATTAACTTTCAGATGCTTGACTTGTCTTTAAAGATTTGCCTGTGGTAATTAACTGCAGCAATTTATCTGCAATATTACATGCATTTGTCTTGACTACGCAATGAGGACCCCTGTTCCAAAGCAGCAGCGAGAACTCCTAAACTGATGTAAGCGCAAACAACAGAAGGATTTAATATACTTGCTGCCAATTTTCCCAGGCTCCTTGCTGGTTCATAAATTTTATGATTCCAAAGAACCATAATGACTGAACATGAAGTGCTCAAAACATACTTCCAACCTCTTTAGATAGCTTTAGTCTTTAGTGTGACATGATGCATTCCACTGGGGAGAGGGGTGGGTTTGGTGGTACTTGGATTTGAACTGAGGACTGTTGGCTTGGTAGGCAGGGAGCCCGATCACTTGAGTCACGCTCCCAACCCTAGGGGGAATTTTAACCTAAAGAACTCTTTAAACTTGGCTGCAGTTAACAATCTCTGGTAGATTTTCCAGCTCTCAGCTAGCCAAAGGTCTCTCTCTGTTGGTGAGCTATGCTTAGAAATAGACCTTAGGAATTCTTTCCTAATTTGCCTTTCAGACAGTAATCACAGACTTTGCTTTCATCCCTTCACATTCCCAAATTTAAATCAGGTCTACAGTAGATTTCCTGATACTGTGAAAACTTACTTCTCTGGTAAGATGGGTCTGCAGAGGGGAACTTTTATTTCACCAAGAGTCACTCAGACAACACTAATTTAATAGAATCCTTTTGGCAGGAAACTGACAAGAGTCATTGAGAAGAACGATGCACCAAATGATTTCACAGGTCTTATACAATGTGGTGGCTGAGCGTTCCCAACCCCTTACTAAAGGGGGAAGGGGACTCTTATATCCAACAGAGATGTCTTTGAGCTACTACCCAACATGAGAGCTGAAAGCAGCCTGAGCCATTCATCCAGAGCCTACGTGAGGGATGGCCATCCGGAACGTCAAACCAAGCCAGGCAACGATGGCTCATGTCTTTAATCCTGCTACTCAGGAGGCTGAGATCTGAGGATTGGGGTCCTAAGTCAGACATTCATGAGGATCAAGGCCTGCCTACGACTGACTCTCTCTCCTGAGGACGCCAACAATACATGCTTGGTAGACACAATGAGGCCGGGTTCTGTTATTTATGTAACTCAGGCCAGAGAAAATGAGCAGACGAAGTATTAGGAACAAAAGAAGCCACCCTTGGGTGGCCTGTTTTAATCAGTAAATCTCAGATACACCCAAAGCCCACCGCAGGTCACAGCCACCAAGTTCCTGGGTCATGTCTGCCTGTGTCACTTACATTGCCATCGTGGTTTGGACAAGAGAGAGGCTTTCCTGCAGCCACAGCAGTGACGGTCTCCAGGATGGAGGACTCCTCAACGTTGCTGCCTGGCGTCCGCTGCAGCACGTCCATGAGGTTTGTGATGAAGAAGTTGTTCTGGAGGGCAGCCACCCCTTTCTCGGGCAGGATGGAGGTCTGGCGGCACACGGGGCACGAGAGGGTCAAGCTGTGGGCGGGAATGTAGTTCTGCAGGCACCTGTGGTAGAGCAGAGGGGACACTCAGCACAGAGTGACAGCCAAGCCCCCAAGTGACTTCGTGGCTAGTTTGCAGAATCCTTCTTCCTTCCTGCTGTTTTTTACTGGGGACATGAACTAACTGTCTTCACACTGGCCCTGTCCACTTACTTTTTGAGGCAAGAGTCTTACTAAATTTTGGCCTGAGCTGGTCTTAAGACCTATGATCTCCCTATCTCGTCTTCCTGAGTAACTGCTGCCTAAGCCACTACACCCAGTCCTCTTGGTTTGTCTTTATGACAGTGTTGTGGAAGACAACTGGGAAACAATTGTGAAGATGGCTCCAGGTAGGCTGGCAAAGGTACTAACGTCATGAGGAGGAGAATGCTATGAGGTTCTAACTCTACAGAAATGAAATCTTTCCATTCTAAGGAAAGTGATCCAGGGACTTCTAAAGAAATCACTCCATCATGCACATTGTTAGTACAATTCTTCTTCTTTTTTTTTTGCCAGTCCTGGGGCTTGGGCCTGGGCACTGTCCTTGGGCTCCTTTCAAGGCTAGCGCTCTACCACTGGAGCCACACGGCAACACTTCCGGCCTTTTCTGTATATGTGGTACAGAGAAATCTAATCCAGGGCTTCATGTCTGGTAGGCAAGCACTCTACCACCAGGCCATACTCAGGGCCTCGTTGGTACAAGTCTAACACGTACCGTTCCATACTGGGAATCCAAATCCCGAGCACTAACAATTAGGTGGACACAAGTGGCTTGGGCCGGATCCAGGGCAGTTCACAAATGTTGGTGCTCACCTGTCAGAGTAAGAAACGAGGACTCCCAAGGTGTACTGAGCAGGCCCTGAACACGGGAATGGAACTGCGCTGACAAGCTCCAATCTAGGGGCACTCAGCATGGAGCATGCTAGGCAGGCTGTGCCAGCTAAGGGAGTCACGACCTAACCATGGGAATACAGAACGCTAGAACAATCCACTGGCAGTCATGTGTAAGCCACATCCACTAAGTGGTATGGAAAGAAATTGCATACTCTACTTAATTATTTTGGAAAATGCACTGCAAAGCACTTAAGTCAGTGCATAAAATGAATAAAATAGAAAGCATGGTGTATTACACACCCCATCACTAAAGAAAAAACTACACATACACAATAACAATCCCAAGCACATAAAAAACCCACAATTATTAGTGACAAATCTACTTTCTCTCTCCACCCAGCAACACCATCAAAGATGTGGTTATTCTTTAGCATTTGAGATCCTCCAGTGCAAGCCAACTCAAAAAAAATATCACCAAGCATGTAACAAACATCTATGAAGTTTGATGGAATAAATGTAACTGACACACACTAGAAGCCATTGGAAATACTGATTTCTTGTTCCACAATATGAAGTATTAAATTAATAATAATAGAGCTGTGTGCCAATGGCTTACTTCTGTAATCCTAACTACTCAAGAGACTGAGAGCTGAGTATCACAGTTCTCAGCCATCCTTACCAAAAAAAATCCAAAGACTCTTACCTCCAGTTAACTACCAAAAATCCTGCAATTGTGGCTCAAATAGCAGAACATTATCTTTGAGCACAAAAGCTCCAGTATAGCACCTAGTCTTTGAGTTCAAGTCCCAGGATCAGCACAAAATTAATTTAATATACATATAATAGAAAAAGATATTTAACAAAATGCTATACAACTACCACATTTTTAAAGAAAAACTTCATCATTTTAAATAATTCAAAACAATAATCTTAAAATTATAAATACCAGCCATGTGCTAGTGGCTCATGTCTGCAATGCTAGCTACTCAGGAGGCTAAGAGCTGAGGATCACTGTTGCAAGCCAGCCAAGAAGAGCAAAGTCCATGAAACTCTTATTTTCAAATTAACCACCAGAAAGTTGGAAATGGAGCTGTGGCTCAAGTGGTGGAGGCCTAATCTTGAACACAGAAGTTCAGGGATAGCACCTAGGCCCTCTGTTCAAGCACCACAACCAACCAGAAAAAAATTAAATAGTTAAATTAGAATACAGATAAACTAAGTATAGCCAACTTTTGGTGCCTAATTTTAAATGGTAAGTTAAATGATAGAGTAAAATTATATTTTGATGATTAATGCCCTTTTCCAAAAAATGCCCTCAAGAAGGATAAAGAAGTGAATTTTCACATATGCAAATCACTTAGGTAATTTATAACTACCTTGTAAATAATATGTTTTTAGGTTTTTTTCTTCATCTAAAACATCATAGTATCTCAAAGTGGCATTACTCTGCATCTTAGAATTTTTAGGAAGAAGTACTGTCCTTTGAGATAACTCCTAACGGACGCAACTATTTTACCTGATCCGTTTCAAGAAAAGAAATGACAGACTTGTAACTGACCCTTTTGAAAGATCCTCTGTGAGGAAGAAAGATGGAGAACAAAACACTGCTCCACAAAGAACAAAGGGAAAATTAAAGTTCTTTAATCTGAAAAATACTTAGGCAATGCTCCTGGGCCAGTCGTTACTGGTTTGCTTTCTTCCAATTGTTTACAATGAGGTAAGCTGTTGGCGACCCATGACTGGGCTCCCAGATGTCTGTCAGCAGCACAGAGATGCATTGTCTCCCAAGGGTAATGGTAGAATCCTGGGAAAGAGCCCTGACCAGACAGCAAGAAGTCAGTCCAGGAAAGCCCTGCCCGCAGCACCCAAGATGCTTACCTCTCGCAGAAAGTATGCAGACAGGGGAGGACTTTGGGATTCTTGTACCGTTCCAGGCATATACTGCAGATCAGAAACTGCTTGTCAATCTGGCGCACCACAGGACTGGGGATGCTGGTGCCCTCACTGGCCATCCTAGACCACTGACATGGGGGGCCGGCCGTCCTCGACCCTGCACGCTGCTGCTGTCCCAGGGAAAAGCCAAAAAAGCAAACGTGAGCATCAGGCAAATCAACCACAGGCTCTTTTCCTCCAGGTATCTTGTCACAAATACAGGGACTCCACATCCAGGATCTCAGCAGGACCAGCCCTTAGTGCTGTGGAGGGAATACGGTGAACTGCCTGCTGTGTGTGGGCCACCCAACAACAGATCAGAAAGGGTGTGTTACAGCAAGATGTGTGCTAGCTGAGTTTCCAGGCCAAGTGGAGCTGAGGGCTCCATAATTACATAGGTGTATCTGTTCCTACTACTTATTTGCCTTTTATATTTCTATTGAATTCCATATTCTCCCAAGGTTTGTACTTGAAAGGACCAGATTACGTGCCCTAAATACCCTAATGCCCAGGATTACTGTGAACTGAAGGTTGCTTAGAAATGGCAGACACACAAGTAGCCTTCTGTCCCCTTTTTTCCTTAATATGACCGTACATTCCATTTATCACTTTGTTTGTTCATTTAAATTTTTTTTTTTTTTTGCCAGTCCTGGGCTTGAGCTCAGGGCCTGAGCACTGTCCTTGGACTTTCTCAAGGCTAGAGCTCTACCCCTTGAGCCTCAGCACCACTTCTGGCTTTTTTCTATGTATGTGGTACCAAGGAATTGAACCCGGGTCTTCGTGCATGCTAGGCAAGCACTTTAACCACTAGGCCAAACTCCCGGCCCCTCATTTAAATTTTTATTAGGGTTTGAACTCAGGACCTTGAACTTGCTAGCCAAATGCTTCACTACTTGAGCCATCCCCACAGGCCCTTGTTTCTAGACAGAAATTCCTCTTTTTGCTCGGCTGATCTCCAACAACCATTTTCCTTCTTCCCTTCCAAGGCTGGAACCATAGGTATGAAATGCCATACATGAGCAACTTTTATATCACAAAGGAAATTTCCATTTACTTTGTCTAATTGCTCTCCAGAATTATTTATCTCTCATTATTAAAATGGTATATAAACTCCCAAGTCTAATCATCTCTTTGGGTTTTCATTTCCTTTCTATGAAGTTCTTGGGCATGTATAAAAACATTAACATCAATAAAATCTACATGCCTTTTTCTCCTGTTAATTTGTGCTTTTTTTAATTCACAGTTCTCAGGCCCCTAGCCTGAGAGTAGAAAAAAAGGCCTTTCTCTACTTATATACTATTATTCAGGACAGTCATTGTCAGATTTATTTATTTATTTATTTATTTTTTGCCAGTCCTGGGCTTGAGCTCAGGGCCTGAGCACTGGCCTTGGGTTTTCTCAAAGCTAGAGCTCTACCCCTTGAGCCTCAGCACCACTTCTGGCTTTTTTCTATGTATGTGGTACCGAGGAATCAAACCCTGGCCTTTGTGCATGCTAGGCAAGCACTCTACCGCTAGGCCAAACTCCTGGCCCCCATTGTCAGATATTTTTAATTTAACGTTTCACATGTAATTCAGTGTTTTCTTCAGAACTCAAAGGTTTTCGTAGATTTGAAAGGAAAACCTATCTGCCGTGAACTGGGGACCAAGGCTACAAGTAGTCTTTGCAGTTTTAAAGAAGTATCTATTGGCCAGGCACTTGTGGCTTATGCCTGTAATCTTAACTACTCAGGAGACTGAGATCTGAAGATAGCGGTTTGAATCCAGCCCTGGCACAAAAGCCCCCCCTCCCCCATCCCTCCATGAGCAAAAGAGCTCAGGGACAGTGCCCAAGGCCTGAGTTCAAGCTTCACAATGATAAGAACAACAAGTCTATTGGAAGCCTGGCACTGGGGGCTGTCTTGTAATCTTAGCCACTCAGGAGGCTGAGATCTGAGAATCACAATTCAAGGCCAGATGGGCAGGAAAGTCTGTAAGACTTATCTGCAATTAAGCTGGAACTGTGGGTCAAGCACAAGTGGTAGAGCACTAGCCTAGATCAACAAAGTTCATGGACAGCTCCCAGGCCCTGAGTTCAAGCCCCAGAAATAGAAAAGGAAGAAAGGGACGAAGGGAGAGAGGGAGAGGAAGGAAAAAGGAGGGAGGAGGGAGGGAAGACGAAGATGGAAGGAAAGAGAGAAAGAGTATATTGGTGTGTATATTTGAAGGTCTGGGAAAATATTAAGGATCATGCCAGAAAAGAAGAAATTAGAAGACAACAGGGAAGGAAGCTGAAAGCCAAGGAGATCATAAAGGAGGGAGAGTTTAATGTAAAACACAGCTCCACTTATCAACTCCCTGGTTTCTACCCCAAGGAGGAACTAAACTCTATTTAATTTTCTAAATCTTTGTTATCACATCTGAAGCCTCTGTGACTCCCAATGAAAATATTTTTAATCGTAGTAACAACCACAAAAAAGTTAACCTTCAGTATGATTTTTAGTAAAAATTAATATTATTTTTCTCATTCTGTGGATAAAATGAAAGCAAAAACCAAACATATACATAAACACACCCCCTCATAGGCTCAATCCAGAAGTTAGAACATAAACACAGGCCTACCCTCCTTCAAACTGCTAGACTTTGCATTTCCCAAACCAGCCCTCCTCTCTGCCCAAAGTTTGTGTTCTAAGAAAGTCATACCATGGAAGCTTGGTTTGTATATAAATGACACTTCACCTGGACCTGTGTTTGAAGCTGAGAAAATATCCTGTGTTTATATTACCAAACAGTTATACATTTTCCAAAGGAAATATTGTTTTCCAAATACTAATGACAGGTTGTTGGGGTTTTTTTCACCAAAAAAAAAAAAGTATTTCAGCTTATATTAAGAAAACTGTGCTTAGCTATTTGATTCTAGTGACACACATGGCATTCCCATTTCCCATACTCTCTAGATAGGGCATGAAAGAATATAAGCAATGGCACTTGCTGTCCAAGAATCTCTATCATTGTCAAACTGAGAAGGAAAGTACCACCGGGTCTCTAATTAGCCAGCATTGTCTGCTAGCCTTTCTACACAGTGCCTCCCCAAAGAACTAGAGAAAAACATTCATCCTTTGATTCACTGTGGCTCATCTCTCAGGAGATGACAATGCTGGCACACTGTCTCCTTTCTGACCACATCCCTGTGACCTCAGAACAGTCTCTTAGAGATAAGGAAACCTAAGCTAAGTCTAAGTGACTTTCCCAAGGTCATCTACTAAAACAGGGAATCAAAAGGCTCAGGTTTCAAGTTTTCTGCCATAGGGGAAATGCCATGATACCTAGTCTTAAGTGTAACACTACTCTTCCCTGGTGTGTGTGTGTGTGTGTGTGTGTGTGTGTGTGCCCGCAACAAAAATAATAGAGTCCTTATTTTATCAGCATTAAAGTCTGAATGACAGAGAAAAGTAGCATAGACCCAAAGCACAAAAAAAAAGGAATTCTTTCATTGAAATCTCTTTGTACAACTTCTTAATGATTGAAAAATAAATATATAAAATGTTTAAATTGACAGTGATGGTTAGAGAGGTCCTAGTTTTAATACTCAGCATCAGCAAAAAGAAACAAATAAATTTACATGTAAATTATAATAAAATTACATTATGGTTGTTAATTCAAATCTACTGGAAAAAACTTTATTCTGAATTTTTTTCTTATTACCCTTGAAAATACTGAGCCTATGTATTGAAGAAAGCCAGAGAGAAAAATTTCATATTATATTTTTACTCTTTTTTTTTCCTTAGTCTTAGAATTTTAGACTCAAGGCAAAGAAAAACATTTATTGTATCCCAAACGATACATGTTGTCAAATGAAATTTCTTAAGCCAACATTTTTATAGTTTAATGCATCTCATTCTAAGGTTACGGTAATTACTGTAGTAGATGAGAATAAGTCTTTGTTAGTATTTATTCAGATGTTAAATTAATTACACTTACTCTGCACACTAATTTCAAATCCTAGGTGATTACAAATCTGTCACAAGTGACCTGTTGAAGTCATGGAGATTTTTAGAACTCCCCAAAAGACACCCCAATGCTTCCCAAAATACAACTGCCTACCCTAGCAAGGAAACAGTACAGGGTTCCTAGAGGAGCAATGTGCTAAGCAGAGCAGAGGCACTGAATGTGCCCTTGAGCCCTGCAGGAAGCCTGCCCCCACACTGAAAATGCCCTCCGGAACAGGCACCAACTCTGCCACAGCCTTTAACCAAAGAGCTTGAGTGCTGCCTGCTTCTTCTTTCCTAAACTAGAAAAGCAATAAATATTTAGCTAGATTCTCAGCTGACCTGCTCTTTCCACTGGGGTTTCTGTGAACTCTAGAGCTGCTTTCTGCTCACAGAGCCAACAGGAAGCCGTGCAGGTTAACGAGGGAGCCCTTCTGCAGGATTCAATTCGGGATGCCTGGAGACCCTGCCCCAGTGCACATGGCGTCTCCAAACGCACAGGTAATAAGGCTAACAGAAATTACAGAGAAATGAAGGAAGAAAGCCTTTTTTTGCTGCTTGTTTAGTGTGCTCTGTTTTGTTTTGTTTCTGTCTGGGTAATGGGAGCTTGAACTCGGAGCCTCATGGCTCTTCCTCTGAAGGCTGGTATTCTATCACTTCTGGAGTTTTGTGGCTTTATTGTAGAGATACGAGTCTCTCAGATGATATCCTAGTCAGGAGTTTTTTGCTGCTGTTTAATACTATAATAAAAAGCCAGGCACTGATGGCTCATACCCATCATGCTAGCTGCTCAGGAGGCTGAGATCTGAGGATTATGCTTTGAAGCCTGGGCAGAAAAGTCTCATGGACTTTTATTTCCAACAGACTACTCAGAAAAAAACCAGAAGTAGCGCTGTGGCTCAAACAATAGAGCACAGGGACAGTGCACAGGTCCTGAGTTCAAGCCCCAAGACCAGTTCAAGCCCCATGACCAACAACCAAAAAAAAGGGACAGGAAGCTGAGCCTGGTGGCTCAGACCTGTAATCCTAGCTACTTAGGAGGCTAAGATCGGAGGATCACAGTTCAAAGGCGAGACACTAAAGACCGTGAGACTCATCTCCAATTAACCACAGGAAACTGGAAATGGTGCTGTGGCTCAAGTAAAAGAGTGCTAGCCTTGAGCTGAAGAGCTCAGGGACAGTGCCAAGGCTCAGAGTTCAAGCCCCATGACTGGCCAAAAAAAAAAGCAACAACACCACTGACTAAGGAATCATCTGACATGGCAGTACCGTGTATTTATTCCGTGTAATGTGTTTCTGTCCCATGCACTGTCATACCATATAGGCAGTGGTTGGTTCAGCAGGGCAGGGATGTGTGTCTGTTTACTGGGGTGGTCCTAGCACCCGGTACTTAGTAGTCAACTTTGGGGGTTTTTGTTTGTTTTTAATGAATTGTACTAACCAAGTACAACATAGCTCATGGTTGCAATGGACTGACACTGGACATTGCTGACCTCCACCGCACACCATCACCCAGAGGGTCAACTCCAATGACATCTTCAACATGTTCACGAACAGAAGAAATGGGAAGCTCTTACAGCTACCTAAGAAGATGACCGAGAGATTCCTTATGAATGGGCTTTGCCCATCAAACACACACTGTGGGGAAAAGGAATACAGCCATCACCGAACAAAACCCTTGCAGAGAAAAGCCTGCCTCTCTCTCCTCACCTCATCACTGCATTTTTTTATTTCTCACATCAACACCAACTTGGGGAAAATGGCAGCAAATAAAACAGAACTTGATAGAAGACGAAATGAGAGAAAAATGCCTGGGTTGGCAATTCTAGAATCTAGACCATAATTCCCATCCTAAATTATAGCATTTACATGAGAAAAATATTCAAACTCTTTGTGGTCAACACCAGTATGAAGGAGAGGGATTGGAACGGAAAAGTCAGAAGAGGAAAGAGCTGGCCTCAACTGGTCTGGCTGGTTTAGGGAACATGGTTGTGAAACAGAGGTCAAGATTCCTCTGAAAAATGAAATTTGAGTATGTAATTTGTGGGTAAATTGCGACATATTTTATTATATACATCATATACATCATTCTAGGGGAAACTCAATTCCTTGTCGCCTTCTCTTTCTCCTTCTGTGCGTGTGTGTGTGTGTGTGTGTGTGTGTGTGTGTGTGTGTGTGTTTCTCTTTGGTTTTGGGACATAGTCGTCCACTAACCTTGACCCTGCTATCCTCCTGCCTCAGCCTTGCGAGGGCTCAGATCCCAGGCATGCACCAGATTGCACTTCCATAGTCCAGTTTTATAGGACTGCCTGGTCACTACTGCTCTCTGTGCCCCTTTAGGTGACTTTATTAAAACAATTACATTTCTAATTGTTCTTGGGCCAGTGACAAGGGTATGAAAAGTAAATGAACAACAATAATAACAATAATAATGAACCTGTTCCATTTCTACACTGGAAATCATGAACCATTAGGCTTACCTATAACTCACCCTGTGATATTCTTTCCCCACTAGGACAGGTGAGCACAGGAGCTCCAGGTATGATGAGAGAAACAGGTGGTAGGAGTTATTTTAAGTGATGAACTATCATCCTTCACCTGAAATTGAACCTGCATCATTACTGAGGACTCAATGAAAAGAAAGAGGACAATCTTCAGTACAATTAAAGCAGGGTGACCCACTTTTGTGAAATCAAGCCTCTCTCCCAGGCGGGCAATTTTATAAATGAGAAAAACTAGAGGTGTCTTTGTCCTGATGGTGCATAGATGTGTGTGGTGGGGGAGGGAGGGAGGGAGAGTGGGAAGAGGGGGGAAAGGGAAGAAGGAGGAGAAAGGGGGGTATCTATTATGAAAAGCCCGCTACACAAGGAAAGATGCACTCAGGCTTTCCTTTCTATTTCCAGGGTGTCATCTAGGACAAGTTGGCTTTTCCAGATACAAGCTGATTTTTAAGCTATTATTTTGATGATAACTATGCCATCTCTCCAATCTCTTTCCTTAGTATAGTTAGGGGACTGCCTGCCACTATGCATTCTGTAGAAGTCCCCATCTTCATCTTGGCTCTGAGAAGGCCGAGTCTGTGTGATGGAGTGTCAAGTGGTGGTCTAATCAACATTCACCTTCTGGTACCCTGAGACAAGGATGAGCAGGGTCTCTTCTCCCTGCACCATCACTGTGCCACATCTCCCCCTTCCTTCCTTTGGGAATTACACACAAAGGAATCAGAGGATGGGCAGAGGGCAGCCAGATTGCTGAGGGATGGGCATGGATTCTGGGGATGGGGAAAGACTGACAAGATGGGAAAAAGAAACATTTATTTCACAGTAGAGCTTAAAAAAAAAAAAGAGTACAAAGCAGCAACACCCTCTTCTGCTCATCTGGTGTATAGAACATTTATGATTTCGTCCTGTCATGGGCTGGACTAAATGTCTTTCAATTAAGAAGTTCTAAAGAAATTAATTGAAGCACTTCATGAAAAACTGGAGGCAGTGGACAGAAGATAGTGAAGGGCCTAGAAAGATTAACATACAAAAGGCACCAACGCAAGACTCTCACAATGATGGTCTTTAAATACAAGAGGCTTTTTTCCCCCCCTTCACTTTCTGCTCCAAGTCTCCAGATTCTAGGTGGAAACAGGGTATGTTCAATGTAGACAAACGTACACAATGGACATATTCACAAAACCCTAGCTGCCACCCCACGGAAGGGTAAACTACAAACACTGAGGCCCTTGTGCTAATAATGATAGGATGTCGATGGCACCAGAAAATTATTTTAAAAGCCATTATAAGTTTGTGCAAATGACCAATTTGCTGCAATTTTCAGGTAATTTACATTCTTCCATGAGCAAACACTAGGATGGGGCGCGGTGTGTGGCCTAGTGTGCGCTTGTATGCAGGTTCCATCCCCAGCAAGGAGCCAGAGACTAAGTAGTAACATACAAATATTTGGTTAATGCCTTTGTCTCATCAGAGAGAAAATGAAGAGCACTAGGGAGCCTTTAGAAATTTTAAGCTTAAGTAATTTTTTTTAATCTGAGTTTAAGAGTTTTATCTATTTATTGAAGATAACTAAGAGAAAACCATAAGTTTAAAGAAATGAATGCTAAAAGCTAAACCCACAAAGGCCATTTTCATTTCTAAGACAAAGAATGAGTGTTTTTACTTCATATGACAAGGCCAGAAGTCCACTAATCTTTTGTGAACCAGTACACTGAAAAATCAAATCACCAACACTATAATATTAACTTTGGTGGAACATGTGCACAGATTTTATTTTATTCTCTTAATGTATGCTGCAGAGCTGTGTACACTGCACTGCTGTATTGTAAAGCTGCACGTTGTCAGAATCTTTACATTCAGCCACATTTTAACCTTTGCAATGCAAATTGCTTCTGTCTTTCTAGGAGAAAATTGGGAAGAAATGTTTCAAGATTTAGGAAGAGCTGCTAACTGAAGGTTGGGCACCAGAAAACAGCATTAGTAACCCAACACACATGAAACTTCTCATTGTAGGTTTCCTTTCCCTTCCTGGCATGCATTATTTAACATTACAGTGGTATGAAAAGAAACAGTGCTCATAGATTGTCTGCCGCTCCCTCCCCCCCACCCACCTCGCAGCAAATAATGAAAGATCGCAGAAAATAAACTCATCCTCAGGCAAAACAAAATCCTAATAAACTTAAGAGATCAATTTCAGAATCTGAGCAAAACAATGGCTCTCTTTACCTATTGTAGAATGTTTTTCTTTTGTAAATCTCTAACGATTTATTCATGGGGAATAAAGCTGCTGTAATATGACCTAAGCCGAAGAAAACAAACTGGTCTTTTTTTTTTTTTTTTTAATGCCACATTCTGAGTGAGTCTTTCTCTGTTCTTGAAAACTATGACTCTGAAACCATCTTTTTACCCTGACAAAAGTATTTTATCTTTTGGCTTTGGAATCCATTTATTAACATTCAATTTTTAATGGAAACTAACGAGCCTACCTATTTGCTCTCCTGTGGCCCTACAATAAAGACCAATGACAGGGTGGGGCATTCGTGGAGAGAAAGCTCTGACACAAAAATTATCCAGGGTTTGAGGAAGCTAACCTACCCACCAGCACAACATTTTTGTTTCTTTCCTTTTCTCTGTCATAAAGCAACTACTGGGCTCCACCCAGATTTAACTGTACTTTAAAGACAAGGGATGAGAACTGTCCAAAAAAAAAATTTCTCTTGCAGATTTGTTGGCATTCAGAATTCAGAGGGTCCAGCCATGCCTGGGGAATGAATGGGTTTCCTATGGTTACTGGAAGCCCCGGGGAAGTCAACCCCAGGGCTCTTTAACCAGGGCAGGGTGGGGGAAGGGCTCTATGGCACGTTCTCCTCCACCCTGGGGAGCCAGGAAGGAATCCTGCAAATTCAATAGTTCATCCCAACAGAAAAATACAGTGGAGGAAAAATATTCTATTTGAAAACAAGTCATGACAGCACTAAAATAAATAAAGACTAGTTTAAAAAAACAAAAACACCTCTAGTCAGTTCACAATAGAACTTGGTATGAAAATCTTTCAGGCTTTCTCCCCCATCCAGCCTTGCTCATTTGATGCCTTTGTTTAAGCTGAATGGCTCTCCCTCAATGATACATTTGTGAAGCAGAGAGAGAGAGAGAGAGAGAGAGAGAGAGAGAGAGAGAGAGAGAGAGAGAGAGAGAGAGAGAGAGAGGAGCAGAAGAAAGTAGAAATCAATTCTCCACCTGGTATAAGAACACTAAGCAATTCCAGCAGTGAGGACCTACCCATTTCTGCACAGACTCCTCAACAAGGCAAAGAATTCAGTCCACCCAAATCTGTTGCTGCAGCTCGGCGGCAATTCCAGAGAACAATGCACATGTCTACTAACATCTCAAGTTAGGAAAAACACCATGCAAAGAAATTGGTTCACATTCCCTACCATGCAGCGCAGCCATCATCAGAAGCCCCGCATATCTTCTGTTCTAAGTAGTGATGTGCCAGCTCATGCACGGAAAAGAAGGGGCGGGGGGAATGGAGGAAAAGAGAGGCAGCTCAGGAAAGTCGGCAAGAATGTTTCTGGGTCATTAACAAGTGGGAGACCCTCTTCGGTATTCAGACCAATCAATCTTTATCTTGCAGGACATCTTTTTCTCAGCGTCTGTTGAAAAGACTGCAGAAATCCAGGCAAGGGATTATGGGATAGGGATGCAGCAGAGAGCTGCAGTGAGATTCGCGGGTGGCTTGCTTTCCCCTCTGAGTCAGCAGTCAGCTGCTCGCATGCTTTCATGCAGGGCCTCCAGCCTCCATCCCCCAGTGTGTCTGCAGGGATTAACCCCAGGAGAGATCAAAGGTGACGCCTCTTTGCTAGGCTGGCAGAGCTGGTACCCAAGGTGTTGCAAATCAGAGAGAGAAGATGCACTGATAGGCCACAAAGGGGATGCAAGGAAAATAGATTTGAGAAAGAAAACTCAGCATATGGTACCCCGATATGAAAAGTTCACATTTAGAAGAAGGTTCAGGGTGAGATCTCATACCAGTACCTCCATGAAACAAACAAACAAATGTTTCTTCAGATGTTTCAGCTAGCTTGAAACATAAATGTAAATTTTTTGAAGTGGAAAAACCAGTCCAGTTCCACAAGTCTCTATTATCTTCTCCTTGCTGAGTATTTACCCAGAAAGGAGTTTATGAAAGACAGCACAAAATCAGTTATTGAAGAAGACACTTCTCTGTTTTTTATAGTTCTAGTCATTCAGGGAAAAAAAATCATATAGCACATTAATCTGTTTCAGAGGAGACCAGATTCTTTCACTTTTTTGATAGTGAAGTTTTCAGTTAAAAGTTGAGAAAATCTGACAAGCTTGACATACACACATTATTTGATTTTTCACCAACTTATTAAACATCTTTTAAAAGCCCTGATAGCACACAAATGATCAACAAGTAGCTATATGAAACTGATTGGGCCTTGTTACGACAAATAATACATCAGAATAAAAAATGCTATGAATCACAATACAATTCACAATCATTTTCTTTTCTATAGCAATAGTGACATGTAATAATAATATATGCTCTTCGGTTAGTTATTATTTTTAAAACCATAGTTAATACTACAATCCCACCATCTGGGCATCTACCCTGAACATCATAACCCAAGATATGATAAGGACACCTGCTCAGCTATGTTTATCTCTGCACTATTCACAATAGCCAAGCGATGGAAACAATCCAGATGCCCTACTGAAGATGAATGGACACAGAAAATGTGGTATGTATATACAATGGAATTCTACATAGCCAACAGACAAGATAAAATAATGGCATTTGCAGGGAAGTGGATGAATCTAGGGCGAATCATGTTGAGTGAGACAAATCAAGACCTAAGGAACAAAAGGTGCATGGCATCCTTAATATGTGGCTATTAGATCCAAACAGTACAAGAGCGAGGACTCAAAAGTTGCATACCCAATGCTGTGGACATGGTATTGGAAATATAAACACAGCTACACAGTCATAAAAACTTATGACTCTATAGACATAATGTTTTATTACATAGATTATTATGTATCTATGACATACAAACCCTCAGCCTAATTTTGATTATGTTCTAAAATCTAAGTACCAGTGGCTGTATATAGAGATTCCCTTCTTGAATACGTTTGTTAAACATGTCATTTGAAATATGATGTAAAGATCAATGTTAATAAATTCTTTAATTATAAAAAACATAGTTAAATAATTTAATTTAAATAATAAGACTGCAAATTTGGATTTTTCCATGCTGCATTAATTGGCAAGTCCTGGCAAACATGTCCATTTTTGCATTTTAGGTGGTATACCATTCTCAGAAGCCTACCTTAACACCAGGAAGTTGAATTCTGCAGGTTATTTTAATAGCCTCATTAAAATGAGGTTGCTATATGTACATACCAATTATCCCACTGAAAGCATATGCTCCCATGACGTATTTGTAGATAGTACATTATATACGGCAATAACTATATATTCAGTATATTTACAATTATTACCGTAGTCAACTGTAGAACATTTTTCATCACCTCAATGCAAAACCAAAACCCCTTTAGCTATCACCTCCTTTAGCCTCCCTTCTAATCTCCCAAAGTCCTACATAATTGCTTATCTATTTTCTGTAGATTTCAACTAGTACCTGACCCTCTATCTAACTGAAGCAGACGTCTCTATTCTAGACTGCCGTAGGAATGAAATCATATTAAACGTGGTCTCATAGGTGTGGCTGTTTTCACTCAGCATGCTTTCAAGGTTCATCTATGTTGCAGTGCGTATGGCTGTAGCACATTTGATTTCCCCCGTTCTTCCTGAGCAGTGGGTCTCTGGGTGGGTCTGCTGTGACTATTATAAATACTACATCTGCATGTAGGGTTTGGTGTAGACGGGCTCTGCTGCAGAGGTGTGCTCAGCCTCCACAGGGTTTTGGAAAGCCCCTCATGCTCCAAGGCGGAGCCAGCTGGACTCAGCACACACGTTTGGGTGGCAGGGCTGCTCCTGAAACCGCAGGGAGGTTACCCCTTCCTCGGTTTACCCATGACAGAGGTGTGATGGGGTCCTGCGCGCCCCGCGCTTTGTTACTGAGTCGTGGAATCCAGCCCTTCGTTCTCCTCTCTCAGTCCAGCCCTGTCTCAGTTTCTGCTGCTCAACCACGAGGCGCCACCATGACGCCAGACCTGCAGAGGTGATGAGGCCTGAAAACCCGGGAACCACGGGCTCCCACCTAGGTGTCCCGGCGATAGAAGGCGCCCTAAAGGGCCGGGACTCTGGCCTGGTGGTAGAGCGCCTGCCTAGCATGCACGAAGACCCGGGTTCGATTCTTCGGTACGTGCTAGGCAGCCTCTCTCCACCCGAGGCACACTCGGAGCATGGATTCTGGGAGTCAGCCCTGCTATGGTGGGAGCACAGCTAAGGCCCGGCTGGGCATCTGGCTTCCCCTTGCTCATCTTCCCGCCGCTCATTCCCACCGACAGCCCTGCACAGGCGCCTCTCGGTGGGGGCGAAGGGAGCAATCACGGAGATGGGTGATCCGCGCAGACTGCCAGGCCAGACCGAGCCCCGAGAGCATCCACCGGGGCCCCGCCCCTCCGTCTCTATGGCGACAGACACCTCCTCCCTGGGGAGGCGAGCCAATGGCCGGGTCTAGAGAAAGTGGAGGGGTCTCCTCCCCGCTCAGCCGCGGGCGCCGTGGCTGCACAGCACCAACAGGCATGGGAAGAAGGCTCGCCATCACTTCCGCCGGCACCCCACCTCTTAGGCTCTAGGGGTTGTCAGCAGGGCTGTGACAGCCCTGAGGCCGGGTGGATTTGCTCTACTGTAGACGCCCTCACCCGAGGAGGGGCACCTCCCTCCCCGTGGATGCCTTGATGCCCGCCTCTGACCCCCTCACCCGAGGAGGGGCACCTCCATCCCGTGGATGCCCGCCTCTGCGGTGGCAGGCAATCCCACCCGTGCTACACCCCCACCCCCCACAGGGGACTGAGAGCAATAATAAAACAAAAGTATAACGCATGACCATAATCCTAGCTTCTCAGGAGGCTGAGATCTGAGGGTCATGGTATCATGGTTCAAAGTTAGCCCAAAAAGCTGGAGGTAGAACTGGGGAAAGTGTCAGAGCCTTAGCCTAGAGAGACATGGGGGTGGGGGGATAGGGAGGGAGAGAGGGAGGGAGGGAGGGAGGGAGGGAGGGAGGGAGGGAGGAGAGAGAGAGAGAGAGAGAGAGAGAGAGAGAGAGAGAGAGAGAGAGAGAGTGTGTCAGTGCTCAGGAGGAGCATGGCCTGGGTTCAATTCCCTGGAACCACATACACAGAAAAATCCTGAAGTGGAGCTGTAGTTAAAGTGGCAGAGCAAAAAGTGTCCAAGGACAGACAGAGTGCCCAGGCCCTGAGTTCAAGCCCCAGAACTAGAAAAAAAAATTATAACAACTGGCAAATAATTTTGTGTTGTCTCAAAATAATCTTATTGAACTTTTACTTTTTCACTTAGCACTTCACAGTTTCTCTGTGGCATATCCCAAATGCCAGCATCAGTACAAGGGTATAATGATAAAGTACCCTTGTATAATGATAAAGAAGAGCAAAGATTGCTGAATATAGCACTGAGATGCTGAGACTAATACACTGGGCAGAGACTGTTCACATTCTGGGAAGGACTGCATCATACTACTCAGAATGGCATGCAGTTTAAAACTTATGAATAATGTGTTCCTCTGATTCTCCACTTCATATTTTGGAGCAAATGGGGAAGTCACTAAAAGCAGGGAAAGTGGAAGCTACCAGTGAGAGGGACTCCTGCCTGCAGGAGAAGGGAGATTGTTCGTGCTTCTCTTGGCTCATCTGTAGAAGGCTACCTCCTAAGGACATTGAAGTGGCTGACACAGTAGTGGAGGGACTAAAGTTACTAAAACAATGAAGTAGCACCTTGTGGAGAAAGAGGATGGGCCCAGAAACTATGCATGACATTGGCTCTCGGCTTTGCCATTATTGCAGATTGTATGAGATTATGCAGGGAATTTCTTTTCCTATACCTCCATCTCTTCCCTCATAAAATGGGGATAACCCTTGCTACACAGGCTGGTTTAGCCTATATAAAGAATCTCTAATAGTACCTCTACATAGTGAGCTGTCAGTATATAAACTGTTATTGTAGCCCTACATTTGTAAGTTCTCTTAGGAAGGGCTCTTACTCCTGGATCTGGGCTCATTTTAGGACTCAACAAACATCTGGTTTGGAGATGCATGAATAGATGGATAAGATAGCATGTCTCGACTGTTGTTATTTTTGTTTTGTACTAAGGGCCTTATACTTGTTACGTGGACACTCTACCACTTGAACCATGTCCTCAACCCCTTTTTGCTTTTTCCTTCCAGGGTCCTAAGTTTATGGCTAGCCAGTCTGGACAGGCATCCTATGAACACTGAGATGACAGGTGTGTGTGCCATCACACCCAGCTTTTTATTGAGATGAGATCTTATCAACTTTGTGCCTAAGCTAGCCTAGAACCCTAAACCTCTATCTCTGTGTCCCAGGAATGAGTGAATACCTCATAAGTAGCTAGATTACAGATATGAGCCACCTACCAGCTGCCCTATTCTCTTTATTCGGCCAAATTAATCAATGAATGAGAGTGGGTAGAATCATGCAAAATCAAAAGAGGTCTGTCTGGGCACTCGCTCGTGCTTTATGGCCACAGCCAACCCGATTCTTTATCACCCACTTAGTGCTGTCATCTCGCGTCTGGCTTGAACACAGTTGAGAGTCCCAAGTGTTACTCTGGGGCTCTGGAAATTGCTGACTCCTCACCCCAGGCTAGTTCCAGGAAGTGAGAAGGTGTCATGCCCACTGCCCCTCGTTCCCGTGAGAAAGACACCTGGTCCTTGTGCTGATCAGCAGCCAGTTATAGATAGCAGTGAGTCTCCACTGGCCAGCTTCTCTCTCTTAGATGCTAGCAGCCTTCCTGGAAAGATAAGAAGAGCAAGAATTCCTTTTGGTCCCTTTCCAGAGTCAAAGTGCTGTCCTTTGACGTCAGCCATCCTCCCTGAACACTGGACGGTCGCCGTTCATTTTCATGCCCTCCTCTGAACGGATGCCCTCCACAGCCAAGGCTGACCCATCTAGCTACCTCAAATGTTGGCCCTGTGCCCAGGCCGGGTGCCAGGAAGGCACAGACCAATGGAGAGGGAGGAGCGGGGCAAGTACAACAGAAGTGAGTCAGTCCTGGCAGAAGAAACACACACACCAGCCAGGTCAGGCCTGCACCAGGCCCGTGAGTCCTGGCATGGGTGAGCCTGACGTGCCCAGCCATCTGCACCATCCATCTGCATTGATGGTAGGCGCCTCTACTCACCTTGACCAGGCTTTCTGCCTTTCTTCTCTCTTATTCCTCTTCCCTTGTATCTTCTCCTGCCCTCTTCCCTTCTCTCTATCTACATCTTTTAACAAGCTTTTAATTTAGCTTCTGCTATGCACAGAGCACTGTACTGGAAGCCCTGAATGGTCGCTGTTCCTAAGGAAGTTAACTACTCTTCTGAGAGAGACATAAAATTTCAATTAAATAATAAAATTACTAAAATTCAATCTTAAACAATTTTTACTTGCAGCCTCTATCTCAGACTCACTAGAGATATACACAAGTATAGCTCCAGATGCCAGCAATGGCCTTTTGGGTTTTTTTTTTTTTTTTTTTTTTTTTTTTTGCCCAGTCCTGGGGCTCAAACTCGGAGCCTAGGTATGGTCCTTGAGCACTTTTTGCTCTGCCACTTGAGCCACAGCGCCACTTCTGGCTTTTTCTGTATATGTGGTACCAAGGAATCAAATGCAGGGCTTCAAGCGCGCTAGGCAAGCACTCTACCACTAGGCCAAACTCCTGACCCTCAGGGATGGTGTTTTATGGTGGATAAGTGTTTATAAGCTCAGGAATCCCTCTGGCTCCAGAGTGTCCTGGCCCTGAGTTCAAGCACACACACACACACACACACACGCACACACGCACACTGAGAGCTACAGAAAACAGATTAAGCAAATGCTCATGGCTGTATTCCAATAAAAAAATATATTTATATAAACACTGAAAGTTGACATTTAACATAACTTTCACATGTAACAGAATATTTTTGCTCTTGACTTTTTCAGAATCACTTAAAATATAAAAACCATTTTTAGTCCCCAGGCTGTAGAAAACCAGACTGTGGGCCAGGCTTGCCCTGCAGTTTGTCCACCCCTGTGCCTGGTAAAATGGCTGGCCCTACCTGTCACAGATTTCCCCTCACAGGAAAATGCATTTCGCGGCTCTGCAATACCCCAACTCAGTATTCTTGATATTAAATGCAAGCTATCTTGATTCACACTGTTATAATGCAACCCAAAGACAGCAAATACTTCATAAAAGAAAAACAATATCTAGACTTCATTTGGGCACAAGCCAGGATAAATAAACAACACTTCCCACTGACTGGTCCATAAGACAAATAGAAGCAAGCTTTCCTGACAGGCTTAAGAACTCGCTATGTGCGTACTTTGCATCTCAATGCTGTAAACAGAGTCAATGTGACTACATAGTGTCTTACACATCTGAGACTTTACATCTGGAAGATGGAGGAGGACAGAATGCATGGTAAGTAAAGAAAGCTAAACAACAGGAGGGAGGGCAGAAGGAACCTGCTAGAGGCAAATACTACCAATATCAAAATCAGAACATAAATAACTTAAGATGCAAAATACTTGAGTGTTGGGCGGAGAGTTTGGCCTAGTGGTTAAAGTGCTTGCCTAGCATGCATGAAGACCTGGGTTCAATTCCTCAGTACCACATACATAGAATAAAGCTGGAAGTGGTGCTGAGGCTCAAGTGGTAGAGCTCTAGCCTTGAGAAAGTCCAAGGACAGTGCTCAGGCCCTGAGCTCAAGCCCAGGACTGGCAAAAAAAAAAAAAAAAAATACTTGAGTGTCCAGCAATTCCGGGTCCTTCCTTATTCCCTTCCTCCCTCCTCTCTCACCCTCTTTCATATCCATGGGTGAAACAAGAGATTGGCCTTTACTTTCTGTTGTAATTTAAGAAGATATCCAGTCTCAAGTTCACATTAAGTTCTTTGCAGGCCAAGAAATTCTCCAGTAATATCAAATGCCTACCTGTTACAGAGACATTGTCACTTACTAAGTGACCCAGAAGAAAAACAAAGACTTTGTTATAAAGCCATTGCAAGAATCAGATCTACTCCTGTACATCTTCAAGGATGTTGTCCATGTCTAGGAAAGTTCATACAAACGATTTGCTCGTTCAGCCTAACAGGCTTGCTGGAGACTTGGTTCCAGGATGGACGCTTCTCCGTCCTTCACAGTGAGTCATAAACAACTGCCCCCCCACTATCATCTTTGTTTTAATCATCACCTGTGAAAATGAAAAGCAAGGCTAGTACCTCAGGATTATTTTTTTGCCAGTCCTGGGGCTTGAATTCAATCAGGGCCTGGGCACTGTCCTTGAACACATTTTGCTCAAGGGTAGAGCTCTGCCACTTGAGCCACAACACCACTTCTGGCTTTTTCTGAGTATGTGGTACCAAGGAATTGAAACCAGGGCTCACCCATGCTAGGCGAGCACTTTACCACTTGGGGTTTGGGATCTGAAAGGAAGCTAGCCAGAGGGTGCCCACAAATGTGCCGGCTCCTACTACTGCTTCTCTACCCATTCAGAAGCATAAGGCTGGGCTGGCTCAAGTGGCAGGGTGCTCAACTAGCAAGTGAGAGGCCCTGGGTTCAAACCCCCCAGTACCACCAAGAGAAGGAGAAGGAGGGAAGGAGCAGCAGGAGCAGCGCACAAGCCTTTGGTCACAGAATCTAGCACTTTCTCTTATCTTTGCCTTTACCACCATGGGAGACGGACACCTATTCCCTAGAAGGCAGAAGAGCCACTGCCTGATATATGAATTTTTAATCTTAAAACATAACCTAGATTTTAAAAAACCCTACATTTTATCTGGTATTGATGGATATGTCCCGCAGAGGCTATCTGATAAATGTTTGGTCTCCAGTCTGTACCGTTTCTGGAAGGTGATAGAACCTTTAAGAGGTGGAGCCTAGTAAGAGGTCTTTAGGCCATTGGGGATGTGACACCAAGAGGATTGTGGGATGTCAGCCCTTTCTTCCTCTCTCAGCTCTGAGGTAACAGCTTTGCATCACATGGTGGAGAGTAGGATTCCTTGAATTCCCCCTCTATCCACCAGAGGCCTAAAAACAGTATGTCCACTCAACAACGGACTGGAATACCTCAAACAGAGAGTCAAAACAATCCTTTGCTCTCGATAATCTGATTTCTCTTGGGTGTTTATTATAGTATGAAAAAACCTACCAACACCCTCACTTTCTAGTCCCCTACAGCTTCAGTTCACAGGAAACTCAAGGCTCCACCTCAGCTCAGGCATGGCTCTAACTCCACGGTCCCCTTTGCCCTGCCAAGGCCTCTCCACCAATAACTGGAAACAGAAGGCATGACAATCAGAGGGAAGGAGACACAGTCAGTGGTTCTGAAGACATACATATACTTGCTCAAAAGAAAATGGGGGCTGCAGCACAGAGGAAGACCACGTGTTGAGCATGTGTGGGGCTCTGGTTCAATCCTCACCAATCCCCCAAAGAGAAAGGAGGGAGCGGAGAGGAGTGCTTTGGGGTGACAAGGGACCTTGTCTTCTCTTCTCACTCTTGCTTAACCACCCTCACCATACCACATCCATCCCCTCAGATCACAGGACGCACTGCGCACTTCTGCACTCTGATCTCCACTGTACACAGAAGGAAACGCAGGTCTAGAGACCAGTGGACTCCCCTCCAGACCACACAGCTAAGGGACAACAGCCTTCCCGCATTCCGGACAGCCCTGGGATATGAGGCTACCTCCGTCTGCCACCATCTTCTTTCAGGCAGGCAGAGGTAGGGTGTTGGATGCCTTTGCAGGCTGCCTGAGCTTCATTGTAATTAGCTCTGAGGAAACAGTTCCAAAATAGAAATGACTGGAAAGACAAGCAAAGGTCTTGCCAAGTGCGAAGACAGGACTATGTTGAGGAATAGCAGAGGGCTCGCGTACCACAGCTGGTGTGCCGGAGGAATTAATGGCTTAGCGTTCATGCACATGCAACACCACAGTCCAAGAACAGCAATTCCCAAGATAGCAGAGAAACCGGAACCCAGCACAAAGGATCCTAGTACTCAAAGTTTAAAAATTCAGCCAGCCACATGGCAAAGGTCAGGGGAAAAAATAAACCATGGCATCCTGTTAGAAGGGGATTCACAGAGAAGGCAGACTCCTGGGGATAGAATTGGAAAGAGGCGGGTATGTCGGGGGTAGGGGAGACAAGGCAAAGTCGAACTCTGCAGCTACAAAGCTACGTGTCCTCCAGTGGGCCCTGACAGAAATCCATCCCCTATACAAACACGGAAGCATGGAAGTAAGTCACTAGCAGGTGTACAGAATGAAAATAAGAAATTTGTGAGCAGAGTTAACAAAAGGACCCACACTGTTGGTATCAAATAGTTAATCATCCAGTACCTGATCCTTCTCTTCTGCATTCCCTGATAAGATTTTCCATTCTCTTTCCCCTCCTGGTGCTGAGAATTGAACCTATGACCTTATATATGCTATGCTGCCTGTTCTACTACTAAACTACATCCTCAGCTTTCCATTGTTTTGACACAGCTGTTAATATTTTTTTGTTTGTTCCCAAAAATGGAAGAACCCAGTATTCGACCTCATAAAATGTATTTTTTTATACGAAGTTTTTTTTTTCTATTTCTGATTTCATGGTCAGGCCTCTCCCAGTAGCACACTGGAAACTTAATTCTGCCCTATGGAATAAAACCTTCCACTTCTTATCTTTCTTTCCTCTGCCATCTCTTGTTCTTCAAGAATCAGCCAGTCCATTAATTTGAGTCTAAATTCTGAGATCCAAAGTCTAGAAAAAGAGGCTATCCTTATTTCCTGAGTCTATGACCAAACAAATGGGTCTTTGTGGAGCTCCTAATATGAGAAGCTGGCTCATACTTGATACCTGCCAGCCTAGCTGTTACATGGTAGCTTTGCTCCTCTGGTTTTGGGCTCACATGGTGCCTCCTCTCTGAGGCACTCCAGGCCTTCCTGTCTGCTGGTTGCTGGTTATCACATGATCTCATTTGAATCCTTCGTGATAGCTGTTATAGATTGTTGAAAGAGAGCAGTCACTTCCATCAACCTATAACTCTATGATTTCTAAAAAGTGGATAGAAAAAAATCTTTAAAAATAATAATTCCACTTGGGGCTGGGAGTTTGACCTAGTGGTAAAGTGCTTGCCTAGTATGCACAAAGACCCAGGTTCCATTCCGAGGTACCACATACATAGAAAAAAAAAGCCAGAAGTGGTGCTGTGGCTCAAGTGGTAGACTCTAGCCTTGAGGAAGTCCAATGACAGTTCTTAGGCCCTGACCTCAAGCCCAGGACTGGCAAGAAAAACCAAACCAAAACAAAAAAATCCACTGTGTGGATGCCTCTAGTAGTGTTTCTGCTTCTAGACACCCAGATAATCTTGTATTATCTTGATTTTGTGGTCTCTCAGAAAGCAAGCCCAAACATACTTAGAAGTCCTTTTTTGGACTTCGGCAATCTATTATGTCTCCAGTAAGGTCCTTTGTGATCTTTCACAACAGCCAATCATTAACTTTACCTCCCTGAACTCTGCCTGAGTACAAGTTAGGAAATGTGCTACGTATGCCATGTGTCATACCTTACTACTACTTTTGGAGATTAGTACCCACAGAAACATGCTAGCAACCCCAAACAATGTTGTCCATTGACTGGTTTGCCAACTTGAGTGTGGGTGTTGCTCGGAAGCATGCTTACACACACACACAAGCTACCATTCCCCCATCTCACCCCTCCAAAGGACAAGTATAAGTTAACCAGACATCCAAAGATGGAACAGGCATCTATCTAGGTAGAGGACACAAGAAGACACTGGATCAAAGAGTAAGTAATGCACTTTAGACTTGGAATGACCACAGTAAGGAGTTCCAGGCTAGGAGCACAAGATGGGGAAAGTGGAGAGGCAGGCAGAGGCCAGGCCCTGTGGGGAGCCTAGTGTTTTAGGTACAAGGTTGTGGAGTTTAACCCAGGAGCCTGGAGAATTACTGAAGACTTACAAGCAGGAAGGAAGAGAAAGGCAGATGCCCCTTGTGAAAGGAGAGGTTGGTGCAGATAGGCGACAGAATTTCAGTAACCCACTACGGGGTGACAGTGACCAGGCTTTGGGTTGTCTTTCCAGAAGAATTAGGATGATGCTCAGGCAGCCCAGTGAGGAGAAAATGGTGGCACTGCACAGAAGGACCCAAATCCATAAAGAGTGTGCAAAAAGAAATAGGTGAGAGTTAGAGAAAGAAGGTGGAGATGGAGCTCAGGTTGGGATATTGCTGTGGTTAGAATGTTCCCATCAACATGAATGTTGAAATTTAATCCCCTTGTGAGGTCGTAGGAGGTAGGGCCAGGCAGGACCTTCCAGCAGTGGTTATGTGGCCATCAATGCAGAGCCATTAATGTATACCTAGTTAATGGATTCTCTTGTAAGCCTTTTGGCTTTGTGATAGTTTGTGCCACCCTGGGACTCTGCAAGAGATGCTCATTAGCTATAAATCCTTTATCTTGTGCCTCCCAGTCTCCAGAACCACAGGCTGAAGAAACCTTTAGTGTTTACCATTTACCTCTGTCTTACAAAACAGACCAAGTGACATATTGAGCTAGAGATGCTGAAGGAATGACCACATGGAGATGTCAAGCAGTAGTTGAGGTCAAAGGTCTAGGTAGTAAACAAAGATCTGAGCTAGAAAATAAACCCAGCCGAAAAAGAACTATCATAACTGGAATGAAAGTTAGCAAGGAACAGACGTCACCAGCGACCTATACCTGTAACCCTCGCTACTCAGGAAGCTGAGATTTGGGAATCACAGTTCAAAAGCGAGCCTGGGCAGGAAAATCTGTGAGATTCATCTCCAATTAGTTACTAAAAAAGCCAAAGGGGATGGGCCGGGAGCATAGCCTAGTGGTAGAGTGCTCACCTAGCATGCCCAAATCCCTGGGTTAGATTCCTTAGTGCCACATATACAGGAAAAGCTGGAAGTGGTGCTGTGGCTCAAGTGGCAGAGCACTAGCCTTGAACAAAAAGTGTCTGAGGACAGTGCCTAGCCCCTGAGTTCAAGCCCCAGGACTCCCCCCCACCAAAAAAAAAAAAAAGGTTGGGCCAGGAGTTTGGCCTAGTGGTAGAGTGCTTGCCTAGCATGTACGAAGACCCGAGTTCAATTTGTTGGTACCTCATACATAGAAAAAAGCCAGAAGTGGTGCTGAGGCTCAGGTGGTAGAGCTCTAGCCTTGAGAAAGTCCAAGGACAGTGCTCAGGCCCTGAGCTCAAACCCAGGACTGGCCAAAAATAAATAAATAAATAAATAAATAAATAAATAAATGGCAAACTGGAGCTGCAGCTCAAGTGAAAAGAGTGATAGCCATGAGCCAGAAGAGTTCAGGACCCTGAGTTCAAGCCCTAGAACTAGTACAGAAAAAAAATACCCTAAGTGGAACTGTGGCTCAAATGGTAGAGCGCCAGCCTCGAGAGATAAAGCTAAGGAAGAGTGCAAGGCCTGAGTTCAAGACCCAGCACTGGCATCAAAAAAAAAAAAGTTTACCAGGCACAGGATAATGTTCTTTTTTTAAATAAAAATACATTTCTCTTTTCAACAACTATATAAAATAGATATGTTATTATTCCATTTCTAAAGATGATGAATTTTACTAAGCTAAAGACATTTAGTAACCTGCCTGGGTTAATAAAGGCTCCTCCATTTGTACACCTGATTTTCCCAAATTCTGCTGACTGAGCCAGAGGAGAAACATTTCCCATTGGGTCCAGTACAGACTATTTCACTAAACCCAGACTGCGTGAGACAGCACCTAGCCCCACACCCTCTGTTATTTTCTATTCTCTTCCAGTCCTTTTTAAATAGGCTGGTTGCAATTCACAAACTTCATTCACAACCCACTCAAGAAGCCCTCTGGGCTATTTTCGGAGTTGGTGTCCTCTAGCCTCCCACCCCTAATTCAGAGGGAGTACAGCAGGTATGCAAAGGCAGCAGTAGGTGTGACATAGAAAGGATCATTTCTGAGTAGCTGGAAGCCTTCGATATAACATGACGGTAACCAGCTCTCTCCTCTCAAATCAGGCCCTAAAGACATGTCAAGGAAAGCCAACTCAGCCATCAAAATCACATTTGTGAGGACAGAATCGATTCTCACTGCCAAGTTTCCCCTCTGTATGATACAGGAAAGGAGGCAGATGCACTAAAAGTTGGAGATTTTTAAAGTTGCTAGATCTAAATTTGCTGCAGTGTTACATGGCAGGATTTGGGCTCTCAGCCCAAAGCAAACCAGCCCTGGGCATGTGCTTTTCTAACCAGATTCCTGCAGATAATAATTGAATATGAAATGATACCTCTGGGGTGGAAGGCCAGGGAAGGCAAGACAATGACATCTTGCTTAGCAGGCAGTGGTTGTGCTGGCAGGACTTCGGGAACTCACCCTCAGTGTGTATTAAAGAACACTGCCTCCCCACTTCCTCTGTAGTTTCATCTGGCTGTCAACTTGGGTGCCTGGGAAATTAGTGAAGTGCACTTCTGGGAATGTCTGTGTCTGAGGGTGTTTCCACAGGTGAACGGCATGTGAGATGAGGAGAACCCTCAACCATCCGATATGCTGGGGCCCGCATGGAACATAAATCCAGAGGAAGTGGGGAGGGTGTGCACTTCACATTTGCACACATTGGATCCACCAAGAGTAAAAGCATTTTTTATTCTTACTATCATTTAACAGGGCCAACTGGATAGTCCTACCATATAACATCCACGGTGGGCCATGGGAAATGATAGGTAGAGGCAGATGACTAAGGCAGGGAGGAGAAACATGGCATGTCCGTCTTTGTCACGTACCAAATGATGCTGTTATCCATTTAGAGACTGTCTCCACCCCAGAACAGTTAGCACATTCACCAGCCTTTGAACATGGACTTGAGCCAGACACTCTCCAGGGAGAGCAACCCATCTCAGCATCACCACCCCCTCCCTTGGCATAGTGACCCCCAAAGACCCATAGGCTTCTTCCAAAAAGGCCCCTCAGCAATGAAAGAATTGGGAGAGGGGCCAGGTTCTTGTCATTTCTTGAGAGGACTGATGGGCACACGAACATTCACCTTGGTAAAAATTCAGAGAATTGGGCAGTGAAATGATCAAATTTTTCCATACGTGAACAGTATCTCAAAAATCAGGACTTTGGGCTCCAGGTAGCGCCAGTGGTAGAGTGCTTGCTAAGCACCTGCAAGGCCCTGTGTTCCATTCTTAGCACAAAGAAAGAAGGGAGGAAGAGGAAGAGGAAGGGAAGGAAGAAAGAAAGGAGGGAGGAAAGGTAGATCCTGATTTCCAAATACAGTCCTCAGACCCTTCCTTGAGCCTGTCAGCCTCTGCCATTTTCTTTCTTCTCTTCTCCTCCCTGGCACTTGCTCTTCTCATTGTCCTCATTTTAGCCAAGACCATTCCCCCATTATCTCCATTCTCCTCATGCCTTCTTCCCCATTATTCCTGGCACTGACACTTCTCCTAAAAACTCTTTTTCTTCAGCCTTGCACATAGAGAACTTCACTGTTTCTCCATTTCTTTAAGTGCTTCTTGGCTTGGTTCTTGGCAATCCTCTAAGTCTGGGAACCTGCCAAAGTACCTAGCCCACAGCTGGGCTTTTGCATTCATGCTTCCCAAGAGTTCACCCACTCGCAGGGATTAAAGGATGACTGAAATGCATCAAAATCCGAGATCTGTGGCTGGAGGAGGGACAGCTGGGCCATTGGTCATCTCCACGTGCGTCCATCACCACCTCAAATCCTGCACATGTGCTCTTGGATCTCTGCCTCTGCCAGCTTCAACCAGTATGATAATCTCCTCCCAAGCCTGCTGATGCCAGACACTGAGCATGCTCAGGCATCAAGATCACAGGAGACGGCATAGATGGGCACAACCCTGTACACTGCCATGTGCCACACTCGGTATCTACTGTCACTGCTACTGCTTAAGCTTTCACTCATTTCTTCTCCAGCTTCCCCTTCAGCTACAGCTCCCACCTCCCACTAGGGTATCCCCCATTCTAGTGTCTGTTCACTTTGGCTAGAACTCACATTCTCCTCATTCTGCTGTTCTTGATTGGAAAGGCACCTACGATGGGTTGAAATGTATCTCTTCCAAAAAAAAAATCATGTTGAGAGCTGAAGGCATGGCTCAAGTGGTAGAGTACTGGTCTAGCAAACAAGAGACCCTCAGTTCAAGCTCCAGCACCCCCAAACAGACATGCTGAAGTCTCTCCAGAAGTATGGAAATATGGATAGTCCTTGACCTACAAGGTGGGGTATGGGGGACATGCTATTAAACTCCTCCTAAACTGAAGATACCCTAAGCTGAACATGAACATCTCTAATTTACTGAGCACCCTGGCTTAGCTAGCCTGCCTTCAATGAGATCAGAGCACTTACCATTAGCCCATTGCTGGATAAAGCCATCTATAACCTACTTACATAATCAAGTACTGAGTATCTCCTGCTAGATAGTGAACATCTGCATCCAGCAGATGCTGGCAACATAGAATAGGTGTTGGAAAGTTAGTGCTTGCTCTTCATGATCAAAAGTGCTGGCTAAGAGCTGTGGCTCGCTGTTCTGTCTGGCCTCCTCCTGTATAACTGCTATCCAGGAAAGGATCCAAATTCAATATGTGAAGTAGTTTCTACTGAATTCATGTCATTTTCAGGACATGCATTGAAAATTTGTTAAGCCCAAGCATCCTAAGTTGGGAAGATTCTGTTGAAATGAAGTCCCCAGGGTAGGCTCTGACCTATGCTTAACTGATATCCTTATAAACGAGGAATGATGGGGCTGGGAGTTTGGCCTAGTGGTAGAGTGCTTGCCTAGCATGCACGAAGACCCGGGTTCGATTCCTTGGTATCACATACATAGAAAAAAGCTGGGAGTGGTGCTAAGGCTCAAGTAGTAGAGCTCTAGCTTTGAGAAAGTCCAAGGACAGGGGCTTGGGCCCTGAGCTCAAGCCCAGGACTCACAAAAAAAAAAAAAAAAAAAAAAAGGAAAGATGGCAGAGACATGCATAGGAGAAAGATGACTTAAAAACTCAGGGAGCCTGGCATTGGTGACATGCCATTAATCCTACCTACTCAGGAGACTGTGATCAGAGGATGGCCTTTTGAAGCCATCCTGGGAAGGAATGTCTGTGACACTTTTATTTCTATGTAACACCCCCAAAGCCAGAAGTGGGCATGTGGCCCAAGTGGTAGAGCAAAAAAGCTAAGTAAGGAACTGTACCCAGGCCCTAAGTTCAAGTCCCAGTACTGAGAAAACAAGACACAACAAACAAAACCTGCCAGGACTGCTCAGTGAACAAAGCCAAGGAATGCCAGAGGCTACCGACAGCCGGGACAAAGGCCAGGAACAGGTCTTTCCCCATAGCCCTTGGACAAAACCACCCTGCTGCCCACGTAATGTTCAGGTCTAATCAGCAGGCTAGTGTCTCCACTAGGCACTGAAGAGCCTCTTTGACTTAGCTCTATCTTCATTCCCATGCCCTCTTACCTGGACCTCTAGACAGTCCCTCCTCCAGTCAGATGTCGACTCGTTAACTCCGATCGGCAATGTGGCTTTTTACCTTGGTGGGATGTTCCTATTACAGCCTTTCCACTTCCCTCTAAATCCTACACAGGCTCTAATCCCTGACATTAGTCTCTCTTCTTGGTTATATTGCCCCCTCACTTTCCAGCCTATGTTTCCTTTCTCTTCTCTGAACCATCACCATGGTATGTCTATGTCATGTTAGTTGACAACTGTTTGCATCTTGTTCACAGTTTCTTGAATGGTTTTCTTTTTTCTTTTCCTTGCTTGCTTCCTCCCTCCCTCCCTCCCTCCCTCCCTTCCTCCCTCCCGTCTGTCTGTCTGTCTGTCTGTCTGTCTGTCTGTCTGTCTGTCTTCCTTCCTTCCTTCCTTCCTTTCTGTGTGTATGTGTGCATGCACATGCACTCCTGAATTGGAGCTTGAACTCAGGGCTTTTTTTCTCAAGGCTGGTGCTCTACCACTTGAGCCAAGCCTCTATTTAATGGGATTTTTTTTGAGAGAAGGACTTTTTGTGCTGGGCCTGGGGTGTGAACTCTGGGCCTGAACTTTTGTGCTCAAGGCTAGCATTCAACCACTTGAGCCATAGCTCCACTTCCAGTTTTTGGGTTTTTTTTTCAGTCTTGCAGACTTTTCCGCCTGCGATGGCTTTGAACCATTATCCTCAGATGTCAGCTTCCTGAGTAGCTAGGATCACAGATGTGAGCCACCAATGGCAGACACTTCCAGCTTTAATTGTCTGCCTGGACTGGCTTCCGGAAGAGATCCTCAGATCTTAGCTTCCTCAGATTACAGATATAAACTACTGACAAATGCCCCTAAAAGGTTTCGCGTGCCATGTGTTTGGGTCTAGGGTAAATTTTAAAAATAAATATAGACAAACATCTCAGAGTCATTTTAGAGATAGAATGATTTATATGTGTTTGTTTTGTTACTTTGTGGTACTGTGGATTGAGCTCCAATCTTGCACCCCCAGCCCTGAAAGTGATTTTTCTCGAGATAAAGTGTTTTTCTTAGCTGGGAGAGTAAATCATTATTATGATTTCAGTGCCAAGTCAGTTCAGCTAGTTTGCTGCCATACTGAAGAAATTATAGTCTTGAACCAAGTTGGCAGGTTCTTCCAGATTCATGCCGGAGAGGCCAATAAATTTTATGACTAATAAGAATGGTAGGAAGGGCAGAGAAAATGGTAAAGCACATCTTGGTAGGTCAACAGAGTAAGTTTCATGAATAAAAGATATCACCCTTCTCTGTCTAGTTTATTCTAGGCTCCCAGGAAAAATAATCGAGTGTCCAACACAACCAACCCTGATGCAACCAATTCATGAGGCAATATGATATGCCTAAGCCAAGAGTTTAATGTTTGCTTGTAGTTTGTTTTTCATTGAACTTCTTCTGGCTCTAGGACAGAAAGCTAACCATCTGCTAAATATACCTGTAAACCAGGAAGCAAGTAGAATGTGGAATCTTGGTATCACTCATCTCAATTTCAAATCAGGGAAGAACCCATTGTTCTCACTGTCAATTGCAAATAAATACAAACTATAGTAATACTCAAAGCTGGTATGACCGGTAAGTTCAAACTCCAAAAGTGCCAAATTTTCCCTATAAAAACCACCATATGATTCATTTTCAAGTTAAAGGTTTGTATTTTAAAAGGACTATGTGAGCAACGCATGAGTGGCTCATGCCTGTGATCCTAGCTATGTAAGAGGCTACAATCTGAGGACTGCAATTTGAAGCCAGCCTGGCCAGAAAAATCTGAGGCTTTTAAATCCAATTACCCAGCAAAAGCTAGAAGTGGGAGTGTGGCTCAAATGGTTGGGTGCCAGTGTTAAGCACAAAAGGCAAACAAAGTCCTACTAAGTTCAAGCCCCAGAATGGGCACCAAAAACAGACAAATAAACCCCCAGGTAATTAAATGAACTTTTATCTTTTACCTTACCTTTGTTATTTATTCAACAAATGTTATACCTTGCCAATAATTTCAAGTGAACCAATAAATGATCATTCTTAAGTTGTGTGGGCCAGGTACATCAGGCATATTATAACAAGAGTACTGTCCTAGTCACCGTGTAAAGTCACAAACCTGGACCCTGGGGGTCCTGAACAGTACAGGCAGGGGTTCTGGGTGTCTTCTCCACCTCCCTCTGTTCTGCCTGTGAACTCGTGTACTGACTTAACCAACCATTAGCAGATACTAGTGGAATGGGTACATAAGAAAGACTGAACTTTTGTCAGGCAGAAAGGCCTAGTGGCACTTTGTTGAAAACACTGAATCCAAGAGACTTGGGGAAGAGGAAACGACTTAGGAAAAGAAATCTACTTAGTTCTAACTAGACTGAGTTTTAGTATGGAGAACCCTATGTGAGATAAACCACAGACATGCCAAGAATATTTTGTACCATATTACAAATGCAAACCAGTTCCTATGCAGATGGAATTCACAATTTCATAACCCCATAAATCTGTCTTCTTTCACAGCAGAAACTGCTTTAACTATTTAAAGAAAAATTGTAATAATTTTCGATTCTTGATTTTTTAAGGCTTATTTTAAAATTAATCGGAAAGGAAGGAAGAAGCTGGGGTGTGGGTCAGTGGTAGGGTGCATCCTTATCATTCATGAAGCCCTGGGTGCAATCCTCATCCCAATCTCTCAAAACAAGAAAGAAAGAAAGAAAGAAAGAAAGAAAGAAAGAAAGAAAGAAAGAAAGAAAGAAAGAAAGAGAACACTTATAAATCTAATCTGAAATAGACTCTTACTAGAATCTGTGCTTAAGCAAAATAATGTATATGGACTATAAATAAAATTCTTACGGAGAAATTCTCTGAGAAATTCAGTATTCTGTGTTTTAACAGAATTATATTACACCTGTAATCCTAGCTACTCAGAAGGCTGAGATTTAAGGACTGAGGTTCGAAACCAACCTGGGTAGAAAAATTTGTGAGACTCTTATCATCAATTAACCACCAGAAAGCAGGAAGTGGAGCTGTGGCTCAAGTGATAGAATACAATCTTTGAACAAAACAGCTAAAGAATGGTGCCCTGGTCCTAAGTTCGAATCCCTAGGACAGGGGCATGTAAATGTATGTACATGGGCACATGTGAGCACATGTGCACATAAACACACACACACACACACACACACACACACAAAGATATAACTTGTTTAGAACACACATCTCAAGAGAACGTCATATTTTGCATACTACTCTACAAACCCTCCCTCTGATCTTTTCCCTTCCCAGGGTTCCTAGATTTTCATGATTTTTCAATGCTCATGCTAAGAATGAGCTACAGCCCAGTTCCTTCTAGAACTTGTTTTGTGAGTTTGGTAGATATCAACTAGTTTGTACTTGAAGCTTCTCGATGGAAACTGGAGGAGAGGAAGGGACAAGGGACTAAGGATACTGGACAAGTACTTGCAGAGAATAAAATAGAAAAGGATTGCAATTAACCCCTCTTCATCCCTCCCCTACACAAATGGTACCATGTCACTTCATTGGCTCTAGATTGTAAATCCCACGTGCTAGAGCAAAGGAAAGCACTTATCATTTGAGCTTGGTTGTCTTCCAGAGTATGTGTCTCACAGATGGACAAAGCACTGTTCTCACCAAAGGGAAACAGCTTTGGGTGTTTTGGGTTTTTGGTTTTGGCTTTTTTTTTTTTTTAAATCTGCTTAACAGCAGCAAGAATCTAGAGACCATATTCTGTAATCATTTGTTAAATTTAGTTTTGATTGAAGGCTTCATTATTAGCAAAGAGTTAGGAAAGAAAGACATCTATTTCTACCATTTGTTCATACAGCAATCACAATGCTAACATCCAGGTTATCCTGCACAAAGCAGTGAGATTATAACTGAATGTGATCCTCCAGCTAGCCCCTTGGCCTTTGTCCCTACAGCCTTTCTTCTCCTTTGTTCTTAAATTCCCAGGTGTGCCCTACTGTCACTCAGGCCTGTTTATCTCAGCCTTTTGGAGCCATGCACAGAGTCAGCTAAGAAGCTGGTATAGAGAGCTCAGTACTTACTAAGTCTATACCTTAGAACTTGAACAAAAAAGAGAGGAAGAATGAGTCAGAGGAGCAGCTCTAGGTGACATAGTATTGAGGGTTATGGACAGTTATTCCTGTTGCCTTTAGCCAATTTGAGCTCCCTTCCTTCTACTTTCTTTTTGTTTGTTTGTTTATTTTGGTGATTCCACTGGGAAACAAACTTCCTTCTACTTTCTGTGGGTGACTTCTCCTTGGCCATGCTAAATACAGAGAATACCCCCAAATATGTGTCCATATTTGAAGATGTTTGCAACCTCTTTGACTAACACAATCATTATTTTATCTCCTAGACAGAGCTTCCAGCGCAGGGCAGAAAGCAGGGGAAGCCTGGAACATGAGCTGAATGATAAAGACCAGCTGTCCCTAATCTGGAAGGGAATCATTCACAGGCCAAAATCAAAGGAGATCAAAGGAAATAGCCTTTGCTGAAACTAAGGCAGATTGTACAGTGAATCATAAATTACAAAAGAAAAGGAGAAGGATTAGACCTTATCCTTATTTGGGGCATGCTGCAAGTTCCTATCCTTTCCTGTCCCTTAAGGTTCCTCCTTCACTAATTTAATTCCCCAAAGAATCATAACTAAGGCAGACTGCCTGCCTGAAAAGATGGGCCTGTACCCGCCATAGTACCGGACAGTCAAGATAACAAGATGTAAATCCCACTTGATGTAGCTAATGCCATTTTTAATCCCTAAGCAAAGACCCAGAAAACTTATTCCATTCCGGTTGTTTCAGAATGTGCTTCTACACCACTGTAAAATGTGCATCACTTATTTAAGTAAATTGCATGCAGGCAGTAACCGAGACAGTTGTGTCTTTTGTTTAGTCTGGGAGGCTATTTTCGTGATTAAAGGGACCTGATCTCATCCTCTCAATTAATGCAAAGCTCAAGGCTATCTGTCATGTACCTTCTAGCTATGTTCCCATTATGGGTCATTTTAGAGCTTCCCGTAGCTCTCTGCTGTGAGCTGGGAAACAAAATCTTGGGAATAGAGCCACACCTCCAGTGGGAGTCTTGGGGCTAAGAGCTCAGGTCACATAGAAAGAGCCAAGATGCCTTTCATTGCCAAAGGAAGCAAATCCCACGAGACCACCAAAGAGCTTGCTGCCAGCCTGAGCAGAAAGAAGACCCAGGAACTCAGTGAAGGAAACCTGCCAGTGATTTAAATGTACCACCCACACCTAAAAATGTCTGCAAAGAACGGGGCGAGACTGCTCACCCAGCCTCCTAACTACTCAGAGGGCTGAGATCTAAGAATTGCAGTTCGAAGCCAGCCTGGGCACTAAAGTCTGTGAGACTCTTTTATCTCCAATCAACCACTAGAAAACTGGAAGTGGCACTGTGGCTCAAGGCTCAAGGGGTAGGGTGGTAGCCTTGAGCTGAAGAGCTCAGGAACAACTACCAGGCCAAAGTTCAAGCCACATGACATATGACAAAAAAAAAAAGTCTTCAAAGATTCTACCTCCTACGCAGTTGTACTTTCCAGTTCATAAAACAGAAAGACCTGCATAAATCCTTGTTGGCTGACAGATTGGTGTATGGGCTTGAAATATTCCTTTCTCCTACCTGATTGAGCAGAACCATTTAAACAACTTATTCTAGGGCCTAGGGATATAGGCAAGTGTGGCAATACATGTCTGAGGCCCTAAAATCCATCCCCAACGTTGCAGAATAACTTGTTCTAATTTTCACCTCATTAGTCTCAACTTGTTTATTTTGTTGTTGTGTATTATTTACTCATTCATTCATTTTTTTTTTGTCTGTCATGGGACTTGAACTCTGGGCCTGGGCACTGTCCCTGAGCTCTTTAGCTCAAGGCTAGTGCTCTACCACTTGAGCCATACACCACTTTCGGTTTTCTGGTGGTTAACTGGAGATAAGAATGTCACAACCTTTAGTGCCTGGGCTGGCCCTGGAGTCAATTCTCCTGAGACACCAAGGAGCTACTGCACTTCTTATGTTCTTATGTGTTAGAGAGGGACAGGCTTGTGGGCAGGTCTGAAATGTCTCTCCTGGTCATCTGTGAGTTTAATATATTGTTTTCTCTAAAAGAAAATGATAGATCTATTCATATGGACATTTGGCCATAAAGTTAAAAGAACTGGCAAGTACAGTTTTTGAGATAAAGAGAAAATTAGGGATGGTGATACATCTAGTCACATTGAGCCCCTTTGTCTACTTGTCACTTAGCTTTTGTTGTTGTTGGGTTTATTTGGTAACTTGAACTCAGGGCCTGGGTGCTGTCCCTGAGCTCTTTTGCTCAAAGTTAGTTCTCTACCACTTGAGCCATAGCTCTACCGCTGGCTTTTTATGGTTAATTGGAGCTAAGGCTCTCATGGACTGTCCTGCTTGGGCTGGCTTTGAACCATAATCCTCAGATCTCAACTTCCTGAGCCACTGGCATCCACTTTTACCATTCAGTTTCAATGTAATTATTGAAGATTTGATATAATGTTAACCTTAGAATCTGAGCTTTTATTGGTAAATGTTATATTTTTGCTAATAATAGTTCCTTCCTATAGAAAACTATCATTTCTGCTTTTGAATCTCATCTGAACTCTTAAACAAAAATACCTTCTCCTTAGGATTCTCAATACTTACCTATGTATGTCTACATATCTTTCATATCATACCCTATGTCTACATGAAATTAATTTAGGCAGCGAGGCTCTGAAAGAATGTGCATTTGGGATTGGGGGTGGTTGAGGTTTTGCCTAGTTTGCACAAAGCCTTGGATTGCATCCTTACCACAGACTGAGGGGGGAAGGGAAGAAGGGAGAGATGGGGAGAAGGAGCAAAAGAAGGAAAGAAGAAAGGAAAGAACAGTGCTGGAAGCAGTTAAGATTCTGGGAGGTTGAGCTTTTTAAAGCACCATTTCCTCAGTTAAAAGTTTTTTATTTACTCTTTCAGGGAAGCCATGTTTTTTTCTACTTAAATGCAAATCGTTGGTTTAACCTAAAATATGAAGCAAGACTAAAATGTTGCTGATGTACTGACTCCTATTGGGATCAGAACCAGCTTTTAGGATACTTCATTGTTGTGTCTCTCAGATTAAGACCTCTGAAAAGAGGAATGAATTCAAGACGGGTAAAGTGATGCACACCTGTAATCTTAGCTACTCAGGAGCCAGTGGCGGGAAGATACCAGTTGGAGCAGAGCCTATTTCCACAACAAAATAAACAATAAACAAGGGGACTTGGGTGAGTGAACCAAGTAATAAAGAGACTTTGTCCTCAGTACAAAAAATACACAACAGCCAGGTGCCAGTGGCTCATGCCTGTAATCGTAGCTACTCCAGAGGCTGAGGTCTGTTTACCTCTGTGAACAGCAAAGTCTACAGACATTTAAATTTCACAGTGTTTGCACACAAACTACACACACATCCTCCTGTAGATTGTTTAACCCATCTCTAGATTGCTTACAGCACTAATTCTGTATAAATATGATGCAAGCAGTCATTATGCTATATTGTTTAGGAAAGAATGACAAGATAAAAAGGAGTGCATATTCAGAAAAGGCAAACAATCACCGTAGGTTTAACGACAATATATGTCAACACCACGGTAACTTTCCAGCAGCAATGGGTGAAATGTCAGGACTCAGAAGTCACAGGCATAGGGAGCCAACTTTAATACTGCTGAGGGTTTGACAGGACCTCAGTCTTGTCTCTTTTCTCTTACAGAAGCCTCTCATGAATATTACCATGGAGTGATTTTTCCTCATTTTTGTCTTGATCATTAATAGTCTGAAAAGCATTTACCCACCACCTGCCAGCACAAACTTTCAAGGCCCGAATAAATCAAGCTAGCATTGCCTTTTGCATAATTATAATCCAAGACTGCTGACTTAGTATAATCCAAACAATGTCATTTTTAGCATATTTAATATATTATAAACTGCTAATTATATGACAAACCTTACACTTTAATTAAGTATGATGTACAAATGACAAGATTACTAATCAGTAAACCATGAAAGTCAACACTATAATGATGAGAAAATAACTGGAGATGTGGGTGCCACTTTTGTTTCTGAACACACAATGGACTTTCCAGTAGAAATTTTCCAGGAAAATAAAGGCAGGGATTGGGGAAGGGAAATGTTCTTAGAAAAATACTGACAAGAGACAGATGAGGGTAGGAAGAAAAGGGAGGCTGCTTATGACTGTGGTAAGATCTGTACCCAGCTTGGAGCCTGACCAGAAAACCCCACCAGACATCCCAAGAGTGTAGATGCCCTCACCCAAGTTCATCAAATCCTTTTGTACCCAAGGAGAAGGGAGGCAGAGGGGTTTGTTTTGTGTGTGTGCGTGTGTGCGTGTGTGTGTGTGTGTGTGTGTGTGTGTGTGTGTGTGTGTCTGTATGTCTGTGTATCTGTGTCTGTGTCTGTCCTGGTGCTTGAACTCAGGGCCTGGGTGTTGTCCCAGAGCTTTTACTCATGACTAGTGCTTTACCACTTTAGCCACGGCTCCACTTCTGGCTTCTTTGGTTGCTAATTGGAGCTTAAAGAGTCTCACAGACTTCCTGCAAGGGCTGGCTTCAAACCCTGATCCTCAGATCTCAGCCTTCTGAGAAGCTAGGGTTATAAGTGTGAGCCATTGATGCCCAGAGGGTTTTTTTTTAATTGATCCTTAATCCCTACATGAAGCTGAGTTGGAAGAGGAAGGAAATGTGAGTCATAAAAGCATACCATAAAATGATTCAGTCTTTAGCTAAGGTTGTGCTATCTAGTATCACCAATCATTCTTTCTGGATCATTGTTTTTTTGAGTTGAAGGCAGAAATGTCTCTGCCAAGGATGAAATCAGGTGGAAATAAGAGCCTAGAGGTCAAGTACCACAGGTAAGTGAACCCAACAGTACACGCTCCTGCCTCTGCAGGGGAATCTGGAAATACAAGTTGTCCCTCCACAGGCCTACAAATATGTTTTAGAAATTCAGAGGCAAAAATTCATCTCCCCTTGGAACAGTTGAAAAACTTTCACCTAAATAGTAGCACAGATGTGCACTACCGCCACAAGATGAACCATTCTACACACTTGCCCGAGGGGATAACCTGGAAGCCTGAACACTCACACATTAACCATGTGGAAGGTGTCTGTGGGGTGGGGAGGAAAGGCGGCGGGCGCGCGGCTTCTCAGCATGCGCAGTGGATGTGGACGTGGCCCTCGGCTCCTAAACAACCAACACTAAGAATAAAAAGCCTCTGAACCTAAAGCTGTCTACTCCATAAATTAAGCCTGGTGACCGTCCGGGGGAGGGAGGGGACTGGGGTGCAGGTGGAATGCGCTCGGGGGCGCAGAATGCTCTAGGTCTGGCAGCGTCCGCAGCTCGCAGGGGATCAAGTATTTAAAATGCCTAATGGAAGGGCCCCGCGGGCCCTCAGAAAGCGAGCCCTCCCCTCTCCAACCCACCCGGGCTTACCCCAAGGTTAGGAGTGGAAATGTAGCCGCGTAATCCGTCCCTTCTTGAGAAAACGACCCCTACATTTCTGCCAAAACGAAACAGGAAAGGCGCAGGCAGCCCGTTTCCAACCCGCTGCAGCCGCGGCGTGGCGAAGGCGACGTCTTTCCCGCCGCCAGATAACTCCGGGAGGCTTACCGGGAAGCTGGGCGCCCGCGGCGGGGACGCAGGGGCCCTGGGGGGGGCCGGGCTTGGGTGCTCCCCGCACCCCCGAAGGCAGAGTCCAGTCCGGCGTTTCCGCAGCCCCGGCTCTCGGGCCCCAGTGAGGACCCGGAAGCGGGTTCGGGGCGCCCCCACCCCACCCCGCCCACCTGGACCCAGTCCAGGGGGTCCCCCTACGCTTGCAGCGGGAACCCCGACTTACTGCGAGACGGTGACTCTCTCCGGAAGGAGCTCTCGGGGTCCCCGCGGCTCGGTGCGGCGTCGCTGCGCCCCCAGACCCGGCCCGGCGTGAGCCGAGACCCGCAGCGCTGCCCCCGGCCCGTGCGCCCCGCCGCCCGAGCGCCCCGCCGCCCCTGCGCTCCAGTCCGCGGCCCGGTGTTATCTGAAGGTCAAACTCCTCTACCGCCAGAAGCACATTCCCAGCGATGGGCTCCGGAGGCGCGGGGCCCGGCCGGCCTCCCGGCGGGGCTGCGCAGGCCCTCCCTGCGGTCCGCGGCTGCGCTCGGCCCCGGGCCCGCCGGTCCCACTTGCCCGGGAGCCGCCGGACATCTGCTGGCCATAAGCCTCCAGGCAGGCGCAAAGCCCGGATTAAATGTCGCCCGGGCCTCGCAACATTCCCAGACCCCACACCGCGCCTAATCCCCGCGCGATGCACGAGCACACGCCCGGCCCTGGGTCCCCACGTCCAGACGGTGTGGGGCGATGACTAAAGCCGCCCGCAGCCGCCCAGCCGCGGCCCGGCGCCAGGCGCAGCCCCAGGCGGGCACAAGCCTCAAGTCGGCGTGGTTTGCTGATCCACTTCAGAAAACCTGCCCGCCACACCGCCCCGTCCCCGCCCGGGAGGTGACTCGGGGCCTCCACGGAGGGGCAGCGCAGGACTGAATGCGAGCCCCCCTGAGACAGGAGGGGGCGGGTCCCTGCGTTGGCTTTCATTCCATGGAGTCAGCTGTGGTTCGGGCAGCAGCCAAGGTGGTGTGTTACCGCCTCTCTGGGGCCTTAGTTTCCAGCAGTTAGGCTAGCTGGACACGGGGTGGTTCACACCTGTAATCATAACGACTCAGGATCTCTCCCTCCCTCCCTCCCTCCTTCCTTCTTTCCTTCCTTCCTTCTGTCCTTCCATCCCTGGGTATTTAGACCCCCAGGCCCAAAGTCCAGGAGTCCCATGTTGAAGTGCCCTAGTTGGCCATTAGCTGAGCCTTTCTACCTGGAGGGACTTTGGAGAAGCTGTTATCGCTTTATTACTGGAACAGAACTGGGACAAGGTAGGCTACTTGAGTTTTCGACTGTTTGCTTTAAGATAAGAAGAAGAGATTGCTTGTTTGAGAAGTAGTTTGCCTACCACACCAGATTGAGACTTGTGACTCTGGCCTTTTTTAGAGCCCATGGTGATTGCTAAATTGCACCCAGGCATAATAGTTCAGATCAGAGGGCACAGATTCAAAGTTGGGGGATTATGAAAATTTCAGATAAAAACAAATTTTAAATAGTGTATCTGTTTAGTGAAGAAAACAATCAACTTGAAAGTATTACTTCCTGAGAAAATAAGAAGTGCATTTTTTTTTCCAGAACATGTCAGGCTTATTTTTTTAAATCTTCTACATTTTAGAGACTGAGGTGTAAAGATTGCAGTTCAAAGCCAGCCTGGGCAGAAAAAAAAAGTTCCCCTGTGATTCTTTTTCTTTCTTTCTTTTTTTTTTTTTTTTTTTTTGGTGCCAGTCCTGGGGCTTGACCTCAGGGCCTGAGCACTGTCCTTGGGCTTTTTCCTCAAAGCTAGCACTCTGCCACTTGAGCCACAGCATCACTTCTGGCTTTGTCCTATGTATGTGGTACTGAGGAATCGAACCCTGGTCTTTGTGCATGCTAAGCAAGCACTCTACCATTAGGCCAAACTCCCTCCCCCTGCCCTGATTCTTACCTCTAATTAACTACTCAAAAACCAAACCTGGCACTGTGGCTCAAGTGGTTGAATGCTAGCTTTGAGCACAAAGAGGCTCAGGGACAGTGTCCTGGCCCTGAATTCAAGCCCCATGACCACCAACAACAAAAAAATCTTTTACGTTTTAGTGGTGCTGAGTCTGGCCCAGTTAAATGAACCTTTGACAGAGACGAGTATGATGAACAACGAATGACCTGAAGTGTGACTTTAAATCATGCTTAACTGACACACATGAACGAATGCCTGCAAGGGAGATTTGTCAGATCACAAGCCATAGATCAAGAGTTCATAGTTTGCTCCAGGGACAGATAAAAAATTTTTTTTAAAAATGGTGGCCCAGGGGAAGATGCTTAGCTAGTCACCTGCTGGCCAGGAGTGGCTGGACCACCAGCTGGCACACTGTACTCTTTCACAACTCCCTTTCTCCAGAAGTCAACTGGAGACAACTAGAGAATTTTGTCAGTATTTATACCTCTGGTTGGGAGCTGGTAGTGGCTCTAGTTAATGAATGAACATTCTCTGGGTCTTTGTTGTATGCTGAGTGGTGCAGAAAGAATTTCACTCATGATGACATTCAAGTTCACAGTGATCCAAGGAAATCATCTAGCAAGACCCATTCTCTCTCTCTCTCTCTCTTTCTCTTTTTTCTCCCGCTCAGTTGTGGGACTTGAATTCTGGGCCTGGGTGCTGTCCCTGAGCTCTTCGGCTCAAGGCCACTGCTCTACCCCTTGAGCCACAGCACCACTTCCGGTTTTTCTGGTGCTTAATTGAAGATAAGAGTCTCATAGACTTTAATGCCTGGGCTGGCTTTGATCCAAGATCCTCAGATCTCAGCCTCCTGAGTAGCTAGGATTACAGACCAAAGACCCTTTCTTTAGCTGAGGATAGGAAAACCAGGAGATCAGGTAACCTGTCCATTAGTACACACAAGAGAAACAGTGAGGGTAAGGGTCTGCACCCAAGTATGTCTAAGTCAAAGCCAGTGTATCTCCTGACTCGGTTGATTACCTAAATCCTTTGTAATATCGTCAATAGTAAACCAGTAAACAAGAGTATTTCCTTAAGTTTGTAAGCCATTCTAACAACTGATGAATCACAACTAGAGGTTCATGATAGCACAAAGTAGGCCAAGTTACACTACTTGTCATTGAACCCCTTGGGTCATGGGAAAGTTTCATTTAGAGCAGGTTATTGGGAACACATGAGATACTCTAAGACTTGCAGTGGGTACCTGGAATAGGGGAAACGTGGGGACTGAGCCCTTAGCCTGTGAAGTCCGCATCGGCTCTGGCTAGTGTTAAGAGCTGAGTTAAGTTGTAGGATCCTCACTCAGGAGGGATTCACAGAATGCAATGTCATTAATGTCATCAGGATGTGCAAGCTGAGAAGCTAAACAGCACAGACCTATGCCAGACAGTCTGAAGTTTACTGTGGAGTCACGAGTTCTGATCCTTCACTAGACAATCCCAAGGGGCAATATAGGAGGCAACCTTAAAGATACTTCCACTGTGTCTTGTGAATTAACTAGAAGTCCTCCAAGTTTGGGTCCATGCCCTCTGATCTGGACTATTCTCTGCCACAGTCCCTTTGCAATCACCTTGTTTGCAGGAGAAAAGAGAATACTGAGTGAGATGCCATTTAGGGTGGAACACCAACTGCCATGCACACAAGTATTGTCTTCTTATTACCTTAAAAGAAACAGCCAAGACTTGTTCCTTTTCTACCCCAGTAACAAAGTGATAACTTCTTCAGAACTCCTCCAGGGACAAAGACTGAGCAAATGGTCAGCCAGGCCACTCCTTGACCTGGGATAGCTTTAACTCTCCATCCTTCACTCAACCCCTGCTCACAATTTTCCTAGTCAACCTGAAGCCAGTGTCTGCATTGCTGAGGATGGCTGAAGATGCACTGAAGTATCTTCCTTGGCTGCCATGGAATAAGTCTCCTGTCTCTGCCCTCCACCATGTCTCTCAATTTGGCATGGGAGGTGGGGAGAGTAGTCCGACTTGTCCTGGGACTCCTGGACTTTGGGCCTAGGGTCTAAAAACCTTGTTTCATCCAGGCACCACTTGTTCATGCCTATAATCCTACTCAGGAGGCTGAAAGCTGAGGATCGTGGTCCAAAGCCAGCCCTGGCAGGAAAGTCCGTGAGAATCTTACCTCCAGTGACCCACCAGAAAACCGGAAGTGGCTCCAATGGTAGCCTTGAGCAAAAACTCAGGGATAGTGCCCACGCCTTGAGTGGAAGCCTCCACACACACCACACACACACACACACACACACACACACACCACACACACACACACACACCACACACACACACACACACACCACACACACACACACACCACACACACACACACACCACACACACACACACCACACACACACACCACACACACACCACACACACACACACACCACACACACACACACACCACACACACCACACACACACACCACACACACACCACACACACACACACACACCACACACACACACACACCACACACACCACACACACACACACACACACCACACACACCACACACACACACACACACCACACACACACCACACACACACACCACACACACACACACACCACACACCACACACACACACACACCACACACACACCACACACCACACACACACACCACACACACCACACACACACACACACAGACACACACACCACACACACACACACACACCACACACACACACACCACACACACACACACCACACACACACACCACACACCACACACACACACACACACACACACACACACGAACTGGTTTCAGCAACTCGCACTTCTTCCCAAGCTCTTGGAACAGGTAAGGAGTACATATCCTTACTAGCAAACTACCTTGTATTTTCATTCCATCAGTTCAAACTTCACTTGAGTAATTTTTACAATCTGACCAAATTCCTCCAGAAGCCACAGAAGCACGATGCCTTTAAGCATGGTGTTTAAAGATATTCCCAGGCCGTGGAGATGCAGGGCCTATCAGAAAGCATTAGATTTGAACACCCTGTCCCCTGGCTCACCTACTGCCTTATCTGTAATCTCAGCCTCACCCTTTCAGTTTATCAGACCCTCTTCCAAACCAAACCAGCAGTGAGTTCACTGACTTCTGCTCTGATGCTCCATAGAAAAGCAAGGACAGGCCAGGTGGTTCATGCTTGTAATCCCAACTACCCTGTAGGCTGAGATCTGAGAATTGAGGTTAGAAGCCAGACTGGGCAGGAAAGGCTAAGATTCTCTATCTCTAATTAGTCACCAAAAAGCTGGAAGTGAAAAGGTGGCTCAAGTGACAGAGCACAAGTCTGGAGTAAAGAGCTAAGGGACAGTGCCCAGCCCCTGAGTTCAAAAGCTAATACCATCACATGAAAGCAAGAAAGGAAAGGAAGAAGGAAAGAAGGGAGAGGAGGGAGGGAACTATGCACATTGCTCTGTATTGCATTTGATGCTTTAGCTCAACAGATGGAACATTCAAGATGATAAAACTAGGTACAAAAAACTGAAGCCAGAACTGTTTTCCACCCTTCCCCACACAGGAAACCAGAAAGTGCCCTGAGGTGTGGCTGGCCAAATCTTATCCGGCTTCACTGCCACCTCCTGTAGCGTCTCCTGACTCCAACAGTCTTTCCCTCCTGCAGTCAAGGACAAACACTGTGTTTGCCCAGGGCTGTTCCTTCATTCCAATGTCCCTCTGCAGATGGCCACCCTACTCTGAACACTTTTATGGGGCACTAAAACTTTACAGCTGCCTGCTGGCTCAAAAAGACAAGGTTTCCACATCTCTGAATGGATCTATTTATGACTGACAAGACTATTATGCTTTGCCCTTTGAAAATCCTAGCAGATATTAAGCCTTTTCAAAGGGGTCCACTGAGTTCCACAGCTAACAGCTGCCTTACAGAAACCCCATATGGCAGAGCCAAGCTGACTGAATAGCTTACATTTGAAAAGAAAGACCCAGCGTCACTGGAAACTGCCTCATGCTTTGCCATGTCCTGCTGTTTGGGGGTGAAGTCCACCTGTATTTTTCCAAGTGTTTCCTTCTTTACTCCTTCCCTTGCTGGGGTTAACAGAGCTCACTATGAATCTCCTCACTAAATCCTAGTGAACTGGCTTTCTTCTTATCTTTAGCAGACAAAATAATTAAAATCAGGAGTGGGGGAAAAAAAAAAACAACAAAAAACAAAGAACAACCTAACCCTTCAATCACAGCTTGTTTATCCCTGGGTCTAGGATAATAGCAAGAGCAAGGGGGAAAAAAAGTCATCAAGCATTCAAGTCATGCTTACCCATCTTCCATAGCGGCCACTCCTGGGCATCGGAGATGGGGCCCCAGTCTCTTCTGAACTGGGGACTCAGTGCTTCCCTGCAGCCTGCTGGACAAGTGAGCCCATTCTAGTCACACTGCCAGTGAAAGGGTGGCCCTTACAAAACTATAAACAGCTTGTCAGCACTGGCCAAAGGGGTGGAGTCGCCACATCAGGGCCCATGGGAGCCAATGACAAGCCTGGTAGCCCTTGTTTGCTTAAACGATTGTGTTTCACTCTGAAGGGAGACTTGGAGGAAAAGGCCATTGCCTTAACTTTTTTTTTTTCTTGCTGATCATGAGGCTGGAATTCTGGGCCTGGGCCACAGCCCCACGTGCCATTTTCTAGTGATTAATTGGAGATAAGAGTCTCATGGACTTCTTTAGTTCCTGGGCTGGCTTTGAACCGAGATCCTCAGATATCAGCCTCCTGAGTAGCTAGGATTGCAGGCACAAGCCACCGTGCCCGGCTATGCTGTGGTTTTTTTTTTTTTTTTTTTTAATTTGTGGCTGTCTTCATTTCTGACTGTAAACAGTCCTCAGTGCAGAGGTAACTTACTCAAGTCCCTCCTAAGCCCGGATCCTGCTTTTAAAATTCAGATTCCTACTTCTGACCATGGGACATGTCACCAAAAGTCATCTTGGCTCTCAAGTTGACCTTTCCACCTCCAAACCTGCCCACCAGCTGGGCCACCTTTCCTTGGCTAGGCCCCATCACCAAGCTGGCAGCCTGCAATGCGGGGCCTGGGCATTCTCTGTGCAATTCACCATATCCTGGGTTTGCTTCCAAGCGCCCAGAAGCAAGCTTTGGTTATGACCGCTCGCTTAGGCAGGCATCCGACCCTGGCATGGCCTGTTCTATGTCCTACAAGGCCCCGCCCCACCCTGAGCCTCAGTACCACTTTGACAGCCCAAAGCAGGGTCAGTGCCCTTGCCAGAGAGCACCTTGGGTGTCCCAATTCTCCAGGGGGTGAGGACACAGCGCTGTCCCTAAGGGGCACTGTCCTTCTCCAAGGAGCCATGGAGACGCAGTTTCCATCCAGGCTGCAGGCCCTGTATGTGGACAGTGGTACAGACCAAACCATCCAGTCTCATAGCTGTCCAAGACCAAGGTCGGGAGAGTAGCTACGACTTTGTCTGGCAGAACTTGGAAGGGCTCCCGACCGGAACCCTCAGCCCCAGGACCTTCCTTGCCAGTGAGGCTGTACAGTTGGTGCTCACCCCCAGACTCTGTACCCCCCGGGTCTCCTGAGAGGATGGAGGTGCAGGACCTGTGACAACATGTTCCATCCATCAGCTCCATGGCATGGATGGGGTCTCCTTGGCCAGCTTGCTGAATGGATCTGGACGGTTATCAGGGCTCAGGCCTCATGGAGATTCAGGCGGTAACTCCAGGATTCCAGGATCCCAGTCTCTCTCACTGGCCATGAGAGAGCTAGTGCTTTGTTATTATCATTTTTCCTGTGCCAGACTAGAACTTGAACTCAGGGCCTGAGTGTTGTCCCTGAGCTCTTTTGCTCAAAGCTAGTGCTCTACCATTTGAGCACAGCTCCACTTCCAGCTTTTCTGGTGGTTCACTGGAGATAAGAGTCTCACCGACTTTCCTGCCTGGGCTGGCTTTGAACCACATCCTCAACTCTCAGACTCCTGAGTAGCTAGGATTATAGGTGTAAGCCACCAGCCCCAAACTTTTCTTTTCTTTTCTTTTTTTAAGAAAACACATAAATTTATTGTTGATGGTGTAGAAGTGAACAACGTCAAAGGTAGTCACAGCCAGTGACTCCCAAACTGAGTATTTGAGGTTTCTCAGGAGAGTAGAGGCAACATAAACAAAAGGAGTTTGTGACTTGTTTTCTGTTTCTTCAAAGTCATTCCTTCATGACTAAAGCTCATGTTTCTTTCCTGAGAAGTCACCCTGTGCTCTTCTCTATTTCAAAAGTAGCATTTCAAGGTAGCACTGACTTCTTGTCCATAACTTGACTGCTGTTACTGATACCTGTCTTCGTCCCTGCAGGCCACTATAACAAAAGAATATAAACCAGAGCTGAGAATCCCAGGCCAGAACGCCAGTGTGCCTGGGTTCAGGGGAGGGTCTTCTGGGCTGCAGACTGCTGGCTTTATACTATGTTCTTACATAATGCTAGTTGCTCTTTAAATTTTTGTTTTAATTTTTAGTTTAATTAAGTGCAAGCCCAGTACTGGCACATAAAAGCCACTGTGCCGGGGCCGGGAGTTTGGCCTAGTGGTTAAAGTGCTTGCCTAGCATGCACGAAGACCCGGGTTCGATTCCTCGGTACCACATACATAGCAAAAAGCCGGAAGTGGTGCTGAGGCTCAAGTGGTAGAGCTCCAGCCTTGAGAAAGTCCAAGGACAGTGCTCAGGCCCTGAGCTCAAGCCCAGGACTGGCAAAAAAAAAAAAAAAAAAAAAAAAAAAGCCACTGTGCCCAGCTTCCTTTTGTTTTTTTTTTTAGCAGATGCATTGCTGAATTGATTTGCCTAGAGTTAAAGGACGATGGCTGAGGCCCAAGTCCTAACACTTAGCAGAAACATCTTTCCTCTGAGCTGCATGCAAAATTAAGGAAGCGGTCCAGATTAAATGTTTCATGAACTCTTCCTTCTCTATCTCTTTTTCCTTTCCGTTAACATAATTGCCACCTTCTCTCAACTCTGAGTATAAAAACTAATAGAATATGCGCCACATCCTCAGTGAAGTTCCTAGCTTGTTCGTCATGTATTTATTTAATTGACAGGCTGAGGCCACAGTTCAAGACCAGTCTGGGTGTCACAGTGAAACTCCGACTCTAACAAGAAGAAAAAATGTCAATAAAGAAGGAAGGTGGTTACAAGGTAAAAATCCTGGAAGGATTGTTTCAGCTAAGCAGGCTTTGCTGTTGTTGTCTGCTTTTGCAGCGCTGAGAAATCAACCTCGGCCATCAAGCTTGCTAGACAAATGCTCTCCCACTGAGCTTTCCCATCCAGATCCCCAACTCAGTTTTACCAACAGTGAACCCCTTGCAAGAGGGAACAGGAGATGAACAGAGAATTAGGAAGCAGAGACTTTGAAAACATGGAAAGAAAACTTTGCCAGGATGTTTACCAAGTGAGTCCAACTGTGTGGGGCTGAAACTGTGGCAAAGCTGTTATTAAAATGATACACAAAATAATTACAGGGACAGAGGCCCGTTCTTTTCAAAGACAGCGATGATGTCACTACTTTCTAAATTTCAAGCTGTTAGAACACTAGGTAATGCAGAAAATTGCTATCTGCCCCGCACAGGGGCTCATCACCCATTTAAAATTCGCCCTTGTTCTGAACAAGTTCTCATCATCGCTCACTGTCGGGACCCAAAGCTCCCGCACCAAGTCACCAGCCTGGCTGAGCAACCTGACCTGCCCACGTGCTAAACAGTGCTCAGTCACACACTCACACACACAAGCACACACTCACATGGCTCCAATACTCCTTGCATTCTTAAACAGACATACTCTTACACATGTACACTAACAAATACACAAGCATGTACTCTTGTAAACTACTAAAAACAAGTACATGCTCATGCACACTCATGCAAGCACACACTTTAATATACTTACATGGTTGCACGTTATTCTTTTTGTGTGTGTCAGTCGTGGGGCTTGAACTCTGGGCCTGGTGCTATCCCTGAACTCTTCAGCTCAAGGCTCTATCACTTGAGCCACAGCGCCACTTTTGGTTTTCTGAGAGTTAATTGGAGATAAGAGTTTCATGGACTTTCATATCCTGTCTGGCTTTGAACTGCAATCCGTAGACCTCAATCTCCTGAGTAGCTAGGATTACAGGCATGAACCACCACACCTGGTTTATTAAACCTTCTTAAACATACAAATGTAAAGACATACGCTCATGAGCACACTAGAACACACTATTACACATGATTGCATGTGTAATAGTTACATATATATGTTCATACACCTGCACATTGTTACACTCTTACATATTCCTATACATTCTTATGTGTGCAAATGTAAACATGTCAAAGCATACTTGAACACTCCTATAGGCTTACACTTGAAAACACTCATGCAACACTTACATGATCTTGCACATTTTGGCATGCTGTTACACACCATTACACACTTCTGCATGCTCTTGCATGCTCTCACAATGCACACTTAAACATACAAAACTATGCAAACATATTCACACTAGTACACTCTTGCACAGAACTCACATACAATCATACACATGCACTCTTACACATAATTGTACACTACATGGGATTGCACACTTAAGACACACACATATAAGCACTCAGGCAGTCTGACCAACACGCATGCATATTCACATCCATGAGTACACACACATAAGCACACATGCCCACGTGTACATATACATTGGTTGTTATTCTGTGGTTGCTGTGGTCAGTGGTAGGGTTTGAACTCAAGGCCTGGGCGCTGAGCTTTTTTTGCTCAAGGCTAGTGCTCTACCATTTTGAGCCACAGCCACCACTTCTGGTTTTTGAGTGGTTTAAAATTGGTGATAAGTCTCACTAGGACTTTTCTGTCGGGGCTGGCTTTGAACTGCAATCCTCAGATCTCAGCCTCCTGGATAGCTAGGATTACAGGCGTGAACCACCAGCGCCCAGCTTCAGTACACATTCTATTTCAGCAGCTCTGACCCTTAACGTTCTCTGTAGATCAGCTTCTGCCATTCTGGCAAAGCTTCTGTTGTCGTCATTCCTTGAGGTCTGAAGGCATGAGCTGTTTGGAAATAAGAAAGCAATAGCAGCTCTGTGGGGCGGTTGTGGGCACGGTAGGTTGAGTGACCTCTGGGGGATTGTCCTTTCACAGACTCAGCCACCTGACAATACTTAGATGGAGATACAGGTGTGTCAGCTGGTGTTTGAAGTCCCAGGTAACTCCAGAAGATTCTGGCTTTGGCTATCCACAGAACCTCACTAAGAATCTCTTTCTAATTGGGCACTGGTGGGTCACATCTACAATCTAGATGCTGAGAAGGCTAATAGAAAGTCTCCAGGCAGTAAAGGCCAGGAGACTCTTATCTCCAATTAACTACCTGGAGTGGCCCTGTGGTCCAAGTAGGAGAGCACTAGTCTTGAGCAAAATAGCTCAGGGACGGTGCTCAGGCCCTGAGTTCAAGCTCCAGTACTGACCCCAAAACAGAATTTCTTCCTCAGAGATAAGGGTTTTTGGGTTTTTTTTTCAGCCCCCTTTACAGGTTTCATGAAGCATTTTATGGATTCTCCAGAGGATGAAGAATGACTTCTTAAAAGTTCCTTGAAAACTCTTTTCTCTTTTCTTTAAAAGGTAGAAGTTCTAAATCATTCCTGTCCCAGCTCTGTTCTCCAGTTACTGAATCAGCATCAGAGCCAAATGTAATCTGAAAGAATACTATATCATAGAGAAGTAAACAGAGCCTCGGGGAGGTGATGAGACACAGTTGCCAGTGCCCCCTGGACCCTTTGTCAGGCTGGCACTGGGTTTCTCAACCTCTGCCCTGCTGATATTTGGAGATGATGAATCTCTTGTTGCAGGGCTGTCATGTGCACTGGGGATGCCAGCCTCAGGCCCAGCTCCACCCTCTGCAGCCCAGTGCCATTTCCCTATCTTGTGCCCACAGTCCAGACTTAACAACCAAAACCATGTTCAGACATTGCCATGCATCCCCACAGGGACAAAACCACTGCTGGCTGAGAATCACTCGCCTTGCAATTTCCTTAGCTTCATGCTCACAAGCGATGAGTAGTCTATGAGCAAGTTCATCTCTTTCCATTCGTTCTCATCTCGTAAGGATAGGATGGCTGTCCTTACAAGAAGAGGCCTGAGGGGCCGGGATTTTGGCCTAACCGTAGAGTGCTTGCCTAGCATGCATGAAGACCTGGGTTCGATTCCTCGGTACCACATACATAGAAAAAAGCCGGAAATGGTGCTGAGGCTCAAGTGGTAGAGTTCTAGCCTTGAGAAAGTTCAAGGACAGTGCTCAGGCCCTGAGCTCAAGCCCAGGACTGGCAAAAAAAAAAAGAGGCCTGAGACAGGTAGCCACCACTCCCTCGGGCAACACACAGGAAAGGCCAAGTGACACAAGGGGAGGCCACTGTACTGCCAACAGTGCCCTCTCCAGGAAATTCCAGCTGCCACAATGATGAGAGAATCTATGTCATTTATGTCACCTCTCTCGGGTGTTTTGTCACAGTATCCTTAAGTGTCTAAGTTCTCACAAGGCTAGACTCTCCACCCTGGGGACATTTAAGACAAACACTCAGGCTCATCTCTAGGAGGCGGAGCATTGGGGACTATTCATGGCTCAAGTAGGTATTTACTACATAAGGGACATGGCAAGCTATCAAAACATCTCCACCAAATGCATCATTCTCTGCTTGAGGGGAGCCTGGTGTCAATGAGTCGGCAGCAGAGCTTGTTCCCTAAAAGTATGGCATCTATCCTATGTATAACACATGATTCCTGAATATGATGAGACATGACAATGTCACTAATGTTTTTTTGGTTGTGTTTACCCATGCTGTTCTGTGCCAGTACTGCGGCGGGCACTCAGAGCCTGAACTCGGTCTCTTAGGGTTTTTTGCTCAAGGTTGGAACTCTATCTCCTGAGCCATGCCTCCACTTCTGGCCTTTAGGTAGTTAACTGAAGATAGGACTTCCCTGCCTAAGCTGGCTCTCAAGCGTGATCCTCAGCTCTCAGCCAATGAGTAGTTAGGATTACAGGTGTGAGCCACCACCAGCACATGGCTGTGTCTTTTGATGGCATAAAGAGGCCATGTAGAATGCTCCCCATTGAGCTCTGTGAAGTATGAGCTATGATGTCCACAAAACAAAACCTAGTAGAATCTTGTCTTGGATATGTATGATCTGGAATGAATGGGTGGATGGATGGAAGGCTCTGTGAGGGGCTGGCAGTGGAGTTCTTAGCTACACACTCACACACTCTATCAACTTTTGGGTAGGATTACAACACCAGAGGTTTAATGTCTTTGTAGGGCAGGGAGGTCATCCACGGTATCGTGGAGTCTGGGCTCTGCTCTCAGCCATGTCCCAATTAGCTGCACAGCCCAAGGCTGCCCAGAGCCTAGGTGTCCTGACATGAATAATAATGACCCTTGCCTGAGGTATGGCCAAGATTCATGAGATGCAAGCAAATGTGCCACAAGGCCACTGCCTGCTTGGGGTGCGCCACCTCCAGACCAGGCCTGACGACGCCATGGGGCTGGGGGGGATGTGACCCGCACCCCTGACCCGCACCGGGGGGCCGTGACCGGCACCCCTGCCCTGCACGGGGGGGGCCGTGACCCGCACCCCTGACCTGCACGAGGGGGCCGTGACCCGCTGGCCTTGGCGGCCCTCACCTGTTCAGTGGTGGCCGCCTGGGAAGGCGGGGCGCACCCCTTCCCGGTGACACCCCACGTCTCTGCGAACCCCCTCCGCTGCCAGGTTCCGTGACCGAGCCCGCCAGCACCCCGCGCCACCGAGGAATTCTCCCGAGACCAAAGCCGAGCCAGGGCGCGGACAGGCGAGCCCGCCTCGCCCGCACCCCGCCCCCGCCCGCACCCCTGCCCTCGCCGCCCACGGCCGCCCCGCCCCGTCCTAACTGCCATGTGGGTACCACTGGGGGGCGGGCAGGCCTCTGGTTGCGTCCCCGGGTTCTCGGCGCGGGGCTCGGGCCGGGGGAACCTTACTGTTTGGGGGGCTCCGCCGCCATCCTTCCCGGGCCCGGCCCACGTCCCGAGCGCGCGGCTCGGGCGCCTCTAACCCCGCCGGGCGGGGCGCCGGGCTCCGGCCCGCACGGGGGCCCGCAAGCAAAATATCCCAGCAGAAGCGATGCTTTTTTGAAGTAGCAGAAACATATTTAACAGCCGGAGGCCCAGGGCGCCCAGCCGGTGCCCCGCCCCGAGGCCTCCCGCCCGGCCCTGCCCGCCCCGCCCCAGGACTCTCCGGCTCGCTGCGCCGCCGTGGTTTCCATGGGAACGCGGGGGCGGGCTGGCGGCAGACACGCGGTTGCCCTGACGACCGACCTCGCTGGGCGTGGCCGGGAGCAGTGGATGCACACCGCCCGTCCTCCCGCCTCGGCTGGGGCTGCAGCCCTGGCCCTCCGCCTGCCCCATGTTCATCTCAGCCATCCCCCTCCAGAGCGGTGTGGTAGAGCGGTTAGGAGGGAAGGCTCCGTGTCGCATAGAGCAGGTGTGAGGCACAGAGGCCACCTTCTGGCTGTGTGACTCTGCAGATCGTGGCAGCCCCCTCTTGGAGGGAGGCTGGGGAGGTTCTGCAATCTGGGGTGCTGCGTGCGAGCTGGGTGCCCAGCACACTGGAGGGCACGTGCGAACCCCAAGCCTCAGGCTCTCCTTCCCAGGATGCTAATTCCACTACAGATAGGGTCGCACTTTGCATGGGATATTTTATACATGGGATATTATTGCCTGTGTTCATCCACACATGTATGCAATGTTTTGTTCTTTTGGAAGTTGGGGAAGAACCCAGGGCCGGCCTACGTTCAGCACGCACGGTGCCACTGAGCATCAACCCCCATGCCCAACAACCCCTACACCCATCCCTTTACCTGCATTTCCCACCTATCCTGTTTTGCTTCTGAGAACTTGCTTCTGGAATCACTCTCCTTTTCCTTGCTGGATCCCTAAAAAGATTTATAATGGAAAGCTTTTGTTACTGGATTTTCTCAGTTTGGGTTTTAGATGTGGTGTGTCTGTGTGTGTGTGTGTGTGTGTGTGTGTGTGTGTGTGTGTGCATGCCAGTCCTGTGATTTGCACTTAGGGCCTGGGCACTGTCCCTGAGCTTCTTTTACTCAGAGTCTAGCACTGTACCATTTGAACCACAGCCTGGACTGGCTTTGAACCAGGACTCTCAGACCTCAGCCTCCTGAGTAGCTAGGATTAGAGGCTTATGCCACAGGCACCTGGTTTAATTTTGGTTTTGTTCTTGAAATATAATTACACTAGGCATAACTTGTTAGTTCATTTTTTTGTGTGTGGGATTGTCCCTGGGTGTTGTCCCTGAGCTTTCCAGCTCAAGGCTACTGCCCTACGCCTGGAGCCATGGGCCCTACTTCCCATTTTCTAGGGGTTAATTGGAGATAAGAATCTCTTGGTTTTTAGTGCTCAGACTGGCTTTGAACCTGAGTAGCTAGGATTACAGGTGTGAGTCAGCACCCCCAGCTTCATTGCTATTTTTAATCAGTGAAAATGTTCCACTGATTTCTGTTCTCACTGTTGCTCTTGGGAAACCGGACACCAACTTTTGAATTTGCTCTAGGTGTCCATTCATTCATTCACTCATTTATCTTAGAAGAATGCCTCTGTTCTATGCTATCCATTTTTTTCCTATGGATTGTGGGGCCTGAGCACTCTCCTGAGCTCTTTTGCTCAAGGCTAGCATTCTACCACTTTGGGTCAAGGCTCTAGAGATTAATTGGAGATAAAGAGTTTTCATAAACTTTCCTGTCTAGACTGGTTTTGAACTATGATCTCAGCTGAGATTACAGTCCACTCTGCTTTTAACCAAGTTTTAGACATACTTGTTAACTATTCTATACTGTCAGTGTGGCACTCAGTCTTTGTAGATTTAACCCGGCAGCTTCTTGGCTCAGCTGACTCTCACTGGTCTCCTACTTCCTTGTTTATTTGATGATTTTGGAGGTATTTGTTTTGCCTTAGTGTGAATCTGCCTACTTGATCAATTAAAAACAATTTTGTTTAAAGTGGTCAGATTCATGTAGGAGGTGCATCTCAGGTGCATACACTTGCAAGTTCAAGCCTGTGTGGAATTCTTTAGGGACTATTTCTCCATACTTCACCAAAAGCTTGACCAAAGGGAGGAAGTAAGAGTGTTGTTTTTCCTCTTGTAACCATCTTGCTGGAGGGCTCCTGGCTTCATCAGGGTATTGTGCTTTGTTTGGTTTTGCACATGCTAGGCAAGGGCTCTTCCACTGAACCACTCAGGGAGCTGTCTTTTTTTTTTTTTTTTTGCCAGTCGTGGGCTTGAGCTCAGGGCCTGAGCACTGTCCTTGGACTTTCTCAAGGCCAGAGCTCTACCACTTGAGCCTCAGCACCACTTCCGGCTTTTTTCTATGTATGTGGTACCGAGGAATCGAACCCGGGTCTTCATGCATGCTAGGCAAGCACTTTAACCACTAGGCCAAACTCCTGGCGCAGGGAGCTGTCTTTTATCTGGTATCCTGCCCTGGTCAAGCCCTAAACTTTTTATTTTAACAAAATCCACAAAATTCAAGAAAGGCACTGGTGGCTCATACCTGTAACCCTAGCTACTCAGGAGCCTGCGATCTGAGGATTGAGGTTCACAGCTAGCCCAGGCAGGAAAGTTTGAACGACCTCTATCCGTAGTGAACCACAAAAGAGGCCACAAGTGGAGCTGTGGCTCAAGGCGTGGAATGTTATCCTTCCATGAAAGAGCTAAGGGTGAACAGCACAGCCTGAGTTCAAGCCCCAGGACTGGCGTGCATGTGCACATACACACATACCCCCCCACACGCAAAACAAAACAGCTTTAGCTCAAGTGGGAGAGTGGTAGTTTTGAGTGAAAAACCAAAGGAACCGTGCTCAGACTCTTAGTTCAAGCCTCAGTACTTGCACATAGAGAAATTCCACAACACTCATGTGAGATTTCTTTTCTTTTTGTTACGCCTGGGGATGAAGTCGGAGCCTTGTGCACACTACATCTCTACCACAGAGCTACTTTCTAGTCCCATCGAAGCTCTCCTTAGCAATGTCTGCACATACCTGTAACTTGAAGCAGAACCCTGTGGTCATTTGATAACCGTATCTACTGTAGGTCCTGAGTGTCTGCGCTTACCCCTGTGGGCCAGTACCTGGCATGGTGTTGGGCCTTGCCTAACAGATGAACAGCCTGTCCCCAGGGCATTCCTTCTGACCTCCAGTAAATCTGACTTTCCAGTTGGTCTGGTTTCCTTCACTTCCGCTACTCCAGCATTGGAGGTGGCCAGTAGATACCTTTCACTGAGCTGTTACTGTGCAGGGACCTCTTTTCCTGACTGCCCGTATCTAGACTGGGTGCTGAGTGCACACACACAGTGTCACCACACAGCCCAGGGCAGAAGGGCTGCGTCTCTCTGCTACTCTGTTGATCTACCCACTTCCTTCCTCTCAGATTCTTCCATCCCTGTAGGCCTGGCAGCTTATTTCACTTCAAGGCTGAAATTCAATGCTTTCCTCTTAAAGCATACAAGTGAGGGATTCTTCTCATCACCGAGTGTGGATTCGTCAAGGACAGAGTGTGCTGGGATCTCAACAGATGCCAAAGGAAGCAGAGCTAACCAGGTGGACAGCCCAGTTAGAGAGCAGTGGAGCCAAAAGGCAGCTGACCTTTCCCTGTTCAGGGAACTAATTCACTCTGCATTCCTGTGCCCTTGACCTTCAGTTACTAATCTGTAAACACCACACCCACCTCCCCTTCCTGGGTACAAATGCCATGCCAAAATCCTGCCTGCTTGCTTGTGATCCAGCATCAGGAAAAGCCACATGAAACAGGCAATTCTCTTCCCATTGTTGGAAAGACACAAAGCTGTAAGTACAAACTGGATGCATTTGGAGACCACTCTGGAAAACCTGATACTGCACACGAGCTACTTCCTGCTGAGCATCCCTGTTGCCTTGGCAACGGGCTCTGAGATGCTACAGGAAATTTGACTTGAGTGCATTAAACCCACCCAGAGTCCTGGAGTGGGTTCTAGTAGGTTTAAGCCAACTGGCATTCCCACTATACCCCTATGCCATCTGGACCGGAGACCCACACTAATCATACTAGACACAGGAAGCCAGAACATGTATGCATGCTGGGGTTAGGGGAAAATGGGTCTTGTTCTTATTCTATAGTGGCAACAGAAGAAGGGAGTGCAAGGCATAAGGATATAAACTTCAGGACTCTGGCAAGAGGATGTAAACTTCGTTGGTTTTGGTGGTGGAGCTTGAACTCAGGACCTGGGTGTTGTCCCTGGGCTATTTGTTTTTCTCAAGACTAATGCTCTATCATTTTGAGCCACAACTCCACTTCTGGTTTTCTGGGGGTTAATTAGAGATAAGAGCCGCATAGACTTTCCTGTCCTGACTGGCTTTGAACCATGATCCTCAGAGCTTAGCCACCTGAATAGTTAGGATTACAGGTGTGAACCTCTAATGCCCAGGGAAGATGTAAATTTTAGTGTTGTGGTCTTTTGTCATCAATGGAGCTCCCAGGGCTGCCCCTGGATAAAGCCAACATTACATATGGCAGATGGAGGGAATAGAAGCTAGGTGCTTTGTGCCATCCTTTTGCATTTCCAGAGCAACCTTTACCTGAAATCCATGCCTTCAAAGTTTCAGTTACATCTTCCCAACTGGATAACTCACAAAAGGAAAATAACTTTTTTTTTCTTTTAAACCATACTACTAAGAAATCACATCCAACATGAGAGCAAGCAGCACTTGGTGGACAATTGGTTTGCTAATTGAGAAAAAAAGAAATCATGGGATTTTGTGGTAGCCCATTATTTAAACATTTTTAATAGTAAAACTAGATTTTTTTAGTGCTGAGACTTGAACGCAGGACCTTATGCATACTACGCAAATGTGTACTTACTACAGAACCCCTAAATGTTAAAGTTAGAATGTCACTGTTTTGCAAACTCCAGTGAGTCAACGGATCTGACCACAGAGTGTCACCTGATGACATCACAGTGATGAGAGCACAGCACCATCTAGTGCCCTGCCTGAGGAATGCAACTGGAGTCTGACAGCCTCTGGCTCTTAAGGTGCAGAAATCATGGAGGACATAGACTGAGCCTCCAGTAGGTCAAATAACTCAGCTCCCCAGAGATGAGGTGGCTCACACCTGTAATCCTAGCTACTCAGGAGGCCAATATCTGAGGATTGGGTCTGAAAAGCCAGACTGGGCAGAGAAGGCTAGACTGTTATTTCCAATTAACATCCGCAAAAAGCTGGAAGTGGAGGTGTGGCTCAAATGGTAGAAAGTCAGCCATGAGCAAAAAAGCTAAAAGAGATGGCGAGGCTCTGAGTTCAGATCCCAATCGTGACACGAAAACAATACAAAATCAGAAAGGTATTGTAAATCACATTAATTTAAAAAATAATAAGTGGAGAAAAAAATAAAACATTAGGACCGGGGGTTTGGTCAAGTAGTAGAGTGCTTGCCTAGCTTGCACATATACAAAACAGCCAGAAATGGCGCTGTGGTTCAAGTGGTGGAGCAGTAGCCTTGAGGAAAGCCCAAGGACAGTGCTCAGGCTCTGAGTTTAGTCCCCAGGACTGGCAAACAAATAAAGAAAACATATTTTTTGTGTGGGTGTACAGCATCTGGTATATCCCTGAGCTACACCCCCAGCCAATTTTAGACCTCAAAAAGTTTGGTAGCACTTTCGGAAATATCATTGGTAATACTTCGGAAATACTATTAAACTAATAGATTCCCTGCCTCCTTTCCAGATACTTTGAAAAAAAGCTGATTTACTTTCTAACATAAAAAGTAGTCTCTCATCTGGGTGCTGGTGGGTCACACCTGTTTAGGAGGCTAAGAACTGGGAATCAGGGTTCAAAGCCAGCCTGGGCAGGAAAGTCCATGAGACTTTCCTCAATTAACTTGCCTCTAGTTCACCACCAGGAAACAGAAAGTAGAGCTGTGGCTCAAGTGAAAGAGCACTAGCCTTGAGCAAAAGAACTCGTCGACAATACCCAGGCCCTCAGTTCAAGCCCCGTGACCAACAAAAAAACCAAAAACTCCCTAAAATGCGGGGAATCGATTTCTTTTGTGCACTCTGAAACAAATATTGAAATATACAAGGCTTGTTTTGAAATTATTCCTGCATTTGCAACTTGCAGATTGTCCACAAGAGAGCACTCCTTCCTTAGGCTGCTCCCAGAAGCCTCCCAACCAGATGAAGCCGAGTACTGATGCGTCTGGAAACAGCACCTTCCTTACATGTTCAAACTAGACACCCGACGTTCAAAGTGGCCGCCAGCAACCTCCACAGAAACCCCTCGACTCTGGCACTACTTGCCACGCACATGCTATTACATTGAGAAAATATGCAATCCCCAGTGCGCACACACAGACATGCACACGCATTAATTTTTTTTTTCAAGTTGTGGGACCTAGGGGCTGTCCCTGAGCTCTTTTGCTCCAGGCCAGTGCTCCACCATCTTGAGTCACAGTTCCACTTCTGGTTTTTGAGTGCTTAATTTGAGATAAGAGCCTCATGGGGACTGTTCTGCCCTGGCTGGCTTTGAACTGTGATCCTCAGATCTCAGGGGCCTGGGTAGCTAGGATGACAGGCATGAGCGACCAGCACCCAGCACAAATGAAATTTTAAAGTAAAATTAAAAACTGGAAAGCATCTTTTGTTTTAAGGACACTGGTGTAATGGTTCCATCGTGGCAAGGCCCATTTATTCAATAATTTAGCTTGGGTTATATTTTTCTAGGAAGAGGCCGGAAAGCATCACTGAGTCCCAAGGCAGTCTTACAAGAACAGGAATCATAGTTCACACAGCACTGAGTGTAGACAACTCCATGTAGACTGTGTTGGGATATGTGGGCACTTCCCAATAACACCCCATATTCTTAGCCCTCCTTCCTGTGGCTCTTGTTTACACACTGGAAAAACCCATTCCTCCATAGGAACCCCCTCCCCCCCCAAACTCATTTGAATGGTTTTCATGTTTTCTCTCCCTCCCTCCCTCCCTCCCTCCCTCCCTCCCTTCCCCCTCAGAAAGCAGCAAATATTCTTCAACAAGCAGAAAAGCAGCAAAATCCTCCCCCCAGCAACTCAAAGCCAACACACGAAAAGAACACAACCTCGTGTTTACTTACAAGTCTTTAAGCTTCTACTATTGACTTTAGTTTCTCAGTTCTCCTGTGTTGTTTTTTGTTTTGTTTTGTTTTTCTACAGAAACATGAGCGTTTCGTAGGGAGGCAGGGTGCGGGGTGCGGGGTGCACCTAGATTACTTGTCCTCACTTAGGACAGAGGCTGCCCAGGGCTGGAAGACCTGGCGAGCGCTTTCAGCTGCTTTACCCGGAGCAGCTGTGATAAAGACAGCCAGGCTGCAGAATCACCAAATAACGGGGATCCGTTTGGTGTGTGAGAAGGCTTCGCTGATCTTTTTCTTCGGATCTGTTCGGTCGGTCGTATTACATTTAAAATGTTACCAGACTTTCCACAACGTGTTTTTAGAAGCAATTATATTAAGAGCTGTGAGTTCCTGGCGTGTTATCTATGCGGATATCTCTTGGCCTAGGAGACCTTAGGGTATTGAATGGAGGGAGTCTGCGTCTAAGAAGAGAGGGCTTCTGAATACAGAGGAAAGGCCTGCTGCGCCGGTGCCTGCTCTTTGTTTGGGGAAGGCCAGGTGTCTGGGTTAGAGCAGCATTTGCCAGGCGTTTTGGCTGACAGGGCAGATTGCTCGGGCAGGGCCTGTGAAGTCTTGATCTGGACTCAGGTGTTCCCAGGAGGAGAATTTGCAGGGAGCTGAATAGGTGTGAACTCCCCACCACCTTTTTCCCACACCTGCTGCTGGACCAGAAAACCAGGCACAGGTCACCCCCCAGCAACCCCCCCCCAGTCTGCCTCCTCTTAACATTGCCCTTGGCGCTTTTTTAAGTACTGACTTTGGTTACTTTGTGCTCATCCCCCCTCCCGCCCCCTCCTTTTTTTTTTTTAAAGAATTTATTAACATTGATTTTTACATCATATTTCAAAGGATGAGTTTAACAAACAAGTATTCAAGAAGGGAATCTCTATATACAATCACTGGCACTTCGATTTTAGAACGTAAGCAAAATTAGGCTGAGGGTTTGTATATCATAGATGCATATTAATCTATATAATAAAACATTATGTCTATAGAGTCATAAGTTTTTAAGTCTATGTAGCTGTGTTTATATTTCCAATACCATGTCCATAGCATTGGGTACATGAATATTGAATGCTCTCTCTTGGACTGTTTGGATCTAATAGCCACATATTGAGGATACCATGGGCCTTTTGTTCCTTTGGTCTTGACTTGTCTCACTCAACACCCTCTTTCTTTTTTGTGTGCCAGCACTGGGTCTCTATCTTTCACTTGGCTTTTTCACTCAAAAAAGCCACCACTCCAGCTTGATGCTGCTTTCTTGGAGATGATTCCTGTCTGGGGTGGCTCTGAACCTTCATCCTCAAAGCTCAGCCTTCTGAGTAGCTGGAATTACAGGTGTGAGCCACCCATGGATGGCAAGCAAGTCTCTTATTTTGTAAATAAAGGCTGGCCCTCACCGGATCCAACTGGAACTGTTTCCATATATTGAGAGTGAGGGGAGCCAGTCCTGGGGCGGTGGCTGGACCCCGAGCCGCAACCCTCTCCCCCAGATCCCATCTCTGCTCTGCATTGCATTGCTGGGGAATTGAGTGCAGGCTTGTTGGAGAGGAGGAATAAGTACTGGGCTAAGATAGAGGAAAGCAGAGGGGAGGGGAAGAGAGAACAGAGAAAGAGAGGAAAGAGAAGGAGCAGAAGAAAGAAAAAGTAGAAAGAAGAAGAAAAGGGAGGTGAGATGAGATAGAGAAGGGAAGGGGAAGAAGGAGAGGAGGAGGAGATGAGGAGAAGGGGAGGAAGAGTGAGAGAGAGGAAGGGAGGGAGGGCATGAATTGGCCCACACCACGGTCCCTCCAGTACCACCCTTAAGAAGGGGTACAGCATTGTAGGGCAAGCGTGAAGCTTGCAGGGCTGCAAACTCCAGCAGAATGTCTCGGTGGCCACCTGGAGGCAAACCCCATCCTCTCCTGGTGGTCTTCAGCCTCCCCCTTCAGCTGCACACTTGCAGCAGTCTCCTGAGCATGCTTCACAGGTAGTCTTCCCAGAGTCCAAACCCCAGCACTTGTGCATGCACGTGTGTGCACACATACAGGTAATCACACATCAAAACTGTTGCCACAGTCAGGAGCGAGACTGGGGTTTTGAACAAGCAGGTGGCTACCACAGTCAACCAAATAGACCTATCAGACGAGCCGTGGGCTCCAGCCCTCATCAAGCTGGGAAAATCCTAGCAGATCCAGACCTTTCCTTCCAACTTCCAGGTTACTCTTCCAGAAGGTTCTCCCTGATTTACTGCCCCAAGTTATAACCCTGCTTCTCCGGGGAGTCAGGACGCCTGCTGCCCTGCGGTAACTTCAGGAATCCCCAGCCGAAGGGCACAAGTTTGCTTCTTTATCTTCTAAGAGGGAGGCCAGCTGCTCCAGTTATTGCGCTGTCAGCACGAAGTCTCTCAATTCTGTCTTTTCTCCTCTCATTTTTGGGTCCACGTTTCAGCAGACTGCACACCATAGGCACTCAATGTTTGTCCTGTGGTGAAGATGCTACCTTTTGAATTCCCCAGAGTTTGTACACTAATAAAGACAGAAATTCACAGGGCCTGACAGGAGTTGGTGCCAGGATGCTCTGGCATCTGAGATGGCAGCCAGCCTGTGGGTTTGGCCTGCAGGATTGGATTCAACAGACACATTCAAAACACACATGTTCCCTCCGGATGAGTTCCATTCTGCTGTGTAATGTGCTAAGAGAACCAGGAATTTGCATCCAGCATCAGATAGCGGCCCTGAGTCACTTCCTCAGGAGAGGGGTTACTCTGAGGAGCTTGGGTGGAAGCCGTGGCCAGGCTGTGGCTTCTTATTCCTTCCTTCTCTGCAGAAGCGTTTCCTATGTGCTGCAGGGAGGGGGAAATACACAGAAATTCACGAAATTCCCAGCCTAGGGGCTCAAGACGTCACTTCCAGCTCCATAGAGGAAATGCCAGCCACACTTGCTATTTCATTATAAGGAAGAATCACAGGTTAAAAGTAGGAGGCCTTAGCCAGGCCCCAGTGGCTCACGCCTGTAATCCGAGCTACCCAAGAGGCTGAGATCCAAGGACTGTAGTTCAAAGTTGGCCTAGGCAGGAAAATGTGTGAGACTTTTATCTCTACCCACCAAAAAGCCTGAAGTAGAACTGTGGCTCAAGTGGTAGAGCCCTAGCCATGACCAAACAAGCTCAATGACAGTGTCCTGGCCCTGAGTGCAACCCCAGGATTGGCATAAAAAAAGGGGGGGCCCTCTTCATGACCTCACCTTTAAGACACCAAGTCCAAGCTAATGGGCACTGTGAGGCCTGCTTCAAATTCTGCACCATTTCCTCTCTGGCAGAAATGATGTAAACAAACAGTGCCTTGAATCAGGCTATAAATCCTAAAGCCATTGCAAATTTACCAAAATCAATCAGCAAACCAAAGTCCCCTTTTCCTCCTTTCCCTGGCCAATACTTTACAGAGAGGATCTTCATAATAAAATTAGCATACTATAGAAGTTTAGATTATAAAATAGCCATGTGACCAGAGTGATATGTTGTAAAATCCAATCGATCTTAATGCACAAAACCATCCGATGGCACCTGATGTTAATAAGCTCACCTGTGCCAAGAAGTCTCCGAAGCCTGTCTTCTGTCTTCTGTGCCAAGGGACCATGGGAAGGAGGAAGAGCAATCCATTATTCCTGTACTCTGTAGGGCCCAGGAGAAAAAAAAAATAACTGAGATGGGACACAGAGCTTTGATTAGATAACGCACAAAAGTAAAATATTGGGATCTTTCAAGTGCACTGGAGCCATGGCTATGGCATTTATCTGAAATTTTAAGACAATAGAATCAGAAGAGCAACGTCAAGACAGTGGAAGAGCAAGCTAGAACGCAATACATTTCTGCTGATTGTGTTGATTTATACTTAACAACCAGCTCCTCAGGTAAAGAAAAACTCCATAGATACTTAACATACAGTTTGATTTTGATATAGTTTTTAACTTTTGTGGTGCTGGGAAAGAAACCCAAGGCCCTATGCATGTTACACAAGTTCTTTATCATAGAACTACACCCCTAAGTCTATACTTACACTATGGATAATACATAACTTATAGTATATAATTATATATAATGTTATATATACTTATTGATCTAAAGAGTATGTGTAAAATACAATTTATTCAGGCTATTCTCTATTCCAGTAAGGTTTGCTGATCTCACATATCTTTTATATTATACAGTACTATTTATATAAATTAAATTTTCACGTACACAGTCACAAAGTATTTTTGTTGAATTGTGTAAAACACTTATTTCTTCAGGCAACCTGTGGTCGCAGTTCAACTATGATGTGATAAATACAATTGCATTTTAACCTGTTTATTGTCAAAATATGACACATGATGCGTTCTTCATTGAAACAAATAAAAACTAAAAAGCAAGGAAAAAGCAAGTGTGGCCTGTGGCCTGTGAACAGGGAGCTCAGAAAGCAGGGCAGGTGGCCTGCAGAGGGAAGAGCCTGGTCTAGGGCCAGAAGGAAAGCAGACGACCTGCACAGGCCACCTGCAGTGGACATGGAGTTTCCACAGCCAGTGCCGGGACGGTGGCAGTGGTAAGGTAAAGCTTGACCAGAAGGGAAGTGGAGCCCTCCCCACTTAGGCGGGAGAAAGCAAAGCAGAGACGGGTGAGAAAGTTCCAGCTTTCTCACAGTGGTGCACTGGTGTCTTTTCACTTAGAGCATTTGCCTAGTGCCTCTCCCCTGTCTAACCAAGAAGGGATGTTGAAGCAGAGGTAGGCATGCCAACTGCAGAGCTTGCTAGCAGGACAGACTGGAAGGACAGGCCAGACTTCAGGAATGACAGAATTAAACCTCTCTGTGGAACCACATCTGCTCTGCAAAGCCCCTAAGACAAGGCTGGCCCATCCTCACTGGCTGGACTGAGAGGCAGTGTGATCTGTGACCACCGTGGTGGAGGGCACTTTTCAGGCTCCAGAGGTGACACTTGAGCCTCAGCGGACAGTGAAGGTGAAGGCCGGTGTCTGACCTTGCCTGGCTAGCCTTTGGATCTGCAGGGTCTTTCAAAGTCCCAGTGCCGAGGGCATGTCCCCAGCCCGTGGTGCTGCTGTAGGCGGGGAGCCTTTAAGAGGAGGAGTTCCGCAGGAGAAAGTTAGGTCACTGGGGCCCCCGCCCCTGAGGAGACCCCAGTGATGTCCTGTGTCATTTTTTTGCTTCCTGGAAGTCAAGGGTGAGCAGCTTCCTCTGCCCCGAGCTTCCACCATAACATGATAAAGGTAATAAATAATGGCTGGTTTCCTCAAGCGTTTTCTTGCAGCGGTAGTACAGCCATTTTTAACTTGGAATTCGTAGAGGAGAAGGCGTCAGGGGACATCCTCATGAGCAAGTTCTAGGTCATGATTTGGGCTAGGTTCTGATCTCAGTGCACCCTTTAGTCCCAGTTTTCCAGTCTGCATGGGCGCTCCAGGAGCTAACTAGTAGCCCACACCCATAATTCTAGTTACTCAAAGGGCCGAGATCTGAGAATCACGGTTCAAAACCAGCCTAGGCAGGAAGGTCCGTGAGACTTTATCTCCAACAAACTATCCCCCCAAAAAATAAAAATATAAAAATAAAAATGCCAGAAATGGAGCTGTGGCTCAAGTGGTCGAATACTAGCTGTAGGTGCAAAGAAACTCAGGGGCAGAGCACAGGCTCCGAGTTCAAGCCAGAGGACCAGCAAAGAGGGTGGGGATGGGGGAGTTCCTGAAGGAAGGAAGTTCATTATTGGCACACAATTTTTGCTCATTATGTGTCAGGCCCTGTTCTGGCTGTGAGTCACAGAGCGCTCCGTGGTCCTGATAAAGTGGCGGCTCCCCTGCGCTCTGATTCTGTGGCGCTGGGGTGAAGGGCTGGCCTGGGACAGGAGTGAGATGGGGATGTGAGTACATTTGCAAGTTTGAAAATGGGACGAGAAGCCAGGCACAGCGGCTCACACCTGTAACCCTAACTTCTCTGGAGGCTGAGACCTGGAGGCTCAGGGTTTGAAGCCAGCCTGGGGAAGAAACATCTGAGAGACTTCATCTCTAATGAACCAGCAAGAAATGGAGCTGGAGGTACGGCTGGAAGAGGCAGAGCTCCAACTATGCACAAGAAAGCCAAATGAGAGAACAAGGCCCTGAGTTCAAGCCCTGGTACAGGCAAGCAAGTGGGGGGGACGGATGTGGGGGGGGTGTCACCCCTGAGTGCAGCCTTGGGGACTGCTCCAGCTCAGCTGGCTTTACCCCTCTGCAAGAATGTCCTCAGGGCAGAGCTGCAGTGCTGGAGCTCATTGTCTAGATTGTACCTCCAGATTCACAGTGTTGAGCAGTAAGGGGCCTGGGATATAAATTATGGTACAGTGCCAGGATGGAGAGCAGGGTGGCCAGATTCAATGGCTCAGGAACGCAGCTTGGCTCACCTTAGTGGTGCCCACTTGGGCTGCACAGACTGGTGGCTTAGGAACAACTGAAATTTATTTCTCTGAAGACTGGGGAGTCCCAGGTGGAGGTGCCGGCAGGACAGTGCCTGGTTTGGGCTCAGAGCCGAGCCCCCAGATGAAGAGGTGTGCTCCAGTGTCTTATGCAAGGGCCCCACCCCCAAGACTGATGTCCCAAAGAGACACCATCTGCGTGGCACCTGAGCATCAGAGGAGGGTTGTTCTGTTTAGTTTTAATTTTGGTGCCAGTCCCACGGCCAGATCTCAGGGCCCGAGTGCTGCTCCTGAGCTTTTATTATTTTTTTCCTCGAGGCTAGCACCACTTGAACCATAGCTCTGCTTCTAGGTGTGTGTGTGTGTGTGTGTGTGTGTGTGCGTGCGCGCGTGCGCGCGCGCATGCACGCACGCATGTGAGTGTGTGCATGTGTGCATGCATCATAACTGGAGATAAGAATCTCAAAGACTTTCTTGCTTGAGCTGGCTTCAAATAGCAATCCTCAGATCTCAGCCTCCTGAGTAGCTAGGATTACAGGTGTGACCTACACGCACCCATCTTTAGCATGTGGCTTCAGTATGAATTTAGAGAGGACACATCCTCTAGCCCATAGCAGAGTGAAGTATCAAAAATGTATCATATGGTTCTGTTCTGCCAAACTTTTCTAAGTCATGGAGAAGTATGGAATTGTGTGTGTGTGTGTGTGTGTGTTTGTGTGTGTGTGTGTGTGTGTGTGTATCTTGAACTCAGGGCCTCATTCTCTCGCTTGGCTTTTGCACTCAAGCCTAGCTCAAGCCGCCCTCATTCTCTACTGTTTGAGCCACAGATGGCTTCTGGCTTTTTGGTGGTTCATTGGAGATAAGAGTCTCATGGACTTCTGTACTTGGGCTGGCTTTGAGCTGTGATTCTCAGATCTTAGGAGCTAGGATTATAGATATGAGAAAACAACACCTGGCTTGGTAATTTTTTTTAATATTGACTATATTTTCTGAAAGGGAGAAATGTCTATCAATTTTGTGATCTGAAAAAGAAAAAAAAAATAGAATTAGTCCTAATGTACCTCCCAAATACTTCTCTGAGAAGACTAGTTGAGGAAGGCCCCCATGGCTTCCTTTGGCTCAGGGCTAACCTGAGTGCCAGCCTTACTCACACCTGGTCCTTAACTGTCCCGCTGCTGGGAGCTGAAAGAACTGGGGTGAGGTGGAGTTGGCCAGCCCGGCCTGGGCCGGGTGTCTTCTTCTGTCCCACACAGGGTACTGCAGGAGAAGCTGCAGCGTTAGCCTGTGCGTCCTCCATGCCTGCACTAAGCTCTAGGCACTTCCTCCCTCACGGGACCCCTGGGGGAGCCCACCTGTCCTACCTGGGCTATTGCCTGGTGGGCGTGACAAGCCCCACCCCTCCCCTCCTCCTGGCTGGCTGGTTCTCTTTCCCCAGCTGTGGGACTCTGTACCTAAAGGGATTGGACAGACTCAGCCAGCTCCAAGTCTTCCCATTCCCGTGGGCTCGGCTTCCTGGGCGCCAGCCATCCCCAGTACCACCTTGGGCCTGTCCCCCTCACCTCTTTCCCATTAGCTCTTTGGGATGGAGTGAGGAGGGAGGAGGGTCATTTGAACCCCTTTTCCTGTACCTTCAGGGATTCACAGTTGATCCGAAGGTACCCACCTGCCAACGTGTTTTCATGCTTCCTTCAGTTTCAAGACATTTACAAGTGTGACTTGCGAGTGGCCTCTGTGTTTTTAATGACAAGGATGAACTTACCAGTGGATCAGGATGAAGCCCAGGTACGAGTCTCCAGAAAATCCTGGAGGACTCAGGGACGCAGCGAGTGCCTATTCCGTGTCTCTAGGTCACCACTTTCTCTCACCAGCCAAGCTGCCCTCCCGGGTGGTGACACTGACAGGACTGCCCGGGTGTAGGGCACGGAGTACTCACCAGTGTTACCAGGGGTGATGGTGGAGGAGGCAATTGGACCCCTGGTGTGGCAAGCCTGAGAGCCTGACTGACGAGTTTTGGTAATCCGGGCCCCTCCCAATGGTGGAGCCTGCCTAGTTTCTATCACCATAAATCATACTTCCAATGATCTGGCCCAGATCAGTGTTGGCTCCTCTTGGTGGCCTCTGTAACACGGATCCTCTTCCTTCCTTGCAACATGGAAGCAGGGCACCCAGCCCTGATAGATAACTGAGAGGAGAATCCTACCCACAATCTATGGAGAACTCCCCCAAATCGGGAAACTGAAGAAACACCCCAACAGGAAAACCGGCAAAGCCCACAGGAGAGGAGCTGGGAAGAGCTCACAGAAACATGAAGAGATGTCCAGGCCGGCTTGCTGGACAAATGGGAAGTGCAGCGGGCCTCGCAATGAGAAGGCACCGAGGTCTGAAAACGCAGGAGTGAGCCACCTGAAGCGCTGGCTGTGCGGAGAAGGCAGCTCTCACACCCGGCCTTGGAAACACCCTGCGAGCCGCTGGGCATGGTCCAGTTAGCAGGTGACAGGCAACTCCTGCCCTCAGCCACGTCTGGTGCGCACGGGAGAGAAGCCCAGGGCTGATGGCAGCTTGCTGAGAGACCACCCAGGCTTACCAAGTAAAGGGATAACAAATTATTATGTATTGGCAGAATACGACACTGCTTAGTGATCAGAAGAATGACTGAGAGACAGAGGTGGAGGGTGTGTTCTAAATCCTTCACAGGCTCCATAATCTCAAGAGCCTTTGTGGTTGTTCTTCTTCCAGTACTGGGCTTTGAACTCCCGGCCTTGTGCTCTACCACTGCAAGTGTATCTTCACTTCCAACTTTTTGAGTCTTAATTGGAAATAAGTCTCTTAGATATGTTTGCTTGGGATGACTTTGAACTGGGATTCTTTTGGTGTTGTCATTGCCAGTCCTGGGGCTTGAGCTCAGGGCCTGAGCACTGTCCTTGGGTTTTCTCAAGGCTGGAGCTCTTCCACTTGAGCCACAGCACCACTTCTGGCCTTTTCTCTGTATGTGCTACCGAGGAATCAAACCTGGGACTTTGTGCATGCTAGGCAAGCACTCTACCATTAGGCCATACTCCCAGCCCCTGAGATTCTTTTTTTTTTTTTTTTAATTCCATTTTTATTATGTTTAAGTAGTTTTACAAAGCTTCCTGAGAAGCAGGATCACAGGATCACAGGCTGTCATCCCCTGTGGTAAACCAAACTAACAGTTCCCACAGAGTTCACATGCTCATGTCTGCAGCTTGTAGCTTGTCGTGTAGTTTATGTGGAGGAAGAATCTTCCTATCTTTAATGACCCTCCTCCAGCTCTACAAACCAAAAAAAAAAAAAAGAAGGCTTAGAATTAGGTGACACTATAGAATAAATGCGTTTGACAGCCATCAACTATTCTACTCAATACACATTCTTCTCTACAGCCCATGGAACCTTCTCTGAAAGAAATCATGTCCAAAGACACAGAACAAATCTGGACAAATACAAAAAACTGGAAATAACTCCTTGTGTGCTATTAGATCAAAATGGAAGTAAGGTAGTGCTCAACAGCAGAAAGATACTACAGAAAGCATTCAAAGTCATGGAGACTAAATAACACATTATTGAATGAGATGTGGCTCATTGAAGAAATAAAGGAAGGAATAAAAAGTTCCTGGAAAGTAGTGAAAAACACATTCTTCCAGTACCTCTCCTATGCAGCCAAGGCAGTACTGAGAGGAAAATTCATAGCCATTATCACATCCATCAAAATGACAGAAAGTGTACAAATACACAGCCTTATGACATAACTCAGACTTCAAGAAAAAACAGAAGTAAGCTGAGCCCAAGAGTAGTAGATGGAGAGAAATGGTAAAGATTAGGGTGGAAGTTAATAAAGGGAGACTACCAAAGCCATACAAAGAATGTCAATGAAACAACAATAAAAATTGTGTGTGTACCAGTACTGGGGCTTGAACTTTGAGACTGGAACTGTCCCTGAGCTGTTTTGAGCTAAGTTAATGCTTTACCACTTCAGTCACAGCTCCACTTCTGGCTTATTTTTATTGTGACCCTCACTCCTCAGTCTCTATGTAACTAGGATTACAGGTGTGAACCACTGGTGACCAGCTACCAGAACTTGCTTCTTTCTTTCCCTCCTTTCTTCCCTTTCTTTCTTTCTTTCCTCTCTCCCTCTCTCACTCCTACATCTCCCTCTCTTTCTTTCTCTCCCTCCCTCCCTTCCTCCCTCCCTCCCTCCCTCTCTTTCTTCCTTCCTTCCTTCCTTCCTTCCTTCCTTCCTTCCTTCCTTCCTTCCTTCCTTCCTTCCTTCCTTCCTTCCTTCCTTGTTTTCTTTCATCAGCCTTGAGGCTTGAACTCAGGGCCTGGGTGCTCTCCTTGAGCTTCTTTGTACTCAAGGCAAGCCCTCCACTATGTTCACCTCAACATTATTTCCAACTTTTTTCTGAGTAGTTTATTGAAGAAAAGAGTCTCACACACTTTTCTGCCCAGGCTGGCTTTGAACCATGATCCTCAGATCTCAGCCTCCTGAGTAGCTAGGATCAGAGGCAGAATGGGTCTTTCTCTGGGTGCCTCTTCCGATCGCTCCCCTCTAGGACACGAGGTCCTTCCCCTCCCTTCACATAACAAGGAATTACAGGGCGTGTACTACCCAGCAGTAACTCTGAACCGGCGATGGCTTCTAAACGCCATCCCGCCCAAGTGCCAGTCGACAGGTACATCCCCACCTCTGCTTTCTTCCGTGCTGCTTGAATGCTTTGTTTTTTTACTTGCATATCAAAATGATAAATGTGAATCATGTCATCCCGTAAGAAAACGATCTACACAAATCAACAGCTGTGAGATGAAGAATGTTCTAAGGACACATCTCTCACTGGGGTCAGGCATAGTGCTAAACACTTCCACATGAATTGCTTAATTTAATCTTCTTAAAAACCCTGAGGTTGTGAACATTATGTCCCTCGTTTGAAAGATAAGAAAACTGATTACTGAGAAGTTATGAAATTTGCCCAAGGTTCCACTCACTCCTAACTGCCAAGGCTCCATTCAGACTCGAAGACGCCAGAATACGTGCTCTTGCCAGACTCCACCATGGTAAGAACTTAGACAAGCTGCCGTCCTCTGTGAGCCTGAACTTCCTCCACTGAAAATCAGGAGGCAGGATGGAATCATTTCCCAAGTCCCTGTCGCTCCAGAGCTGGGCACTGACCCTCCGGAGGCTGCGCTCCCACCATCTGCCACGAGATGGCCCACAGCCAGCTGTGTTTAGATTGTCATGGCTCCAGGACCCAAGACCTGTTTCCCTTCACTGGCTGACTTTGGCGTGGGAATGAAATGGAAACTTGTTCCCAGTAGTTACTAGAGTGTAGACACATGGCCTCCATCTTGTAGAGCCAAGAGCTGAACCAGTTGATCTGACAGTTGACAGCTGAGGAAATTCAGGAAAGCCTAGGAAAGAAAGCCTAGGATCTTTTCTCACCTGCTTCCATTCAGCTCCTCCCTGCGAATGTCCTCTTAGAACTGAAAGCAGATGTGTGCCATTAATGAAAGAGAGAATTCCATCACTAGCAATGCCAATCCCTTCTTCCGAAAGCTTATGAGACCTCTGATGGCTCCCACTGCTATGTGTGAAAATAGAACAAGGTAGACATGGCTTGCAGAGATGGACCGGTGGCTGCAATGTGTGGCTTCCCCGAGGGCACTTCTGGGGAAATACGTCCATGAACATGGACCAGGTACCGCTCTGGAAACCTGGGGCCGTGGAAGGACAGAATTGTGCTCAGCTAGTTGACTCTTCCCAGCTGGGAGAGTAGGAGATGGCCTGCCACGTCCCTACACTCAGAGACAAAGCCTGGGGAGTGGGCTTGGGCCACTGATAGCTGGGGACTTGGAAAGTGAAGGGAAAGTTTGAGTGGAGGATTCTTCCAGCCTAATGCCTCACTAGCGACAGGTGTGTGTGCGTGCATGCGTGCGTGTGTGTGTGTGCGTGTGTGTGCGTGTGCATGCGTGTGTGCATGTGTGTGTGTGTGTGTGTGTGTACACATGCTTGGTGAGAAAACTACTAGTGATAAGCACATATCAAACATTTCCAAGGAGGGCAGGTAAAGTTCAAGAAGATAAACAGATTTCCTTAAGGCACAAGTATCCCAAGTTCGAAAGCATTGCTACCTCTATTTCAAAGGCTCTATCAGCTCACATGCATTCTCCAAATTCTGGAAATATCTATGTGGAGATCAGGCCGCTCAGTTCTGGGGTGAGAAGTCGGACTTCACCTTGGCTGACCGCTGTCAGCAGTACAATGGTTTGCTCAAAAGAAAGAAAACAACATCGGCCACCCCCGGAGTTTACAGCTGAGAGTTTCCACTTAAATTCCGGTTTCCTGGTGGAAGACAAAGAAATGTTACTCTCTGAAATTTTCAAAAATTAAAATGAAATGATTTCTGAAGATAGCAAAGGAGATTTTTTTTTTCCCTCCCTCACATCAGCCAGGTCAACCCAGCTCTTGGAGAGCTGGAGAACAGCTCTGAATCCAGCAGCAACATGCTTGCTGGGTGCAATTAGCACTGAGTCAGGTTCGCATGCATGTTGAGAGTTGATAACTACTTTAATCAGGGCGCTCACTGTGTGAAGAAATCCGCACTTCTATTAACTAGAGATCAAGGACGGTGGGTCCCCAGAATGTTTATGAGCTTGGACTTTTGTCAGGCTGATCAAATAAATAATACTTTGGCTCCTTGGTGCCATCATCTCCCCTGGGACTGACTGTTCTTCCCATAAAATGTCAGCTCTCCTCAGCCAGAGAACAAAGCCCGCGGATAATTAGCTCAGGGAGGACTGAGACACCATCTGGTGGCCGTTTGCTATAAATCTGCCCACGATTCAAATGCCTCGCACAAAGTGGTCAGGGTTTTTGATTTGCTGGCTGCAGGGATCCAGTCATGAAGACTGACAGCTCTACCACCACCAAAGGCACATTTCTAACCTAAAATATGTAGTTCCAGCTTTGTTTGGGTATTTCAGGGCCGTCCAGGGCACTGTGTGTACAAGCTCTACCTCCGACCTATACCCCAACCCCAGACTTAGGGATTTTAGTCTCAAAGCCCGGAGAGGTAGCTCTCCTCTGAAATAATTTTACAATACAAGAGAAAGGGCAGGGAGGAGAAGAAGAAGAACAGTGTCTGAGTTGTGAGGATGCACGAAAGGCAAATATTCCCAAGAAAACTTGACATTTCTTTCCATGAATGTCCTCCAGTGAAACAGAAAAGATATAAAGCGTCTGTCTATCAGGTTCCGCTTCCTACTTAAAACTTGCTTCACAGACTGACTGAAGGCCATTTTACAGGACCAGTTCACCACAGACTTACCCGGCCCCCTGCCCAGCCTCTCGCCTTGGGCTCCTGACCACAAACTGGCCTTTGTCCTCTTTGGCAGATGGCAATGACTAAGTTCTGACCTCCCTTTGACATTTTGGATCAGTAGCTACAGAGCAAGGCTGTTCCTGAAGAGAGCCCCCACCCCTCCAAGTTGGCAGAATCCTCTCTTCTGCCCACTCCTCTCCCACCCTCCCTTACTCCATGGCAGCCCCTCCAGCACTTCTGTGAATCCTGTTCGAGCCTAAGGCTACAATTCCCAAAAATGTAATTTGAGGTGAGGGTGAGAAGCTGAGGCAGGGGCAGCATGCAGACCCTGCTGGAAGCCCTGCTACCAGTACAGAGCCCTGACTCCACACTGCTGAGGAGTAATAGCCAACAAGCTAAGTTTTGCACCCTATAAATGAATCTTCTTCTTTCTCCCTGATGCCCGAGCCCCCGTGTCCATGAACCAAGGCCCTTTTTTTTACCCCTTTATCCTACTGTGGTTGGTAGATCTGTGTTTAGACTTGCCTGTTCTGAACTAAATAGCTGGGAACATCTCAGAAAGGGGCACTTGGTGTTAATTAGCAGGAAGAAGATGGAACAGGATTCTGCTCAGGAGGAGCCTTTCACCTCCCCGTCTGGGGGAGGGGCAGAGGCCGGGGTGCAGCACAAGGTGCAAGCGGGCAGGGAGAAGTCTATCGGCTGCTTTCTCCTGCTGGGGACCAGAAAAGAGGAGAGGAAAAGGGTCCACTCCAAACACTTGCCTGGGCAAATTCTAGTAGGGAGCCCTCATTTGAAAATGGCACAGGTAAGAGCAGCCAGTCATTCACCATTTCTAGAGGCAGAGACACCTTGGTTCCAGTTGGCTGGGAAAAAAAAAAGAAATATAAGTGATATGGTGTTGAGATTTTTACATTGTTCTTTTTTAACTAAACATAAGCAACTAAGGCGATCCACCCTCACTAGCACTCACTGTCCCACAGCCCCTGTAGCTTGGACTCTGAATGTCCCCCAGAGGCCATGTTGAGGGCTTGGTCTCCAGCCTGCAGCACTCCTGGGAGTTGATGGCGCATTTAGGAGGTGGGGTCTGGTGAGAGGAAGTTGGGTCGTCAGAGGCATGTCCTAGGATGGAGTTACTGGCCTTCTAGTCTCTGTTTCCGGGCTGCCATGAGGTGAGCAGTCTCTTCGTACACGTTCTACCTACCATGACAGACTGCCTCACTGAAGCCCCGAAGGCAACAAGGTCAAATGACAATGGACTGAAATCTCTGAAACTATGAGCCAGAATCAGCCTGTAATTCAGCTATCTGGAGGTTGTTTTGTTTTGTTTGTCTGTCACAATGACAGAAACTCCTTATACAAGCTCCCACAGGGACTGCAGAGGTCACAGACTATTCAGAGTGGGGCTCAGGGACCCAGGATGTGAAGATGCAGTACAGTCTGAGTGCGCTGTGGCCTTGAGGTGGCTCAGAACTCCTTCCCACTTGAGATAGTGGGTGGGAGACAACCCAGCTTCTGATCTCATGACTTCTCCAAATCTAAGAACTCCCATAAGCTGTGCCATAGGAGTATCTGAAAGATGATCTCAGTCACTAAGAAAAGTGATGAAGCATTAGCATTACAGCCTGGCACTATCTTGACGGAAGAGACATCACTGTAAGAGAGGTTGGAAGAACCAGAGCATTATGTACTCAATTTCCCTAACCCGAATACCAGTTTCCCAGGACTTCAGAAAATGTGACTATATGTGGACATAGGGTCTTAACAGAGATAATGAAGCTCAAATGAGATCATTAGGGTGGGTACTAATCATATATGACTGTTGTCCTCATAAAAAAGAGGAAATTTGGACAGAGACACAGAGGGGAATGCCTGTGATGATGAAAATGTCCTTCTCTGTGCCAAGAGTAAGGCCCTCAGAAGGAGCCAGTCCTGCCAGATTCGTAGCCTCCTGGACAGGAAGGCGAGGCATTTCTGTCATTTGAACCATCCGGTCTGTGGTATTTTGTTACATCAGCCCTAGTAAATGAACACACAGGTTTGCACAGGTGCCTCTGTTGCTGTGGGTTATTATATGTTTGGCCAAACAGACTCCAGAATGCCTTCCAACCAACATTCTGATCCTCTTCCTTCAGGCCTATTAGAACAAGGGGAATAGCTGGCCACAGAGAACCTTAAAACAGGAGAGGGTATTTGTGTAACACATCACAGAGCACCTCTTTCCAATGACACCATTTTCCACAGCAGCTATGCCAGAGATGGGAATGGAACTACTACCTGGTTCTGAAGTCTTGTTTCAAATAGGGCATAGCTAGAATGTGAAACACATTTTAAAAAGAAGTCAGTAAACAGATTAAAGAGTATTTCTCTTCTCCCACCCCCACAGCCTTGATCTTCCTCCCGCCCAGCTCGCCTTCAAGTTCAGGCCATGTTATTCTTGTGTATTATTATTATTGGACAGAAGTGGTGGAGTCCACACCTTTGAACCCACCTCGTTAACCACATTCTCTAGTCATCTCTTTCTCACAGCTGTCATCCGTTCTGCGGGGTTTTGTATGGGGACGTGTGTGTGTGTGTGTGTGTGTGTGTGTGTGTGTGTGTGTGTGTGTGTTGGTGAACTCCGAGTATGTTTGCATGGCAGGTGTGGGCTTGTTTCAGAAGGAGGCAGAGGAAAGCATGTCTCCAGGGTGGAGACCAAGGCTGGCTTCTTGAGAGCCGGCAGAGGAACGTCTGGGGATTCTTGAGAGTGCCCTGTCCTACAACTAGAGCTTTTTCTTTGCAATCTGTGCATAAAGCAGGCATAAAGTAGCTGTGGAAAGTAGTAGACCTGAAATTTAGCAGGTCCAGGAAACATGCGTGTGTGTGTGTGTGTGTGTGTGTGTGTGTGTGTGTGTGTGTGTGTGTGTGTGTGTGTGTGGTGTGTGTGTGGTGTGTGTGTGTGTACATGCTAATCCCAGGGCTTAAACTCAGCATGCTGTCCCTAAGCTTCCTTCACTCAAAGCAGCTTGTTTAATGATATCACGCCTATTCCAGGAATGGGTTGATTAAGAAGCACCCCAGCAGTGGCAACCTGATGTGTAGCTCTGCACACCACTGTGAAAGACATTCAGGAGAAAGACCCAGAAAACATGTTTGAGGCTGACCTAATGTGACTTTCCACTCCTGGTGGTGGTGGGGAAGAGACTTGTGTGTGTGTTGGGAAAAGGGAAGAGCAAGGGGGGAATGGGGTGAACAGGTTCCTTTGAGGTCCCATCTGTGCTGAGTGACTAAAACCAAGGGTGAGGTAATGAAGAGTCTGCAGACTTCCAACTGCTGTAATTCTGCGTGAATAATTCTGATAATGACCCTTGACTCAGCAAGGGTGGCATCCAGATAAGCAGATTGCTGGAGCTTTCCTGTCAGCTTATGCTCGCAGAGTATTTGATTGCCATCTGACATGACGTAACGCCATATGGTGAAGGACAAGTCCCTGTTGGGTCTGCCGGGCTGCAGGAGAAATGATGACACAAGAGGCAGACTGTGTGGAAAAGGGGCCACTCTGGTAGCACCAGGCCTGGTTGTTTGGGCTCCCAGGCAATCTCTCTTGCCATGTCACTCTTGGTGGGTGCCAGGTATTCACCAACTCTTCCCAGGGCAGAAGCAAATCAGACAGAAGTCTCTACCTCACGATTTTCTCTTCTCCTTTCTTCTTTTGTCTGTCTTTTAAATTCTTTCTTTCAGTACTAGGATTTGAACTCAGGACCTCATGCTTGCCAGGCAAGGTTCTCTACCTCTCAACAATGCCTTCAGCCCTTTTTTGTGCAAAGTTGGCCAATGTGCTGACTATTTTTGAGACAGTGTCTTAACTCCTGCGGAACATGCCTGACTATGTTCAGAGTTCCTGTCATTTCTGAGATGACAGGAGAATGTTACCATGCCCAATTTTTTCCATTAAGATGGAGTCTCACTGACTTTTCTGCCTGGGTTGCCTTGGATGGTCCTCATTCTCTCAGCCTTCCATGTAAGTAGGATGACAGGTATATGCTTCCACGCCCAGCGACAAATTGAGAAGGGGTGAGAAGGGGTCTTACGTGTGTGCCTGTGCAGGCCTTAACCTGTGATCCTCTCATTCTCAGCCTCCTAAGTAGCGAGGATTACAGGCATGAGCCACTACAGCTCAGTTTTACTCCCCACCCTCCTCTGCTTTTTTGTGGGTCATGGAGCTTGAACTAGGCCTGGGCACCATCCCTGAGCTCTTCAGCTCAAGGCTACCACCCTACCCCTGGGCCTAGGCATTGTCCCTGAGCTCTTCAGCTCAAGGCTACCACCCTACCTTTGGGCCAAGTTCCACTTCCCATTTTCTAGAGGTTTATTGGAGATAAGAGTCTCTGGTTCTTTTGTGCCCAGGCTGGCTTGGAACCGTGATCCTCAGATCTCAGCCTCCTGAGTGAGCAAGGCTTACAGGGGTGAGCCACCACCCCTGACTGTTTCAGTTTCTTGAAGGAGACTTATATGCAGGGGAAAAAAGGTTGTTCTTATGAAATGCTGAACTTTTGCTTCTCAAAGCCAAAATTCTAATATCATTGAGTGCCCCGTATTCATAACAGTGAGGTTTTATGTTCCCTTTTCTCACACCTCTCTGCCTTCGGTAAGACCACTTCTCAGTTCTTTTAAGAGACTGGCTCTAGGTGCAGAGGTGGTGTTTTGTTGTTGTTGTTTGTTTTGTTTTTACTTTTTTGGGGACACAGGCTCTGGCTCCTACCAGCTGTGCTGACTGACCCCTCTTCCCCTCCTCCGGCCTCTCCCCCTCACCCGACCTGTTATAACTCCAAGAGTAGCACTGAGACTTCTTTCCACATGGTTTGGTAGTTATGTCAAGTGGAATTTAATCCTTCCAAATCCTTCCAATTATTTTGGACAAACTGTTAAAATTGTTAATTAAAATGTTAGTGTCAAGTTGCCATTATTCCCTGTGTGCGAATTCCCCCAGAGCCCAGGAAGGCTGCCTCCCTCCCTCTACAACTCTGCACAACTCAGGGAAAATCTAAGGCTTTGGTACCACGTCCATTTCTGCCTGAGCCCAAGGAGCCTTCCAATCATAGGCATGGGGCTTAAGGGGAAAAAATGCATTTTAAAAGACATCTTCAGGTGAAGAGGACATTCAGTAATTGAACTGCATATTTCTAGCACGTACCTTGCATGTCAGTTCAAAGCCTGCCTAAGCTATTGGAAAGGGGTGTCATGTTTGGGAGATGGGGTGTGGCAGAAGTAAGTTAGACCCTGCGGGAGTGCTCTCGAAGAGATACTGAGACCCAGATGCCTTTTTCTTTCCCTTTGCTTCCTGGCAAAGGGAACAGAATTTCTCCACCACATACTTCCACCACGATGTACTGTGTTGCCACTGGCCCAAAGCAAAAGAGCCAAGTGACCGTGGACAGAAACCCTGAACCAAACTAAACCTTTCTTCCCTCTAAGTTAATTATCACAGTGATGCTGGGTGCTGGTGACTCTTATCTTCAATAAATCACCAAAAAGCTAGAAGTGGAGCACAGAAGCTGGGGGATAGTGCCCAGATCCTGAACTCAAGCTCCAGAACTAGCATAAACAAATAAAAAGAAAGAAAGAAAACTGACTAAAGAGGTAGAATTTACAGATAGGAGATGAGAGGTCTTCAAGGAGGCAAAATCCCATGATCCAGAAGATGGGAGCCCCAGGCCTTTGGGAGAACATGGATCCATTTGTGAAGACATGAGAATTTAGACAGGACAGTTAAAGGTTTCTTGCACAGAGTTGGCAGCAAAGGGTCCAGAGCTATGAATTCTAATCGTTTGAGCTTTGAGAGTGATGGAGGATCAGAGAAAAGGCTCTGTCGGCTTCTACCACAAAGATCAGGTTCTTCATTCATTATTATTACAGTTTCTCTCTGTCTCACTGTCATGTGATCTCTTTCTGTATATATGTATGTGAGGAGAGAAACAGAGGTGTGTGTGTGCAAATGTGTGTGTGTATGTTCTGGTCTTGAACATGTTGAGCCTGTGTTTTCTCTCGAGCCTTGCTCCCAGCTTCCACGAACTATTATTGAACACCCATGATGGCTCAGGCTCTTCATTTGTTTACCCCACTCCTTTGAACCCTGAGAGGCACATGGCAGAACCACTTGCACAGTGGTAGAAAGAACTATAGTTCCCAGGAAACAAAGTCCTTTGTATGTATCCAGGAAGATAGGAAGAGGGAGCCAGAGGTCAAACTGAGGCCCGCAGGAAATGTTCTTCCCTGGTTTTGCTGTAGAACATGGAGTTGTCTGTCTGAACCAAGGTGGTGGCCTTAGGCAGGAAAAGGAAAAGAAAGATGTGGAGAAAACGTGAAGGACAAACTGGTGAAGCTGAAGTTGGGAGGTCACTGGAAAGGAATCAAGTAGAGTTTTATTATGGTTTCCTAGTGAGATCGTCTTGTTGCTTTTCTGCTAGCTCTTTGCAGAGAGAAAAAGGTTTGATAAATGACAGAAAGAATTAGATCAATTAGATGAGGAGGAGGGACAACCAAAGTGATCAAACAAGGCATTCACTGAAGAGAAAATACAGGAGCTGAGCTTCAAGAAATGGATACAGCTTTGAATGCCCAGGAAGTAAGTAAGAAGGTGGCATAGATCAAAGTCTCTACACCTTGGCACTGCTGACATGTGGCTTGGTAGTTCCTGGCTATGAGGAGCTATCCTGTGCATTCTAGGATATCCAGCCTCATCTCAGACTCTTGCCCACTAGATACCACTCCCAAGAAAAATGGTCCCAGAAAATGCTAAATTCTCCCTGGAGGGCAACCCTGGTTGAGAGGCAGTGCTTGGAGGAATAAAGAGACATCTGTGTCTGGCTGTGTGGAAATGTGTTCTTTGGAACAGTGGTATCTTGTGAGATAAGCAGAATTCATGGTCAAAACCAGCATTGAGAAAGGCCACATAATATGCCACTCACAATGTATATTCGAATAGTAAAGGCTTTGACAAATTGTTCCCCCCCCCCAAAAAAAAAAAGCTGTTGGGCTTTGGTTAAATTTAATTACCCCAGAAGGCTTTTTTTTTTTAATGAAGAAACAGTATTCTCTTCCTAAAGGGCACTATTGTGACAGGATACAGCTCAGAAAATGACTGTGTGCGTGACTGAAATAGAGGATATGCAAATGATTTAAAGTGGAAAAAGTAGAGAGACATTCTAGAAAGAGGTTTGCAGGGCTTGGGATGAAGATAAGAAGACCGAATCTTACTTAGTCAGCTGTAGGTAGGGAACCAGCAGGTAAAATTATTCAGATGGTGCTTTTGTTATTCACTCAACACATATTAAGCAACATTAACCTAATAGTGATACAGAGAGGAACAAAACACCTTGTGTTACTGCAAAAATTACTTCCTAGGGGAAGGAGGAAAGACCACATGTAAATAGTCTTTTGGAGATTAATAGAACATGCCTGATTTATTGGAGAGTAGAACAGGAAGAGAGTCAGTGATGGCTGTAAAGTTTTGGGCTAAAGTTAATGGGAGCTTTTTGGTACATTTAGTGGAAGATAGGAGAAACAACAGATTTGATGGGGAAATGAACTCATTTTGGACATGCTGTGTTGGAGATGTTGGCAGGACATCCAAGGAGTAGATGGAATTATGAATCAGAAGTGAAAATGGGAGTGGAAATATACTTTGAGATGTGTGCTAGTCAAATGTGCGTGTGTGTGTGTGGGGGGCACAATATCTGCAAAGCAACTTAAAGGAGGAAAGATTTGTTTTTTAAAATTTTAATTCTAATTTTTTTCCCAGTTCTGGGGCTTGAACTCAGGGCCTGAGCACTGTCCTTGAGAAAGCTCAAGGCTAGTGTTCTACCACTTGAACCACAGCACCACTTCCAGTTTTTTCTGTGTATATGGTACCGAGGAATCGAACCCATGGCTTTGTGCATGCTAGGCAAGCACTCTATCACTAGGCCAAACTCTCGGCTGAAAGGTTCATTTTGACTCCATTTCAGGGCTTTCAGTTCAGCATGGTGCAGAGGACATGGCAGCAAGGGCATGGTAGAACAGCTCACCTCATGGCTGACAGGAAGCAGAGTGAGAGAGCGAGACCAAGAGAGAGAAGGGGGGGGAGAGTCTGTTAGCTTCTTTGTCTTCTATTTATTTATTTATTTATTTAGTTAGTTAGTTAGTTATTGCTAACCCCTGGGCCCTCTGTCTCTGGAGTGGCTGCCACTGTCAGGGCGGCTTGCCCATTCTTACTGGTTGCTCTGGAAGCTCCCATTTCCAGGGGTGTGCTTCATTACACTACTGAACCCAAGCTGATCAAGCCGAGAACAAGTTTCACCATCGCAAGGTGTTATCTTCCTTGAGGGTATCAGTTGTGAATGCGGCAGGCAAAAGGAGGTGATGAGAAAAAAAGAAAAGAGAACAGATACCTAGAGTGCACCTTCACCAAGAGAGTAAAAGGGGCCTCTTAGAGAAGAAAAAGATCCAAGGAAAAACAATGCCACAGAAGCCAAGTGTCGAGAGGCACATAGTAGGCAGGTATGTGAACACATTCCTATAGTCCTAGCACTGAGATGCTGAGGCAGAATGATTACAGGTTCAAGGATTGCCTGGACCAAAGAGTGAAACTATCAGAAAGAGGAGTGGGGGAGAGAGGAAGAGAGAGGGAGAGAGAGAGAGAGAGAGAGAGAGAGAGAGAGAGAGAGAGAGAGAGAAGAAGACAGAGACAGAGACAAAGAGAGACAGAGACAGAGAGACAGAGACAGGGAGAGACTCAGAAATCATTGGCAATATGTTATCAAGAAAACGAGGAAGATGGGTACTGAGACGAGGCCTCTGGACTTACAGTTCATAACAAAGGAAGCTTTTGAAGCGTTGCTTCAGTGGGAGGGGCATAGAAACTGAATTGGAAGAGGTGAAGAGGTGGTGAAGAAAGAAGACAGTGAATACTGATATTTTTAAAAGTTGGTCATCATTGTTTAAGACATTATCAGAAGGCAAATGGAATAAAACAAGCATTGTTCATTTGCCTTAGGATGGGGAGATTTGAACATGTTTCCTTATTTTAAAAAAATAAGGAAATTGAGAATATTAAGAGATTGGAGAGCAAAGAGTCATTCAAAAGGAGGAGTCAAGTGAGAAGAGATCAAGAACAGAGATTGTCTGGCAAGAGAAGAGAGACACACCTTCCTCTGGGGAGAGGAAGTGAAGGAAGAAAAGACAGATAAGGAACCAGCAAGCTTGAGATAGAGGTTTCAACAAATTCAGACCCTAATAAACTCAGAGATCTAGGTCACAGGCTGGCAGCAGGGGAGGCAGATGTGGAGTTAGACACTTGAGAGTGTAAATAACGAATGAAAAGGATACAGAAGAGGTCTTGGGGTGTGGCTAAGAGGTAGAGCATTTGCTTACAATGCAATGGGCTTAAATCCAGTGCCACAAAACATAACTAGAAATACAGATGAGTTAAATGAAGATGGGAATTTTTTCAGATGTCTTTTAGACATTTGGATATTCTGTGCTGCTGATATGCACACTAAATCTTTTACTAATTTTATAGCTCCCTCCACTTTTCTTTCTCAGTAACTTAAAGAGCCACTTTACTCATTCTGCGTGAGCTCTTTGTTTGAACTTTTTACATTGCACATCTCTTCCCTGAGCCCACTGCTTGCCTTTGTACTATCCTCAAATGGTAACTTCTGATGAACTAGACATTATTTATTTTAATATATTCTAGCTCATAAATGTATCCTCTATTGTTAGTGCTTTTCATGTCTTTCTTTAAGAAATCTTGTATACTTTACTGCCACAGACATTTTCCTATGTTTCCATTTAAAAGTATAATTGCTTTACTTTTTACACTTTAGCTCTATGATCTAGCCCAATTAAAAATAATTTTGTTATTAAATAATAACAAAATAAGCTGGTCACCAGTAGCCTATAATTCTAGCTACTCAGAAGCTGAGATCTGAGGATTACCGTTGGAAACCAGCCCATGCAGAAGAGCCCATGAGACTCTTATCTCTAACGAGCACAAATCTGGAGTTCAAGTAAAACAGTCAAACGAGAACATGAGGCCTCAACACCAAAACTAAACACAAAAAACTAAACCAAACCAAACCAAACAACTCTCGTGTGAAAAGCAAAGCAATAGCACACTTCCAGAAAAATTGACAAACCACACAAAGAACTAATTCCTAAAAAAAAGAAACAACAGGCCAAGAAATACAGAAATATATTCAATATGTGTCATCATTTACAAAAGGAAATTAAAAACTTTTGTATAGAAGTCCATCAGATTAGCAAAGTTTAGAAGAGTCTAAGAGCCTGACATTGGCATGCATTTGGGGAAATGAGATGATCATACTCTGATGCTGAGATTAGTAAAACAATCATCTATAGAAAACTTTAAAACAAACTTCGCTGAGCACCAACGGCTCATACCTGTAACCCCAGCTACACAGTATGCTGAGATCTGTGGACCACAGTTCAAAGCCAGCCAGGTAGGAAAGTCCATGAGACTCTTATCTCTAGTTAACCACCAAAAGCCTGGAAGTAGAGCTGTGGCTTAAGTGGTAGCGAAAAACTCAGGGAGGCACTCAGGCTCTGATAAGTCCCAGGATCAGCGCACCCACCCACCCATATACCACCTAAACTAAACAAAAACTATCCTTTCGATCATCTAATTTCTAGAAATTTGCTTTAAATAAATGATCAGAACAAATACCCCAAAGACATCGCTGAGCAGTCTGTGGTAGTGAACAGAAACAAAATTTTCACTATTAGGGAATGATTTGGGGAACTGGCTAATTAATTATGATAGTGAAAGAATAGTTGTTAATATTTTTTCCGAGAAAGACTGATGAATGAAAAAGTTACCAAAAAGACAAATATTTTCTCTCAGTGTAGGTCTACTTATAGACACACACACATACACACACACCCCGCATAATACACCAACACATACACTACACACATACACAGGTATTGGCCAAGTTTTCAGACCTCTCTTGAGGTCTTTACCAGATTGAATTCAGTCTACCACTGCTACGAACAGAAATCTGTTCTACTCCAAGCCCATCCATTTAAATGGTTGATAGCATTTGAAAACATCTTGGCAGATACATGCCCTTTGCTATGTGACCAGATTTCTGAGCATCATGGTCTAGTCAGGTTGACATGGAAAATAAACCATCACATGCATCCAGTGTTCCTGTTCATTGTCACTCTCTACCACATTTCAAATCTCCCAAAACAAAAGCTGATGTTTTCATTTTAATTAGCAGCTAGGCACTGGCAACTCAGAAGATGACAAGCAAGAGGAAACAGAAAGCATGATAGAATCTGGGCCCCATTAGATGCTGCTTCCAAGAATCACACAGTTCTGGTCCAGGAAGGGTGAATACACCACTTAGATGAAAACCTGAATAACTGGAAAGTTTGACTTTCATTCACGTGGTTCCTGCCAGTGTGGACATCTTCCTGCACTGGACATTTTCTTTAATGAGTAAGGAAGTATGATGTGCTGTCTCCAGGCACGCCTTCCCTGACCCACAGCCCAGCACCCCAAGAAAAGTCATATCCCCCCCGTGTGACTCCTCATTTGCACAGGGCACCCTCCAGCTAATCTGGAAGTTTGGTTCTAAGCCAAGGGAAAGAGTTATATAACTCTGAAAGTTTAAACTTGGAGAAGCATGCAGGCACATGCACACCACACACACACAAGCCCAGTTTAAAGGACTCACGACCACAACACAGAATTCCCTTTCCCTATTTTATTGCCTACTAAAGCAATAAGATGTGTTAATTATTACATCTCCCTGTCTCCTGGCTGTCCAAACAGCCATGTCATCAACCTCGTTAGCCAGGGCCTGCCCACCCCCCAACATGGAAGTGTATGAATGCCTCTGTTCACTTCCGTGTTTTTTCCACAGGACATGGGGGAAGGGGGCGCCTGTGTGTTGAAGAGGTTCAGAGGCCTTGCTTGAGGAAGTGCCACCTTGCCCGAGGTGACAGAGGGCAGGACAGAGGCCCCAGCAACAGGGCCCAGTGTCGGTCTTTCAGAAAGCTGGCAGGGCCAGAGATCCAGGAGTGCCAGCAGCCAGAGGCGGCTCTCCAGCTCAAGAAATGCAGCAAGAGGGAGCCTTGCACTAATCCCTGTGAGAAACTTCCAGAGAGAGAGAGAGAGAGAGAGAGAGAGAGAGAGAGAGAGAGAGCGCAAAGGAGAAAGGCAGGAGTCCAGCAGCCAGAGCCTGACAGCCGTCTGGGGAAGTTAATACCATTGCCCACTCATGGGCAGCGGGTCATGGGTGGGTCGGGAGACAGCCAGGAACCAGAGTTGCTGCGCTCAGACCCTTCACCCTGCACACACCAAAGCAATCTGGGCAGCATCTCCTCAAAGTCTCATGTGCACAGCTGCCCTTGGCCTGGTGGCCCCTGGGGTTATCAGCTTCTGGAGAATGAGGCTGGTGGCTTAGCTCAGTGGCGAGGAGTGCATTTTACTTCAGCAGAATAAGAAAATAAGGACAATGGACTAAGCTTTTCTAAACGTGCAGTGGTGTCTCCTTACCCTCAGGTTTGGTCTAAAGACCCCAGTGGATGCCCGAAACTACTGATAACAGTGAACTCTATGAATAATATACTTTTTCTATACATACATATCTGTGATAATGTTATAAATTTGGCACAGTAATAGATTAAGTAATAATAACATAGGAAAATGGTTACATAGGAAAATTGTTGCACTGCAGTGGATGGCAAAGGAAGCCGCTCAGCTCATGGCAGCTAGGAAATGAAGACAGCCAGAAAGAGAGGAAGAGTTTTGGGGGTCTCGATTCCTTCCTCGAGGGCATGTACCCCACTGACCTAACTTCTTTCCATCAAACCCTGCCATCGTTTAGTAGCACCCAAAGCTTAGGACTAAGTCTTTAGATTATAAACCTATGAGACAAACCATGACAGACATCTTGTTATTACAATGTATATGAATTTACGAGAGTTGCTGTAACCAAGGGCCACTGGCTAAGTGGCTTAAACAATTGAAATGTAGTTCCTTATCGTTCTGGAGGCTGTATATCTGACTTCAAGGTATTGTCAAGGCTAATTTCTTCTGAAGCCTAGCAGGGAGAGTGTGTTCTGAGCTTTTCTAGTTTCTTGTAGTTGGCTGGCACTTGGTGCTTCCTGGATTGCAGCTGTCACCAATGGAGTTTTTCTGGTATGTCCATCCTCACCTCACATGCCATCTTTTTATAAGGACAACAGTCAGATTAAATAAGGCTTCTTCCTTCTGCATCCTATTTCCAAATAAGACACATTCTGAGGTACTGGGTTTAAGACTTGAACAAATTATTTTTTGAGGTGAAAGAAGGAGGCAGTTCAACTCAACGTGGATGACAGGATTTTGTCAGTTATGATTATTGCCATTGTTGCTGCTTTTCTACTACTAAATTTGTTCCATGTGCCAGATAGACCATCACCAAATGCTGGGCTGAATGACAGTATCCTAAGTTCATCTCACCATCTTCTGTTGGCTGCCCCTGCTGGATGAGCCCGAGGGCTCATTTCTTTCTTCTGCTACTGCAGCCATTACAGATGGCATTACCACCTCCATCCCCTGGCCTCTACCACATTTTCATCAAATTTCACCATCTCTCCAACTTCTGCCATGCACAAATGGAAGCTATATTAATCTGTTTTGTGTTGCATATAACAAAAATTCCTGGAGTTGGACCCTTCATGAGGAAAAGAACTTTTACTTGGCTCACAATTCTGGTACTGAGAAGGTTCAGACAATGTGGTGCGAGTGTCTTGGGCAAGGGCCCCCTGGATGTGTCACAGTATGGGTGAAAAGCTGAAAGAGAACTGGTCCCCTGCAGAAAAGGAACTGGAGTGGTCTTGCTTCATAACAACCTACTTTCACAAGAACTAATCCATTCTGGTGAGTGGAGACTGAGACCAGCGTTGGTCTATTCATGAGCCCTAGCCCTAGGAGATTTCACTATCTCAAAACCTCTGCACTGGAGAGAATGCTTCCAGCACATGACCAAGCCATGTCCAGACACGGCAGACCTCACCCTAGCACCGTGCCAAGGAAACAATGAGAACCTCTGGGAAGAGTGAAGCAGCTACCAGTCGTTCTTCACATACTGGTCAACGGCCCTTTACACACACATCCCAGCTTCCTGCAGGCATCTTGTCTGTTGCTGGCCTGGCTCTCATACAAGGTGAACTTGCTTTTGCCATCCCTGCTCTTCCTCAAGGTAGTGTGCCAATCTTTCTGTTATTTTTCTGTTCCAAAAGAAATCCCATTTTAAATGCATGAGAGGAGTTTACTAATTCAAGGAGAGTCTATCTAGCCTTATGTCAACAGGATAAAGTAATCACTCACTATGGAACCTTTGTTCAGTAGTTTTCTATGTGTCAGGGGGTTTGCTTAAAGAGGGAGGGCACCAAAATGGGGCTTTGTAGCCTAAAACCATGGGTGTGATCCCCAGAGGAGAGGAGGTGATGACAGGCGCATGCAGGCCATTGACTTCTGACTTCTATCAAGCCTGGTCCTGCCACATCTTTCATGACTTGGAGACTGGGCTCTTCCCTCCCTGCAGGGCAGCCACAGTGGCCCATGAAACGGAAGGTGGGCATTCTAATCTACCCCTCCAGAGCTGTGAGGCCCAAGACTCTGGATGGAATCCCACCCTGCAGCCCACACCATCCTCGTCTTGGGCTCCTCATGAGAAAGAAGCTGGAGTTGAATTTCTGAGCCCAGGTGAACTCCTCTGAATCTATGTAGGCTTGGAAGGAAGAGGAAATAGAAATCTTTTGCTTCCATTTAAAAATTGCTAGATTTAACAAATAAAAATACAAGGTATGCAGTTAAATGAGTCTCACAAGTGACAACGTGGTGGTTTTTTTTTTTTTTTTAAAAAAAACATTTAACTATCTTAAGTGCACAGTTTCCTAGAGTTACATTTATTTGTATCACAACAGGGCTTTATAGAAACATATTCTAGACAATATTTCAAATATAGTTTTACTAAAAAGTAATTCTTTGTTTGCCTAAAATTTAAAATGTCCCTGGCTTAAATTTGTTTCTGTATCTGTTTGTCTTACCAGTTTTGTGTTTCTATCAAAGGGAAAGAGCTCCTGTGGAGTTAAGGTTTTCTGGCTCCCTGACCTTCTGCGAGGGAGATCTGAGATCTGAGGCTCAGATGCTAACAGCTGAAGAGGAGACTGAGCAGACTGAACAAAACCCTAAAGCAGGAAGGGCATCCTTGTCACACTTGTCCTGTCTATTTGTCCCTTTGTCCCTCCCTAGACAAGACCTTCCTTCTTGATGGCCAGTTAATCCTCACAGAGTGCTAACCCTGAGGATAAGACATTAACCACCAGCACACTCAACAAGCGAGCCCTTCCTAGCCTCCCCCACACCCCATAATGACCATAGTGACAAGAAAGAGGTGGCGACCTGGCCTGGCGATGGCAGCTATTTCCTGTGTGGGTAGCGTGTGGCTGCTCCCACACCTGGGGCCATGCTGGAGATGCTCCTGCTGCCAAGACCTCTTACCTTGCTATCGTTGAGATAAAGAAGATGATCACCAAATCTTCTTGAAAACTCCTAGGTCATGTTTTGTTTCACATTAAACCTAAAATATAAATATATATATGTAGGTGTATACAAATTCATGTGTATGCATATGTCCATATGTGTATGTATGTATGTATGTATGTATGTATGTATGTATCTATCTATCTATCTATCTATCTATCTATCTATCTATGTGATAATCCTTTCTGAAACCACAGCAACTACGTCCGTCAGTGTCAACACAACCTCCATGTTCACCTTTCTATGAGGCCACGTGTGTACACACGCAGACCTTCTAAGAGAAGACCCACAGTTCTTTCAAAACTTTTCTCAGTGCCCTAAATGACTGAGGTTAACGGAGAGCCTCGTTACAGTGAAATAAATGGTGTCTGGGTACTACTAAGTAAATGTCTTGGTCCTCTGGGTAATGGTTCTAAAGACGGAGTGCTGGGCTACAGCTAAGTGGTACAATATGTGCCACCTGAATCCAGAACAAGACCCAGCACAAGAATGAAAGGGAGAAAAGAAGGGAGGAAGACAGGAAGGGAAGGGAAGGGAGAGGAAGGGAGGAGAGGAGAGAGCAGGACAAGAGAGGGAAAGAGAGGGGAGGGAGGGAAGGAGAAAGAAGAGAAGAACTAATTCTTGAGAAAATGGACAGGAAACAAGATGGAATCCCCCACTATGGCATCCTTAGCTTTCTTGCTTCCACCTCCTCTGCCCCCCCCCCGCCCCCCACAGAATGGCTCCAGTGCCCAGCACCTTGCACCACAGGCTGGCTCATCTCAGGATTAGAAAGGAGAAGTCTAGTGGCCATTGTGGGTGCTGTCCCCCCTTCCCCCCCAGTCTTAGTCAGAGTCCTGCACAGGCCTGCCTCTGCCGGCAGGGCGGCAAGATGAGCCCAGACTGCAGCCCTCCACGGCGGCTCCCCTGAGCTCTGTAAAGAAAGACTTCATTGTAGAAAGGATTTGATACCAAAGTCAAAGTGGGCAACTCCCTCCTCTGTGCTCCCTCCTTTGCTTCTTCTTTCTCCCCTCCACTCATGTTTCCTGTCATGCTAATTGTCTACATTGAGTGAAAGGACTCTCCCAGCCTCCCACCTTCCTGGTACCCTCTCCAGGCAGAGTGGTGCAGTGGACAGGGCACTGGTGGAGAAATCAGGAGTGTTAGAATTTAAATCTGAACACTGCTGTGCAAAATGGAGCGGGTCCCTGAACCTCTGTTTCCTCACCATTAGCCCAGGGCTGATCACGTGAGCCAAGGTGAGCTCAGACCTTAGTATCCTGTCTAGTCCCTGGTGGCTTAGTGAGTGGCCATTCCCACAGCAGAGCAGAAAGCAAGGGGAGGCCCTTGGTGTCCCCCACAGCTCAGCTGTGAATTTAGGCAAGCTCACAGCTTTGACCTCACTTGGAGTCATTCAGCAAGCTTGGAGATCCATTAGAATGACCTTGGAAGACTTGGACACCCTATAGAATTGCCTAAAAAGCTTCGAAAACCCAGATGCTCAGGCATTTCCTCTGCTCCATTCCATCAGAGGTTGGGGCTGCTGGGCCCCCAGGAATCAGTGGTTGGTAAAGCTCTCCAGGCAGTGCCATGCTGAGGGCCAAGAAAAATGCATTGCAAATGAAGCTGAGCCATTCGCCACCCAGGGTGCTTTCTTCTGTTTGAGAGATAGGACAGATCATCAGAGTGACATCACACACACACACACACACAGACACACACACACACACACACACACACACACGTACACATGCACCACTCACCCCCACAAGTTTTAATTACAGAGGCCACCAGGAAACAGCCCCAAATCAAGAAGCCCAAATGCCAGGTGACTGGAAGCCAACCAGAACATTTCTGGCTTCAAAGGGAATCCAGGCCTTTCTGGAAACAAGTGGGAATGGCTCTGTCTGGAGCCCAGAACTTGGGAGCTCTGGTTTACTGTCCCCCCCATAAAGCCCGGGGCAGCTAGCAAGTGGCCAGTGGCATCACCTCAACACTCCTGCTCCCGGCTTCTATTTAAAGACTGTCCAGATGCATCCACTAATGACCTCAGGAAATACTGAGCGGGCCCCAGGCTATTTACCTTTCTACTCAGGAAACAGGCAGAGAGGTCAGCAGAGCCCATATCCGCTCCTCCCCAAAGACTAATTATACAGATGACATATATAAAAGAGAGAAAAGGAAAAATACACACTCACACGGAAAACACCAGACTCCATAGGGAGCCCAAAGGTGGGATTTTTCCAGAGACTACCAGTTTTCTCTATGTGTTTTTCTGTCTGTCTGTCTCTGCCTTTTCCTCTGTCTGTCTCTCTCCCTCCACTCCCCCTCCCCCTCAGGGGCAGCATCCAGGACTTGAGTTCAAGTGCTAGGGCCAACACACACACACACACACACACACACACACACACAGTTTTCTCATCCTATAACATCCAACATGCTTCCCCAGCATTCTAGCTAGTCATTCTTCCAAGACCAACCCAAGGAGGTAACTGGCCTGGGCCAGTGGATTGTCATCCCAGCCAAACACTAGCTATCCTGACCAGATAGCCCATTGTTCCCAAGAGAAATCAGAAGTGTCTGTTGTACTGAGAATTTGGTGAGAATTCTAGCAGTTGCTTTGCTGGGGGGAGAGGGGAGGCATGAAGAGACAAGAAGTGTGTGCATGTGCATGTGCACATGGGTCCCTGTACTGGGGCTTGAACCCAGGGCCTGGACACTGTCCCTTAGCTTTTTCACTCTTTTACTTGAGCCCCATTCCCCTTCCCGCTCTTTGGTGGTTAATTGGAGATGAGTCTCATGGAATTTCTTGCCCAGGCTTTGCACAGTTGGTTTCAGATCTCAGCCTCCTGAAGGGTAGGATTACAAATGTGACCCAGCAGCTTCTAACTAAATCCCACCCATTTTTAATGTGACATTTCTCTATTTTTTTACATTTTTATTTTATTATTAAAGAATTTATTAACATTGATTTTTACATTATATTTCAAATGACATGTTTAACAAACAAGTGTTCAAGAAGGGAATCTCTATACACAATTACTGGCACTTAGTTACATTTTTGAGTGATTTTTTTCCATATATTTTTGTTGTTTGTTTAGTTTTGTTTTCATTATATGGCTTATGTTTACGTCATATTTTAAATGACAAGTTTAACAAACAAGTGTTCAAGGAGGGAATCTCTAATTATAATCTCTGGGACTTAGTATTTAGAACTTAATCAAAATTAGGCTAAGGGTTTGTATGTCATAGAAACATATCAATTTATGAAATAAAACATTATGTCTATGGAGTCATAGGTTTTTATGTCTATATAGTTATGCTTGTATTTCCATTACCATGTCCGTAGCTTTGGGTATGCAGTTATTGAGTCCTCGCTCTTGTACTGTTTGGTTTTAATAGCCGCATTTTAAGGATACCATGCGCCTTTTGTACCTTAGGTCTTGACTTGTCTCACTCAACATGATTCGCTCTAGATTCATCCACTTCCCTGCGAATGCCATTATTTTATCTTGTCTGTTACATTTCTCTATTTTTTCAACATTGTCTCAAGTGTTTTGCAAACATTTCAGTTTATAAACAATATCTAGAGTTTGAATTCACATGTGAGCTGCCAGGTTGCAAATTTTGGTCCAAGTTCAATCAATTTTCATATATCTGTATTCTCCTAAGAATCAAGTTCATGACTCTATATACACTTAACCGACAGATTGCCTCAAACAGCAAAAGGAAATTTTAATCCAAATTATTAGAAGAAAATAAGTATATTCTAAAGCTTAATATATTATTTTCATATTTAGAAATACACTTAAATATGGTGGTATATATTGGGTCCTCTGTTACAAAATATTCAACAATGTTTTCAGATGCTAGGGGTAGTAACTCATGCCTGTAATCCTAGCTAGTCAGAAGGCTGAGATCTGAGCATGGTGGTTCAAAGCCAGCCTGGGCACTACAGTCTGTGAGACTCTTATCTCCAATTAACCACCAGAAAACCAGAAGTGATGCTGTGGCTCAAGGGGTAGGGTGGTAGCCTTTAGCTGAAGAGTTCAGGGACAGTGTCCAGGCCCAGAGTTCAAGCTCCACAAGCAACCAAAAAAAAAAAAAAGTTTTCAGGTCTTGCTATATAGTCCTTGGATGGTCTCAAACTCCTGATCCTTCTGCTCAGCTGTATTTATCATGTGCACATGTGTTCATGTGTGTATTTGTTATTAGAATTTGAACTCAGGGTCTGGGTGCTGTTCTCTTACTTTTTTGCTCAAGACTGGAGCTCACAGGTTCACTTACAGCTCTTTGATTGTCAGCTGGAGAGATGAGAGTTTCATAGACTTTCTTGTCTGGGCTTGAACTCAGGGCCTGAGCACTGTCCTTGGGCATTCTCAAGGTTAGAGCTCTGCCACTTGAGTCACAGCATCACTTCTAGCTTTTTTCTATGTATGTGGTACTGAGGAATCGAACTCAGGTCTTCGTGCATGCTAGGCAAGCACTCTACCACTAGGACAAACTCCCAGCCTGGGCTATTCTTTTTTAAAAGAGCTGACTTATTCTTTCTTTCCCCCCTCCATTTCATTAGCCTCTGCTTCTATCTTTTTTTTTTTTTTGCCAGTCCTGAGCTTGGGCTCAGGGCCTGAGCACTGTCCTTGGGCATTCTCAAGGTTAGAGCTCTACCACTTGAGCCACAGCACCACTTCTGGCTTTTTGCTACATATGTGGTACTGAGGAATCGAACCCAGGTCTTCGTGCATGCTAGGCAAGCACTCTACCACTAGGCCAAACTCCCGCCTGCTTCTATCTTTTTAATTTCTGTATATTAAGTCTTAATTTGGCTTGTTCGTATTTTTCTAAAAGCTTGAGGCTCCTTATTACTTTATTTGTTTGAGATTTCTCTGATTTTCTAAGGTAGGTTCTTACAGCTATAAACTTTCCTTTTAGCACTGCTGCATCTGCGTCCAGGATATTTCCTCTAGAACCCAAGAAAGGCCTGGTATGACAAACTCTTATCTAATTTCTTAAAAATGCCTCAACATCTAGCTGGCTAAGTGTGATTCATTAACTCAACAAATGACTAAACAGCAATTCTGCGTGACTTGCTCTGCTGGGAACAGGGAGGCACAGCCCCTCCTCAAAGGGGTTCTTGTAAGGAAGCAGCCCACCCATACAGCAGCCCACCTACCGCGACACCACACGCAAAGGTTGCATCTATTGTCTGTAGGAGTTTTGCCCAAATCCTTGTTCAGGTTCCCCTTGAATAGTTCAGAAGGAGATGAAAACTTTCCCTAAAAAATAGAACAATATTTTTAAAGCACAATATTCCTTTTATTCACCCATTAGAAAGAATGATACTTTGTCATTTGCAAGGAAATGGATGAGCCAAGAACAAATCATGCTAAGTGAGGTAAACCAAGATCAAATAGACAAATGGCATGTGCTTTTTCTTAAATGTGGAAGCTAAATCTAAAATTCAACTGGATGTTGAATTTGCACACAAACAATCAACTACAGGAGAATAATCTTGGGGGAGGAACAAAATAGTGCAACTTCTCTGAACATTTAAAATACTATTCAACAAAATAAATTCCAGGAAATGGAAACTTTTTCGGCTATTATTGTTGGTATTGTTGCTTGGGGGAATTTTTTTTGTCTTTTTAGGGGAACCATAAAGGGACACTGAAATGGACGGAGGAAGGGTAAATGCACTCATGGCATTCAATATGCATTAAGAAAAAAAGATGAACTATGCAATTTGTGAGCAGAGATGGGAGAGAGAAATTCGGGTACAGCAAACAGAATTGTACTCATTACCTAACTTGTGGAATTGTAACCCCTCTGTACAGCACTTTAATAATAATAGAATTATACTAAAAATAGAAAACAAAGTAGAACATTCTCTAAGTACAGGTGTGCACAGGCTGGCACGCACCTGAAACCTGCAGAGGCAGAAACGTAATGCATTTGAGACCAGCCTGGGTTACACAGTGACCATCTCCCCCAAAAGAGGGAAAAGAAAACTGAATAAACAAATGCATACACAAGGGTTGGAGGTGTAGAATATTCTCCTATCATGCCCAAAGGCATGGGTTCAATCCTCGTGCCAAATAAAGAATTATATAAGTAACAAAACCTGGAATGAAGAGGGAACTGAAAACAATCAAACAAACCTGCCATTGCCTCTTACTGAGATTCTGCACAAGACTGGAGTTTGTTAACAAATGGCCACTGCTTCAAAGCTTGCCATGGCCTTCCCTGCTCAGATGAAGTGCCTGGTCTCGTTTGGTTTGGGTTATGATAATAACTTGTGGCAATGAGCTCTCCTGGGATACTGCTGTCCCCTGGGAAAGGGAAAGGACCCTTTTGTTTCAGTGGTTTAGACCCATGGGGAACCATTGTGCCCTTGTTGAGAGAGAAGCTAAGTATAAATGGGCTAATAGCACTTCAAATGGGCTATTCATTGCTCTGCTGGGGTGTGGATGGTAAAGAGGGCTGGGAACTGGCACCTGGGCCCCCCTCTGCTTCCCTGTACAAACCACTTCAACCACTCAGCGTCTTTGTCTATAAAGGAGTATAAAGCTTCTTTTCACAGTGCTGTGCCAGTTACCTATGAGGCCAGGGTGCTGGCAAGATAATCCTTCCTCTTCCATGGTCCTCCATCTGCGGAGGCACCGATAGACAAGGGCATGTAACCCACTTTAAATATTTAGTGTTTTAATTCTCCTAAGGAAATCTTTCTGGTACCTCGAATCATTCCATTTGCTTATTCTCTGGTTAGTTTGTTATTCTGTTTTTGGTTGTACTGGGATTTGAACTTAGGGCCTCATGTTTGCTTAGTTGTTACTCTACCACCTGACCCACTTCAACAGATTTACTTTTCCACTTGTTATTTTGGAGACTTGTTATTTTGCATGGACAAAGTCTCGTGTATTTTATGTTCAGGGTGGCCTCAAAGCAGGTCTCAGCCTTCTGAATAGATAGGGTTACAGGCATGAGCCAAAGGTGCCAGTGGATTGAGTTTGGACGAAGGCTTTTGACATTTCGCTGTTAAATCAGTGCATTTATTGGGCTGCTATATCAGACCTTACAGAACTCTAGGGAAAAGAGTGGTCCAGGAACCTGGGTAGTCCCAGATTCTTTCAGGGTTTTCACAAGACCAAAAGCCAAATTAAAAAATGGATTTTAATGCAGCAGAATATGAAAGGTTCACTGATATGGTTTCAGGTTGCCACTTGCAACTAATCTTGAAAAAGAATTACCACTTCATTGTAACTAATCATCAAATGACTTCAAATATCTATACACATTTGAAAAGCTAATAAAGCATTCTTATTTTCAATGTGCACATCCAAGTGGGGCTGGATTATGTTCCTTTTCTACAAAACTAACAAGAGACAACGAATCTGTAGGCATGAGAATTCTGCCTTCTACTAGGCCAGATATTTCAGAGATCTGAAAAATGCAAAAGAATGTCAGGGTTCTTGTACATTCCCTTGTTTTGGAAAATACAACTAATTTTCATAACAGTATGTTATTTATATCCCTACGTGCTGTATGTCATTTCCAAATGAATTAAGTAATTATTTTAATGTCTCTGTTTTAGTTTATAATATACTATCAAAACAATAGATACAATCAATATAAGCAAGCTTTCTGTTGCTTCAATACTATGTGTGTGCATATGTGCGCTTGTGTGTGTGTGTGTGTGTGTGTGTGTGTGTGTGTGTGTGCGTTTGCGTGCTCACATGTACCCGTACTAGCACTTGAACTCAGGGCCCCATGCTTTTACTTGACTTTTTTGCTCAAAGCTGGTGCTTTCCCACTTGAGCCACAGTTTCACTTTTGGCTCCTTGCTGGTCAATTGGACATAAGAGTCATATGGGCTTTCCTGCTGGGGCTGGTTTAAACCACTCTCCTCACAGCTTAGCCTCCTGTGTAGCTAGGATTACAGGCATGAGCCGCATTTATCTTTTTTGTGTTAAGCTGTATATTTTAATAAAATTATCTGCCTTCAGTTGTAAGTGATCAAAAAATCTCTTTGCCCTTGTGTAATTATCCTAGAGGTTGCTTTTCTATCTTCCCCAGTAGACTACAGAATACAGCAGCACAGGTAATGATGAGGACAGAGACAATTTGTATTTTCATAGCTCGTTGCCATAGGTGCTTTGTATACATTATGAATTTTATCTTCACAAGGGTTATCCACAGTCAGCAGAGCTGCATTCAGTTAGCACACAGCAGGGTAGGGTTGTACTGGTTAAAAAAATTCTTTTAAACATACTTGTGCAAAAGGTAATTCCCCACGCACCATCCCCCCATCACTCCATCCCCTCACTTCCTAACAATACTGCAGTTGAATGGCTATTGCTAGGCCCAAATGTGGGGTTTAGGTAGTAGTGTATGGGGTAGTCAGAAGTTTTGACTATCACTTTTTTTTTTTTTTGCCAGTCCTGGGCTTGAGCTCAGGGCCTGAGCACTGTCCTTGGACTTTCTCAAGGCTAGAGCTCTACCACTTGAGCCTCAGTACCACTTCCAGTTTTTTTTTTTCTATATGTGGTACTGAGGAATTGAACCGAGTCTTCGTGCATGCTAGGCAAGCACCCTACCACTAGGCCAAACTCCCAGCCCTCTTTTTTTTTTTTGTCAGTGGTGGGGCTTGAATTCAGGGTCTGAGCGCTGCTGCTGAACTCTTTCACAAGGCTAGCACTCTACCACTTTAAGCCACAGCACCATTTCCAATTTTCTGGTAAATAATTGGAGATAAAACTTCTCATAGACTTTCTTGCCTGCGCTGGCTTTGAACCACAATCCTCTGAGCTCAGCCTTCTGAGTAGCTAGGATTACAGGTGTAAGTCTCCAGCTAGAGGCTGTTGCTTTTGAAGGACTTAGAGGGAGAAGAAACTGCCTCACTGCTTGGGGTAAGTTAACAGCCAGAGATACTTTCTCTGGCCTGTGGTTTGTTCCTCTTTTGAGAATGACACTGTGAGAAAGTGGAGAAGGAGAAAGAAGCCCAGGCCTCCTGCCAGCAGGGGGCCATGCCATCCTGGCCCAGGCATGTCAGCACAGGCACAGGGCAGGCGAGCGGAGGGCACAGTGGCTCAGCGGGTGTCTTGTGAGCCCAGCTCTGACCTGCTTGCTTTCCTAGAACTTTCATGCAAGAAAACAACCTGAGGCCTAACACTTGCCCTGCCTTTCTGGTCGTAGTGGAAGAGTGATAGGGGGGTGAAAAAACCCTGGGATTCTTTCACAGGGCTGGGACAGGGAGAGGAGCTGATAGGCCTGTGGGCTACCCTGAAGGCACCTGTCCAACTCCCACCAGCCAGCCTGTGGTCAGCCTCTCTCTGTTTCTCTGGCACCCCTGTACACGCATATGCACACACAATGCCATCTCTGACCCTTCTTTTCTCTGGGCTCTGGGTCTGCATGAAGGTAGCAGGTTCCACACTCAGCTAAACTTAACAGCTCACCTCAGCAGCTCTGCCCAGGTGATCTGTGCCCTCACTGGTTCTAAACCAGGCCCCACACCTGTCTAGGAGTCTCTCTTCCTCTCTTTTCCTGGGCCGCTGGGAGGAGAATGTTGTTTTCTCTCACCCTCATGGTGGGTGGCTCAGGTGTTTGAAGAAAAACAAGGCACATGAAATCTTTGACATTTTTTCCCATTGTAAATAGTTCATCCCCCAGGGTGGACAGCTAAGGAGAATCATTTGCTGGGAGATAATGACCTTGTTATAAAACCAGAGCGCCAGGCCCAGGGGCTTGTTTGTTTTTGTAAGGGTCACACCCAATGCATCTATGTCCAGCCACCCCGCTATTATGGAGTGGGGGCCCCCCAGCCTCTTCCCACACAGGTGAACACGATGTACGAAGGCCTAGGCAGGAGAGCTCCCTGGCGAGGGGACCCCCACTCCACCCGCCAGGTGTGGGCGGCTCGGATCCCATACAATACTCTCTTTCAGGAAGGCAGGTGCTGTGTTACGACAGAGCGAGAAGAGACAGGCCAAGCTGGGAGAGACTCTTCTGGAAAAGAAGGAAATGTGTTTCCAGAGGGAAGGTGGGAGGGGAGCTGGGATGTGTCCAGCCTCACACCACCACAGGGCTGAGAGCCAGCAGGCCTGCTCCTGCCCTGTGGGGTGCCCTGCTCACGAAATAACAAAACCCTCTGCATCAGAGTGCCAGGAACAGCTGTCCCCAGCCTCCCTCGTGGCCAGCCACCTGGGCCTACCTCGTGAGGGCCCCCTTTTCCTGCAGCTCCACTCTGGTGCTTCAGACTTGTTCTTCCCCATGGCTGTGGCAGCCAATTTTGAGGACTTGTGTGCGTGCGTGCGTGCGTGTGCGTGCGTGCGTGCGTGCGTGTGTGTGTGTGTGTGTGTGTGTGTGTGCGTGCGTGCGTGACATTGAAGTTAGGGCCTCTAGCTCTTGTTGGCTTTTTTTGTCTTTAAGCCTGGTGCTCTACCACTTGAGGCACAACTCTACTTCAGCTTTTTGCTGGTTAATTGGAAATAAGAATCTCTTGCGTTTTCTGCCTTGGCTGGTTTTGAACCTTGATCCGCAGATCTCAATTGCTAGGATTACAGGTGTGAGCCACCATTCAGATGGGAATGAACTAGCCTTCTCACCTTAGGCAATCAACATAATTCTGGTAGTATTTCCATGTCACGTGGTTATTTATCTGAAAGTCAATATCTCCTTTATTAAGTGACCCTCCTCCCAACATGTACTTTTCTTTTCCTTGTCTGTTGTAAGGCTTGAACTCAGGGTCTAGGAACTGTCCCTGAGCTCTTCTGCTCAAGGATAGTACTCTAAAGCCAGGCATGGTGGCTCACGCCAGTAATCTTGCTATTCAGGAGGCTGAGATCTGAGGATCACAGTTCAAAACCAAGCAGGGGCATTAAAAAGTCCATGGGACTCTTATTTCCAGTCAATCACCGGAACACGGGGAGTTGTGCTGTGGCTCAAGGGGCAGGGTGGTAGCCTTGAACTAAAGAGCTCAGGGACAGTGCCCAGGCCCAAAGTTCAATTCCCACGACCGAGGGGTCAGGGGGAAGATAGCGCTCTACCACTTTGAGCCACAGCTCCATCTGATTTTCTGGTGGTTTACTGGAAATAAGTGTTTCACTGACTTTTCTGCCTGGGCTAGCTTTGAACCACAATCCTCAGATCTCAGCCTCCTGAGTAGCTAGGGTTACAGAAGCTATCAGTGCCCAGCTCCAGCATGTACTGTTTACTCACTAAAGGTCTCCAGCACCTTGTGCTTGTCACAAGAGGTGGGGAGACAGGACTGCAGGGGGTCCATGTGAGAAGAGGGGTGTGTCTGCGTGCATGGGGGGGGGTATCGGGTCTTCTGCCATCTCTGCTGATCTGAATGTACAGAATGAAGACAATCTGGGTGGAGGCGAGGAAGACATGAAGTAGGACAGCCTGGAGTCAAAGCAGCTGGACCAGAATCCTGAGCCTCTCCCCTGGCTCTGGCTTCCAGCACTCCAGGCTCTTCAGCTTCCTCACACTCAGGCTGTCTGATGGGCGTTTTAGCTTCTGCTCGAGGAGGCTCTGAAGGCAAGGGATTCTGGCCGAGGTGCACAAGGCCAGGAGAGACCCTCAGCCACCCGGTTTCCCTAGCCACCACCTGGCCACCCGGTGAAGGCCAGGAGCAAATTCAGATTCCAGTTATAGAAGGGAGTGTTGTGGTGATTAGGCTTCTGGATTCCTGAACAAGGTCAAGTGGAGATTTGATGGTATGCCCAGAATGCCTGAAGAAATTTTTTTTTTTTTAAGCCAGTCCTGGGGCTTGAACTCTGGGCCTGGGCACTGTCCTTGAGCTCTTCAGCTCAAGGCTACCGCCCTACCCTTGAGGCAAGCCCCACTCCCTGTTTTCTAGAGGTTAATTGGAGATAAGAGTCTCAGGCCCTTTTGTGTTTGGGATGGCTTTGAACCTTGATCCTCAGATCTCAGCCTCCTGAGTAGCTAGGATTACAGGACTCAAGTCTTGTGGCTGTAACAAGAAGGGAGCTTAGAGATAGGGTCTTCTCTCTGGGGACTTGTGACTAAGGAACTGGATATTTAACAGTCATCTCTGTCCCCAGAGAACAAAAGACACTTGCTCTCCAGGTTCGAATAGCTTACCTTCTGTTGACAACAGTGGGGACAGAATTTTAAACAAGGGGGCTGGCCCCCCTCACTCCACAAAGCCTGCTTGGATCTTCTTCTTGGTTCCTGTATCAATGTCATTTGTACACACACTCTTCTCTTCCCTGAGAAATAAGAATAAACATTGTTTATTGTTTGTTTTGCTTTAAGTACTAGTAGCAGATTGGCTAGCATCCACTCAAAGGTCTCAAGTCCTCATCTCAACAATTTGTATTACCTTATTTGGAAAAAAAATGTCTGCGAGTGTGATTAAAGTTCATGAGACTCTTATCTCCCATTAACCACCAGAAAACCTAAGTGGTGTGGTGGGTCAAAATGGTAGAATATTAGCCTTGAGTGAAAAAGCTCAGGGACAGAGCTTGAGTTCAAGCCCGAGGACTGGCTGGCACACACACACACACACACACACACACACACACACACTCCTAACTGGAGCAACAGCGTAAGTCTATACAATCTTAGCTACTTGGGAGGCAGTGACTGATTTAGGGATCATAGTTGGAGCTAGGAAAATTCCATCTTCAGGGCTAGGAACCTGGCTTAGTGGTAGAGTGCTTGCCTAGTATTTATGAAGCCCTGAGTTCAATTCCTTAGTACCATATAAACAGAAAATGCCAGAAGTGGTGCTGTGGCTCATGTGGTAAACTGCTAGCCTTGAGCAGAAAGCAGCTCAGGGACAGTGCCCAGGCCCTGATTTCAAGCCCCGGGAACAGCATAGCCCATTATCTCCGAGTCTCAAACTTGAGAACTTGAGACCTGCTATCTGCCGAGAGCGGTGTGTTCTCAGCCCCACGATTTCTTGAGAGTCTTAGCCCAGGCCCTGATTTCAAGCCCCAGGACTGGCAAAAAAAAAAAAGAAAGAAAGAAAGAAAAAAGAAAAGAAAAAAGAAAAATTTCATCTTCATGAATAATGGTTTGGGCGTGGTGGCATGTGGCTCTCATCCCCAACAGCACAAAGAAGCCCAAGTACAAGGCTCACAGCCCAGAGCCAGCCTGGTCATAAAAATGAGACATTAGTTAAAAAATAAACAACACAAAAAGGACCTGAGGCATGGCTTAAGTAGTAGAGCACCTGCTTAGCAAGGACAAAGTACTGAGTTCAACTCCCAGTACTGCCAAAATTAATAAGTAAATAAATAAATTATTGAAAGCTTGTAAAAGACTATAAGACTAAAACATGAAGAATTCGCTTAAATTTATGAGGAAAAAAGAAACAGCTCAAAGGAAGTATACAAACACTTTTTATGAACAGAGAGAGGACTAAAGACCAAAACACTTAATAATTAAGCAAGTGACATCAGAATAAAAAAAGTTCTTTTATATACATATAATATATATATATATACACATATATTGCACCAGGCTCTGTGTCAGATTCTTTAGAAATACTGTCTCAAATTCCTGAATAAGTGGCTCTGTGCTTAATTGGTAAAGTACTAGTTTTGAGCAGAAAAAAAAAAGCTCAGGGAGAGCACCCAGCCTCTGAGTTCAAGCCCTAAGACCAGCACACACACACACACACACAACACGCATACGCGCACACACACATATGATAGTAGATAATTGAGAGTTGGTGAGAGGCAGGAAGATGTTCTGAGAGAAAGGAAAGGCGGTTGACCACCGATACAAAGGCTGGAGACGGAGTAGTGTGCACATCCAAGGTGAGTTTTATGAACACAACCCTGAGGACCCACCCAGGGCACCTGCCTCTGCAGCCCAGGCTTAGCCAGCCTTGGTCCCAGCAGGTGTCACTGCAGCTGACTTCCTCTCTGGCCAAGTCTACAGACACAGCAAAATGTACAGGAGAGCAAGTGTTTAGTAGGTGATGGCAGATCGACATGATGAAATGTCATTTGACCATTGAAAAAGCTCATGAGGAAGTCCACATTGAAACATGGAAAGAATGTTCCAAGCAGAAACGCCTGGATGACCATGAGGAGAAAGATGTAATGGGCTATGCTAGATCAACATAATGGAACGTTATAGTTACTAATAAAAACAAGAGGCTAGCCATGGAAACCAGCCAGGAACCTGGGGGGAGAGGCGGAAATACAGAGTATTGTAATAAGTAAAAACTAGCTGAACACAGAATCTTCAGAGCAGGTGGTATGAACGGTCCCACTACTGCTCGGACCTTCTACAGTGAAGACATACCTTCCTTACGTAATCTTATTTTTCACTAGAAAATGGAAGCTGGGGGCCAGTGTGATCCTAGCCACAGAGGGAGCTGAGATCTGAGGACCACCGTTTGGGCAGGAAAAATAAAATACTCAGAAAAAGCCAGACATGGCACTGTGGCTCAAGTAGTAGAGCACTAGCCTTGAGTAAAAGAAGCTCAGGGACAGGACCCAGGCCCAGAGTTCAAGCCCCGGGAACAGCATAGCCCATTATCTCCGAGTCTCAAACTTGAGAACTTGAGACCTGCTATCTGCCCAGAGCGGTGTGTTCTCAGCACCTCAATTTCTTGAGAGTCTTCGAAGTTCTGTTGCAGCCTCGTCCTGGCAGTGAGCGGGGCGGGGGCTAGCTAGACAGGGTGCTCATGGGTCGGTTTGTGAATGAGTCCTTGCAGACATGGCCAGCCACTGTCCCTTCCATCCCTACATGCCACTCCCCGCTGGCAAAGGACAAGCTTGGACCCCTTAAACTTGGGCTGAGGCTCTACCTGCCGCACTGCCTGTGATGGAGGTGACGCTGTGGGTTCTAGGCCTGGGCTGTGCGCCTCTTTCTACCTCTATTTCTTGCCTTCATGGAAGTCAAGTGCCCAAACCAATTTGACTGCCCTGATGGAATGAGACGAAGGGAGGGAGGGAGGAAGAAAGGGGTTAGAAGGCAGCAGGTGCCCTCTGCCAGCCTCCAGCTATGCCAGCCACTCAGCCCAGGTATCAGACATGTGAGTGAAGCTTTTCGGATCCTGCAGCTCCAGTGCCCCACCCCAGCCAAGACTATGCTGTCCTCACAGCACCTTTCTCTGTCCACCCTACCACGGTCCCATAGCAGTGGGACAAGCAGCACAGTGAGCGCTGGTTGCTGCCCGAGGTAGATTTGGATGTGTTTTGTTTTGTAGCTATAGCTAACTGAAATAACCCTAACCTCCAATGGGTTGTAGGACAGTCTCTTCTGCTTTTCCATCCTCTTGCCCACACACAGAGCCTGGAACTTTATAAACCTTGGGATGATGAATTCGGGGGGGTGACAGGAGTCTGGACTGTGTAGAGGCCAGGGATTGCTGTTTATAAGCTGACATGGTTAATCCTCCCTGCTGCACAGTTGAAGAAGTGTGTCATGAGAAAGACAGCTAACTCACCCAAAGTCATGGACTTAACCAGCGTGGTGGCTCACGCCTATAATCCTAGCTACTCAGGACACTGAGATCTGAGGATCGTGGTTCAAAATCAGCCTGGGCACTAAAGACCCTAAAGACCATGACACTCTTATCTCCAATTAACCACTAGAAGACTGGAAGTGGTGCTGTGGCTCAAGGGGTAGGGCAGTAGCCTTGAGCTGAAGAGCTCAGGGACAGGGCCCAGACCCAGAGTTCAAGCCCCATGATCCACCAAAAAAAAAAAAAAAAGAGAGAGAGTTGGATTCAAACCTAGGCAATGAGAGCTCATACGTGCAACTATTTTTTTTTTAATGCTAAATGACATGGCAAATCTAAATGCTAGTTCTAGACAGGCTCCTTCCTCAATACAGAGTACCAGGGCAGGTAACGACCAAGTGAGGGTCTGTGCCTGGGTTTGTTCTTTGGCACAGGATTCCGTGCCTGTGTCTACAGGATAATTCTGCACACAAAGTACCAACAGTGGGCTGGACCCCCATTGTGTACCTTCTGCTTCCACATTTCTAGAAGTCAGGGTTTCCCATTCTCACCCGGTAGATGGGAACTGGAAGAAGTGAGCTTATCTATAGCTCCAGGTGGCTTCCTTTTATATATAAACATTGTGCCAAGAAATGGGGAATCTTGACAGACCTGAACATCTAGGCAGAATGTTGCCTAAGGGTCAAATCTTGCCTTCCTGACATCCCCTTTTTTATGACCTAGAGGCCACGAATGTTTGGAATTAATAGTAATTTGGGCTGAGGCCACGAATGTTTCTCACAATTTTGTGTATTGGCTGGGAAGGAGGGTGTAGTACTGGGGCTTGAACGCTAAGCATTAGTGACATTCCTTAGCTTTTTCTTTCAAGTCTGGCACTCTACCATTTGAGCCACAGCTCCACTTCTGGTTTTCGTTGGTTAATTAGAGACAAGAGACTTTTCCGCCCAAGGTGGCTTTGAACTGTGATTCTCAGATCTCAGCTTCCCGAGTAGTTAGGATTTCTTTGGAGCCACTGGCAAGGGTTTCACAATTTGGTTTTTTGGTTTTTTTTTTTGCTTTTGGTGGTTCTGTTATTTTGAACTAAGGACTGAATGCTTGTTAGGCACGTTCTTTGCCTCTGAGCTATACCTCTAGCCTCCCCCGCCCCCACTCTTTGTGTTTAAAATGTTATTGTAAAGGTAATCCACAGAACAAAGAGTCAGGTCCTCCAACCCTTTTTGTATTCGTGGGTTTTCAGCTAAGGTGTCACATGGTTCCTCCAGGGTTTATCTGTTTTTCTAAACAAATTATCACCTCAAGGTCCTGATCTTCTGACAAACCTCAGTCCTCAAGTTAGCAATTAAAATGAACACCAACCTCCTACACTGAGGCAGAAATGGAATACCAAGCTGTGTGGCCACAGAGGTCATAAAATGCCATAAAGTGACAGAAAGTGACCTATAGATTAAAGATAGACTTCATTCCAGCCTTAGGTGGGTCAACAAATAGCTTTAAAACAAAAGATGTTTAACTTACAGACCTAAGCCAGTAAAACCATGGCCTAGAGGCCAAATGTTAATTCAATAAACTTTTCCCATCCTCCGTTCAGCAGGTCCCATGGCTGTTCTGGGAAGGGACTCAGTCTATCTCCAGAGCCACCTTGGAATCCAGAAAGACCACTGAGCACCCGCCAGGCATCTCTTCTTTTACCCAGGGGCCCTCCCGACCAAGCCTTAGATGAGGGCCTATCCCATTACTAGTCCAGCCACCACCTCCGAACCAGCCTACACCTGCCTCTGTTTTAACTATCTCCTTACACCCCTGTCCTCAGTTCTCAGTATTGAACCAAGGCAAACTTCTGTAAACTTCACGATGACTCAAGATGGCTAAAATGCTGTCCTCTTGTGGCATGCATGATTTTGGGCAAAACTTTCCTATCATCTTTACTGTGTCTTGCCTGAATTCTTCCCAAGTCAACTTCTCTAAATTTCTAGTAACAATGGGAAGGATGGGAGGAGTGTAAATTATCTTTGAGCTATTAGACCATTAGGGTTTGTTTTTTTTCTCCTCCTTTTGAGGGCCTTGTGCTCTACGGTTGAACCATGCTCCCAGCAACACCCCTTGGATTTTGGGAACAAGGAGGAAAGAGCTGACTAACCACAGGGCTGGCACAGATCAAGCTTCTTCCATTATCCTCTCAGCTCCTTCCTCCAGACAGTGCCATGGGAAACAATGCATCTTCTAGAGCATGCTGGCTATTATCCAGAAGGATCTGTAGAGCATGGCTGAAAGAGAAAAGTGTTTTGCTGACTGCCAGATGGGGTACATCCCCAGTGAGAACCTGGTCAGCACACTAGGCCAATTCACATTGGATAGGCTGGCAGCTTCTGCTTCTTCAAGGCAAGCCTACCCAGGGAAGGTCACCAGGTAGAATCTCGCAGAACAGAAGGACTCAATTACCATTTGTTGGCATGCACTGGAGCCCCATTTTATGAACCACTTCCAAAGCTGTTGCTGCCCTTCTGGGTGGGTAGAGGTGCTGAAGAGCCAGAGCACCTGAGTTTGAACCCAACTCCGGACACTTGGGCTGGGCAAGTCACTTACCTGCAAATAGGGTAAAAATGTATATTGCAGCCACACAGGGTTCTTCTGAGAACTGAATAATCTGAGCAGATAGATGTTCCTGTAACTATAGTCTATTTCTCATCTCTGTCAAGTTGACTTTTTTGGTTTGTTTTAATGTCCAAGCCTCATGCTGAGGTAAGCCTCTGCTGCTGAGCTATACCCCTGAACCATACCCCTGAACCATACCCCTGAACCATACCCCTGAGCCATACCCCTGAGCTATACCCCTGAGCTATACCCTGAACCATACCCCTGAGCTATACCCCTGAGCTATACCCCTGAACCATATCCCTGAGCTATACCCCTGAACCATACCCCTGAGCTATACCCCTGAGCTATACCCCTGAACCATACCCCTGAGCCATACCCCTGAGCTATACCCCTGAACCATACCCCTGAGCTATACCCCTGAGCTATACCCCTGAACCATACCCCTGAGCTATACCCCTGAGCTATACCCCTGAACCATACCCCTGAGCTATACCCCTGAGCTATACCCCTGAACCATACCCCTGAGCCATACCCCTGAGCCATACCCCTGAGCTATACCCCTGAGCTATACCCCTGAACCATACCCCTGAGCTATACCCTGAACCATACCCCTGAGCCATACCCCTGAGCTATACCCCTGAACCATACCCCTGAGCTATACCCCTGAACCATACCCCTGAGCCATACCCCTGAGCTATACCCTGAACCATACCTCTGAGCTATACCCCTGAGCCATACCCCTGAACCATACCTCTGAGCTATACCCCTGAACCATACCCCTGAGCCATACCCCTGAGCTATACCCCTGAACCATACCCCTGAGCTATACCCCTGAACCATACCCCTGAGCTATACCCCTGAACCATACCTCTGAGCTATACCCCTGAGCTATACCCCTGAACCATACCTCTGAGCTATACCCCTGAACCATACCCCTGAGCTATACCCCTGAGCTATACCCCTGAACCATACCCCTGAGCTATACCCCTGAACCATACCTCTGAGCTATACCCCTGAACCATACCCCTGAGCTATACCCCTGAGCTATACCCCTGAGCCATACCCCTGAGCTATACCCCTGAGCTATGCCCCTGAACCATACCCCTGAACCATACCCCTGAGCTATACCCCTGAGCTATACCCCTGAGCCATACCCCTGAACCATACCCCTGAGCTATACCCCTGAGCTATACCCCTGAGCCATACCCCTGAGCTATACCCCTGAGCTATACCCCTGAACCATACCCCTGAACCATACCCCTGAGCTATACCCCTGAGCTATACCCCTGAGCTATACCCCTGAACCATACCTCTGAGCTATACCTCTGAACCATACCCCTGAGCTATACCCCTGAGCTATACCCCTGAGCCATACCCCTGAGCTATACCCCTGAGCTATACCCCTGAGCTATACCCCTGAGCCATACCCCTGAGCTATACCCCTGAGCTATACCCCTGAACCATACCTCTGAGCCATACCCCTGAACCATACCTCTGAGCTATACCCCTGAGCTATACCCCTGAACCATACCTCTGAGCCATACCCCTGAGCTATATATACCCTGAGCCATACCCCTGAGCTATAACCCTGAACCATATCCCTGAGCTATACCTCTGAGCTATACCCCTGAACCATACCCCTGAGCCATACCCCTGAGCTATACCCCTGAACCATACCCCTGAGCCATACCCCTGAACCATACCCCTGAGCCATACCCCTGAGCTATACCCCTGAATCATACCTCTGAGCTATACCCCTGAACCATACCCCTGAGCTATACCCCTGAGCTATACCCCTGAACCATACCCCTGAGCTATACCCCTGAACCATACCTCTGAGCTATACCCCTGAACCATACCCCTGAGCTATACCCCTGAGCTATACCCCTGAGCCATACCCCTGAGCTATACCCCTGAGCTATACCCCTGAACCATACCCCTGAACCATACCCCTGAGCTATACCCCTGAGCCATACCCCTGAACCATACCCCTGAGCTATACCCCTGAGCTATACCCCTGAGCCATACCCCTGAGCTATACCCCTGAGCTATACCCCTGAACCATACCCCTGAACCATACCCCTGAGCTATACCCCTGAGCTATACCCCTGAGCTATACCCCTGAACCATACCTCTGAGCTATACCCCTGAACCATACCCCTGAGCTATACCCCTGAGCTATACCCCTGAGCCATACCCCTGAGCTATACCCCTGAGCCATACCCCTGAGCTATACCCCTGAGCCATACCCCTGAGCTATACCCCTGAGCTATACCCCTGAACCATACCTCTGAGCCATACCCCTGAACCATACCTCTGAGCTATACCCCTGAGCTATACCCCTGAACCATACCTCTGAGCCATACCCCTGAGCTATACCCCTGAACCATACCTCTGAGCTATACCCCTGAGCTATACCCCTGAGCCATACCCCTGAGCTATACCCCTGAACCATACCCCTGAGCCATACCCCTGAGCTATAACCCTGAACCATATCCCTGAGCTATACCTCTGAGCTATACCCCTGAACCATACCCCTGAGCCATACCCCTGAGCTATACCCCTGAACCATACCCCTGAGCCCTCTATGGCTCATTGGACTCCTGCAACAACTGAGAGAATGCAAGGAAGAAAGAGAGGGATGGAGCCATCTCTTCGTCTCCACAAAATAAAAACAGTGCCTCCCACCAAGGTCCATTGGAAAATAAGGCTGAAATCAATGCATACAAGGAACCACTGCTAACCTTATCTGATTTTCAACCATCTTTTCTTTATCCAGGGCAAATCTCACAATGCATCATACTGAGTGAATGGGCTTAACAGATATGGAAACTGAGGCAGACCCATGACACAAGGCTCAGTATCGTCTTCTCTGACTGGGAAAGTTTGGTGAGTTTAGAACAGACCCTTAAGAATTTGAATCACTTCCCAACATGTAAGTCTCAAAAAATACTATTCTTAACTGATGCCACTTGGTGGGGGAACATAATCTGTTGCACTATTTTTGCAAATAAAATATACTGAATGGTTCCACCTATTCTTGACACAAAAACAGTATCTTAGAATAGGTACTCACTTAAGTCCACCTCTGTTCATAGGTTAGGGACACCATCCATGCTGTGCAGATGAGTAGCTGGATTCTTTTTATTGTTAAATAGCATTGTTCCATTGGCTGTATTTTCCCTCTAGTTGTTTATCTATTTTCCAGCTAATGGAGATTCTGAGTTGTGTCCAGTTTTTTGTTTCTTTTGTTTTGTTTTGTTTTGCTTTTAGAAACACTATGAACATCAGGTAAGTCTTTTTGAGGACATAAGTACTTGCTGACTTTTGTGTCTTTGTGAGAAAATGACCAATTAAACCAATGTAAAAGAAAAACAATTGAATTCTGGCTCCAAGTTTCAGAGGTTCAGTCCAGGGTCTCTAGGCATTTCTTTGGGACCTGAGGCAAGATTGAACTTCGTGGTGGCAGGTTGAAGAGGCTGTGGCAAAATCAGAGCAGAGCAGTATCAGAAAAGAGTCAGAGCCAGTCATGCTCTTCAAAGACACCCCCCCACCCCCTGCCACCTGTGACAATTTCCCTCTACCAGGCCTCTTGTCCCACCCAATAATCTGTACAAATTTTGAGCACATGAATGGATTAAACCATTGATTAGATCAGAGCTCTCATGATCTAATCATTCTTGAATACCCCTCACAGCCACACCCAGAAACATGCATTACTAATCTGTGTGTTTTGCAATCCAATCAAGTTCGTAATCATCATGTTTAACCATCCAACATGTTTCCCTTTTCTCCTGAGAAAATGAAGTCCTACCTTGGAGTAAGTATGATACGGTGATTATATGTGTTAGTTTTCTTTCCCCCAGTGCTATAATAAAACACCTGAGCTACTCAATCTCGAAAGATGAAAATTTTATTTTGGCCCACAACTGGGAAGGTTGCAGTCAGTGATTGCTTGGCCTGTCACTTGTGGGCTCTGGTGAGGTAGCCCATTATAGTGGGACAAGTGCTTGACAAAGATGCTTACCCCAAGGCAGTTGAGAACCAAGAGAATGAGAGAGAAGAGGCTGGCGTTCCTTCGGCTAGGCCCCACCTCCAAAGTGCCTGCCCCTTCCCTCTACAATAGCACCACAGGCTGGAAAACTACAACACTGTATATTAAGTTCTCTACAAATAGATAGTCTACAAATAGGCAAGTATTCTTCACAGAGATTTTTTTTTTTTTTTTTTTTTTTTTTTGCCAGTCCTGGGCTTGAGCTCAGGGCCTGAGCACTGTCCTTGGACTTTCTCAAGGCTAGAGCTCTACCACTTGAGCCTCAGCACCACTTCCAGCTTTTTTCTATGTATATGGTACCGAGGAGTTGAACCCAGGTCTTCGTGCATGCAAGGCAAGCACTCTACCACTAGGCCAAACTCCCGGCCCTCTTCACAGAGATTTTATAGCCACTTAGAATTGGATCTTTTAGAAGCAGGCAGGCGATGGGTCACGAGCCCCTTACCCAAGAACTCTTTCAGTAACAGGCCTCCCCTCTCCAATGCCTGTGTGTCTGGCTGCCCCTTGATCTGTGTGCTGCCATTCTAGCAGGTATAAAGAACAACAAGCATAGTGTTCCACCACCCACCAGGCTCTGGGCTTCAAAGTGACCACTGTGCCACCTACCCATTTCCCAGCGAGGAACCTAGACCCTTTCTGGGCCCCCATGTCCAGTCTCAGCTCTTTCATCACTGGAATCTCTGCTCTGATATGTAATCCATTTGTGGAGAACCTTCACTTTCCTACATCCCTCCACAGGAGAGGGGAAACCTCCCCGGCCTCAGGCTCCTCACTCATGCCTGCCGTGGCCAGAGCCACTACTTCTTCCTGTGCCACCAGGAACTTCCAAAGATCTAGGGATGGGGGCAGGGAGAGGGGGAGGGGAGTGGTCATCTGAGCTCACCCAGGGTAGAGGACCTGCCAGACCATCCCTATCCCCTCCCCACGCCGGGTGTGACTCACTCACAGTACTGTGGCCAACTCTGGAATGGGGCAGCTTGGTGCTTTTGGGGGCGGGGTCTCTGCAGCAGGACAATCAATGTCCTTCACCTCTGACCCTGTGTCCTCCTCCTCCCTCTAATCTGTCAGGTCCATCCTGGGGTGGGAATCAGGAAGGACACTCCCTACCCAGTCGGTTTTATTTTCAGCTCACAGCTACCAAGCTGACTGCTTGGCCCCTTATGTGAGATTTCACTGGAGGAAGCTTCTGCCTGGAAACCATGGACAGTGTACTCCCAGCCAGCAGGGGATAGAGGGCTTTTTATTAAAACATGCTGCCCAGCATGGCCAGCTGGGCCTTAACAAATCTCCAACTCTGACTTGACCGTCGTATTAACCAGTGTCCCAGTGGAGAAGCTGACTTGTGATATTCTTGGCACAAAGAATCACATTGAAGGGGACCAGATGGGTGGCATTGGGATGAGCCCAGAGATATAACACACCAGTCAGGAAAGGGGTGACCTAAATCTGGAAGACAAAGGTCAAAGAGAGATGATTACATTTGCAATTTAAGAGCCATACACAGCTTGGAGAACGTTCTGGAATTCTTCAACTAACCAGTATTCCCTGCCGAGGCCTTGATAGATCAAAGCACGTATGGTGTGGGCATATGGGGAGGGGAAAGAGAAAGAACTAGAGTTGGGGGTAGAGCACACACACACACACCTATGGGGGGGTGGGGAAGAGGAAAGAGGAGGAAGAGGAAGAAGAGAACGAGGAGGAGGAAGAGGAGGAAGATGGGCAAAAAGAGGAAGGAAATCACCAGCTTAGAACAGAGGCAAGTGACCAGAGGCTGGTCTGGGGCAGGAGCTAACCCAGCTTGCACACGATTTGGGGTTCAGACTGGAAGAGCAAGGCACTCAAGGCCTGTGTGATTCAGCCCAAAGGCCAGTGCTCTGGGCTCCCACAGACCTGGACAGTGTAGTTTGCAGGAAGCTGTGGGGGATTCCCTAACCTTCTCGATGAGGGCGCCAGACATTCCAGTCTTTCCTTTCACCAGAGACAGCCAACCAAAGACTTTTACCTCCAAGGAGCAGATTTGAATAAAAATAGGGAGAAACAGCAGGCGAAGAAGAGAAGCCCAGCTTTCACTCCCAGCTCTGAATCTCCTCAAATCTCTGCCAATTTGAGCCTTGCTGTCCCCAAAGGCAAAAAAAATCAGGTGTGCTGTTAATCATGTATTTCTTATTTATTTAATTTATTGCTTTGATGAGGGAGTCGAACCCAGGGCCTTACCTATGCTAGACAAGTGCTGCACAACTGAGCTACACACCCCAGCCAGTCTTCTGTCTTTTGCGGGGATATGTGTCAGTATTAGGACTTGAACTCAGGGCCTCAGGCTCTTGCTTAGCTTTTTTGCTCAAGGCTAGTGCTCAACCACGTGAGCTATCTACCCACTTCTGGCTCTTTGTGGGCTAATTGGAGATGAGAGTCACATGGACAGCATTGACAGAATATTTAAATGTCTAGATTTCAAAATCTCTCAGAGACATTCTTTAGCTTCCTTGGGGACAAGATTCCTCTTTGTTCTCTATGCTGTTCCTAGGGGCTGATGTGGCAGAGAAGGAAGCAGATGTTCAAGGCCTCTGCTGTAACATTCTCAGAAGTATGATGCCATGAAACGAGCTTTTCTCAGGTGCAGCTTGGAGTGGTCCCTCTTGAAAACAAAACAAGCCCCAAGGTCCATAAGAAACTCCGGTGAAGCCAGCTGCTGGTCCCTCAGGCCTGTAATTCTAACTACTTGGGAGGCTGAGATCTGAGGATTTTGATAGGAAGCCAGCTTGGCAGTCAAGTACTTGAGACTCTTATCTCTAACCACAAAAAAAGCCAGAAGCAGAGCTGTGGTTCAAGTGGTAGAGTGCCAGCCTTGAACCAAAGAAGCTTAGGGATGGCACCAGAGCCCAACTTCAAGCCCCAGGACTGGCACCAAAAAAAAAAAAGAAGAAGAAACTCCAGTGAGCCAGGCTAAGGGGGCGTGGCTCAGTGGTGCATGCCTTGCCTTGGCTGTCCGACTACCTGGCACTACAACAAATGAAGGAACACAAGTCTGAATGAAGACCTTAGTCCCCACCAACTAGAGACACCTCATTCTTTTAGTCTATGATTGACTAAGATACCTTTTTTTTTTTTTAATGGAAGCTCAGCAAAAGCTTAGGCATTGCCAGATGGTTCAGAACCTTAAGCAAAACATTCCCAAGAAAGTCGATGAAGCTCTTTTAGCTACAACATGAATGTATCTGTCTGTAGGTCTGAGCAAGTGCTCCTTTGTGTTGCTTACATTTTGTTAGTTGTGGAGTAATCGCTCCTTTCTTTCTTTTTGTTGGTAGTAGGACTTAGCATCATGGCCTGGATACTGCCCCTGAGCTTTTTCACTTAAGGCTACTGTTCTACCACTTTGAGCCACAGTTCCGTTTCCAGTTTTCTGGTGCTTAATTGGAGATAAGAGGCTCATGGCTGACTTCAAACGGCGATCCTCAGATCGCAGTCTCCTTAGCAGCTAGCATCACAGGCGTAAGCCACCAGCACCTGGCATAATCACTCCTTTCTATTACTGCAAAAAAGTATTTCCTTGGGCTGGAAGGAGAGAAAGGAGATGGGCCCTTGCTGGCTTGCCATTTCACTGTTGGCTACACGGATAGCTTTGTTTTTTTCTTTCACATCAGACTCCTTGGTCACCTCTGCTTTAAGGACTTTTACTTTCATTGACTGAACCCTGTGCCAGGAAGCAAGCACCAAGGGGGCCTGCCCATGCTAGTGTGTTCTCCAGAACCAACCATACCAGTGGCTTCTTTGCTACGTGACTCCTTGGGCTAGGCTCAGTACCTGTCATGTGCCTAGTACTCAATCATAGTGTGACTTATTATTGAACTTAGTATTACTTCAGTTAACCTTTATCAAAACCCTGAAATTGGCCAAGGCCTCTGTTGTTTGCTACCCAAGCTCCCTGAGAAGTGCCAGGTCCCACAGTGCACGTCCTTATGTCACAGGAGCATGATCTACGAGCGTGTTTGATTGGCTTGCTTGCACTAATAGATTACTCACCCTTCCTCCGCAGCCTGCTGCATGATGAATGAGTGTGAATCAGACCGGAACTGAGGTTTGCAGGGTGGCCTCCTTTCCCTTCTGAAGTGAAAGCTGGGTAGCCACCATCTCCCCAGCTGGGTGTCATTCCTGTCAGGCTGAGGTGGGGAAATACAACACTGATTGAACTTCACACCCCAAAAACCTACAGTCACAGACCTCTGGGCACTATGCCATTTCCTAAGTGACAGGTGACCAATGAATTACAGAGTGAGTCACTGCATGGTGCAGGAGGGAAAGGTGGAGACACTCCCCTCCCTCTCCCTCCTCCGTTCTTCCTCCCTCCTTCCTCCTCCAGTGCTAACTGAGCCTCTCTGCAAAGCAGGATTTTCTTGGTGCTGGCTGAACTCAGGTCCTCTTTTGGGCAGGTCCTGAGAGCATTCAGCAAACCAGATCTGCTGGCTGTGCTTGTGGTGGCATCCTGCCAGGGGATTAACGTGGTAGAACTGGGATGTGACCAGCGGCCTGGGATCCTCTTCAGCTGGCACCTGCTACAGCTGGGGACTCTGGTTCCCAAGGGCCTGCAAAGCTCCAGCACCTTCCTTCTTGACCTCCGAGCTCTGCCCTGTTCCCATGGTTCCTGGCCCATGCTGCTCACAGTTCTGGAGTCACCCCTCTACCCTCCAGGCTTTCCTGCAAAGGCCTGGAGAGCCTGAAGCCACCTACAATGGGTAGTGTTGTTTCATGCTGTGTTCCCTGGAGCTCCTGCCATTAGTGGATGAAGGATTTTAATATAGATTTTCTTCTCTTCCCAGAGGCTAAGACTTCAGAAGGAGCTCTGGCTCAATGTCTTATAGTGCAAAGAAAGGAAATGAAATCTAGGTAGGAGGATGTATTGTTCTACATCACTCAGTCAGTTCTTGGCAGGACCAGAGTTGGCCCCCAAATATGCTGCTTCTCAGATGCCCTGACAAGGTATCAACAACTCACCTGATTGTTTCCTATAGAACAGAGACCGATGCATTGAAGTGCTTACATACTTACATGATTATTTTCTATTTCTTCCACCCACACTGCCACCAGCACACCAGCTCCTTGAGATGGTGTCTCCATCCTCACTACAGCCCTGTGACTCAACTGTGGCCCACACAGTAGGACCTCAAGGAAGATTTGTTGTTGGTTGACTGATGGGCCCTGTCTAATGACCTTTCCATGGTGACTGTGCCAAGCCAGAGACTCACCATCCCTGCTGGATCTTATTTAAATGAACCAGGCTCCTCTCTAAATAGGCAAACAAGGAGAGCAGTGCTGTGACTCACTCTCTGGGAGCCTGCCCTTGGCACACACAGAGGTTTACCTCACCCACCTCCAGGCAGGAAGGACTGCCGTGTTACTTACCTGGTGGAGAGCTGGGTCTGGCTACAAGCACCCTGGAATAGCCATGAGCTCGTGTGGAGGTACGATAGGCAGTGATGGGGTGCACGGGGAGACAATCCCACTGTGGGCAGCAGCAAGGACGTGGGTGCTTTAACAGGGAAGACTGGAGTGGGGTGTAATATGCAAGGAACGTGACTCAATTCTTGTGTAGCTCTAACTTTGTAATAGCCTGAGTATTTGAAATTAAAAACTATAGGCCGAACCAAGTGCTAATGGCTCATGCCTGTAAAGCCAGCTACTCAGAGGCTGAGAGCTGAGGATAGCAGTTCAAAGCTGGCCGTCCATGAGACTCTCACCTCCAAATAGCTGCCAAAAAAGAAAAAGCTGGATCTGGTGCTGTGGTTTAAGGGGTAGAGTGCTTTGAGGAGGGAAAAAATGGTAAGAAGAGTGCCCAGACCCTGAGCTCAAGCCCAGAACCACTACAAACATGCATTCGTGCGCGCGCACACACTAAAATGAAACAAAAACTACTGTAATTTATGAAAAATAAATTATCTTGAGAACCTATTCTCTCTTCCTGTTCTACCTGGGCTGTAGGTAGACCTAGGACCTCAAATGTCTGGCTTGTGCCATAGAATAATGGTTAAATTCCAGGAGACTCTATGTAAAGCTCTACGCTTAAATGTTTAGTTGAATCCCTGAGGAATGAGGTCAAAGGTTTCATTGACCAAGGAGCCACATAGCTTCCCGGGTTCCATGGACACAAATTGCCCCTTTAGCCACAGACGCCACTTCCCTTTCATAACCCACTTTCCCAGGCCTGCACTCTTTGGATAGCCTACCACAGCTAACATCTAAATGCCAAATGCCTCTCCTGACAGCTAACAGTGCGCTGCTGGGCTAACAGTCTCTGCTGGGTGGGGAAAGCTTCATAAATTTTGAGCTCCCTTTTAATCCCACTGGGGACTCTCTGAGACTTCTCAGGGACTGCTGGGCAGAGGTGAGAGGCATCCAAAGGGAAGAAGAGGATATGAGATCAGTCATGTCACAAGTTGAGCTCCTTGAAGAAGTCCACTGAATGCAGCTTTCTTTAAAACCACAAAGCCATAAGCTTCCCAGAGGCATTAACATCTGCCTAAGCAGAGACACACAGGGACAAGTCACTGGAACCAAGCTGTTTCCAGGGAGATAGACACACTTGGACTTCCTTCAGGAAGGTGACAAGGGCTCTAAGAAGGAAGTGAATGTGACCAGTGCCCAGTCATTTTTGGCACCATTTTGGAATGGAAATGTGCTGTAGCCCGGGGTTCCTGGTTAGATGGAGCCAGTGTAAGCCACAGACTTCAGTGGAGCTCCCAGACATGGCAGCTGTAGCTACTGTGGGGGGGAGGGGCGTGCCAGCGGTGGGGGGGGTGGCACAGAGGATGAGAAGCTGCATGGGTTTGCAAGCAAGTCAGCCAGCCACCTGGCAAGAGACCTGAGATCTGGTGACAAAAGAGAGATTCAAAGGAAACAAACAAACCAGGCTGAGGTGGGAGGGGAGCGGGAGGAGAAATAGCCACCTCAACCCCTAGTGCCGCTGAGCCTGAAAGGCCAGTTTGGTGAATGGGTGGAGAGGAAAGAAATTTCTCTTCAGCAGAATGAGCCAGAACAAGCAGAAGAATAATGGTGGCTGCTCTAGGATGGTCTTAGCTTTTCTTGTGCCGCGCTAGGGGGTCTCTCTATCCAGTTCCCTTTCAAGACTGCTCAAATCAACATTGCCAGGGTTTGTTTAAAGGTTTAGTCATAATCACTTAGCTCATGGGCCCCCATTAAGCTGGCCTTCCCTGGGTAGAGTTTAAGGGGGAGACCTCACTGGGAGCCCAGGCTTGGGCCTGCTTTCCCTGGGTTGTGCAGTGCCTTTCATCTTTCCAGAGCACCGCAGAGCTCAGATGAGCTCATTGACTTTGGGCAGGTGGGAGCAGAACTGAGCTGGTCAGGACTCTAAAGGAGTGGATCCTTGCTGGTGGAAATGACGTCACCATGCTGGAGAGTGGGAGTCACAGCAACAATGAATGCAGAGACCATCTTTCCCACTGCCTGTTCAGAACTTGCTCTGACCATGACAGTCCCAGGACCTCTGTACCATATGTGGACACATCTGTCAACACACCTGTAATACTGCTGACAGCCAAACAGCACAGCATATTCCTGTGGGCAGTGGGTCAAGGCTTGTGAGAACAAATTTTTTGCAAAAGGAATAGGAACACAGTAAGTGCCAGAGAGACCCTCCAAGAGGCAGCTTTAAAAAGAAGTTTCTGGGCAGGGAGTTTGGCCTAGTGGTAGAGTGCTTGCCTAGCATGCATGAAGACCTGGGTACCACATACATTGAAGAAAAAAAAAGCTGGAAGTGGTGCTGAGGCTCACTTTGCAGAGTGCTAGCTTTGAGCAAAATGTGTCCAAGGACAGAGGTAAGAGGATCCAGGTGAAACACTATCTTGGGCTACTTAGCATGAGGCTGAATATTGCCAGGAAGGAAGGAAGGAAGGAAGGAAGGAAGGAAGGAAGGAAGGAAGGTCAAATCTCACCAATATGCTATTTATCATTTAGGAATAAAGCCTTTTGAAAGGGGATCCCTGGCTCCTTGTGCTCTTGGGAGGTAGGTAATGAACAGCCAGATTCAAGAAAGCCTGTTGTGAGTTTCCCCTCTTCTCACATGGGTTTCTGCTGGAGAACACAGTCCAGCCAACGGTCCACCAGAATACATGGGAATTATTCACAGAGCAGTCTTTCCAAATAACCCAAACTGCCATTTGCTGGGCACGATTATTTGCCGTATGCACAGGACATGTTTTCTGTTTAGATGACTACCTTGAGAGACAGGCATGACTTTTTTGGTGGTACAGCTGAGAAATATATATATATATATATCCCCATGGTGATAGAGTTAATAAATTGCAGAGCTGGGATTTGAACCAGGTCTCTCTGGTTCCAAAGTCCATGTCCTCTCCCATCAAGGCCCAGTGTGGGGAGATCTGTGTTTAAGCCTCTTTCATCTAGATTGTGGATGGAGGCCAGTGGGATAAGACTGGGCATGCTCAGCAGAGGGGGAGGGTCCACCATCTCTTCCATGCTTATCAAGGACTGTATCATTAACATCAAAGAGCCTTTTCACCTAGTGGACTTGGTGGTCATAGAGCCCCACCTTCCTTGGAAGAATGAGAACCTAGATGTTTAGAAAGATGTTGAACTGGCCCAGGCCCATCCAAGACAAGACAGGGCAGTCTCTTGAATGTTGGGCCTCTGCTCTTCTCCGCAGCTTCCTGTGGCTTCCCCTTGCCCATGGTCCTGGATTACCATCCCTCATTACCCTCCCCGCTCCTGGTCCAGTGTTGCCTCTTGACTTTCTTGCTGTGGGGTGACAGAAGTGGGGGTGGCTAGCATACCAGAGCAGGTGCACAGGGAAGCTGGTGATTCACATGGAGAAGCACGCTGGGATCCAGGGACAGGCCTCACTCGTTGTGCCTCTGCTAGGCCTTGTTGACCGCGAGAGCCAATGAACTTCTGGCACAGTTTGTTCCCTTGGACTTTCCTGAACCAACACAAAGCCTGCTGCTATGCAAACAACACCCTCTTTCCTCATAAGTGTGGGGCAAACTCTCCAGGAGAGAGGACAGGAGTCTGGGCTGGGATGGAATCCCCTGAAGACTTTGGCCTAAAGGATGAGATCATGGATTTTAGATGCAAATACATTTTATAGATCCAATAAATTAAACACTGCCTGGCTATTATGTCCTGTCAAGTGTCATGTAAATACTCGGTTAGAGGAAGAAGCAGAAATAGGGTACAGCTCTGGTCAGTGACATGCCCAAGGTTACCAGCCAGATAGAGATGGCGTCAAGGTGAGGCCCACTACACTGAGTCATCAGATAGCCGTGGAACCTGCTGGCCTCTTGGTCCAATACATGTGAATCTCTCAAGCCTTCTTTTCTCTTGCAGGTGGAGCCAGGGCGCCGGCTTGCCCTGCCCTCCAGGGGGGTGTTGCTCAATGGAGTAGCTGCCATGTCTAGGCTTTGACCTAGTGATAATGGCAGATACTCAATACTGTTTCAACACATGAGCAATCCTCTTCCGGGTTCTGAAGTTACATACAGCTCTTCCCAAACAGAGATAGTCAGCCATTCGACAAAGTCACACAGCTACTAAACGGTGGAATGGCTGGCAGGCAGGGTGGGTGAGGGCAGTGTGCCGCCTGCCCTTCTGCCTGCTGGAATGTGTGGTGCCCCTGCAGATCATGGCTTCTTCAGATCTCTGTGTCCAGACACAGCTTAGGACATAGAGGGCAGCTTTGCAGTGGGCTGTGCCAACCCTGGAGCTGAGAGTTTGCAGGACATCGGTGAGGTTCCTATTCCTCTCCAGGGAAAGCTTTATTTAAGCATTTGTCATTTTTAGGTCTTTCCTCTCTGGGGAGCCTTTGTCCCCCTTCCATGAAGCCCTCTTTACGTACCTCTGCCAAGTCTAGACAGAAACAGATGTCATAGAGGCCGGGCAGGGATTAAACAGTAGACTGTTGATCACACCTTCTCCTGATGTACAAAACAATCCAGAATCTTCCCTTTGTCTGTTCAGAGTATGTACTCAATTTCAGCCTTGCTGGGTCCTAGAGGGCCCTGTACACGAAGAACCCCCACCTAACATCCTCCAAGGTGGCCACAGCCCACCTCCACTGGGACTCGTGCAACACTTTCACATGCTCCTCAGATCAGGGGAGGAAAGATATGTTCAGAACTCAGGGCCAGGAGGGAGTAGGTGGAAGGGAGGAAGTATCTGATCTAGGCCTAGAGGAAGGTTGGGATTCTGAGGAGCACTGGGCAATGCTGGCCTGTGTTCCAAGATTTGAGAATCCCTGCAAAACCCAGAGTTTCCTACGGTCACTCTCCTTTCTTCATTCCTACTGAGAGGTAACTGTCTTTATCCCCCAGAATCCTGCCATATGGACAAATCCAAGTGATATTAACAATCTCTACCAGCAGTAACCATGGGCTCTGCACAGCAGCTACTCAGGAAATTCTCAGCTGGGTGCCAATGGCTCAAGCCTATAATTCTACCTACTCAGGAGGCTGAGATCTGAGGATTGTGGTTCAAAGCCAGCTGCTGGGCACAAAAATCTGTGTGTAGACTTGGTGCCAATGGATTTATCTCCCTGGTACATTGGAAGGACACAGAATAAGATAGATGCAACTACCAGGATGAGCCTTCTGCTCATTCTTTTTTTTTTTTGCCAGTCCTGGGCTTGAGCTCAGGGCCTGAGCACTGTCCTTGGACTTTCTCAAGGCTAGAGCTCTACCACTTGAGCCTCAGCACCATTTCTGGCTTTTTTCTATGTATGTGGTACCAAGGAATTGAACGCGGGTTCTCGTGCATGCTAGGCAAGCACTCTACCACTAGGCTAAACTCCAGGCCCCCCTTCTGCTCATTCTTAAATGTGGTGGTGAGCCTTCAGCTATGCAAGTCATTTGTCTTCTGTCATGATCCAGTTTATCAAGCTCTTTCCTGGCAGGTGCATCCGAAGGCTGAGGACAGTATCCAGAAGGGAACTGGCCCGCTGGGCCTCATCCTGATACTATGCTCCACACAGGGCTCATGCTGCTGCTTTGGTGATCATGTAAAGACCACAGATTCACATGTCCCCTTTGTCTCTCTCACGATGAATCCTTCCATTGACAAGTAGAGATGATGTTCTGACTCCCGCTAGGATGGTGGGAGGGTGGTGAGTAATTGTCTGTGAAGCTGTGGGTTTCTTGGAAGATAAGCTCTAGCCAGGGTTCAGCCCATGATGAGCTGTTAAGAGCAGGGTCTTGGGAAAGGGCTATGAGCAATTGAGCATGTTCTCCAACTTCCTCGCTGCAACTCTGCCTTCTATTGTATTGAACCGATCTTGAACTTGGAGGCAGAAGCCCTGTGGGATGAGGAAACAGATCCATTCTCTCTCTCTCCCGCTCCCAAGCCTGGGTGAAGAAGCCTGCCCTGTAGGCAGCCCACCTCTTCCCCCTCTTCCCTGGGGATGAATCAGCTGCTGAAACCATGGGTGCCTTGGGAAAGCAGGAACTGCCACTGGCCAGAGCGCCACCGCTGAATGGACGCTCTGTTCTTGCTGCCAGGGCAGCTTCCTCAACTGAGTCATCGTTTTCAGCTATAACAGCTCAACCTTCACTCCTGAACTCCAAAATAGCAAAACAGTTTGTTGAAAGTAGCACAACTATCCAGATTCTGCCGGTCAAATTCTGTGGGCAGAGTCATGGGGGTGCGGGGTGGGCGCTGGGTACAAAAGTAATAAAAAAGCAAACTATTCTGAGATGACAGTGTTGGGAAGAAGTGGGCCCTGGTCTCCTTTCAGGAAGGGCTTTCCACAGTTTCTTTCCCACTGTTGTTTCTTCTTCCTCCCCCTCCTCCTCCTCCTCCTCCTCCTCCTCCTCCTCCTCCTCCTCCTCCTCCTCTTCTTTCTCCTCCTCCTCCTTCTTCCCAGGCCCTGGGCACTCTCCCCAAGCTTCTTTACTCAAGACTAGTCCTCTACCACTTGAACTACAGCTGCAATTCCAGCTTTTTGGTAGATAAGAGTCTCATAGACTTTCCTTCCCAGGCTGGCTTTGAACCAGCAATCCTCAGATCTCATGCTCCTGATTAGCTAGGATTGCAGGCAGGAAACACTGGTACCCAGGCACCTGCTCCCAATTTGAATGCTAGAGGGCCATGCTCCTTGCTGCCCAGAGTCCGCACCCTGAAGAGCTGCACCCACTCCCCTTTCCATGTGGTGAGGCAGCAAGGATGCCAGCCTGCCTGGAAGTGGTCCTCAGAAGGCTGTGGGAAGCACCAGGACTCAGGATGCCAGGGAACGGGTCTCCAAAGAGTAGCTTTGCTGACAAAACTTTACTGTGACACAGAGACCACCACAGCATTGTTCAGCGCTCTGCAATTATGCACAATTATGACATTTCCACAGGGCTGCGGTTGCAAAGCTGGGTGATGTGTCACTTCCTCTGTTCCCCTGGAGCCATCCTTAAGGAAGCTGTATTCCAGCATCACTGAAAAGTTCTAGACACAAAGTGGCCAAGCATGAGACTAGAGATGCACCTGTGTTAAGATCCAAACTAGAGCCGTTCTTTCAACTCGCGCGGGACAGCTGTCCCCACAGCCAGGTACTGCGCAGAGCACATGGCTTTCCAATCACTTGCTTGACACATGTTGCAAGAGGGACCAGGCTGGGAAAACATTCAGGTCTCATCTTTGCATCTAGGAATTCTTTCTTTTCTAAATTTAGAACTTAGGGTTCTATACTTGCTAGGCAAACCCTACCATTTGAAGCCCATCTCCAGCTCTTTCTTGCTTGTTCAGATAGGGTTTGGCCTTTTGCCCAAGGTCAACCTCAATCCTTCTACCTATGGCTTGCTGCATTGCTAGGTTTGCAAGCATGTACTGCCACACCTAACTTTTTAATCTGTTGAGATGGAGTCTCACTAACTTTTTTGCTCAGGCTTACTTCACAACTATGATCCTAAATTTTGCTTCTTGAGTAGTTAGGGTTATAACCATGATTCTCTGTGCCCAATGGAGTCCACACATACTGCTCAACCATCTGGCTCTCTCTAGCACCCTAAAAATCAAGTCACCAGAAATCTGCTAATAATGTGAATTAGGGGTTCATCAGCAAAAATCCTGGTTGGTGGGTCTGGGTTGGAACCAAGAGCCCAGCCCTGGTGATTCAGTTACACTTAGGGCACTCCATATGACAGGTACCCTTTCAGCTGACGCTCCAAGTTCTAGAGGGTCCCAGGATAGTTCATTATCTACAGCAAACATCCTGCTCTCACAGCGGAAGTCCACTTGCCAGCTACCATGGGGCCACACAAGTGACCTCCTCACTACACTTGTCACCTCCTCATTGGTGAGGAGGCTAGCGGTCACATCCAGCATCTTTCCTGGAAGGAGGGGTGTGCCTCCTATTGGGTGAAGGGGATACACATTCAGACGAGAGCTTCCTGAGAAGCTACTTACAAAGCATGGCACAGTTCTTGAGGAAAGTTTATCCTGAACTCCTCCAATAAAAGTACAAACAAACTAGGGAATATCATCTACTGGCAGTGATGTCACTCAGCCCCTGGGTGCTCTGGAGGAGTCCAGGCACAAAGCCCAGATGATTTCAGTGGCCAACACAAAGCCATCAAAAGAACCTTTTCACCAGGCATCCTTACTGAGCAGCTCAGCATCTCTGTTTCACAGGCTGGTGGCAGGAAGTGGTGCCAAGCTCCTGGAGCTTTCTCACCAAAGCTCCACCAAGAACAGACTGTGAATGCTGACTGTCCACAGCCATGACTCCTCCTGCAGTGAAGTCCCATTATCCTGACCAACCAGGATCCAACGGCCAGGAAGACAGAAAAGCCATTTGCTTCCACTGTAAGAATGCAACTCCTGTCCTTACTTTGGTGATCTAGAGAGGCACAGCCGTGTTTTAACTGAAAGACGACACCCTTGGGGAGAGAGGCTGTTCTGATTCAGCCCTTGCACAGATCCCGTCCAGGCTGTCTGTGCACTCTTTTCTCATCATGCTAGTATTTTAAGAAGCACTCACTGAATGATTTGGTATGACGTCTCTTATACAAATCTGGCTCACATATTCAATTACTTGTTGGTGTTTAGGGGTACATATCAAAAAACAATCTATTTTTTTTCCATTTTTGGGCAGGGCTGGAGTATGGGGGAAAAACTAAACATGAAATTCAAGTATTAGGACACTAATTCAGTATCCTAATTCAGTATCCTTGTAATCCAGATGACTAGGGTCTAAATGTTCAAGGATGGTACAGCCACTCAAAACAAGAATGTCACCAGCTGTCTTTTCTATTGCTGTTGGAGTGCAGGATATTCCTCTAACCTGCTCTCAGATACAGCAGAGAGAACCAGTATAGGGTATAAAAACTGAGATACAAGAAGAGAAGCATCCTACACAAATCTTTTTTTTCAAATGTATGCCAACACTGCATTTCATATGCACTGACACCTCCTACATCCTCCCTCCATTCCCTCCCCATTCCTGAGGTGAGCTGTGATTTCACAGTCACTATCCTAAGCCAACATACAACTGGGACAGAAAGGAGTAGATCCAGATTTGCCAGTCCTACAGAGATCACAGAGCCTGGGACAACATAGAACAAGAACCCATGAACATTCTATCATTGGTCTGCAGGTCAAGTGCAGGCCTCATCCCCACGGGTGTGGTACTGTGAAGCTCACCCCGAAGCTCTTGATTAGATGCATGCTCCATGCCACCAATACATACCAACAACATAGCAGAAAACCAAGGGCCAGCATCCTCATTTTGGGCTCTGGATCCTTTGGAGAAGATTGTTATAACCTAGTCCTCCCTTATTTCCTGGATCTCCACTCGTCTGAGCAGGAAATCAAACACCTTCTCGGCAGGATCCTGTGGACATAATCCACTGAAGAAGGAAGCCGAGATCAAACACAACTCTCATACACAGGAATTTTATTCAACTATCTGTTCCATAAAAGCAATATAAATGGACCTTTAAATACATTTAGTTCATCTTTAACAAATGTTTGTAGAAACATATTTACATTTTCTCACTGCATACTTAAATTATTTGCCCACACTTACTACGGATAAAGGTAACAGATTGCTCACCTGTGCACACAGATGCACTTGTGTAGTTCTTAAGAGTTGCGGCCTGACAGCATGGAACACTCTGGAGCTTTCTTTGAGCCACCAGAGTGCACCAGTTCTCAGCTCCAGGAAGGCTGGTAAGGGCTTAGAAACTGATCCCAGCTCAGACCCTGAGAAACCAACGTAGAGGCCACACTCAAGTCTATGAATTGGGGACAGATACTTAGGTGGAGAAAAATGACCTGTCAAAGGCACACAACACAGGACAAAGCTATCGACAACCCCCTTTGCTATCCACAGCCCACAAGCTTCTGATGGCTGTCATCTCTTTTGTGTGGGGCCTATGTCTAGGCTAATTTTGTCTCTGCCTTTCAACAAAAGACATCAGTGAGAAGCTGTTCAAGATTCCATTTGGCATCTCAAGGAGCCAGGCATATCTGCTCAAGGCTGTGTGTGTGTGTGTGTATGGGTGTGTGTGTGTGTGTGTGTGTGTGTGTGTGTGTGTGTGTGTGTGTGTGTGTGTGTGTATGATGTAACTACTCAGGGCTGTTTGTGTGTATGTCTGTGGGGTGAGTGTGGGAGATACTGAGGTTAGAATTCATGGCTCAAGCCACACCTCAGCTCTGTTTTAGCTTACTTTTCAGATAGGGACTTTTTTGTTGTTGACTAAGGCCTGCCTGAACCCTGACCTCTTCCCCATGTGCCCCACATAGCTGGGATGACAAGTGTACTTCACCATGCCTGGCATATTGGTTCAAGATGAAGGCTAATTATCATTTTGCTCCAGCTGGCTTCACACGTCCATCCTCCTGATCCGTACCTCTTGAGGGACTGCAATTCTAGCCCTGTGCCATCCTGTTCAACTCTGCCCAGGGTTCTTTCCACAAGAGGCCATGGCTCTGATTTCTTCTACCTGAATGTTTACTTTTTCAATGGTAAATGCCATGGCTTGTGGCAGTGGTTTCCATTAATTACAATGAAAAGTTAATATTCAATTGTAGTGAAACTCTCACATCATTAATCACAGAATCCCCACAAAGGCAGCTGTTACCTAGATCCATCTACCTACCAATGGCAGAGTAAGATGAGGTGTCACTCATTAGTGACCTGGGATGGTAAGGGGAGACAATTTTGTTTATTGTCAGTTGTAGGGCTTGAACTCTGGGTCTGGGCTCTGTCTCTGAGCTCTTCAGCTCAAACTACCACTCTACCACTTGAGCCACAGCACCACTTCTGGTTTTCTAGTAGTTAATTGGAGATGAGTCTCACGGGACTTTTGTGCCTGGGATGGCTTTGAACTGTGATCCTCAAATCTCAGCCTCCTGAGTAGCTAGGATTACAGGCGTGAGCCACCAGTGCCCAGCTCAGTGGAGACAATTTAAAAAAACAAAACAAAACAAAAAACCCCCAACTAACAACAACAACAAAACCCTTGCAATTATTCATTCTCCCATTTCCTAGAGAGGCCATGAAACGAATAACGGGGGGAGATTTTGTGCTTTCTTTTGAATGAAACCGAAAATTTTGTGATAATATAAAACGAATTGGGATTTTAACACCACTGTACCAAAGAAATGTCAACATTAAAAACAAAAGACATCACTGAGAACAGGAACCTGAGAGAGCAGCACAGGCGGGTGATCTGTGAGGAGAGCTGGGAGCAGGCAGCGGGGAGGAGGAAGGCTGGGGACAGGTGGGAGTCTGTAGCCAAGGCAGACACATGTCAGAACAGCCATCACCGTTTCCCAATGGACACAAAACCTTGAAACCAAATGAGGACCATGTGCTCATCAGCATGGCCTCTGCCGTCTTCCCACTCAAACACAGCACCGTGGAGATTCTGGAGGGGGCAGGCCTCCTCAGAGTCCCCCCTCTGCAGGCAGAGCTTCCCATGCCTGTGGGCTCACCCGTGGACCCCCCGAAAGACAAGAAGGCGTACCATCACCTTTCATTCACACGCAAACCCAGAGTTACCCAAGGACAAACAGGCCGTGTCAGAACACCCACAGCTCGTGACAGAGAGGGGCCAGCTGCCAGCCAGGGGTGGGCAGGAGGGGGACTGCGGGGCCAGGAAACCCAGAGAGATACAGACCCCTCTTCATGTTAAGGAGAGGGTTTCTCCCTTGGGAGGCATCTCACTCTGCAAAAGGAACCAGCTACAACATTATTTTTATTTTTATAATATTAAAAAACAAGTCTTTGATATATAAAAACTGGCCAGAAGTGGTTTTTTTTTTTTCTTTCTTTTTTTCAGTTATCACATCACGTCATCGTATCCAGGCTACCTCGCTGGAGCCTTCGTCCCCCAGATGTGTGAGGCAGGATCTTCCGGACTCGGGGTTTGACAGCACGAGCAGGGGCCCAGGCGGCTGCGGCCCGGGGATCCCCCAGGCTGGGGCTGTTAGCAGGAGACGCCCCGGTGGAACAGGGGAGGGTAGGGAAGGTGGTGAGCGCGAGGGCGAGCGCCAGGCGGCTCGGTCACTTCTGCAGAGGGTGGAGGATCCTCCCCAGCGCCGTGCGCCCCGTGTCCTTCAGCCTGAGGGAGGCCCTGTCCCGGGCCCCTCTGGCCTTCAGAGGGCTCTCCGTGCTGCCACTGGGCCCCTCGGGAGATTCCGGGCACTTCCTGGGGGCCCGGGCGCTGCTGGCCCGCCTCAGGGTGCTGTCCCGGGGCGCGGCGTCCTCGGGGCCGCCCCTGGCCTTCAGCTGCCGCTGGGAGACGGTCCTGGTGAGGGCCCGGCCCTTGGCCACGGGCGGGGCGTCCGTTCTCGTGCACCGGGAGGAGGAGGCCACAGTGTTGCGGGCGAAGCTGGGGACGGGGGCGGGGGCGCGCGGGGCGCCCGAGGCCGGGGGCGTCCTGGGCTCTTCCCCGGGGCTCTGGGCGCTGTCTTCGGGCTTGGGCCGGGGGAGGTTCCGGAGGGGCTTGGCGCTGGGCTTGAGGGACCCCCGGCGCTGCAGGGGCGCCTCCTTCCCCGGCCGGCCACCGCCGCAGCTCCCCCGGGGCGGCTCCTCGCCCCCGGGGGCGGCCGTCCCCGTCCTCCCCGGGGGCCGCCTGGGCGACGTGTCCGCCGTGCCCCGCACCGAGCTCTGGCGCGCCAGTGGCGGGTCTGTGCTGCCGGGGGGCTCCCGGGGGGCGCCCCGCGAGGGCCCCGGGCCCCGGCTGGACTTGGAGATGGGCACCACCTTGCGCATGCTCTCGCTCTCCCAGGAGGTCAGGGTCCGCACGGCCCTGGGCGCGGGCCCCGGGCCCCGCCGGGCGCCCCCGGGCTTGGGGACGGCGGGGGGCGCGTCTTTGAGGGCGCTCCTCCTCGGCGTGGCGGGGGCGTCCTTCCCTCGCAGGGCTCGGTCCCTGGCAGGGCCAGGCTTGCAGGGGGCCTCAGCTTTCGGGGCGGCCAGCACCGGGGGCTGGAGGGCCCCCAGCTCGCCGGCTCCGGAGGACACGGAGTCACTGCCTTCCCGCTCCCTCTCCCCATCTCCGGGTCTGGAGTCGGCGCCCTCCGAGCAGTCCAAGGTCAGCGAGCAGTCGGTGGTGTCGGAGATGTAGAACAGGCGCCCGGGGTCCTGGTTCTCGGGGTCCGTGCTGCCCGCAGACTCCTCCGGGGCGGCGCCGGCGCCCTGCGGGGCCGCGCATGGGCTCTCCGGGGCGCAGCCCTGGTCCACGGGGGTCAAGCTGTCGCCATCGGCGGGCGGGGACTGGGGGTTGCCACCCCCCGGGGGCGCGGGCTCTCCCGGGCCGAGGTCATTCAGGGTCAGCGGGGATGCGGGCAGGGGGCCCTCGGCTCCCTGGAGGTCAAACTGAGTCAGCCCCGTCACCAGCGCGTGCTCCTGAATGCCCAGCGCCAAGGGCGGGAGCGGGGGCGAGGGCGCGGGCCCCAGGCCCAGCGGCTCACTGTTTCTCTTCCGGAGGACCCCGGGGCCTCCGGGCCGGGCTCGGGGGAGCGGGGGCCCGGGCGTGGCCGGGGATGGGCTGGGGGCTTGCTCGGGGCCCCGGACGTCGCGGGCAGGGTTGGGTGCGAGGTCGGGGCCGTGGTCCTTGGGCCCTCTGGGCTCCATCCAGGCCACGGTGGGCCGGGCCTGCCGGGCGCTGTTCCGGGGCAGGCTGTTGAACTTGCCGGGCCCCTCGGCGGCGCTGGGGTCCGTGGTGCTCTCCAAGAAGGTCAGCAGCTCCCGGTCGGCGGAGGCGCCCAGAGACAGGCGGGAGCGGCGCGTGTTGGGGGGCCGGGAGGAGGGGCTGATGGGTCTGGGCTGCAGGAACGGGGGAAGGTCCTCCGGGCCCTTCTTGGTCAGGAGCTCCACGTCATTCTCGCTGCTGCTCCTGCCAAAGCCCCCCAGCTCTCCCGCCGTCCAGGAGCGCCGCTTCTGTTCCAGCTCCCGCAGCCGCTGCCGCTGTCTCTGCTCGTGCACCTCCCGGTCGTGGTTGTCCTGAGCACGGGTGGAGAGAAGCTAGCGTGAGACACGCGTGCCCACCTGCAACTCGGGCAACCCACCTAAGACTGGAGGAGAGACGCTTGCCTGGAGGGGGGCCCGGGAGGGGGCCCCCCCGTTTGCAGATGTGCAGTCTGTGGAAGTTCCCCAGTGTCCTAGGGGACCCGACCCAGGCTCACGCACGCTAGGCCTGGCTCCAAGGACCGCGACTGTGCTCATCGAATCCCTTGGCTCAACTTTTAGTTTCCCGCCAGGGCTACAATTCCAACTATGTGCAGGACTTCAGTGCCAGGAAAGCAAGCTTGGTGTAAGTAGGGAAAGACCGGGAGGACAGTGGAGCAAGAAACAGAGAAAACCATGGATGTTCTACATGCAAACTGTAGCATGGCTGTAACTGTGCTTAGGTGTGTGCACATGCACAAACACACACACCAGACCCTACTTAACCATGATCTGGATACAAAGCGTATGCCCAAAATACTAAGAGATGTCTGCTCTGGCTCCTCCACAGCCAGAGAAAGAGACAAAAGCAGGTGTGCCTTGCAAATCCTTAACGCTCCACCTTCCCCCAGCAATGCAACCTGAACCTGCCCAAGCCATTAAAATGCAACTGTCCCATGTCAGCAGGGCCTGGGGCCTGGTCCCCCCTTGAACACCAAAATTTGAGGACATTCAGGTCCCTTATGTAAAATGGCACAGTACTTGCACTGGTCTATGCATAACTTTCTGTATATCTTAAGTCATCTCTACTTAATTTATAACTCTGAAGGCAAGGGAAGTTCTATGCATATAGTTGTTACAATGTATCATTCATGGAATGACAAGAAGAAATGGTTCATACTTGTGCTGCACAGATGCAGGTATAAACATTTATTTATTTATTTTTTAGGGGATGGGGATTATTACAGGGGGTGGAGGGATGGTAGAACTCAGGGCTTTTTTCTTCCTAGGCAGGCACTCTACTACTTGAGCCATATCCTTGGCATGTGTTTGGCTTCAGGTATTTCGAGGATAGGGTCTCATGCTGTTCATGTCCTGGGGGACCACAGTCCTGATCTCAACTTCTCAAGCAGCTGGAATGACAGGTACCTGCTGCCACACCCAGCTGTTGACTGAGATGCTGCCTCACTAACTTTTTGCCTAGGGCTGGCCTCAAACTGTGATCCTCTTGATCTCAGTTTCCCAAGATTATAAGCATGAGCCACTATGCCCTGTATTGGTGCGTTTTGTGGTGTGTTTGTTTTATATATATATTTTCAACTTGGGGTTGGCTGAAACTGCAAATGTGGAATGGTGGCTTTGGAGGGGTAGCTGTATCATAAATCACCACTCTTTTGGATTGTGACATGTGCGTGTGTAATTATATAATTACACAGACATCACCACCCAAATCTGTTCTTGTTAGCAATTTTTTGTTTGAAAATCCATTTCCTCCTCCAGACTCTTCCTTGCCAAGTTTCTGTGAGGCACTGGCTGGGGACTCCTGCTCCTCCTGCAGCTCTGGCCATGGCCTCCCATCCTTCCCCTCTCCCTTAGGCTTCTCCTGTCCAGGCTCCTCTTATGGGAGGAGCTGGGTCCTAGCTCTCAGGCCGAGCGTATCACACAGGTGGTCCTGCAGACTTGTAGAATTTGGACATGGACTGAGCACCTCAGAAAGAGCCAACCTGGCCTCCAGCCCCCACCATAGTCTCCCACAGCTGAGCTCACTGCTTGGACAGAGACATGTCAACGTGGCCACAGGCTCAGTTTCCTCCTCTTAGCTGACAGGGAAAGGAGAGGAGAGGATGGAAAATCCAAGCGATTCTGGGCTTGTAAGGAGTGTGCCCAATCTGTCCAAGAGATCCAGCCATGGACAGATCTACATTCAGGGTAAGTGCGTAAGGTCCTGGGTTTGATTCCTAGCACCAAGCAAATAAACTAATAAAATAAAATATGGGGCAAGAGATGACTTGGGGGGGGTACTACCTGGAATGAAAGATGAGCACTACATCTTCTTTTATGGGTCCAGGAGCTTGAACTCAGGCTTGGGCACTGTCCCTGAGCTGTTTTGCTCAAGGATAGTGTTCTACTTGGGCCACCATTCACTTGTGTGTGTGTGTGTGTGTGTGTGTGTGTGCACACGTGTGCATGATTAATTGGAGATAGAGGTCTCATAGACTTTTCTACTCAGGCTGGCTTTAAACTGTAATCCTCAGATCTTAGCCTCCTACATAGCTAGGATTATAGGCGTGAGCCACCAGTGCTTGGCTTACTATTTGCTTTTACTTAAATTCAATTCATGGCTTCCAAATTCAACCTAGAGACCAATGGAATTGGCAGTTGAGGTGGGGAAACCTGGCTGCTGTGATCCACTTAGTGGCATCCTCCCTAGATAAAGGAGACTACTGCAGGCCATGCTATAAAGGACAACAGGGTCCCTAAAGTGCCAGAGCCATGGCAGTGGTGAAGGGCTGCAAATGGGAAGAGAGAGGCCTTTCCTCTAGGTGGACAGAAGTTCTGAAAATAGGCACTCTTTCATCAACAGGGGTTGGGCAAGAGAGGCTGTTAAGGAGATTCTTAGACATAGTGACTTCCCTTGTTAAGAAGATCTAGGAACAAAACACTTTTAGGGCATTGTATGTGTTGATGTAAAATGCTAAGACTCTGAATGCCACATCAGAGCCACCTCCCACCATCCACAGCAAGGGATCTGTGTCGCATCCCAGCTGGATATTCCAGAAACCACAGAACCCCTGAACTCTCTCCTGTGGACACAGAACTGGATCAAAGCAAAAAAAAATTCAAGGAGTCTGGAAAAACAAAGATGCCACGGGCCCTACCTTAACTGCTTTGTTGAATCTGGTGCAGAAGTCTCTAAATATCTGGAAGCATTCATCCAGTTTCATGGTTTCTTTGTCTTCACAGAAGAAATCTATGAGGGTATGAGCCTCTTCCTGTAGCTCCCGCCTCCAGTTCTCCAGCTCCGACAGCTTCTCCATAGCAAACTACAGAGACACAAACAGACTCACTGAAATACACACATCAGTGAGGACAGCATGGTCTGAGGTTCCCGGGAAGACACAGAGCCAGAGTCCCATCTCAAGTCTGTGGGAAGGGAAGGGTTACTACATGACTGCTGCATAGGAAGTTGACCCCAACCAAAAGTGAGAAAAGCGATGCACTCCTGTGTGAAACCTAAAAGCCACAAGATGGAAAAGTCAGGCATGGCAGTGCATGCCTGTAATCCCACAATCCCAGAATTTGAGAAGCTGAGTCAGTTTGAGGTTAGCCAGTGCTACACAATGAGATCTCCATGTAAACCCCTTCAAACACCAAAAAGACAAAGATTTACAGCTAAGAGGATGGTGCGAATACAATTTTCACCTGGAAGATCACTGGAAAAGTCACCCAAGGACAGTTGGTTTTCTTAAGAAAATCTCCTCTGTTCCTGTTCTTCCTTTTCCAGATGGACTCTTCTGCTGGCAAGGGTTGTTTTTGGGGTTCCAAAAGCTGACCTGTCCTGACAAGCTACCTATGTTGCCCTGCAGAGAGGCAGTCTATGCTTCACTCTATCAGATCACTATGAGGTGTGCGTTAGAGTGGACTGGAAAGGGCTGATGGGTAGTTGTGAGGTCGACCCACATCGACATTTCGTTTAAAAAACAAAAACAAAACCTAGGCGAGTCTAATGGGCCCCGGGCGATGCCTGCTGCTTTACGTCTCCCAGTTCCTTTAGGACTAGCGGGTCTACCAGTGAGCCCCGGCCATCTAGGAAGGGGCCTTCCACCTGCAGTGTCCTGGCGCAGGTTAGCAAGCACCTTGGACCGCTAGTGGGGAGGTGGTATGGTGAGGAAGGGAGGACTTCTCCCCCATCTTCTGGAGAGGGAATATCTGGAACAATGCAGAAATATTTTCTTGCATGCTTATGGGGAAACCCATTTTATAGAAAGGAATGCAGAGATTTGCTACCTGTTGAAATCACATGTCCTGTCTTTACAAAACTGAACTTTTTCCTTTTTCTTTTGTGTGTGTGTATGTGGCAGTACTCAGCTTTGAACCTACAGCTTGAAGCTTGTTCAACAGGTGCTCTATGAGCTCTTTTTGCCTTTAGTTCTTTTTTCTAGATGGAATCTTGGTTTTGCCCAGGACCAGCCTTGTACTGCAATCTTCCTACCAATGGCCCCAGCACAACTAGGATCACAAAGGAGTCCTAACACACACAGCTTAATTATTAGCATATGGTCTCCATAACTTTTTGTCTAGGCAGGCCTTGAACTAAGATTTTCCTGATCTCCCCATCTCAAGTGGCTGGGATTACAGGTGTGAGCCACTACACCTAGCCCAAGGGCCTACATAAAACAACTACTCTTGGAGTGAGGGGGGGTGGGACTATGGTGTGGCAGAAGCTGCACGCCACCCACTTTTGAGGAGCACATTCAGCCAGCTACAGATCCTAAAGAGAAATTTCTTTCAGACCTGCCACCTCCCACTCACTCCAACAACTTTCCCCCTAAATGGCCTTTTCTTAAGCCAAGTACATTCTAGAGGTAGTGGAAAATCTAAACTATGTAGGAAAGCGAATACCAGACACAGTAACCATCTGAGTCAGTAGCCCACGGCAGTGTGCGTGTTTATACTCTATCTTTCTTTATAGAGATGAGAACATTCATGAAGGGATAAATCTTTGCCTGTCATTCTTCTCAAGGGGAAATATGGATCCCAGCCAAGACTAGCTCAACGGAGAAACAGTCTTCCTGACAACAGCCTACGCTGGAAGCTGGGCTCTGCCAGGTCCTGTTTTGCAGATCCTGTGGGGATGGACAGGACCACACCAATCACCCTCCACACGGGGGAAAATGAACAGCTCTGGGCACTGATCTGAGAAATAACTATGGTTGAGTCACATGTCCTAAGTCCCACGAGACCAGGAGCACAAAAGTCCAAAGCTGCACTGGTGAAAGAGCTCACTCTCTTTTACAGACATTGAACTTTCACCTTGAACTTGACTGCCAGGGATCAAAGTTCCAAATCAGCATGTCTCTCCTAAAATCCATTTCAAAATGTTGAAATAGATCTGCAAAAAAATGTGTTCCAATGATCTTTCTCAAAAATCCCAAACAGGGGTTAGGACTTGCCCTAACCTCTATCTCAGAATGGAGGAAAAAGGCCAAACAAACAACTCCTCAGAAGTTGGCCCCATTCTGCTTACTGTGGAGGGTACTGAGACTTTAGACTGAGGCTTCACAGCTCTTCATGGTCTGACCCTAGACCATCTTAAAAAGTTTTTGTCTCAGGCCAGGCTCACACCTGTAATCCTAGCTACTCAGGGGGCTGAGATTTGAGGATCAAGGCTCAAAGTCAGCTCTGGCACTAAAGATTAAGAGACTCTTATCTCCAATTAACCACTAGAAAACTGGAAGTGGCACAACTCCAGGGATAGGGCAGTAGCCTTGAGCTGAAGAGCTCAGGGACAGCACCCAGGCCCAGAGTTCAAACCCCATCATCAACAAAACAACAACAACAACAAAAAAAGTGAGAGAGAGAGAGAGAGAGACAGAGAGAGAGAGAGAGAGAGGGAGAGAGAAAGAAAAAGAAAAAAGCTTTGTCTTACCATTTAAGAAATGTGCTGTGTAGCACATTTTATGTCCAGAGATAAAAATGAATGACAGAGCAGGGGGTATATAATTCAGTGGTATAGCACTCACACAAAACAAAACAAAACTATATCCCAAAGAAACAAAAACTTCCAGAAAGAAAAGCTGGAAGAATTAAAATAAGGTTGCCCTTGAAGAGAATGGTCTATAGGTGAGGAGAAGGTAGGGTCATTTTTCATCCCAACTCCTCTGTATGAAGATTCTGTAGGTGCAAGGTGTTGTAGCTTCATGGGATGCTGAAAGTTAGGAGGATCACAGTTCTAGGCCAGCCTGGGCATGAAAGTCTGCTACACTCTTATTTGCAATTAACCAGCAGAAAACTGGAAGTGGTGCTATGGCTCAAGTGGTACAGTGCTAGCCTTGAGCTGAAGAGCTCAGGGACAGTGCTCAGGCCCAGAGTTCAAGCCCCATGACCAAAAAGAAAAAAAAAAGATTTTAATTGTGGAAGATATAGCTTAGTAGTAGAGTGCTTAGCATGCAGGAAGTCATCAGTTTAATCCTCAGCTCCATGAGAGAGAGGGAGGAGAAAGGGGGAGAAAAAAGACAGAGAGAGAGATAGATTGATTTGGCATAAAATATTAATACTGAAGATTAGAAACTTGGGAGAAGGAAAAAAAGATCCAAAATCTTCACTGTGACACGTTGCAGTTCTTACTCTTGTGTTATTCATCCAATTGTGCTCCCCTCTGTTTTGTGATTCTGAGGCAATGATGGTAGCAGCATTTGCTTTGTTGTTGCACTATGTGAACAGTGTGTGAATTTGGGGTAGGATGGGGGACTGTGAGGATAGGTCAGTGGAAGAACACTTGTCTAGCATGCAAGAGGCTTTGAGTTTCATCAAAAACCAAACAAAGAAAAAAATCCCCAAAAGATAACCCATGAAAGGAGAAATTGTGAACCTGGTTGTACTTGAAAGTAAACACAGAACATGTTTAATAATCAGCATGCACTCACAGCAGAGCCACACACAGTGCAATGTTTGCAGGTAGAGCTGAAGCATGTACTGTTTTGAAGGAGGGTCAGTGGCCCTGGAACTTACTGTTTCCACCCAGCACCCGTGTAACACTGCCCCACAATTCCCAGTGATGCATCTTAGCCGCCGGGCTGACGGCAGAAGACTATCTCTCGGACTAACAGCAGGAAATGGTGCCACTTTTTTTTTTTCTTAAATAAAGCAGATTAAAAAGATGTCAGACTGTGTGATTAGTGAGTCACGGTGAGCTGCCACAAACATGTCCACTCTGCTAGTTTTTGTTGATGTTGTTTGGAGCACCTCCTGACACACCCTGTGGGCGGATATATTCCCATGTTGATGGGCCGGGTAACTGTGCGTGTTCTGCTGCTCTGAAAACTCATCCCATTTGAAGTGGTCTCAGGAGAGAAGGACAATCAGGGCCAGGCACCAGCGGCTTACACCCGTACTCCTAGCTACTCAGAAGACTGGGATCAGAGGATCCCAATTCAGAGCTCGTCCAGGGAAAACAAATCTGTGAGACTCTTTATCACTAATTAACCAGCAAAAAGTGAGAAGTAAATATGTGGCCCAAGTAGTAGAGCAAAAACGCCCCAAGCAAGAGAGTGAGACTTTGACTTCAAGCCCTAGTACTGGCCATTCAGCTCAAGCCCTAGTACTGGCCATTCAGCAAACACAAAAGCAAAAGGAAGATTGGCCTGGGTATGGCAGTATAGGGTGATTTCAATAGAACATTGCTTTCCAAAACCATAACAGGTATACAACTAGAAGTCAAGTTGCTAGGCAGTCAGAGTGTTAGTTCCCAGGCTGCTACAGGTTCACTGCAGGAAGGTGGGTCTGGTGTGAGCATGGAGCAGTGGCCAGCAGAGCCCTGAAGTTCACAGTACAGTCTCTGCAGTGAAGCACCGGGCCTAAGGGAACTCCAAGAGCCTGCTATTCTGAACTCCATCTAGGAAGGCTGAGGGGTCCTTGCTGAAAGCTGCGATTTGAGGGACTGACCTGAAGGAAATCTTCCATCTGCTGGCAGAGCTCCCCATCCCGCCGGACATTTTCCTGAAGTGATCCCGTCCTGACAAAGAGGGAGTGGAGTTCCGCCTCTGTGTTATCCAGAGATAATCTAGAAAAGGAAGGGGAGAGTGGGCCGTTGGCACAAGGTGTGCCATGTACATGAGTTCATCTGTTGAATGGAACTCACACTGGTTCCGTGGGCAGGCTGCCACTGTTCTTGGAGATGTGGTAACTCAAGTCCTGTGACCTGTGGAGCTTTCCATAAAGCAGGTCTGAGCACCTTTATGCAACACATTACCACACAGTGCTTTTCCTGGGTTAGGAAGTGAGGGCCCCACGTCACAAGGCAACCACACATGTCCACATTGTAGAGAGCACTGAACCCAACCACCCACTCTGCAAGTGAGGGGTGGGACGGACTGCAATACTCCTGTTACATGCATCAAGTCAAGATTAGTAGAACATGATGGATGGCTTTGTTTTCTGTGCTAGTCCTGGGGACTGAATTCTGGGCCTGGGCGCTGTCCTTTAGATTTTGTACGCAAGTGCAGCTCTCTACCACTTGACTACAGCTCCTTTTCTGGCTTTTTTTGCTGGTCAATTGAAGATAAAAGTCTCATGGAGTTTCTTGTGCAGCCTGATTTCCAGCCATGATACTCAGATTTCAGCCTCCTGAGTAGGCTTGAGACACCTGTGCTGGTTATACGGTTTTTGTGGTGGTACTGGGGCTTGAACTCAGGGCCTAGGCATTATTTGCTAGCTTTTTCTACTCAAAGCTGGTATTCTACTACTTGAGCCACAACTCCACTTTTGGCTTTTTGGTGGTTGATTAGGTATTAGTATTTCCTGTGATGGTGGCTTCAAACTGTGATATTCAGATCTCAGCCTCTTAAGTAGCTAGGATCACAAGTGTGAGCCACTGGTACCCAACTCTCTTGTCTATCAGTGCAATGAAAACTGTTATCTTCATTAGTCACTGGTGCCTATCTGAGATCTGATAGAACTTCACCCATGTATTCAACTCTCCATTTCAAATAAGCAAGCCTTACCAAAGGGAGGCTTACTAAGGTATTATCTAGTTAAATTTCTGATTCTTTGCTGGCCAGAAATGCCTGTTGAAAATATAATGGTAGGCTGGGAGTGGCCTACTGGTAGAGTGCTTGCCTAGCATGCAAAAAGCCCTGGGTTTGATTCCTCGGTACCACATACACAGAAAAAAGCCAGAAGTGGTGCTGTGGTTCAAGTGGTAGTGTGCTAGCCTTGAGAAAAACCCAAGAGACAATGCCCAGGCTCTGAGTTCAAGCCCCAGGACTGGCAAAAAAGAAAGAAAATGAAAATATAATGGTAGCCAGATAGCTCATTTCTGTGATCCCAGCTACTTGAAAGGCTGAGACCAAGAGGGTTGCAGTACAAAGCTAGCGAGGGCAGGAAAGTTCAGGAGATCCCCTTCAACTCACAGCTGGGAGCAATGTTATACACCAGTCATTCCAAGCTATGTGAAAGGCTGAGAATTCTAGAGTAGCCCAGGCAGAAAGACTTCATCTCTATGAAGGGAAGCTAGTCATGATAGCTTACACCTATGATCCCAACAAGCCTACGATAGGTGGCAGGAAGTGAGACTCATACTAAAAATAATCAGTGAAAAATAGGGCTGGCCATGTGGCTCAGTGGCAGAACACTAGTCTAGCAAGCTGAAGACCCTGAGTTCAAACCCAAGTTCCACCAGAGAGAGAGAGAAAGAGTATAATGGTAGTTTCTTCTGATATATTTCTTGGTAATAGTTCTATAGTAGTCAGAATGAAAATAATAATCTCACAAAATTTAAAAGCAAGTAAGTCTATGTCATAAGATGAACACATCCATTTTTACATCATAATCTAGTCAGCTGTAAACATGAATTACAAAATGTTTATACCTTTGCACTGATAGTTCTCCTTACATGGAAAGACATGTAATCTGTGGTTAGATGTTTGTAAAGTCAGTATCAGTGAGATACGGGCCAATGACAGGGCTCTGGGCAGTGGTTCATTTGTTTATATGCAGATGGTTCATAGCTCTCATAGCCAGCTAGAGTCACACATATAATAAGTAGATGATAGGCCAGGTGTGGTGGCACATGCCTGTGATTCCAGATACTGGGAGGTGGAGCTAGGAGACCTTGTGCAAAGTTAGCACAAGACTCCATCTGAAAAGCAAACTAAGACCAAAAGGCATGGTTCGAGTGGTAGAGCACTTAACCTAGCAAACAGGAAGCTCTGAATTAAAACTCTAGCAACACATACCAACACGCACATGCACACACAAAGTACATGACCCAGTCGGGTGTGGTGGTACACACCTACAGCTCTAGCTTCTCAGGAACTGGGGCAAGTGGAATGCTTGAGCCCTCAGGGATTGGAGATCTGTGGGAAGCCACATCTGGTGGCTCATGTCTAGAACCCTAGTTACTCAGGAGGATGGGCTCAGGAGGATCTAGGTTCATGGCTAGCTTCTGCAGCAAAGTTTTCTAGACCTCATCTTGAACATCACTGGCATAAAACAGGGTTGGAGGTATGCTTCAAGTGGTAGAGCACCAGCTTAGCAAGTATGCTAAGCCCTGGGGGCTCAAACCCCAGGACTAAAATGAAAAAATGAAAACCATATAGATATGAACTGGGTTTGCACATGCAGTGGTGAGCTGAGCAAACGCTGCTCTACACTGAGAAACTCCATGGGATAGCCTGAAGTCAGCCAGGCCAGCAACTGTGACAAATCAGAGGGATTTTCTTTGAAGAGCTAGTCATTGGAAATAGTACCACAGGACACACAGGTATGTCTTTTTTTCTGTATTCACTCAATAGATTTTATTCTACATTTTGTTTTCTCTTTATTATAATGTATAGAGGGGTTACAGTTATATTCACCAGGTAGGAGGTGCATTACTTCTCACACATTGATACCTCTTCTCATGTTTTTGTCCCCATTTCCCTACCCCCACCCCTCCCTGAACAGATATGTCTTATAAGAACTCAAAACAGGACATTCTCACAGATTATAGCACCCTAAAATATATACCTATATTAGGATTAGAAGCAAATTATAGTTATGTAATTAGAGCTTTATGCTTGATAGGTACTTTCTCTGTCACACTGAGTGACTAATTTAAAAATCAAATCCTGTCACAGCTTTTGGTATGGTTCCAAACCCTTTTAATGTAATAGAAAATAAATGGACCATGTTAGATTCCACAAGGAAACACTGATGTATGGCCCTCAATGTTTGACTGATAGGAACCAACTCCCAGGATAATAAGCTGTGTTGTTTGAATTTTTTGGGTGTGGAGGGATTTGATGTTCTTAAGCTATATTTTTTTCAAGCTGGTGATAGTCACCAGGATAGGCTAAAATAGTTTCTTTTAGTTTAGAAACAAAAGATTAAAATTTAAAAACCATCCAATTTCTGAAAACACATCTCTTTTAAGCAAATTAAAATAAGTTAAAAGTCTGATAGGAAGCCTTTTAAGTTGGACATATCTGTAATCCTAGATTTTCAGAAGTAAAAGATCTGAGGATCATGGTTCAAAAGCCAGTCAGGCCAAGAAAGTCTGTGAGATCCTAACATCCAAATAACTACCAAAAAGCCAGAAGTGGAGGTGTGGCTTAAGTGGTAGAGCAGCAGCCTTGAATAGCCAAGCTAATGGATAGCACCCAACTCTGAGTACAAGCTCCAGTACCGGCACATATGTACACACACACACATAGACACACACACACTTAGAAAGCTTTCCAAAGTTCATACTCAAATCCAAGAGTTTTAACTTCTCAACCATTTTCCTAAGAGGAAAATGAATTCTCACAATGCACTTTTTAAATTTGTCTTTTCTTTTTTGGTACTGAGACTCAAACCCAGGGCATTGCACTTGCTGGGCAAGCACTTTGCCACCAAGCTGCACCCCAGCCCATCACAATGCATTTTCTCCTGCCCTCTTTGCTTACCTCGCAGTCTCTTGAACATGGTGTAGCTTTTCAGAAAAGTTTAGAAGAATGGCATCTTGCTTTTGAGCTTCCTGGAACAAAACCAGAATATTCTCTCACTGGATGGACTAAAGGAAGTAATTTTCTTCCGGATTAAAGAAGCCTTCAACTTCTTGCATCTTTTTGTAGCTTGCTATATTTATAGCAATTCCCTGAGACAGGAACCCTGCTAGCCTCACATTTACCAGAAAACCCCAACTCATAGACACAGTTAGCTTCCCACAGCAATTAATCTTCCATGAAATACAACTCGTGTGCATAGCAACTCAATGGAGGAGGTGGCAACTTAGCAGTCCTATTGTTTCTAAGAGAATCCAATATATCCTGCTTAAATACCACCCACACCTCTGAGTGTGTTTTTAAAAGAGTAAGATACTCTCTGCTGTAAAACCAGTTTGCAAATTGAGTTTAATCAGAAGGTATCTCCTGGGAGGTGAGAGGAAGGCAGATGGGAAAGGAGCTACTGCTGACTCTGGAAGCTTCCTTCCCCATGCAGGGGCAAATTACCCAGAGTCAGCTGGACACACAGAATGGAATGCAGTCTGCCAAAAAGTGGGTAGGCTGGATAGGAAGCACAGATTTTTCTTTTAAAACCTGGAAAGATGAACTTTTCAATCAGGTCCTGGGGGCTGGCTCAGTACTAGAGGGCACATCCAACACATGCAAAGCCCCAAGTTCAATCCTCACACAGAAAAACCACAATCTATCAAATACTGAGTTAAGCATGGCCCTTTATCATCTAAAGAATACAGTCACACTGGGGCCTGGAGTTTGGCCTAGTGGTAGAGTGCTTGCCTAGCATGCACGAAGACCTGGGTTCGATTCCTTGGTACCACATACATAGAAAAAAGCCAGAAGTGGTGCTGAGGCTCAAGTGGTAGAGCTCTAGCCTTGAGAAAGTCCAAGGACAGTGCTCAGGCCCTGAGCACAAGCCCAGAACTGGCAAAAAAAAAAAATGAATACAGTCACACAGTCAGACAGCAGGTGCTATTTATAGGAAATGTACCAGAGGCTAAACCTCAGCTAGGTCCTTTATGGAAGTGTCCCCTCCAGCTCTTTCAACTACCTAATTTGGAGGTAAGTTATCCCTATTTCATAATTAGATAAAGAAATTGAGAAGCTGGTCACCAGTGGCTCACATCCATAATACTAGCTACTCAGGAGGCTGACATCTGAAGATTATAGTTCAAAGATAGCCCAGGTAAAAGTGGCAGAGTACTAGCCTTGAATGAAAAAGCCAAGCAAGAGTCCAAGATCCCAAGTTCAAGCCTCAGTACTGGTATAAAGAAGAAACAGAGGGTCTTAAGTAATGTGTGTTAGGAAGTACAGTTATGCATGTAAGCAGTTTTCCTTCTCATGCCAAAGATGTCGGTCACTGGTGTGAAAACAGGTGATCCCAAGAAGGGAAAGCAAATAATTAGTAATAATAGCAATTAATGAGCAATTCGTTGAGGTCATTTAAGTTCAAAGAGACAATCACCCTTTACACCAACCTATTCTGGTGTTAAAAATTCCCTGTCAAAATAAGAAGCAATAAACTTGAGATGCAGTTCAGGGGCAGAGCAAGTGCTTTGCATGTGTAAGACCGAGGGACTCATAAAAAGAAAGCATGGGTAGACTCCAAACCCTATACAAGCAGCAAGCTACTCTAATGTGGCTCTCAAAGGACCTAAACACTCTTTATATGTAAGTGGACATCACATCTATCCATCTCACAGGAGAAGTGATTCACTCACCATCCAATCTTCTTTCTGTCCCTGGGGTCATGCCCTTCTCCAACTCTCACCAGACAGACAACTGCCACCAAGAGGAACTCTCTTTCTCCTTCTTATTCCACTCTAAACCAGCCTCTACTTGCCTTATTTTTCTACCCTCATTCAAACCCCATCATGTCATTATGCTGTATGCAAACTCCTGTTGGCTCCCCAACACAAACATGGAATCCAAATTCTGCATCTCTTATAACTAACTCCTTCTTGACGGGCTTCACAGCCTCTGCCTCACTTGCCCTCTCTGCATCCCACAGCCTACCTGGGGATCTGCAAATAGAGGATATGAAAACAGGATCTTCTTAGAACCTGTCGTGTCCTTTTCTAACGCAGACATCATCTCACGCCTGGGACAATCTTAACTCTCTCCAATGGGCATTTTCACATATTTTTTCTGTATTAATTGTTTCCTCCTACCTGTGCAACAAAATGCAGAAGATTCATCCCAGGTTTGTTTGCTTTTGTGTCTGCCAATTTGAGCAAAGAAGATAGTTTAAATCCTACTGCATTGCCAGCATACCCTCCCTAAAGAAGATAAAGCAAGAAAAGGAAAGTTTTATGACTTTAGACATACAGCAAAGCTTCAAGCATAACGGCTGAATCGTGTGTGGATTTTACTCACAGCATTCATGATATTCCCAGCCTGGAGCACCAAGTGTAATATTGAATGGAGCTCCTCACATGACATGAGCTCTGTCAGAAAAAACATACAACAGTGCCTAAGAGAAGCCTTCTAACACACATACATATCACTGACATTCTAAGTCATAGTGTTGAGCTGGGGATCAAAGATGTGAGTAGGACTGTCAAATATCACAAAACAGTTCAGTAAGAAAAATTTTCAAATAGTAGAAACTATACAAAGCCTGAGGTGGGGCCAGGAGTTTGGCCTAGAGGTAGAGTGTTTGCCTAGCATGCATGAAGACCTGCGTTTGATTCCTGGTACCACATTCATAGAAAAAGCTAGACATGGTGCTGTTCTAGCCTTGAGAAAGCCCAAGGGCAGTGCTCAGGCCCTGAGCTCAAAGCCTAGCAAAACAAACAAACAAAAAGCCTGAGGAAAGCTAGGCACCAGTAGCTCACATTTGTAATCCTAGCTACTCGAGACTATGATTTGAGAATCACTGTTTGAAGCCAGGCTGGGCAGACAAATCATTTATCTGCAATTAATAAGCAAAAAGTCAGAAGTGGAAGTGTGGCTCAAATGGTAGAGTTCTAGCCATAAGCAAATCAAGCAGGAGTCCAAGATTTTGGGTTCAAGCTCCAGTACTGGGCATGCATATATAGCTATATATGCTCTCTCTCTCTCTCTCCCCCCTTCTCTCTCTCTCTCTCTCTCTCTCTCTCTCTCTCTCTCTCTCTCTCTCTCTCTCTCTCTCTCTCTCTCTCTCTCACACACACACACACATACAAGTCTGAGGAAAAGCAGAACAATGTGGTATAGGAATTAACTGTTTTTCTTCCAGCAATTATTTCTCTATTTTTTCCCCTGTTTATCCACTAGCCTCTTTGAATGTGTTTATGCAATACAAAAACTAAGAGCAAGCAGCACTTTGTTTAGCCATAGGGTTATGGAAAGATTAAAAAAATTAAACAGGCTGAATGACATGTAAATACCATGCAAAGTGCCAATCCCACCCCCAGCTCTCAGACTGGCTTTCCATTTTATTCAAAGTAGAGTATTTACTCTGGATTGATTTGAAGGCTATAAAAAGGAACTAATTTATTACGGCAATACACTGGCAAATAGTTCTTTATTAATAACAAATCTCATACATTTATATAAAGAAGCAACTGAAAAATGTAATATATTTGAGAGGCTAAAGAGAAAACTTGATTATGAAAATTATAGTATATATATCATATATTACAGTATATATATATATCATCTGTGATATTTAGTTTTCTCCAGTATGTCTGATGATTATTTTCAAAACACTTTATTTGGATCAGTGCCTATACTTGGTTATCTAAGAAGGCCAGTTTGGGAAGGTTACTCAGATAAGAAAAGTTTTCCCCATGCCTACAAATTTGTATTGCTCAATATGAAAACATGTTCCTCCATCACTACAGGGAGAAGAAGAACTACCTTCTAAAGTTGCTGCCATGCCTCAGTATGGGAACTAGAAGCCTAGTATCCTTTCTAAAATTAAGAAATGATGCATGGTGGGTTGAGGGTAGACTTTTATCTCAGCACAGGCCAGAGCAGCTAAACAGGAAAACCAACTAGGAATAGACAAGTTAACATTTACTAGGGGGAAAAAAAAGCAAATGAGCCAGGCACGATGGCTCACGCCTGTGATCCTGGCTACTCAGGAGGCTCAGACTCGAGGACTGAGTTCAAAGGCAGCCTAAACACTAAAGTCCATGAGACTTGTAGCTCCAATTAATCACCAGGAAATTGAAAGTGGCTATATAGCTCAAGGAGTAGGGTGGTAGCCTTGAGCTGAAGAGCTCAGGGACAGTGCCCAGGCCCAGAGTTCAAGTCCCATGACTGAAAGAAAGAAAGAGCGAGCAAATGAAAATACCTTTAAATGAATCCATACTAATATCTCATTTACTTTTTTAGAGCATCTTAGAAATGAGATCTCCTTCCATTTCTAATTCCAACTGAAATTTTTTAAAAAAAGAAAAACTGGATATAGGCAGGCACCAGTGATGCACGCCTAGAATCCCAGCTACTTGGGGGATTGAGAGTGAATTGTGATTCAAAGTCAGCCCTGGCAGAAAAGTTCTCTAGAATTCATCTCTAGAATTACAAGCAAAAAGCTGGGCTGAGAATGTGGCTCAAGTGGTAGAGTGACAGCCTAGGAAACAGGAGGCCTTCAGTTCAAATCCCAGCACCACTAAAATTAAGTAAACAAATAAACATATATGTGGTGTATACATGTGTATATTTAAAAATAAAAAACAAACTATATGGAAGACCATTCATTTGCTTACCTTTTGTAGCAGTTCTTAAAATGGCTATATCTGTGTATAGAGAAGAACAAGAAGGTAAAAATTCCTTCTTTAGCACCATGGCTTCGATTCGAAGTGAATAGCTAGAAATAAAAAGTAAAACTGTGAACTCAATGTCAACTTCAAGTCTTACTTCACAAAGGGCAACAGTCAGCGAGTGTGGCCTTACTTTGGCACCTGAATTAGGTAGTGAAGAAAGGAGTCGGCCAGCGACAGCTTGGACACATCACCACTAAACGACTTTAACTTCTTTACCTAAAAGACAGATGGGAAGCGGGGACAGAGGAGAAGAAGAAGAAAAAAAAAAAAAACCCTAAGAATTATTTGATTATTTTAAATTTCATCTTAGAATTCTGCTAGAAAACAGGATCTCATTAAATCCAACTTAATAAAAGTTAGTAGGAAATGTCATGTCTAGTATTTTTGCTTTTATTTATTTATTTTTTTTGCTGGTCCTGGGTTTGAAACTCAGGGTCTGGGCACTGTCTCTGGGCTTTTGTATTTTGAAGCTAGTGCTCTACCACGTAAGGTAGGGCCCCACTTCTGGCGTTTGGGTGGTTAATTGGAGATGAGTCTTATGGACTTTCCTGCCTGCTTTGGCTTTGAACCAAGGTCCTTGGATCTCAGCCTCCTGAGTAGTTAGGATTATAGGTGTGAGCCACCAGTGCCCAGTTCACTTTGCTTTAAAAAAATTTTGGGGGGGTCAGCTATGGGGCTTGAATTCGGGGCCTAGGTGCTGTCCTTGAGCCTCTTTGTGCTCAAGGTTAGCACGCTACTACTTGAGCCACAGTGCCACTTTTGGTTTTTGAGTGGTTAACTGAAGACAAGTCTCAGGAGGACCTTTCAGCTTGGGCCTGCTTCAAACCTCAATCTTCAGATCTCTCAGCCTCCTGAGTAGCGAGGATTAGAGGTGAAAGCCACCAATGTCCGGCTTTCACTTTGCTTTTTTTTTTTTTGCCAGTCCTGGGCTTGAGCTCAGGGCCTGAGCATTGTCCTTGGACTTTCTCAAGGCTAGAGCTCTACCTCTTGAGCCTCAGCACTACTTTCGGCTTTTTTCTATGTATGTGGTACCAGGAACTCGAACCCAGGTCTTTGTGCATGCTAGGCAAGCATTCTATCACTAGGCCAAACTCCCAGCCTCTCACTTTGCATTTTTATTGTTTTTGAAGGGTTGGGATGAAGCCAAAGCCTTGAACATGCCATAAAAGCACTCTGCTCCTGAACTCATTCGGCTCTGGGTTGGTTTTGCTTTGCTCTTTGGAGACAGGGTCTCACTACACATCCCAGACCGGCCTCAGTGTTGGGGGGGGGGGGCGGATCCTCTTGTCTGGTTACCTAAGGAAGGCACTGAAGAGGGATCAGCTGGTTCTAAGGATAGAAACTTTCTGTCAAATAATCCTCTCAACATGAGCTTGCTGTTTGCTCTCTGGGAGAAAAAGTAAAGGAGGAAAACTCACTGAAACAGGACTCTAAGTCGTTAAATGGAAAAAAGTAATTATTTCAGGTATTCTGACTAAATAAATACATAGACAGGGTAAGTCCTAACACAGAACTTCTTTCTGTGTCCCAGTTTTATATCCTACATAACAATGTAGAAAAAGGACATTTGTTGGTGTGTAGTGGAGATGGACCAGACCCTTTCTTGTACATGCTAAACATGAACCTTATCACCAAGCCATAGCCCAGCCCCACTATTCCATATAAAGCTTATTCTCTTCCTCTCACTGCCATTAACAATGTGATTAATAATGTGATTTTAAGTCCCTGGGAACATAGAAAATTGAAATTTAAAAAAAACTTGAAATGCGTATATTCAAAGATCTACCAACAAATTAGCTTTTTTTTTTTTTTTTTTTGGCTCAAGGCTGGCACGCTACTACTTGAGCCACAGTTCCATGTCTAGCATTTTGATGATTTAACTGGAGATGAGTCTCATAGACTTTCCTACCCAGGCTGGCTTTGAACTGCAATCCTTAGACTGTAGCTTCCTGAATAGTTAAGGATTGGGGTGAGCCACTGAAGCCCAACGTTTTTTTCCTTTCTTTATTTTGCTGTGGTTCTGGGACAGACTAGAGGCCCCATGCATGTTCTACAACAGAGTTAAACTTCTTTTTTTTAAAAAAAAAATTAAAGGTATAAAATCTCCATTTATAAACTGTATTGACCCAACCTGCAGAACTAAAGGGAATTTCCCATTTTCAGCCTTCCCATTTTTTATCCTTGTGAAGTTTTGAACACTTAGGGCTTAGCTAAGAAGCCTACGTGTGCCTGACGTAGGCCAGGATGCATTCTGATTCTCTGCAGCAGAGCGGGGAACAATTCACTATATATGGGCAGGGGCAGAAAGAGGTTGGACTCTCTGAAAGACCTGTGTGTAGGGTGTATAAAGCCTCTGGAAATAACAGCACAGAATCCGTCTAACACATGAGGAACAGGTCCTGCTAAGTAAACTTGGTTAGTAGAAACACTTTAATAGAAACATTAAACATGTGCTAAAGTGCAATGCAGCTATGAGTCATCTCCACTGCTGTAAAAGGCCAAAACACTTCTATATCTCAAGAGAATGCTGATGGAAACAGCACATTTCATTTAAATGCTATGGAGACAGTTCTTCATTCCATTTAAAATGGGATTTATGCTCATTAAGAGGCTCCCTGCCTTCCCACAGGTAGGGAAGTACAAAAGAGAAGTGAATGAACCCTGCAATTATTATTCATTCTCGTCATCATTATCAAAAAGCATTTATTAAGCACTGTTAGACATAATTTTGCTGGCCAAGGCAAAAGACTCTCATTAGAATCCCTGCTGTGTCCGGTTCCTGAGTTATTGGCAGGAGCATGCTCTCTTGAACCTCGCTCATCTCCCACCAGCTGGTCCTCCTTCATCCTGCCCAATTCCGCCCCCAATGGCCTTGGAGGGGCAGGCAGAATTTCCCACAAACACATCCAGGCAACAGAGGACACTCAGCCCTGTCATTCTCTCTTAGCAGCAGCAGAGTAAGAAAAAGCTGAGGGGCTCAACATGCGGATTGGTGGTAGAACAGGGGCAGCAAATTCCCAACACTAAAACCGAGCCAAACCAAACCAAAGAGAACGATAAAAGGCTGGTGAAGAGACAACTCAGATGCTTCCAGAAGAATGGAAGTCCTTTCCAATTCTCTCCCTAGGACACTGGCTGATCCCAGCAGCACAGAGCAGAGGAAGGGCAGACCAGGCCTGGCTTCTCTCCAGCTTCCCTCCCTGTTGGGGGCTACCTTCTTCCTCTAGAGGGAAGGAGGTGAAAGAAAGATGAACAAACATACCAGATACAAGCTTTGTGGTGAAGGGCCACAAACCCCTGATAGCAAATCAAGGACGTTGGCTTTGGCTGCTGGTCAGCTGAGGAGGCCAGAGAGAAAAGCACTTGTTTCCGCTTATCTTTTTCAGCGTGCTGATAAGGTTAGGGTATTGTTCAAGTGACACTCACACCCAGCCTTTGTGATAGCTGAGGTGAAGAAAAGGTAGGAAGCCCCACTGTGGGAGGTACAGTTTTGACAACCTTTGCCCTTCCTGCCTCCAAAGAAGGTAACAGAGAGAAGTGGAAAGACTGCTCCAGGGTCAGAGGGATCAGGGTTCAAGTCCACCCCTGCTTTATGGCCCAGGGATCATGAGACACCATCTAACCTGTGAGGAGCACACTCTCATTTATAAAATGAGGACTAGCTCATGATATTCCTGTAAGGATTAACTAAAAATACATAAATACGCACACACAATAATCATAGTTGGGATGGATGAATATTATCACTTCATTTCATTTTCTGTCCAGGGCTTGGATCAAGAGGGCTCCAGTAAATATATAGTCCCTTTGGAGCTAAAATTTAGCACAGGATATTTCATCACATGCTTAAGACCATATGGTTACACACACCCTTATATTGTGTGCATTTATTAGCATATTTCTGACACATTCCTAGGCCTCTGTCTCTTGGCTCAGCTTCCTCCCTAGCCCCATCCTCTGCCTCCATCCTCAGGCCCAGAGACTCGAGTCAGGCTTCAATCCAGGTGGCACCAAAGGCCACAAACCTACTTGTATTTAAAGGGTTGAGGTTCTGGCTTTCCCTGAGACCTCTGTGGTCATACAAATGCCTGATGGCGTCCCTGGTCAGGGAGGGGTGTCCTGGGCCTTTCTGGGTGTTTCTGCAGAGGGAAGCTCCCAGTTGAGGGTGGAGGGAGTGGTGAGCCAAAGCCAATCAGTAATGTAAACAAGGATGAGTGTGGCCCAGCTGGCTAGACTCTTAGGCTGAGATGGAGCTGCAGCAGCAGGAGGATGAGAGGATATCTCTGGCCTGCTTACTACACATGTGGAGTCCACCCCAGGGCCTCACCGCAGTCAGCTGTCCATTGGGAGGGAGCCTCAGGCACTCAGGCAGTGCTCAGATAGGTCCTCCTCACACGACTTTGAACACGGTTCATTTCCAACCATTTCCCACACACATCCAGAAATAATTTTTTTTAAATATGAGGATTTGAAAAAACTCCCTGGCATTTTTCTAAGCATTTCTGAATGTTAAACGAGGGATGGCAATATTTAAGAAAATCATACTCTGGCCAGGCACTGGTGGCTCGTGCTGCCCGTAATCCTAACTACTCAAGAGGCTATGATCAGAGGATGGAGGTTCAAAGCTAGCCTGGGCAGAAGAGCCTTTGGGACTCTAATCCATAATTAACTACCAAAGAAAAAAAGCCAGAAGTGGAGACGTGGCTCACATGGTAGAGCATTAGCCTTGAGCAAAAAGACTAAGGGACAGCACCAAGGCCCTGAGTTCCAGCCCAAGGACCCGTGCGTGCACACAGTTAAAAAAATCATATTCAGTCTCCCACGTCCTGGTGATATGCAGCTGGCAGCCTCCTTCCCACCTGACTCCCATCTACTTACACATCCAGGCGTTCAGAGCACTTTCACACGCACGGCTGCACTGTCGTGTGATCTCGATGTTCACTCAAGAACACAGTAAGGTCAATCTGTTGGGGCTCTGCAGAGCACGCTGCAGGAAGCCGGGGAAAAGGCCCAAGTAGGAATACAATTTCCAAAGCAATAAATCTTTTTTTTTTTTTCCTTTTTCTTTTCTTAGTCGGGAAGAGGAGGGATCACCTCCAGTGCCTCACACAGGCTAGGCATGTGCTCGGCTACTGCACCACATTCCCAGCTGAAGGCAAATGTATCATTTTAAAATTCAAATTAATTAAATCTTACCCTTCCTCCTCACAACAATTTTGGAACTTGAAAGCTATAAAAATAGAAAGGTTAAGGACTGCTGTGTTTGTAAAATCCAGGGTAAATTATGATTGACTGTACTTTTCTTTTAAGACCCTTCACTTACATGAACAAATGTAAGTAATTAATGTAGGCCTAGATAAATTACACTTAATTTGCAAGCAGAAGACCTGAAGTAGAAAGAGTGCCTTCTGTAACCAGATACACACACAGATCTACAGTGTGGAGCTAACAACTAATATCTCACATATTGTGAATTTAGCACTAATTAAAGTCAACAAGTTCCACAAATGGTATCTGGGAAAAAGAGAGATGGTGGAGCCAGCAGTATTTGTGAAAGGGATGATTTATGGAAAACAAAAACCAACACAAACAAAACAGAAACAACAACAAAAAAAACCCCAGTCCCATCTATCCTTACTTTTCTCCTCTCTCTTGCTCCTTTTTCAATTTTGGGGATCAATCCAGGGTCTCACATATGCTTAGCAAGTGATCTACCAGAGAGTCACATCCCCTTTTACTTCTAAAAAGTCTCTTTTGAAAGTGAAGTGGTAGCCTAAATGGTAGAGCACCAGCCTCGAGCAGAAAAAGCCAAGTGAACGCACAAGGTCCCAAGTTCCACGTCCAGTACCAACAGACATACACAAGTCTCTCTGATTTTTACTCAGAGTAAAATCTTCAGAAAATTCTATATTGTTTTATTTCATTTGCATTCATAAGCATGTATGTTAATGCAATTTCTTACTCAATTTTTCTTCATAAGCAAAGCATAATAATACAAATTTGAAAGGTTTTATAAAATTGTTATTCTTTTTTTTGAAAGCATAGCTGTATTTAAAATTAAGGAATTGATTCCCAGAAGATTATACACATTTTCACAGGAAGCTGATAACACCACAGTTTATTTGTAAACATATGTGCCAATAATCAAATTGACAATGCTTTAAAATTGTTATTCTTATTTTTCCTATCAAGTAAGAAACCATTCAATGATTCAGTTAATTCAGTCCAAGCGAAGCAAATACTTTTATCTTGTGGTACTTTTTTACTCTCATGCAATTTCCCCCCTTCAGTCAATTATGTGTATACCACATATTACTATTTCATTCACTACTCCTTATTTTAGAGCATCTTTATACGAAACTAGTCTTTTATTTTTTTGTTGTAATTAATAGAAGGGTTACATTATATTCATCAGATAGAAGGTGCATTACTTCACAAACATTGATACCCTTTCTCATGTTTGGTCCCCATTTCCCTCCCCCAACCCCTGCCCCTCATCTTATTTTCCCCCCTTCCCTATTCTATTTCAATAGGTTTTTTGTTGTTGTTGTTGTTTTTAAGGAAAGTCTATGTATAAAATAACCCAGGTTCACCCTAGGCAAAGGTCAACCTTTGAGGATGGAAAACTCAAGTTTATTGCATTCCCACGTGCCAGGTACCACACTGGGTGCTCAGGCAGTGCCTGTCATCCTGACAACCTGATGAGGTAAGTCATTTTCCTTCCTTTACAGTGAGGAAACTAAAGTTCACTCAGTTGAACTACGGCTTGATCTAAATCAAGACTCTAACTGGGTAAGTCTGGCCATTTCTATGGGTCATCCAAACAAGGACAGTGCCCTTTAGGACAGTGCCCTTTTCTCTGAGAGTTCTCATGTTCTGACTCTCTGAGAACATGTAGCTTCTTTTACCACTCCTAACATCCAACCTTACCTCCTCTGCCTCAGGCAAAAGCTTAAGAAATTCTCGAAGTGTCTCTGATCCATAATGTTCACTCTTTCCTTGATGAATATCTTCTACAATGGACTGAGGAGACCTGGAAAACATAGCAAATCAGGTTCTGTTTCATGGTTGTTGGAGTGCTGACAGGGAAACAGCCAGTGGAAATTGAAACAAATCTCCTCCCTCTTTTCCTCCCAGACAGGAAGGCCTACAACAGCCCCACTGATGGGGAATCACTGGGAGGCCCTTCATCTAGAAGGCCATCCTGGGGTATCCCTGGAAGAAGAGAAACTCTCTTTGGCTTCCCCAGATTCCTGTGGAGCCCAGTCCTTGTGAATTCAACAGCATAGTCCAACCTCCATGGTGAAAGATCAATCTAGAACTTCCCTGAGAAGGAGAATGGTAATTCTCCTTCACTTTGACCAATGCATTCTGCTTTCATAGCAAAGACATCTGTGGACTCATCAAGCCACACATGTAGGAAGGATCTGAAAGTGTGAGGAATACCATTCACATTAGAATTTGAACTTCAGCTTGGTCACACCCACAGACTTTCAGGCTGCTAGTGAGGATTTATGATGGAAGTTTCAGATATGTGAAAAATCTTACTTCTTAAACTGCTTAAGAAATATCCCAGTGTTCATGCTCCGCTTTGCATCCAAGATGGTAATCTAGAGAGACACATAAGATCATTAAAGTGAAAATAAGAAACTATGGAGGAAAGAAGAAAATTAAAAACTACCAAAGGGATAGCTAGATATGTGGCTCAAGTAGTAGAGCATCTTGCCAAGCAAATGTGAGGCCTTGGGTTCAAATCCAAGTACCACCAGGCACGGTGGCTCATGCCTGTAATCCTAACTACTCAGGAGGCTGAGATCTGAGGATCACAGTTCAGAGCCAGACCACACAGGAAGTCCATGAGACTCATCTCCAATTAAACACCAGAAAATGTGGCTCATAATAGTAGAATGCTAGCCTTGAGCAAAAGAGCTCAAGGACAGTGCCCAGGCGCTGAGTTGAAGCCCCACAACCAACAAAGGAAATAGAATGTTCTACATTTATTCAATTTAAAAAGAAAAATTCTCATACCATATATGGTTCACAAAATCTGAGACAAGTAGTTTCTTTTCACATTTTAACATCTCTGGAATCAGGTGTGTCTTATAAAATAGGCATTTTTCAACAATGAAATTTGATGATATCGCTCTTCTAATGCAGTCAAAACCCTGGGCTGTATGGCTTACTGGTGTCGCACTACAGGGGATAGAACCCAGGGACTGAGTGACACTTCTGTTTTCATTTGGTTTTTGAGACAGTCTTAATGACTTTGCTGGGACTGGCCTCAATCTCTCCATCCTCCTGCCTCCACTTCCCAAGAAGCTTGGATTACAGACATGTGATCCCACAGTCAGTTTGCAACAGGTTTTCACTGCTCAAAATTAATAACTTGGGGAAGATTTTTATCAAACTAGAAATTAGAACTTGCTTGGGGCTGTGAAATACAAAAGCTATTTCTGTCTCAGGAAGTAAATATGCAGAATTCATGGAGGAAGAATAACCTAAAACGACTGCAATTTTTTTTCACTTGTTTTTCTGGTAAAGAGAGACTAGTTAAATCAGGGATGTTGTTACAACCTCTTCCTCTCCAAATGTATGTGTTTCACTGTGAACAAAAGAGAATCAAGTTTCAGACTAAATTCCTGATCTCTGGGGCTGCTTCTAAGTTTATAAGCAACAGCAAGCCTGTTAGCCAACTTTAATGTCACTTCCTGGCCATAAGGTTAAATTTTTACAAGCGTAGGGTTGCCTTCTTTTGAAGGCTAATCTTAAACAATCACATTATTTACTAACCTAGGAGTTTATTTCACGTTAACACAATCACCTGCCAGCCATAAAACAACCTTCCAAGCTAAAAGGGCAGCTTCCCTTGTTGGAATCCTACCCAGACATAGCAGTTCAAGTTCAGTGTGGTAGGAGGGGAGGAAAGGAGGGAAGACAGGCTGAGAACAAAACCTGTCAAACATAACACCCTGTAAGCAGGAAAGCTCACATCACAAAGAGGAATCTCAGTTCATTAGGGCAGAAAACTATGCATTCATTATAATTCATAACCTAACAAGCTGTATGTATGAACATGTATAGTGATATAGTTATATACACATCTAAGAAACTTACTTTGCATTTCTGCCTAGACTAGGGAGAGAACCTGTATTATATTTCTCCCACTGAATTGCTACCTTCTGCCCAGTCCTCATCCTATTTACAACCCCAGCGCTGGCTCTGTACATCTCCTAGAAAAGTGAGGGGAAAAAAACTTTCCCCAAATTAGTATTAGAACAGAAAGTCCAACCTGGCTCTCCCAGATTCCTCTTCCCTCAGGTTCCTGTGAATTTTAGTCTCTGTGGGCCTCCCACGGAGACACAAGAGTCCCTTCTCCCATTGAGAAGTTTCACCAGGAATGGGGCAGATCTGCAGAAAAGTGTCATCCACAGTGCCTGGCCCAGCTCTCTGGTGTGGGGATGCTAGTGCAAACAGTGTTCTCATCAGACCCAAGTTTGAGTCCCCAGAGCAGCCGCGGGCCTGCAGAAGGTGTCCCCACAACCCAAGCTGTGTTGCAGAACCTGGTCAATCACCTGTCACTAGTTCCTAAGGAAAAACCTGGACTAGCGGTGACAGACAACAAAAACCTAGCTCTTCACCCAACCAGGGAACATGAGACAGAGGATAAGCTCCCAGGGCCCATTCACCCTCAGATTTCCCAAGAGCCTTACAAGTCTCTCTCTCCTCCCTTATCAAATTAAATCCCTCCAAGCCCTATTATAAAAGTGTTTGTTAAACTTTCAAAGAGGGTTATCACTGCATGTGTAAATGAGCTTATCTCACCCACTGCTGGCTGCCTCTGAGCTGGTCACTCCACAGTGAGGCCCTGTGTGTGCTGTGGGTTCCCTTGGGGTCTGTGGGCAGCACAAGCTAAGTCAGAGAAGTTGATCTGTCCCCAGTGAGTGTGCAGGGTTACCCCGCCCTGATCAGCTTCAGTCCACCTGGAATCTACTCTGCTGGTCTTGTGAGGCTACACTAGGCAGGACCCCAGCCACTAGAGTCAGTGCAGCCAGCCTAGACAGGAAACACACCACAGACTTAGCCAGCGCTTCTACAAAGCGTTTGTACTGGGAGACAAAATGTAAGGGAAGGGAAGGTCAGGCATTCTACTTATTTCAAGGATTTCCTACTGGATGTGAAGGGTACCTTGCTAGATAAGTGTCACCACCAGGTTGTTTTCATGTCCTCTGAGCCATTAAGTGAGTATTTGGAATGTGAATACCTATACCCTACCTCTTGCTAAAATCTCCAAGTGAGCTTGTCTCTCTCCCTTTCCCTATTTCTATTATCTCTCTTTCCCTCCCTCCCTCCCTCCCTCCTTACCTCTCCTCCCCTCTCCCCCTTTCCCTGTTGGAGACACTGAGCCATTCCCCCAGCTACACAATTTCTTGCTGTTTTTGCCAGCATCAATCCATTACAAAATCTGCCTCCTACATCCTTTACCAGAGGAAGAAACATCTCTTAATTGTGGTAAACTATACATAACATTTATATTTCTCAAGTGCACAAATCAGTGGCATTGTGTATCCACATGGTTGTGCAACCATCACCATCATCCATTTCCAGTCCTTTCCCATTTTGCAAAACTGACTAACCATGAACTCCTAGGCTGGATGCTGTAATCCTAGTTAATCAGGAGGTTGAGATCTAAGGATTGTGGTTTGAAGCCAGCCCAGGCAGGACAGTCCATGAGATTCTTATCTCCAGTTAAGCACCAAAAAGCCAGAAGTAAAAGTATGGCTCAAGTGGTAGAGTGCCAGCCTTGAACAGAACTAAAGCCAAGTGATAGTACCAGTCCCTGTGTTCAAGTTCCAGCGGCTGAGGGCTACACAGTACTTCCTGTGTGTCTGACTTTGGAAGACATGAAGCATCTCCTTCAAGCATACTCATACTTCGTTCCTTGTATTTTACTTAGCACAATGTCCTGGAGTCAGAAGAGCCTTTTTTAAGCCACTTTCATTTCAGTATTCTCATTATTCTCCTTACCTACTCAGATAATGCTAAATGGTGGCAATTTCAATCTCATTCTAGTTTTTGCTAGTCCTAAGGATTGAATTCAGGGCCTAACTCTGTCCTTGAGCAGGTCCCTCTGTGCTCTACCATCTGAGCCACAGCACCACTTCTGGCATTTCATAAGTAGTTTATTGCCTGGGCTGGTTTTGAACTGTGATTCTTAGATCTCAACCTCTTCAGTAGCTAGGATTACAGGCATGAGCCACCAGTGCCCAGCTTATTCTAGTTTTGAAAAGCAAAGTTGAAAGAGGCTGCCTCTTTCATCTAGTAAAGACTTAGTTTTCTGTCTTCGATGATTTTTCATTTTTAATACTTTTGGCTGACTATCAGTTGGAAATTGTTCCTCCCTTCATTTTAGGGAGGAAAACACCCAAGAAACCTCCAGCTAAGGCATTAAAAAAAAAAACCCAGAACTCAAATACACTGTTTAGTTAAGTTCTAGATTATGAACATGACTCAATTTCAGTACACACAGGGATCCTAACAATATTTTAGAAAGAATGGTCCCTGAATTAGTGTGGGAGAATAAAACATTATTATCTAAAATTTGGTGCAAGAAGGCATCTTCCCTCCTCTCTTCCCGTCTCTCTCCTGTCTTCTTTTTTCCAGGTAGAAATTCCATTGTTTCCTACTTGGTCAACAGCGTATCACAGCAAATGACCACCTGTGTTTCAATATATTCTCTCTTCCCTCTTCTCGCTCTCCCCCCCCCACAAATTCCAACTGACAACTACACAAGATGATTGCTTTGCTTCCTTTGCTCAGTCCTGCCTTGCTCATTTACCTTTAATTTCTTTGGAGGGACACAAAATGGCTGCCATATATCTCTACCCTTACGAGCTGTTAAATGTAGAGGCAGACACAGGCCCCACACTAGTATGGGGGACAGAGGGGCATCTCTAACCTCCGGAGTTTAAAACTTCAGGGGGTGGACACTGGTGAATTCTGAAAACAGAGCCTGAGCTGCCGCCTTTTCTTATGATCTCCAGTATGGATCTGTGTTATCTCCTATGCTTAATTACTGTGCACCATCCCATCTGTAATCTCAAGTTAATTTTTAGGTAACGAACATACAAGGATAGCACTGTTTCATAGTCTTCTCTCCCCATGAACAACTTTAACTTACTACTTTGAATCTTGTTCTAAATTCAGCCATTCTCACTCGAATCTTCCCCATTCTCCAACACATTCTCCCTCTGAAGTATAATGGAACTTACTGATAATGCTTTACTAATCCTTTAAAGTGTAAGTCAGTCAGAAAAGGCCATTTCTGTGGGAGGTGATACATGATTGGGGACATAACCAGATTTCCTGCACCTCTGAACCTCCAGAGTTATAGCTTGGGCCGTGATAGGCTGGGCCCTGTGTTCAGACTCACAGGCTGTGTGTGGAACTTGCTATTCTCCAGTTCACCTGGGCAGAGTGTGAGGACTATTGCTTTCAACCCTGGACTCCACTTACTGCAGGCTGAGTTGGACGATTTATTGCTGATCTTTATCAGACTATAATTCTGCTAAGTTATAATTTCTTTACCAGAAAAAAATTGAGAAAAGAAAATGGGATATTACCACATTCTTCTATTAAAAAGTGTATTTAATATTTGTAGCAATATTGAATACACTATAAAAACTTGAAAATAATTCTTAGGTGACAATGATACTTCACATGAACTGAAATGGATCAATCTAACTACTTTATTTACACATATGGAAGAGCAGAAAGGTTAGAATACTGGAGATACTCAGTCATGTGGGTTTCTGTTTTCTTCCTTATATGTTATCTCTCAGGATAAGATCTACAAGTGTCAAAAATAAAGGTCTCTGCACACTCGTTTTCTTTTCTTTTCTTTTTCTTCTTTGCCTGTCATGGGCCTGGGCACTGTCCCTGAGTTTCTTTTGCTTAAGGTTAGCACTCTACCACTTGAGCCACAGCACCACCACTGCCTTTTCTTATGTACGTGGTACTGAAGAATCAAACCCAGGGCTTTATGCATGCTAGACAAGCACTCCGCCACTAAGCCACATTCCCAGCCCTCTGCACACTCATATTCACAGCAGCATTATTCACCAACAGTGTAGGTAACGCAGTGGAGCCTTTTGGATAGATGGATGGATGGATAAATGGATGGATGGATAAATAGATAAATAAAACAAGGTAGAGACATACAACAAAACATTATTGGCTTTAAATTTGGGCCCGTGCTACAACCCAGATGAACCTTGCTGATATCAAATGACGAGAAATGAACCAGTCACAAAAAAGACAAATCTTGTATGATCCACTTAAATAGCTAGAATACTCAGATTACGAGAGACAGAAGGTAGAGACAGAAGGTAGAAAGGCCTGAATGGTGGGGAAATAGGATTATTGTTTAGGAGACACAGAGTTTCACTCATGCAATATGAAAAAGTTCTGGAGACAGATGGTAGTGATGGTTGCCCCAAAATGTGGATGCACTTAAGTGAGTGGTGCTTCAAGTACTTAAAAATGGTAAGTTTTGTATTTTACAATTTGAATTATTTTAGTGCTAGGGATGTAGCTCAGTGGTAGTGTGGTTTCCTTAGTATTCTCAAGGCCCTGGGTGCTAAGAAAGGAAAAGGAAAGGTGGAAAAGAGGAAACAACAACAAAAGTAGTTAAAAAAGAAATCTACTGAAGGCATGGGGTCGATATAGGCCATTTTCCCCCTCTGATGGTAGTTCTTAACTTTTCCCTAACTCTTAAGAAAGCACCTTGCCTTTCTTCCTATTCCCAGAGAACACCACCTGCTCTCAGCTGTAGCGTCCCAGGCATACTGAGCTACCCCTTTTCTATACTTCCCCAGTACACAAGCCTCTTTTCCATATACATCCATCCAATCCTAACTTCAGGAGACAATGGTGAGACATGACCTAATGTACAATAAAGAACTTCTGTTGGAAGCTGGGGCAAAGGCCAAGGTACTAAGGAAATGACCTCTTGCTTCACTCAATATTGGAAGATACTTGACCATATAAAAGGTCTTTGCATAAAAGGAAGAGACAGGAAAAGCCTGTGTTCTGCATTGAAGGCTTCATGGTCTCTCCTGATGATTTCCTTCTCCAATTATTTGACACTCAAACAATCCTAACCCCAGACTTTCCACATTTCATAATAGACTCTCAATGATTTCAACAGGGTATTCTACTCCAGCTTTAAAAGGGCCCCCAAATGAACTAGTAGAAGGAGTTACATGTTCCCAAGCCAGAAACAGAAAAGAGGTCAAAACTGTTGGCTCAAGAACTGAGTAACGCACAGAAAGAATACTTCATACTAGGGCCCTGCCCTCTCTTATCTAGGCAGCTCCATCACTGACCTATTTTCCTTTACAACAGATCAAAAAAATCGAGAATTTAAGTTGTACTCTCTCCTCCCTCTTCTCCCTTTCTCTTTCCCCTCCCTCCCTTTCTCTTCCCAGCATTCACTTCTTTTTATTCCAGATTTGTACTTTTTTCTCTTAGCAAGCAAAGGTTTTAAATTTTGCCGTTGTGCTTCTATACTGAGTTCTGACGTGTAATTTTTGATCCCCTGGCAATCTGGGGTTATGTTTTCAGTTAACTTCTTATACTTTAATAGCTTTTTTCTTGCTCAAATATGTGTTCACTGGAAATATGCGTCTTATCAAAGAGTTTTATGCTTTGGCTCTGTGGAGCACTTTCTTTCCAAAGGCCACAACTTCATCCAGATATTGGAAGAATGAAGGCCATCTCAAAATCGACGTGCAAAACCTAAAGGCACATTGAAATGGAAAAATAAGGATAAAACCCTAAGGATATCTAGTATTGCTATAACTTAAACAGTATTTGATGTGGGACAGCTCTGGTTCATCAGGCTAGCTGAGTTCAGAGGAAACTAACAACCCTGAACTGTAGCAGATCTCCCTGGGGGAAAACCAGAGCAGCTGTGCTCTGGCCTGGCAGTGCTCAGAGGCCAGAGACCAATGGCCCCCCACTAGCGTATTCTCTGCATGAAGTCACAGTCCACTGGGACATGGGGAGGATTCGTAAGCACACACCCTATGCTTCTTACTATTCAGCTCCGACTCATCATAGGAGGCCCTTTCTGTCATTTTCAGGGCACACTCGCTTACACTGTATTATTTCTTAGTGATGTCTAGGAATCGTTCGGAATATCTCTACCCACAGCTCCAACACATAACGTGCATGCAGGTTTCGCCCTCACCTCTTCCCGGGCGTCTCTGAAGGAGGAATAAAATGACCCCCCTCTCCTGGGGAGGGAAGACTTGGCGGTGTCCTCCTGCTGGCCGAACAGCTCCTCAATGGTCTTCGTATCAATCTGGTAGTGGTGCTGTTGCCTGGCCGCCAACGTCCAGATGTTGGTCTTGCCTCGCACTTGTTCCTCTGGGATGGTTTTCCAGAAAAAACTCCTCATGCGCTTCTTCTTACCCAGGGTGCTGTAGCCATTCATGTGAGAAGTTGGGGGTAATCCTGGTGGAGGAGGTGGAGGGGGGACAGGAGGCCCTCCAGGGAGTGGAGGGGGCAGGGGAGGAGGTGGGGAGGGTGAAAAGCTTTCCCCTGATGGTGGGCATGGCAGAGGGGGTGGAGGAGGAGGTGGAGGAGACGCCGGGGGTTCCGTCTGCCCGATCATGAACCCAGCTGCTGTGGCAACAGTCCCATTTTCTTTATCGCTGGCCAGGGAGACACAATTCATAACATGCATAGTACTGTTGCCTTCTAAGGAGGTAATTCCTTGACCTTGGGGAAGCAGACACAAACATCAAACTCCTGTTATATTTCTTTGCCCATGAGTCGGCTGCCAGAAAAGAAGACAACCATCCTGCTTGTCATCTTCCAAACCTGCCAAGACAGAATGAGTTCAGGGTCAGGACAGACAGACGTTTTTATACTGGCTTTGCCCCATTGAAAGCCAGCCCCCCTCCTTTTCATTCCCCCCCCTCTCCCAGCAGAGGGGGATATCCCAAACGGTATGAAAAGCAACCAATACTTTTATTAACCAGGAAACTCTGCCCAAAGAGCACTAATAAATCTAATTTGGAAACCTTCCATTAATCAATAAGGCATGTATTTACTGAGAGCTCACTATAGGTTCAGCAAGTATTGCTCATTGTATGAATAAACTATTTGTTCACCAACTGGTTGATTCTCTTTTAGGCAATGGATATCTGGCCCCATGGAAACAGCCCAAATTACTGAAGCATTAGGTGTTTAGTGACCCTGCCTTCTTCCAGTCTGGACATGTCTCCTCGCAAGCACTGGGTCAAAAGGCATCTTCCACCTCGTGTACAACAGGCGGGGCATTTGGAGATGACTGACAAGCAGCCTAGCTAATTTCCCCGAAGTCAGGGTCATCAATCCGCATGTTCCTGTTCCCTACGGTGATATGGCTTCCTTCAAAATTCAGAAAAGAAGGCCAGGCATGGAGATGACAGGTGTCAAGTCTAAACAACACTTTTCTGTCCAGCATTCGACAGCAGTCACGTGGCCATGTGACCTCCCGGCATCTGGAAAAATTTGGAGGATAAATTGCCTCCTTGGAGTCTAGATAAACCACACTCTTTAGAACCCATGAGAGCCTGTCACCCACCCCTTCTGCTTCTGTGACATACAAGGACCGGCTTCCTCTATCAGGCCTGCCACACGTCTGCCCCTTATCCACACCATGCACATGCTTCTCTTGGTGGCTTATATCTTTATGAGCCTTTAAATGTTTGTTTTTGGCTTTGAGTTATTACTGACGTGATGCAAAATTGGGTTAAAACAGTTACATTTCTTTCAATCCCAGGACAGTTAGCAGTGAGGGATGAACAAATGGACTCAGTAATGACAAGGTGGGAGTGTGAAAAGAGGACTGTATTTTACACAGGACTTCCAGGTATAATTATTCTTTTACAGTTATTATTGTTAGAGGCCGGACCTATAGATATAGTGTGTGAAATAATACTGGATTATGCAAAAGTAAATTGTCTGATATCTGATATCACTCAAATATAATGACAGGCTTTACCTATGGCCATATATAGAAGGAAGTATTACCTTGGGAGTGAAATGGAAAAGCCTAGAAACAGATCACTTTTCCTTTTCCTCAGAATTCACCTACCAGCACAACTTGTAGGCTATATAAATTCATTTCAGCATGTTGATGTTCAAAATTACCATACATGCATTCCATTGCTTTGTATAATAGATAAGCTAATATAAGCACAGTCCTTACCAAGATTCTTGGTAAGAAGTTAGCTGTTACTAATAATTGCTTGCATATACATTATATCCTTTTATTTTCATAGGCACTGTCTTTGTGGTCCTTTTCTATTTTAAAAAAGTTATTTTTGGGGAGCTGGGAACGTGGCCTAGTATAGAGCATGCATGAAGCTCTGGGTTTGACTCTAAGTTTAAGCGCCCAGAACTGGCAAAAACAAAACATTTTTATTTTCAAATGGTTGTACAAGAGAGTTACAACTTTATTATGTCTATTTATGTGTCCAGTGCATCTTGCTTAGTTTTCCTTTCAAACAGTCTCCCCAAGCTGCCATCTACTCCTCCCTTCATGCATTTCCTTTTTATAGATAAAAGTTATAAGGGTGTATAGATAAACTGCTAAGTTACCCCTGGATGCTAGAAATATACACTTACCAGTTATACTTTCTGCTATAAAGGGTTGTAGTTTGGCAGGTCTGTCCTTTTTTAAAATATATATTCAATTATCTCTAGGAATGTAAATTTTTACAAAACATTAAATATTTAAGGTATTTACTTTGGTACTGGGGATTAAACCCAGGCTTTCTATATGCCAAGCATGCATTCTACCATTGAGTTATTCCCTCAGGCCCTGAAAACATAGGCTTTGAAAACTACTTAGATATGAGTAAAAATAAGATATTTCCCAACTCTTAGAGTTTACATACTGTTTTTAACCATTTGAAGAATTCAGTTTAGAGACTTGAAGTACATACATAGTGTAGAGCAGCTATCACTCCTAAATGGGTAAAATTCAAAATATGTATCCACACTGACTTACAGCTCATTTGAACTGCAACTGGCTTTTAGAAGGAGTTTTCATAATTATCATTAGGGGCATAACTAGGTTGCTTTCATAGTTGGCATCTCTAAAGCCAATGACTCACTGTCAATTACAGTTTATAGTTATATTTCAACTCTTCTTTTTTCAAGACTGTACAGGTAATTTTGGCAGTTTATTATTACATATTTTAAAATATTTCTGTACATAAAATAGCTCATGTATACAAGAGTTGCTAATTCTCCAATTCACTTCTAATTCCATTTTTTTTTCAGTGCTGAGGATCAAACCCAGGGCCTCATTCACACTGGACAAGAACTCTACCACTGACCAACATCCAAGCCTCCTACTTTCCATTAAGAATGGTGATAGGAGTACAGCTAGGTTATAGCCAAGATTGTGCAAGCCCCTGGATTCCAATCCCAACACTTCAAGCAAGCAAACAAACAAACAAAAGTGTCTATGCCCCCCCCCCAAAGCTTCACATTAGAAAGCAATAACCCAGTACTGCCTGAGTACAAGATTCTATTTCAAAAACAACCAACAAAAGGGTTGGTTGGAGATATGGCTCAAGTGGTTGAGCCATAGACGATCAAGCCAAGCAAGCTCAAGGGCCTGAGTTCAAACCTCAGTAATACCAAAATTAACTTATTAGTTTTTTTTTTTTTTTTTTTGCCAGTCCTGGGCTTGGGTTCAGGGCCTGAGCACTGTCCTTGGACTTTCTCAAGGCTTAGCACTCTACCACTTGAGCCTCAGCACCACTTCCGGCTTTTTTTCTATGTACGTGGTACCGAGGAATCGAACCTGGGTCTTCGTACATGCTAGGCAAGCACTCTACCACTAGGCCAAACTCCCGGCCCCTAACTTATTAGTTTTTAAGATGCTGTTCAGTATTACTATCTTCTAACATCAAAGTCTGAAAGGATGGAAACCTTTTTTGAGTGCTATGCTTCACAGGGGAAGTACCAGATAAAAGCTTGCCAAAGTAAAATGTGACCTGTGTTAGTTATGTGTTGGCGCGATTCTAAACACTGCCGCCTCATCTTTTAAAAGAATGTTATTTTAAAACGTTTATGAAGCAAGGGGAAATATATCACACTGTCCCTGGTAAGTTGTCTGGTTAATTTTTCCCTGAGTGACATACAGGCATTCTAGCCCCCCAAAGCTCCTAATAAGTCAGTTCACAGGCAATGATTAGCTATGGTGCTAATGCTTTTACCACTGTTGCTTCAATAGCATAGCCCATCCCTTGGGCAAGGTTGCCAATGTCAAAGAGGTGGTAGAAAAAAAGAGCATGCAAATAGCATTCTCTGTGAGATATTAACATAGAGCACAACCAAAGAACATTTAATTCACCATGATATTGCCACAGTTGAGGTGCTACCGAACCCTCAGGTACACTGGGAGAACATAGGTCATTCCACAACTCAGCAGATGACACTTGCTGCCTGTTTCTCACAGCTGACAATTGCCAACAGGGACAATGGGATCAACCCTGGTCTGTCTGAGAGGCCATCAACTGTCCCATCCATCTCCCCAGAACACACAAGAGACAGCCTTGTATTTAGCATCTCCGCTGGGGGCTGGGGCCCTGGTGGAAGAGGGAGCCTGGCTGCTGAGGTTGACAAATGCTAAGCTGGTGGAGGGAGGCTCTGAAGACAAAACTTGTCCCCTGAGTGCTCCCCACAGCCCAGCAAAGATGGGCTTAAGTGCATGAGGCTCAGATGGAGGTTGTGGCTCTGGGGACTGTAGCTCTTTTAACTTTGTGAAATTTCAAGAAGGCATGCATCCTGAAGTAAGCCTTAGGTATTTAACTGGTAAGCAAAAAAGTATACACAATCTTAACTACCCAAAGGCCAAGAAGCAATAGCAACCAGAAGCTCTGCGGGGTCTTGTGATCTACTCTTATGGAAAAGCTGGCACCGCTATGCTTCTGGTGTCAGAAACACCCCTGAATTCCATTCTCTTGAAGGGATGTGGAAGGGGGAGAGAGGAAAAGAGAGCACAGAGGCTTCCCCCGGTGAAGAAGAGACAGTCCCAAGGGTGTGGGGACCCAACAATAGTCAATAGTAATATGGGTGCCAGAAATGCGTTCCCCTTGGTTCCTGACTTGTGCCACAGATGGGGAAGGAGGGCAGGAGGGGCTGGTCCAGGGCTATGGAGGCTGAGCAAGTCAGGTGTGGGGAGATAGGCAGAGCGCAGGGAGGGGGGGGAAGGAGAACGCAAAGATCTTTCATTTCGGCTCTCATTCCACCAACTGCTTCAGAGAAGCCTCGTCCTTCTCCCCAGCCTTCCCCGATCGCCGCGCGCAGGATGTCGGTGCGCGCACAGTGGAACCGCGCGGACAACCTGGCACTCCAGACGGCGTGTTTAATCTGTCGCCCCGTAAACACTGGCAGGCAGCGGCCCAGCGCCCGGGAGACGTCTGCTTCCCGATGTGCATTCGCAGCTTCTCCCCTCAGTCCCAGAGCAAGAAAAAGGGAGGCAAAAATAAAAATAAAAAAATAAAGAATAAAGCACTAGGTGTCAAGGAATGCCCTCGGGGAGGAGGGGGCAGCGGGAGGCTCTGCGCCCCGCCAGGAGGACGCCCTGGGGCCGCGGAGGCTCAAGTCCCCGGGGCTCTGTGTCCAGGCGGAGGTCTGGACACTGACCAGCTCCGGTCGGCCCCGGAGGGTGGGGGAGGGACCCCGATTTCTGGCAAATCACGGAGGACACGGTCGTTTCCGCCGCCGAAGTCTCGGCTCGCCCCCCACCCCGGACCCCGCACGGCGTTCCGGCCACTCACCCGAACGCCCCCGGCTCCACCGCCTCTCGCCGCGCCTCGCCCGGAGCCGGAGATCCCGCCGCAGCGCCCGGGCCGCCAGGGGCGGTCCGGGACGACCTTATCTGGGCACCGACGCCAGGCCCGGGCGCGGAGAGGCGGCGCCGGCGGGCGGCCCGCGCGGGACCGCGGCTGGGGACCCACTGGCCCTCGGCTCGGCCCGCCGCCCCCCTCCCCAGGCGCCCGGCGCTCCCCCGCAGAGGCCGGCTCCGCCCACCGGGGGGTCCCCGGGCCTCGCCTGCGCTCCGGGCGGACACCCAGGGCGGGATGCCCAGCTGGCGAGGGGGCAGAAGCGGGGCTCGCGGACAGCGGGGCTGCGGCCGCTCCCGGACCTCCGCCGAGACCCCACCGGGCCCCACGAGGCCGCCAGAGAAACGCACGGGGGAGGCGGCCGGCCTTCCCAGCCGGGTCAGGGGGTGAGGCGGGGACCGCAGTCTGGTAACCCGGCCCCGGCCGAGGCTGAAGGGAGCCCGCAGCTCGCCCGCTCCCTCCTTCGCTGGTGCCAGCGCGGGCGCCACCAAGGGTCCCAACTTCCCGGGCGAGGGTGTCCGGTCCGGAGCAGCAGGACCTCGGGACGCGGCGCCCGGCCAGGTCCCCGCCAGCCCCGCACCCGCCGCCGCAGGGGGAGGTCGCGGCCGGCGGCCGGCGAACCAGAGCTCAGGCGGCGCGTCCCGGGCGGGCTCCCGCAGTCCCCGCCGACCAGGACGACGCAGCCCAGCTAGGACACAGAGCTCAGCCCCCCGCCCCGCACGCTCCCCACAGTCCTCCCGGGCCAAAGTCACCAGGTGGGATGCGGAGAACGCGCGGACGAGGAGGAGCCGGACGCGGACCCCGCCGCCTCCCCGCTGCGGACCGGGCCGCGCGCTCCCCGCTCACCGTCGCGCCGCGCTCCCCGCTCCCGCGCAGCCGCCGTCTCCTCGCGGTCACTGCAGGCCCGGGCTCCGGGCGCAGGGGGCAGGGCGGCGCGGGTGGGCGGAGGGCGGGGCGGGGCGCGGCTTCAGGTAACAATGCTGCGGACCTGGCTGCTCCCGCCCGCGGCCCGGGGGAGCACGCCCTTTCCTGCTCCGCCGCCCCCTGGCCGGCCTCCTCCCCGCGCATCCCGGGCCCGCGCCCCTCCCCCCGCCACGCCGCGCGCCCGCCCTCACCTGCTCGCGGGGCTCCGACAGCCGCTCCAGGGCCAGACGAGCGCGGGTCCCGAACCCCCGGGCGGAGGGAGACGGAGCTGGCTGGGACCAAAGCCCAGCCGACCACCCGAGGGGTGGGAGCGAGGGGAGGCGCCGCGCTCGCTGCGGAGCCCTGCGGTGGTGGCGTCCTGGACACCCACCCCGCGCACACGCGCGCACCCTGCACACGCACGCGCCCCGCGCGCCCGGCCTCCCCGGGCTGGGTGTCGGAGCGCAGGGCGGCTCGGGGGAGAGGGCCGGCCCGGGGCCCCGCACCTCCCCCGCTGCCGCCTCCTCCCTGGGGTTCGCCATCCTGAAAATGAGTTCCCCCGCTTCCCTCTCTGTCCTTCCCAACGGCGACGGGTCAGCCACGACCCAGCAGCCCGGCAAGAGAGGGAGGCGGCGGCTTCCGCGGACCTGGCGGGGAGGGAGGGGCTCCTCGCCCCGGGAAGCGCGGACGCCGGAGGGGTCGCGGCTGTTCCGCAGGCGACTTCGGTGCCGGACCGCCTAGCCCGGACGAACCGGCTGCCCGGTGCCCGGACCTCAGCCGGCAGGGTGGGGAGGCGCCCTCTGCGGGGACGAAGCCGCCCTACCTGAGACGGGCGAGGCCTTCCAGACTCTGCCCAAGGGCTCAGCCCCTCCACTCCCAGGACGGGGCTGCGGACCCAAGGAATCAAGCCTTGGATGGGAAAGGACAAACCCATGAGTGTCAACCAACCAGCCACGCAGCAGAACGGGGCCTGCCAGTTTCTTGGCCATTTCTCACTAGGCTTATGTTTAGAGGAGAGAGGAAGAGGGGGTAACCAATGAAGATCATAAAAACAACCCTAAGGAGAGGGAGAAAATGTCATAAAAGAGCAGGCCAGTCCCAGGCTCAGGAAGCTAAAAAGTTAATCAAGCTACACAGGCACAAGATGGAGTCCTTTTCCCTTCTGTCCCCAACCTTGTCCACTGGGGCATCCGCCAGCTGCTTTCTTCCCACTCCCCCAGCCCCGAGAACGCGCACTTGTCCGCCCTGTACTGAGCATGTGCCCTAAAACCTGTCACATTTTATGTGGGCCCCAGGTGTGCCCGTAGTTGAGCTCCTTCCACTGTGTTAGCAGGCGGGTGCAGCAGAGCAGCCCGGGCTGCACACTGAGCCCCCATCTTCACTTTTTTTTTTTTTTTTTTTTTTTTGCCAGTCCTGGGCTTGAGCTCAGGGCCTGAGCACTGTCCTTGGACTTTCTCAAGGCTAGAGCTCTACCACTTGAGCCACAGCACCACTTCTGGCTTTTTCTATGTATGTGGGGTGCTGAGGAATCGAACCCAGGTCTTCATGCATGCTAGGCAAACACTCCACCACTAGGCCAAGCTCCCAGCCTCCCAACTTCACTTTTTAAAAAAACTTTTAGAGGGGTCAAGTCTGGTGACCCACCCTCACCCTAGTCTCTTTGATCTGCAGACAACAGTGGTGGGCTACAGGCTTTCCCTACATTTCTCTGATTTTCCCTGCTGACCCTTCTTTTCCTTTGAGACAGTCACAAGACTCTTACAAGGCTTTTGTCTCCCACTGTCCACGCTAAGCCTGGGGCATTGCCTTCTGACTTCAACCTGTGTGTGTTTAAACTAAAGATTAAAAAAAAAAAAAAAAACCCACGACCTTAGCTATCATTTCCTAGGAAGATGAGAGGCATTGCTCTCCTGGTTTGCCCTATTTCAGTTTTACCTCTGTATTAGAATCTACATGGTCTCTGTAAGATAGCAAATCCAAATTCAGTGTGTCTGGCTGTAAGTCACATCATTTTCCCTTTAAAACTAACTCTTTCCTCTTTCCTATACCCTAGAGCTGAGTGTGCAAGTTAAAAATCTCAGCTTTTCTTTGGTAGTCATCTTGCTCTGTCTCCATCTCTTTCCTTTCTCTTTATTTTCTCTTACATATGCTCTTAGGTGTTTGCCAAATATGCTGTTCCTTTCCAAGTGAATAGCCCTTACGTCTACACTTTATACCTCATGTCATCACACTAATCGTAATTAGAGGAAGGGGAACCTATGTTATTTTTTGTTGGCTATGCATGCATCCAACATCTTGAATCTTACAGTAACTCATGGAATCCTATGTTTTTCCAGTTTAGAGAACTTAGGTTGCACATTGATCCTTCTAGCACAATGCTCTTTTCTGTGTCTCTGTTTTTCCTATACCCATCCTGAAACTCTGCTGGCAGGTGACTTTTTATGTCGATTTAATTGCATTATATATTGTTTCAAAACCTTCTGAAGGTTCACCTATGTCTTCACTCGCATAAGCGGGGAGCATCTTACTGTCATGTCCTGTGATCACATGTGCCCTGTTCCCTTAAGCAGTATGACATGTTGACCCTGAATATGTCATGCTTATTCTGACTTAGTTTTTGTTTTGTACAATGACATGGTCGAAAAGTACTTGATAATGTAGCAGGCGCTGGTGGGCTTGTGTCTGTAACCCTAGCTATACAGAAGGCTAAGATTTGAGGACCGAAGTTCAAGAAACAAGCCTGGTTAGGAAGATCCATGACATTCTTATCTCTAATTAACCACCACCACCACCACACACACACACACACACACACACACACACACACACACACACACACACTAGCTAGAACTAGAGCTTTGACTCAAGTAGTAGAGTGTTAGCTAGGCTGTGAGCAAAAAGCTCAGGGATATCACCAAGCCCCAGGCCAGCACACCCTCTCGCCCACCCACATGTACACAATCTTGATGAGACAGAGCACAACTCTCAAGTAAGAGTTCATACCTTGATGGATTGGATTGAAGACTACAAATCCAGGAAACGATGTCTTCCTTGTCTACTAAGAGACCAATTGTTAACCATACCCTCATCGTACCTAATTTTACAGTACTCTGAAAGGAGTTCAGCATATCTGCATCCCCAAATGTACTATTAGCCTGCAGGGAAGACCCGTGTGGCTCCTGACACCAAATGTGCAGAAGTCAGCAGGGTCAGTAGACTTGTGGCTGCTGCAGGGACTTGAGTACAGGGTGTGCAGCCTCACATTCTGAGCCAGCCCAGCTCTCAGTGTGTTACAGAGGTGGCCCAGGAAAAGTCTAGAGCCAGTGTCAAGCCTTGTGGAATGCCATTTTTTTTCTTTTCTAGAGTGAGTTACTTCCTTTATCCAATTTTCTTTCTTTTTGTGCTAACCGCCTCAAACCATGAGAAGCTGGCAGTTTCTTCGACATCAAATTTAAAGCTGTTATTAGGAATCACTAAGCAAAGACAACTCAAGAAGAATGAAACCTCAAACTCTATTCTAAAGAACTTTACAATTTTTCCTCCTCTTCCCCCTCCTCTTTTTTTTTTTTTTTTTTTAACAAAGCCTCATTTGCTGAGATCAGTTCCCTTGGGGCACAGGGTGAAGCAACAAACTGATTTTAAGATTTTCTCTTTCCCTTCCTCCCTTCCTTCCTTGTTCCTTTTCCCTCTTTTATGGTACAGACTAAGGCTTGCCTTGCTTAATCTTTTAATGTTTATATCTGATCAGATCAGTTGTTCAGTGTTTAGGTTTGCCTCTTAAAATTGGAATCTGTAGAAACAAACTAGTTAGATGGACAAAATGCAGACTCACCAGCCTACCTTGTAGCTAGAAACTGCTAGATTGTGTCCGTTAAAAGGTAGAAATTGTACACCAAACAAAAATCATAGAATTGCTTTTGGCACTATGAATGCAAATCTGCAACAAATACATTATTGGTCAAATGGGGCAGAGCTGAAAAACAACTTACCCGGCATATAGGAAGGAGGAGGGACGGGGAGTGTGGCCTAGTGGTAGAGCGCTCAACTAGCATGCAGAAAGCCTTGGGTTCAATTCCTTGGTATCACATACACAGAAAAAGCTGGAAGTGGTGCTATGGCTCAAGGGGTAGAGTGCTAGCCTTGAGAAAGCAAAAGGAGTGCCCAGGCCCCGAATTCAAACCCCAGGACTGGCAAAAAAAAAAAAAAAAGAAAGAAAAAAGAAAAAGCAATGAGGACAACAAAGACTTTGTCATCCACCATCTGTATGTATTTAGAGTTAGGTGCCTATTTTCTCCTTTTGTAGTGTGTGCAAGTGTGTTGTGCAAGTATGTGAATCTGAGGGTTGAAGAACAAGAAAGAAATACTTTCTGGGTGAAATTTTTCACCCAGAAAACCTTCAGCTAGACTGCTTTTCAGTTTACACCAATTCAGTGCTTAGAAAACTGGCCTATGAATTATTAATGTACAGACTGATTGAGTAACATCCAACACAAGCAGAAATAACATTAAAATATAACATGACAGTTTAGTATGTCTTTCCTTTAACCACCACCAACTATAAGTCTGAAAAGAAGGGAGCTTTTAAAGAGAAGATGAGATGCCAGTTGCTTTTACTACTGGTTTTGACTGTTTTCAAACTGTTTACCATCTGAAAAGTTAGAAGGGCAAATAGTAATTCGAAACCCTAACACACACAGTATAAGCAGTCCCCAAACAAACCCAGTGAATCAACATGTGTGTGTGTGTGTGTGTGTGTGTGTGTGTGTGTGTGTGTGTGTGTGTGTGTCCCTGGGGGATACTAAGTGCACATCTAGTGCTAGACTTTGTAGAGTATACAAAGGTGGCAGAAGGGAGTTGATGGTGACTTGGTAACTTGAAGAACTCTTTTTTTTTTTTTTTTTTAAATCTGGGTTGGCCTAGATCAACTCTCCCTGCTTGGGCCTCCAAAGAATCTTACATGACAGGTGCTCTCCACCACATCCAGACTGCTTTGTACCACAATGTAATACTTGGGATTACAAGAGTGAGTTACTATGCCTAGCAGTAGTACTGGACAAATTTTGATTGACCTTGTATACAAAGAGAATTCCCATCAGATGCTTAGCATTTGCAGTTAGTCCCTGTTTATATTCTTTTGTGGGACTGACTAGACTAAAGCAAGAATGTCTCTTTCATCTTCTTTCCTACCTTGCAAACTTACTGGAAAAAAAAAAGAGGGGTCTGCATTTAATCAAGAAAGGTGGTATTAAATCCTAGACACCAGTATTTTTAGGTAGATGGAAAAGTCTCTCTCACATTTGTAAATCCATTCAATCCAGTGTTTTTGCATGTAAGAAAGACTTTTGCATGTTGGATACTCACTAGTGTGCCAGATAGTAAAGTTTATCTGTACAAAGTGTCGATTTCTCAGGACTAAGTTAAGGAAAAGAGTGGTTATTTCTCATTTGTTTTTGAAGTGATGCTGATTTCCAAGCAACTTCAAGCTATGATCCATTCCCCTATTTCTTATTGGCAAAAGTGAATGAATTTCTGAATTTGGGGGCTTTATGTCATGATTTCTGTGTCACTTGGGGTGTGTTTTACATGCAGGGGAAGTCAGGGGGACCATGTGGCAAGCACATAAACATGATGTAATTAATAGTGAGAAGTTTGCATGCTACAGATGGGCACACACACACAGTAAAATAGCTCTTTCCAGAAACCTTGAAAACTCTCTCTCTCCCTTTCCCTCTCCCTCCCTCCCTCTCCCCTTCTCTCTCTTCCTCCGTCTCTCTTTCTCTCCCTCCCTCCCTCCCTCCCAACCTCCCTCTCTCCCTCCCTCCCTCCCTCCCAACCTCCCTCTCTCCCTCCTTCCCTCCCTCCCTCCCTCCTTCTCCCTCCCTCCCTCCCTCCCTCCCTCCCTCCCTCTCTCTCTCTCTCTCTCTCTCTCTCTCTCTCTCTCTCTCTCTCTCTCTCTCTCTCTCTCTCTCTCTCTCTCTCTCTCTCTGCCTGGGGCTTAAACTCAGGGCCCGAGTGCTATCCTTGGGCTTTCTCAAAGCTAGAGTTCTACCACTGGAAACACAGCACCATTTTCTGCTTTTTCCATGTATGTGATACTGAGGAGTTGAACCTGGGCCTTTGTACATACTAGGCGAGCACTCTACCACCAGGCTAAACTTCTGGCCCAACCATAGATTCTTATTCACTCTAAATTTGAGATTACAAAGATCCACACATTTGCTATGTATCAATGTGTGCACGCTGTCATCCCTCTCTAGATGCTTCTTATCATAAAGATTTGTTTGGCTTTACATGCTCTTGACAGTTTATCTCAATAAGGAACTGAGCTTCCTAGGGCAGCCATTTGGTTGCTGGCACAATCAGGTTCAACTTAGTCTCTGCAGAGCTCCTAAACAATGGCAGGGCTTGTGGCCTCCATGCTTATGGTACAGGGTCTACAGAAGTCCCTCGATGGGTCAAGACCTTTGTTCTGTGTGAGGCTGGGGACAGGTATCCTAAAGATATCAGTGAAGGCTGGGGCAGTCTTGAGGGAGAGAGGGGATCATGGAGATTATGACTCAACCCCCATCTCCTCTTTAGTAGCATATAGAATTTTAACCAAAGTCACATACAAAGCTCTTGAGAAAACCAATAAGGATTTTTTTTGTCAGTCTTGGGACTTGAACTCAGGGCTTAGACACTGTCCTAGGACACTTTTTACCCAAGGCTAGTCCTCTGCCACTTGAGCCACAGAGATACTTCCAGCTTTTTCTGTGTATATGGTATTGAGGAATCAAACCCAGGGTTTCATGCATGCTAGGTGAGAGTCTACCACTAGGCCACACTCCTGGCCAAGGATATTTTTTCAATGTGCCAATTTGTTCTACATTAAGCTGAAAAATTGATAGTGCAAAAAAGGATTTAACAGCCAGAATTATTTTCAAGTTTCACAAAGACATCCCTATAGATCTTAAGAGTTTCCCCAGCGGTCCTGAAAGAGACAAACACCCTTGTCCTGATACGCCTATAGTTAATATCCAAACAAATGGGTAGCTATTAACTTCTTTTCTGCTTAGATTATGCCAACATTTAGGCTGACCTCAATGACAAAACTAAAGCCCTATAGGAAAGAGTTGTATAGTAGACAGCTAAATCTAACCTAGAGTTCTCTTGACCTCTTCGAAGGTTTGGATGAATTGTTATTTGGCCTGTCCCAGTGAATCTTGGTACCACCAGGTAAATAGGAAATATTCCATGCTAGATTGACTCGTGGAAGAAAAAGTATTAAGACTGAAACTCTACAAAGAAAGGATACTACAGTCAAAAGATTTGATAAATGTACAACCTAGTTGAGCTGCACAGATGGAGGGACATTTTCAATGACCAAGTGAATGTAGTAGGATGGTGAAACTTCACACACACACACACACACACACACACACACACACACACACACACTTCCAACACACATGCACATACATACATAATCAAGACTTTCTTGCTGGAGTCTAGTTTCTTCCACCAATAGTAGGTTCTCGGTATTGGTCCCTGTCTCACCCCCACCCCCTTGCAGCACCATTCATTCCTATGACTTGGGTAGACTTTCTCATTCAACCCAGACATGTGAGGCAGGGCTGTCTTCCTCATTGTCACCCAAGCAGTATCTACTCCCAGCCTCTGCCAGTGGTTTGGAGTCAATGTGTCTACCACCAAAACTTGTGATCCTCATCACCAGCAAATGACAACTTTGGATCAGTTAAGGCCAAGGTTCCAGCGATGTGAATTATCATCTTGATGTTGAAGATACAGGGACAGCTACAAAATGTTCAAAACAGTATTTGCCTTCTATGGTCTTACATAGTTCAGAAGGGAACACATAGATAGAGCTGGTGAAGCAGGGTGTAAGACCATGATGACAACAGCCAGATGTCATAACATTTTATGGCGAACCAAAGAAACATGGGCTTGCACAGACCAGTTACTATTTCAGAGGACATGCTGGTGCTTGACTCAAAGCAATGCGGATTGGTGTGGGGCTGAAAAACAACCCCAGATTTGACATCATTTGGGAAGAAGTGGAATGAGAAATGAATTTTGTTGTTGTTTTGAACTCTAATCTGAAACTTGAAAAAATGATAGGCTAAAAGGATTTGAGATTCCAAAACATGGAACCTGCCTGTGGAGTAGGAAAAGTTTCTTTCTCTTTTATCTCTTTCTCTCTACTTTACTCTAAAATAGAGTATTTGCTAAAACAAATCCTCGCTAAAACTTAAAACAAAAAACAAAACATATGGTCTGGATCATCCACTTTCTTAGGGCTATGCCAGAGATGGGACTGTACTCTTGATTTCAATCAGAGAGAAACCACGTATGCCCTTTGGAAAGGCAGTGGTCTGGCTGTCTCACCACTGTTACACAGCCTCTACAAGTGAAGTGTACATGATGAGTCTGAAGAAGCCAATGAAGGGGGGAAAAGGCCAGAATAATAATGAAAAGTTAGCACATTAAATATTAATCACAATTAATTTATTGGGTGAACCCAGTTTACTACTAGTGAATAAGAATTCACATAAAAATGAGCTAAATGTGCTAAAAAGACTCAATAGACAGAGTTCTACCTAGAACAAATCAAGGTCAATTTAGAGGTCACTGGCAAGGAAGTCTGGAGTGGCTTGGACTGAGGCAACTTGTATTGTGGGGAAAAAAGAGTTGTTTTCATTCCTCTGGTCATGAGCACAAACAGTGGTTCCCAAAGCCTGAAAACCCAAAGACAGCACAACAGCCTTTTTATTATGTCATTGTGGTTTTTTTTCCTCCTTGAACAAAGAGGCAAGTTAGGACCAAAGCTTGTTATGAAGCTTTAAGGTTTTACTTATTATTCCTTTGTGAGTTCAAGTAAGATCTCCAATATTAAAAAGTAAAAAGTTTTCCTTTGCCAGACTAGTAAGCCATCCACTTGCAGTTTCTAACTAAGTTCTCTTGTTTTATGGCTGGCATAATTGGAAGGAAATGTACCTAAGCATCATGAAGAAAAATAGTCTTTTTTAGAGAAGAAAATTGAAAAATAAAAATATTTAGATGACTATGAATGTTTTTGTGGTATTGGGGGTCTAACTCAGAGCCTTACAAATACAGGCTAGCACCACATTAAGCCACCTTCCTCACAAACCTTTATTAGACTATTTTTTAAAAGACACATGGTAAATCATGATGACTGATTAAAGGCCTGTCTCTGGTGGTCAACTCCATTCCACGGAGAACTTGCTGGTACTCACCTTCAAGATCCCTGTGTGGACCTCTTTAAAGTCAGGTGACGAAAGTCAACATGGCACCCAATCAGTCATTTAGCAAACACTCAATGGCTCAAACTTACACACTTACAAAACAACAACAGAAAAGCCTCCCTTGATAACTGATGATTATACAGTAACTATTGCCATGGTTCCAATTCATTCTCAAAACATTCTCCAGCTGTGTTATTTCTACCATGAATTTCTACCATGAACTAGCTGGGAGCTTTGAACCATACATACCTTATTCTTCTCTGGAGATAGTGGCATCGTCTGAGGAAACAGAATGTTGTGATCAGCTATTACTTATGTGGGCTTAAGGTATAAATGCTATTAAGGTGTAAATTAGGGGGAAAAACTTGGTTGCCATAAAATATCCTTTTAGTTAAAAAATTAGTCATCGAAATTACCAGCAAATAAAATTTAAGAAGACGCACATCATTATAATCAATGATGCTATATAGTAAAAGCAGGCGAGTGCTTGTGACATCTAGCTCCTAGGAAGATACACTGATAGTAAATGCTTATTTACAAGTAAGGCAAAGGATTAAGACAGAAGAAACCATCCTAATAAAGCTAACATAAAGTTAGTGTTTTGTTTCAGCCTTCTCTTCATATAGCAATCAAGAAACAAACCTAGGAGGATGAGAATGTGTGTATAATTCTAGTTTAGTGAATATATGATTTTCAACATAGAATTTATCCTTTAGTCTTGAACTATATTTCTGCTTTTCTGCTGAGTTTCAGTAATCTAATCTTTCTTAGCAAACAGACTATCCAAGTCTGTACTTCCAAACACAAATCCAGGTTCTTTCTCTTACTTGAGGGGGCTTTTGGGATCTGCAGGAGTGGAAAAGTATCACTGGCTATATTTGAAAACAAAAAGAAAAGCCAATTGCCTCCTTTGTGGAAAATAAGATACGACAGATTCCTATCTACTCTATGAACCTAAGAGCCTCTTCGAAATTATTTTTGAAAATTTAAGAAAGGTTAAAGAGACTAGAACACTGAGACACATCTATCCTCCTTCCTTAATAATATTTTGCAGGATCTAAAACAGCTTTCCCATCTAACATGTGAGTAGGCATGTACTGTGCTAACCTGATGAAAAGTTGCAGAATTCATGCACGCCTCTTCGCTTCCAATGCTTCAGCACACATCTCCTAGCGATGTCAGTCCTTACGTCACAACGTACTCCTCATGGCCACTAAAAAGCAGATGCAAGCAGGGTGGTAGCTCACGCCTGTAATCTTAAGGAAGAGGTAGAAATAGGAGGGTTGCAGTTTGAGGCCAGCGTAGGCAAGAGTTTATGAGACTCTTTTCTCCAGTTAACCACCAAAAAAGCCAGAAATGGAGCTGTGGCTCCAATGGTAGAGTGCTCATGTTGAGCACAAAAGCTAAGGGTCAGGCTCTGAGTTCAAGTCTTAGGACAGGCATAAAATAAATAAAAAGCTAGGGGCCAGGAGTGTGGCCTAGTGAGTGTTTGCCTAGTATGCATGAAGCCCTGGGTTCAATTCCTCAGTATCATATTTATAGAAAAAGCCAGAAGTGGTGCTGTGGCTCAAGGGGCAGAGTGCTAGCCTTGAGCAAAAAGTATCAAGGACAGTTGAAGCCCCAGAACTGGCAAAATTAAATAAATGAATAAATAAATAGCTGGCTAATGCAAACTCCCTTGAATATCAAGCATGTACTTAAATTATCCAGTTGTTCCTATTTTTTTTTAAACTATGAGCAAAAGGTACAGGGTAAAAAGCATCAAACACTTGTACCTTTTTCAACCAAGTGTCTAGTCAGAGTAAGTATATACTCCTCAGAGAATGAATTATAATTATCTATATGTTTTCATAAGAACTTCTCTAATGCAGACATCAGAAATCATTTAGAGGGAAGCAAATGTAAAGTAGCATTTACAAATAATTATCTAGGGTACATTAAACTGTTTTAGAAGAGCAACAGGATTAAACTTACCTTCCATCTCTCCTCCACCTTTTTCCCCCCCGGGAGAGTTTTGTTCTTTTAGCGGAACTCCAGTAATCAAAGCTTGAAGACAGAAAGTTTACATGATGACAGTTTTCTTCCTTTGGGCCCTATGCCAGCTAGGTGTACACTGCCCCCTTTATTATTATTACTTTGCCAGTTCTGGGGCTTGAACTCAGGCTTTGGGCACTGTCCTTGGATACTTTTTGCTCAAGGCTAGCGCTCTGCCACTTGAGCCACAGCACCACTTCTGGTTTTTTCTGAGTATGTGGTACCGAGGAACCAAACTCAGGGCATGTGCGTGCTAGGTGAGCACTCTACCAATAGCCTATGCTCCCGGCCCTTCCTCCATTATTTATATGAAGTATGTATATCTATCCCCAAAGAAAAAAAATATGAAAAGTCTCATCTGAGAAAAGTTAACTCTTAAGAAAACCAAAATAGTGTCTGATTCTACTTATACCTTCATACATCACAGTTGCAAAAGCCCAGTTTTTGACAGACCATGCTCATGGTCAGCCTCACTTGGCTCCCCCTCCTCCAAATGGTGTTCTTGGTTTTTGAGGTACAGTTTTATTTGTAAAACTGTCTTGACACTCCCAGCTATGATAGCATATGAGCGAACTGACTGCACAGGAATTAAGGTTCACAGACAGGCTAATTCCCCTCTGCTTTTTGATAGTCTCCCTTGGATTAACAGAGCAACAAACAATTCTCATTATCATGGATAAACTTTGGGAACCAACCTTGTGGCTCACACAAATAAAGCTGAACTTCAGTTTCCTGTATGTTTAGAAGGATCCCTTGGCAACTTATCATAAAGAACTATTTATGCCAGGAAACCTGTTGAGCAGGAAACCTTCAAGTGGGAACATAGAACAGAATTTCATCAAAGTTCTCAAAAGAGGAGAGTTGTTTGCATTGTTCTATTTTGACAGGTCTTGCTATATTGTAAAAATATACAAGGACACGTGGCCTTGGAAAAGCTTTGAACAAATGCAAAATTGACCTAGCTTTTTGAGCAGAAAACAGTCCACTTACAGATAGTCTTTACTGCTATAAAATGTTCTAATCTTATAGGAGAATCAGGGTTGTTTTTGGCCAGTCCTGGGCCTTGAATTCAGGACCTGAGCACTGTCCTTGGGCTTTCTCAAAGCTAGAGCTCTACCACTTGAGCCACAGCACCACTTCTGGCTTTTTTCTATGTATATGGTACCAAGGAATCGAACCCAGGTCTTCGTGCACTCTAGGCAAGCACTCTACCACTAGGCCAAACTCCTGGCCCAGAATCAGGTATTTTTAATACATAAATTTGGTTAGAACTGAGTGAAGATAGTCTCAACTCTCCTGGCAACTCAATGAATCAAGAAAGGAGCCTGACAGGCACTGGTGGCCCATACCTATAATCCCAACTGCTCAGGAGGCTGAGATCTAAGGATTTCGGTTTGAAGCCACTGCGGCAGAAAAGTCCATGAGATTTTTACCTCCATTTAACCACCAAAAAGCCAGAGGTACAGCTGTGATTCAAGTGGTAATGTGCCAAAACATACGAGGGATTGTTCGAAACTGTAGATATTCTAAGTACTTACCAGTATTAGCAAAAATAACGTACAAGTGTTGCAGTAGCAACTAAATTTTACTTTTCACACCTACAGTCATCTCCAAGGAAAATTAAAGGAGACAGCACATTTTGGGGTTAGGTATATTATTCTTCAAATCAATGTCACATGATGAAATGAAACTTCTTTCACTTTTTTCCCCAGTGTACTTAATTTCCATAATACTTTTCAGCCTTACATCATTGCTCATATGCAGTGCTAAAAATTAAAGATCAATGGAAAGAACACATATCTTCCATACTTTGCACTGTATTTCTATGAACCCATTGGTGGGATGTTTTTATTTATTTTTTAACCTGGAAAGAATAGATGTAGCTGTACTTACCTATAGAAGGAAACTGATATAACCCATTGAGTCGTTGTACAGTAGAAATAGCAGAATTTAGAAGGAATTAAGCATTTGGTTTCAAACACTCATCTGGCTTATATTTGAAGATGATGGGTTCACTACTTAGTTTAAAAGATTTTGTGGTCTTGGTTTCTTCAAATGGTGAAAGTGTTTAAAGAACCTTTAAATCTCATGTTCAGGATGTGTTTTGAATATGGAGAAAATGCTTACGGTCTATATTTCAGCTAAATTATTTCTATAAACCCAGGAATGTCTTGGACCCTAAGATCTGATAATATGGGATGAAGAGACTAATTTCTTTTGTATAATCCCCCCCTCCAATAACTAGTATTTGAATGAGAGAAATGTAAGTTGTTCCATTCATCTCCTGCCCTTCCACTCCATGTCTGAAACTCCCCAAATCCTCATAGTCAGCTTTCATCCATATTCTTGACAGTTTTTTCCCTTTCACATAGAAACATTTATAAAGTAGTCTCCTGCTGATCCTATGCATAATTTCATTTTTTGTATATTGGTTTACAAATTCACTAAATACATACCTTTTGGGCTGTCATCTGAAAATCAAGTGCAAAGTTCTCTATGAATACAATAGCTGAGGGACACACATGTGCAAGATGAATGCAAGCCTGTTATAGGATACACACTTGAGGTGATACCACAAAAACTGGTAAGGGAGCTGGGTGCTGGTGCCTGAGATCTAAGGACCTTGGTTCAAAGACAGGCAGGAAAGTCCATGAGACTCTTATATCCAATAAACTACTCAGAAAAAGCCAGAAGTGGCTCTGTGCTGTAAGTAGTAGAGCATTAGCCTTGAGCACAAAGAGGTTCTGGGACAGGTGCTGAGTTCAAGCCCCAGGCCTGGGGGTAGGGGGAATGGTAACTGAAATATCTAACTTCAGGAGAGTTAGGTCCACACAGTACTTATTCACTTGGGAAGTTTTACAATAGTTTCTTATTTTTTCCTAGGAAAGCGGATGCATGATTCGACAGTATTTGAATTTACTTATTTACTTATTTCTCTCATACATTTTTACCTTATTTCCAAATAAGCAATGACATGACCAACAAAATGAATCTTTTCATTTCACTTTTCCATGCATCCATGGAACTATCTCATAGCAGGTTCGCTGCTATACAACTATGCTTGAGATATGTGAAGAATGGTCATGTTTAGCTCCCAAGAGATGCAGACCCTGAGAGAAGAACCACTGTCTCAGCATGACAGTTTTAAGTAACAGAAGCACATTTTGTAGTAATTGTTGCTTTTAGAAGAGTTCAGAAAAATAAAATATCCTACACCCTCAGAATTTCCAAACAGTGAATTCTGATTTAAAACTATGAGGGCCAGAGACATAAGGTACCGCAGCAAACACTTTTAATAAGAATACAAAGTTCACACCAGAGGCACATTCTGGGGAATGTAAGAGAATAATCACAAGTAGTTATTCTGTTGGAAGAATCCAATAAGGCTCTCAGAATACAAATAAACACGGGGGAATGATTTCAAATATGTTTATGATTTACAATCACATTACACTGTATTAAGCACTCAAAACAGGCATATTAATTAAAAAGCCAGCTAAAAGGCATTTGGACATATATAACAAATCTTACAATCCACAAAGTTCATGTATAACAGTAATTTTAAGTACTTCATTTCAGTACAATATAAATGAACAGGAGAAGAGCTGTCTCTTAAAATACAAATTTGTATCTATGACAAAAAAAAAATCAAAGTAACTTTACATTTAAAGAGGATTAGATTGCTGAAGAACCACACAGCAGACAGGTCAAACACTAAACACAAAACCTGTAGTGCTGCACATTAGAATAGCACTGTCCTTTCCATTCCATACCTCCACAGTTCATTACCCAAAAGAAAAATATCCTTCCATATTCTCATTCCTCAAAAGGAATCAAGAGGAACCAAAACAGTAAACTCGAAGGCTGATTTTTACCATAAACCTCAAGAACAAAGAAATCCAACACATGGTGATCCTTTCTAAGGATCAGACACATCAAACATTATCTAAAGAGGTTTCTTTATGAATTATGTACATTGGTTGAATAAGAATTACTGTATCTGAGAAGGCACATATCTGTGATTTAAGGCTTAATTGGTATCGCTATATTCGGAAGTCAATGAAAGCTGTCTAGGAATTCACTTCTATCAAAATGAAATGTACCCATAAACAAGCTTTCTAAGCATATATTTCTACCCTAGGAACCATCAAGAATTTCCATTCCCAAGTCTTCAGGTTTAAAAAAAAAGTATCTCATAGCAGATTTCAATATAAATCAAAATAAATTGCTAATATAACCACCCAGTGACTTTAGATGAGACGAATTCATAAGCTTACACACCTTACAGAATGGACAGTGTGATTCCTGCCTCTTTCAAAAAAATGTCTACACAAAATTATAATGGTAGATTTATTTTTCACAACTCTATGAGCCAATCATTTATTCATCACAGCTGCTACCTGTATGTGCATGCTGCATAAACACCATATAATTTACTCTGCAAAATAGTTTCCTTTAAAGACAATAAATGAAAATGAATCTCTTAAAGATGTTTAATATATATTCATATATAAAATATCTGATGTTGATACAAATCATGTAAACCTCCCTTTGGAAAAGTTACAAACTGGTCCTCACCTCTAGGACCAAAAACCTTGAATTTTTGTCTCATCAGTGCAAATCTATATTAGATGTTTTCAAACTACAGAAATAACCATCAACCCTCACAATACAAAAGGATTTCTCAAAAAGGAAGATTACTGTATTCAGATTATAGAAATTACATTTACATGAACACCACCCACCTGCCCATCAAATGAAAGGTTCAATTGTTAAGGTATGAAAAAGGGAACGTACTAAGGTATGTGCAAGAATCACTGCCATGGCTGTCCCCTCACCACTAACTCTTATTAGGTTTGTTTACGAGCACGACAGTAAGACATGCTTTTTCTGTCCAATGACCTTTTACTGTTCTTCAAGCCAAGATGGGGCGTCCACTCCAGGGATTTTCAATTTGATATGGAACTGTTTAAGTGTCTGTTCAAGCTGCTTCTGATTCCCAGCAAAGTAGGCAGCAATGGCATTGTGGAAAAGGACCAGCTGATTGTGCAACACTTTAACCTGTGGATGAGCAGTGTGATAAAGACCCAGAATTAGCTGCAGTAAACAATGAAATGGAAGGTGACAAATTATATCCCCTAATTAAACAATGTGTCTCTCCTTAAGAAAAGCATTTAAATAATGACACAGTATTCACACCTAGTAAGTATACACCACTTTGCGGGGTCATCGAGCCTTTGATGGCTTTTTAATTACCCTAACAGGAAGAGGTCAGTGTAAAATGTTACGCATGTGCTCTGTAACCCTTTTCCCCTCCAGTGCTCGGGATAGAACCTGGGGCCGCACACATTCTATCACTCAGCTAATTCCCAGTCCTGCTGATCATTTTCAAGTGTTATTGAAAGCATTTAAAATATCATTAAATTCCCCTTCAACCTAAATGCATTAAAAATTATGGGAGATACTGAGAATATACATGCCATTACTATGCTGTACCTGTCACATACTAGGTCTAGCTTTCAGTAAGGCTAAGCTTTTTGTAAAACAGTCTAGGCTGAATACTTTTAAATATTGTATTTCTTTCTAAAGAATTAAGCAACTGCAGAAAGTATTGTCCAAAAGTCAATGTGTTTAAAGTTCATGTAACTCTTGGTTGTTTTCAATAACATTTCTTTTTTATGATTCTGAGTACATTTTAGACAAGTAACACTCTATGAATTCTTCTTCACAAAATAAAGCAAATCATCACAGATATTTACAAATAAGCTGTTTTCTGAGATCTTGTTTATAACTGCAAACATTTGATAACTATATATGAAATATATCCATTGGTACTTTTGATTGTTTGATCAATGGAAAAATAACTGAAATCTGACGCTAAGTGCAAAAGTAGTTATTTAACATGTGTATTTACTCTGTATCTTGCTCACCATTTCCAAAGATGTTGCCTCAGCTACCCCTGCTGTTGTGCTTGAGTTTCTGTTGGAGGAATGAGCTGTCAGGGACAGGTCAAAGGTCATTCATCCACTTTAACATGGGTGCATGACCTTACACATGAAAGAATTTCTTAAGGATTTCTTTTTTTTTTTTTAATCTCAAATTATAGCTGGTGGCTCATGCGCTATTCAAGAAGATGAGATCTGAGAAGAGTGGTTTGAAGCCAGCCTGGGCAGGAAAGTCTGTTGGACTTTTATCTCCAATTAATCACCAAAAAAAAAAAAAAAAAAAAAAAAAAGCCAGAAATGGAGCTGTGTCATAAGTGGTAGAGCATTACCCTTAAACAAAAAAGCATTTTTACATTTAAGTCCCAGGACCAGAACAAAACAAAACAAAAAAACCAAACAAAAAGAAAAATCCCTCAAATTATGAAGGAAAAGGTCAATGAATAATATTAAACTTTTAAAATTTCACCATTAGAGAGTGAAAAGCCAAATTACTAAGTATGTATATACATGTAACTGACGACTAACAATTACAGGCAAAACTGAGATGACAAAAGTGATATTTTCAACACCTAAGACCAGAAACAATTACAGTAATTCAGAATTACATGAAATCATAGTCAGCTTAATTACAAAGAATTTTCATAAAGTTCTACCCAGATATAAGTAAAACCAACCCGGTGACCCAAACACTATTCAATATTGTATTTGTCACAAGGGAAAACAAATGCCACACTGCCTCTCAAGGTGGAGAGAAGCAGAAATTTTCTTTCATGTTTGTTTTTTTTTGTTGTTGTTGTTTGGCACCAATCCTGGTGCTTGAACTCAGGATCCCTGAGCTCCTTTTGCTCAAAGCTAGTGGTTTACTACTTGAGCCATGTACTACTTGTGGCTTTTTTTCAGTAGTTTATTGGAGATGAGAGTCTCATGGATTTTCTTGCTCAGGCTAGTTTCAAATCATTATCCTCACATGTCAGCTTCTAGAGTAGTTAGATTATAGGCGTAAGCCACCAGTGCCCACAAAAGCTTAAGACAGAAATGGGTAAAGAACCTTCAGAGTAGGACTGACAGGCTAAGTGGATGACATCGACACCTTTTACCCCTGCCTCCTAGCATGTGGCACTCCAGATGAAGCTTACAGTGACTGGGAAATTTGAAGGTGAACATTACTCCGTAGGCATCAAAACCATAAAGCAAATTTAGACGATGTATACCTTTTTATTCAGAGAACTGACTTCAAAACAAGCATTTTACATTTAAACTAAGTTAGTCTAAATATAATCACATTATTAAGTTCTTCAAAGTAATTACTGGCTCTCCCAATAAGTCTAGGAAACAGGGCTTCTATTAAGGATGGAAAATCATGGAGAAGTAGCTTGGGTTAAGTATGAGAAAAAGTGGAACAGAATCCTTCATTAGGGAGAAGTCCCAAATCCTTTCTTCATGCTAGACTACTTCAAAATGGACAATCTTTCCCTTGCTACCCTTAATTTTTCCTGTTTAGCATGACACCAAAACAACTGCAGGAAAGGAGAGTATAATATTATTAGTTCATAACAGCCTTGGAAATGCCTGTCATGTCAAAGCAACTACTAGTTGAGAAAGAGCAGCATTATCAAAACTATGGGTGTGGGCACTGGGAAGGAAAGACAAATATGAGTTGCAAGTGGGGGTGGAAGAATAGATTTTATTTTTCTGACTCACTGGGATAGGTTTGAACAAATCACTGACAAGCAGAAGGTTTTTGTTGTTGTTGTTGTTGTTGTTGTTGTTGTTTTTTAAGAGTTCTAAGAAAGAAAAAGTGGTCCTGTATTTTGAAAAGAAAAATAAAACAGCTTATAAGCATAGCTTATAATGTCAGCAGCTCATGGGATTTCAGTAATATTCCAACTTCTAAAATTTACAGTAGCACCTTAAAATTCTGAACACAGTTTGATTTCCAGCCCTTTAGGGAATGAATGCTAGCCAGGTAGGAGGCCATGTGGCCGCTACTCAGGAGGCTGAGATAGGAGCATCACTTAGGCCCAGTGGAGGCAGATGAGGAACATAGTGCAACACCGGAACACAGATTTTCTCATCCTTAGACAAAAATGCCTGTTGTGTTGTCCTTTGTAGTCTATGATTTTTCACTGTTAGTTCTCCCCATTCACTTATGCCTTCCATTCCTTCTGAGTGCTGGTGGTTTAGGTATGATCAATACAGCTTGTTTGCCAAGGTTTTATATTCCTATCTCTTCCTTCTGCTATTTCAAGAACCTTAACTTGAGAACCTAGGTTAAAAAAAGAAAAACCTAGCCTCACTGTGAGACCATGGGCAAGGTACTTAACTTCAGCAGCAGCATCTGTATTCTGGGTAAATGACCACCTAGATTGTGGAGTATAAAGATAGAGGTATTACAATACACAAAATCCTCAGAGCAAGCATTCTCTGTTCACAGACTACTTAAAAGATCAGTTCAAGGGCTTCTCTAGGGGAAAGGCAGACCAGCAGGAAAGCTTATGAAAGACCCGGGCACCACAGTAATATATAAGGGAAAGAAAGAGAAGGAAAAGATAAGATTTCAGGTTGTTAGAGGAAACTAAGTTCTGTAAATTAAGTTAGCATATGCACTCCTAGTCTAAAACCATTTTGTTTTTAAGAGGAATTGGGAGATTACTATTAGCCTAACAGAGAAGTTTGACATTCATAGGCTCGAGAGCACTGGAGGCACTTGTACATCATCCTGAAGTTCAGAGACACACACTACGTAGACAGCCACAGAAGGAGACCGGAAGTGGGAGAAGCAGGTTCTCCCCATCTCCTTTCTTTCTTTACCTATCTTTCAATCTCTCTTACACCCTTATCCCATTTCAAGTGAAGAACTAGTAGCTGTTCCTTCAGGTACTCATGAAATCCAGAAGAAAGGGAGAAGAATGTAAGCATGCTAAGTTCCCCATGAGATAACAGATGAGCGGGGTCAGCAGATCCTGTGCACGCTGGCCATCGGACACTAGTCAAGAAGAACTCAGTAAAACCAATAGTGCGGCTACACTTATTTTTATGGACAAAAACATACAAGTACATATAATATATGCGTATTTTCTTTAACAAGTAAAATTTTCTCAAAAATAAAATTTCTGAGAAAAAAATCTTTTACACAACATAGAAGATTCTATTTACTTAGTAACTATAAGCTTAATAGAAAGACTCCATCAAAATTTAAGGTAAGCCAGGCATGGTGGCTATTACCTATAATCCTAGCTTCTCTGGAGGCTGAGATCTGAGGATCACGGTTCAAAACCAGTTTGGGCACCAAAGTCCATGAGACTCTTATCTCCAATTAATCACCAGAAAACTAGAAGTGGCGCTGTGGCTCAAGTGGTGGGTAGAGAGATAGCCTTGGCCAGAAGAGCTCAGGGACAGCGCCCAAACTCGAGTTCAAACCCCAGGACCACCTCCTTGCCGCCCCCCCCAAATAAAATAAATCTATAAGCAAAAAAATTATGCTAGGCTTAAAAAGCAAGGTGCAGGAGTGGGGCTGGAGCTCAGTGGCAGACTGCTTGTTTAGCAGGTGTGAGACTCTAGGTTTCACTCCTAGCACCATTCCCTCTTTCTATAGGAAAGAAGACAACGGAAAATTTGATCTGGAGACTCTTTTCTCTGACCTTTTACGCCTACACATACTATTTTCACAGTCTTGCTCATCAAAATGCCATCTAGGGTAGCACTTCAAGCCACCAGGGACACTTCTCTTCATCCAACCTGATTTCTTCTTTTTCAGGCTTCACTTAGCATGCTGGATGTAACAGATTTTGCGACTGACCCTCATCACACAGTAAGCCGCCTGTCAGCTGGGAGGGAGCTGGTCATAATACCTTTACAGGCTATTTCTTTAGGATGAAGTGCCACAATAGTATAAGCACATTGAAAAATTAAGGAATTAAAAAATATAGTTTGTCATATTCTACAGAGAGGTTACCATTTCATAATAAGAAGTTTTTAAAAAATTAGCTTTTGTAAAGTTAAAAGGAAGGCATTAAAAGAAAAAAATCACAATTCTATTAAGTTGAAGAGGGATAAAGGGGAAAAAACCCTTGTTATCAATGACTTTTTAAAATCAAACAAAACATCGTGTAGCTGAGTCATGCAAGGAGCCACGGTGAGCACGCAACACTGAGTCACGTGGAGGGTTCTAGGTCAGGTCTGAAGGGGCATGACAAGGGCAAGTTATTAAACACTGCTGCTGCCCTCTGATACTTCACTTAAAAGGTTCTACTTTTAAACTGCACCCCAACTTCCTTTGGGTGTAACAATACCCAAAAGGAACACATGGTACTCCTGCACTTACAACCATTAGTGATGCAATCAATATGCCCAACAGAAGGGCTGATTTTGCCAACCACATGTTTAAGGCACAGGAAAAACTGAGAGTGCAGACAGCTTGAAGGTATTTCTCTGAAAGTCTAGGGGCAACACTTCATTTTGGAGTAGAAACCCCTGGACACAACGTAAGCCTGCCAACAACAATACTCCATGTATTTAGCCTCTACTTACTGCTGTGTGAAATTTCACAGCATTAGCTTCCTAAGGCGGAAGACAGGTTTCTTTCTCTGGTTTGTGATTGAGCAACAAACTTCACCAACATGGGAGATGCTCTTCCTGTCGTGTCCACTACATCATTGGTGACAGCAGAAAGGAAGTGGAGGACTCTCTCTTTCCTCAGTGCAGCTCTCTAGTATTTGTTTCTGCACAGTACAACACGTTTTCTCAGGACCTCTTCACCAGTCCTTATCTGGCACTCCAACGGTGCCTGACAGTTATCACCAGGAAAGATACCTTCTGGGACTTCATCAGCCTCATGTCCATACACAGGCATGTTATTTTTTTCCTTTAACGATCAAAAGTTCAAGTAAAGACAATAGGTACTCTTTGTTTTCCTTCTTTTCAGGGTTAAAGGTAAAGCTTTTTTTTTAATTTTAGTTTTTGGTACTAGTCTTAGGACTTGAATGTAGGACCTGAGCATTGTCCCTAAGTATTTTTGCCTAAGGCTGGTGTTCTACCACCCTAACAATGCCTTCAGGCCTCCAGTCTGGCTTTGCCTGGGTAACTAGAGATATGTTTCTCAGGTTTATTCTGCACAGGCTGAGATGATCTCAAGTTTCATGACCTATAGGTGTTTGACTCATTCTATACTCTGTATTGTCTTCTTTCTCCTGTCCTTTAAGTCACTAAAATAAAAATAATGAAACTATGACCCAGTCCAATAGTGGCACACAAAAAGAAATTCATGAATATTTAATGAATAAAGGAATAAAATATCAAAGATACCAAGTTTACACACTCATCTACTTTTACTAATTCATACATATTTTCCATTTACTGTTCAAGTATCTCTTAGACTCTGTTATAATGGTTATAGCAATTAACACTGCCTCAGCAAGCCCTTCTTAAGAACATAATCTTTACTTTTTAATATTTATATTCCAAACAGCTTTATTAGATCTTTCGATAAATCTACCTCTTCTTTGGTATATTCGTAGCCCTAAAAAAGAAACTTATAATCCTCAAATTAGAGTCATTTTAAGGGAAAAACTGGGTTCTAGAATGCAAGGTTTCAGTCTGTGCTAGAAAGAGTACGTTGAAATGTTATTAGTAGCCTGAAAAATTAATTTTGAACAAATGATGTACTTCTAAGTCATATAGAGTTTTTAAAAGAGTTGTTTATGGGGCTGGGAGTTTGGCCTAGTGGTAGAGTGCTTGCCTAGAACTCTAAGCAAGAATACCTGTTTTCGATTCCTCGGTACCACATATATAGAAAAAAAGCCTGAAGTGGTGCTGAGGCTTAAGTGGTAGAGCTCTAGCCTTGAGAAAATCCAAGGACAGTGCTCAGGCTCTGAGCTCAAGCCCAGGACTGACAAAAAGAGTTGTTTATGCTGATCTGTAAATTTTTCTCTATTTCTGTACATCTAATTTGGGGACGCATATACGCATGCATTTGCTGAATGACTCCTATATACTTAGCACCATGTATGCGTCATGAGTGCTGAGAAAGAATGCTGGGAACCTATTCTCACAGTCTACAAAACATTACAAATGTTGTTGTGTTTTTCTCTTTACTAAAGTAGCCTGTGCTTTCTTTGAACCTTGAAAGGAACAATAACAGGTCAACAAACTGCTTTAAGTCACAAAATAGCTCAAGTTACATCATTTAAAGGTTTCCAAAAAGAGAAATACACATGAGAGGAAAAACAAGAGAAGAGTCCTTACTGCTATGCAACTTAATGTTTGGTAAACAAGGAGGAATATCAAAAATTAAGGACTTTTTAGGTAAAAGGCAAATGCAATTATATCAAGAGATGGAGAGGGAGGAAAGTTTCTCATTAAGGACAAATAAATTCATACATATAATTTAACACTCAATGCACACATATGTAGCATATATAGTTAAATATATACTATATATATTACATATTTTATGTGTACACATTTTAATATACTCACCTCTCTTTGTTTTGCCAATGAGAAGGCTAGACTAAGTACACAGTATAACCATCTTAATTTCTAAGAGCTCAAACCTAACTCTTATTGTTACAAAGGGGTTACAATTCTGAAGTTAGGTGAGTACAATGCTTCCTGGACAATATCATGCTTTCCTTCGCTTTTTCCTCTCCCTCCATCACTGTCCACTAGATGCACAGTTCATGAATATATTTGCAGAACCTAACTCTGTATACCTCAAAACTGAAAAAGGAGTTAAGCACTAAACGCTGAAACTTTCTATAATAATCATAGGACTGACTTTAAAAACTATGTTATTAGTCCCTTTATGAGCTATGTTAGCTCTTTGTTATCTGGTCTTTCATTTTAGAAAAGAAGTTGGCCTGGAGATGTAGCTCAGTGGCAGAGTGCTTGTCTAGCAAACATTACTAGTGTGCTAAGAGCCTTAGGAGACATGAGAGAACAATGACAGACCCTCCCTCTAAAACAGCCTACCAAAAAGTACAAAACAGGGTCTTTGAGCATTATCAAATTATAAAACTGTACACTTCATGATAATTTAGCTTACATATTTAAAAAATCAATCTATAACAGTTAAGAAATAGAAAAGTTTATTATATTTCATTGAAACTCAAGTATCAAGTGGATTATGTGACATCTGTATATAAGAAGTTCAAAGTACAAATTTAGCTGTAGTTTAACAACAGGTCAGCAAAAATCTACACATTGGTGGCATTTCAACCTGCCAAAGAAGCAAACTAATATTATTTCTAGGCCTACAAGCTTGTTTTCCCTATATTTTTGGAAACCATTAGAAATAAGAGTGAAAACTGCTTAATAATAAAAACAAGGGAAAGTTCTCTCATAGACATGTCTTTGTCCAAATTATAGTTACTGTGATATAACAGATGGACAATACCTCCTCAGTTCTGAAGGATTGCATTAAAAAGATAAGCCAGGTGCCAGTGGCTCACACCTGTAAGCCTAGCTCCCAAGATGTGGAGGATTGCAGTTTCAAGCTACCCAGGCAGAAATCTGAAAGACTCTATCTCTAATTAAATATCAAGAGGGCTGGATATGTGGCTCAATTGACAGAGTGCCAACTGAGACTGAAAAGAAAAACCCAAGTGAGAATGTGAGGCCCTGAGTTCAAGCTCTAGCACCAGCACAAAAACCTCCCAACAACAATACAAAGATAACTACCTATCAGTGGAAGAGTATTTGCCTAGTCTGCTGTTCAAGCATTGTTTGATAGTTGCTATACAGTAAAAACTGGGAAAGCATGGCTAGCAACTCATATGACAGAAAGCCAAATAAATATATTTTGTGTACTTCTAAAAAAATTCAAACTGATTAACAGTGGATTTTTTTTTTTTTTGCCAGTCTTGAGGCTTGAACTCAGGGCCTGAGCACTGATCTTGGGCTTTCTGAAGGCTAGCACTCTCCCACTTGATCAAGAGAACCACTTCTCCTTTTTCTATATGTGGTACCAAGGAATCGAACCCAGGGCTTCATGCATGCTAGGCAAGCACTCTACCACTAGGCCATGCTCCTGGTCCCTAATAGTAGAACTGTTTCGTGTGACTGTCATTAAAGAGAATTAATGGGAGGTGTGGGGGGGTAGAAAACCCTATTATTGTTTCTCTTGTGTGACTTTAATGTCCACAGAAAGATGTCAGAAAGTAAAGAATAAATTTACCTTATTTTCCTCTAAAAATTTCAATTTGATAGACACATCACTGCGCATTTTATCGTATTTTTCTTTATGTGCTTGGAACAGCTGCTGTGACTGTTCAATTTTTGGCAAAGTGTTTGCATCACGTGGTCCAAGATTCAGTTCTTCTAAGTCAGTTCTATATGCATCATATTCAATCCTAGGAAGAAGAGATTAAATGATATGTACTACAAAGAAATATATGCAGATGGGCTGTATGCAGAGTTAAGGCTCACAGCACATAACAGAAAATTCTTTTTTTTTTTTTTTTGCCAGTCCTGGGCTTGAGTTCAGGGCCTGAGCACTGTCCTTGGACTTTTCAAGGCTAGAGCTCTACCACTTGAGCCTCAGCACCACTTCCGGCTTTTTTCTATGTATGTGGTACCAAGGAATTGAACCCTGGTCTTTGTGCATGCTAGGCAAGCACTTTATCCACTAGGCAAAACTCCCACCCCCAGAAAATTCTTATACATAATCAATCCCATATGTTTGTGAAATCATTATTTCCTTAAAAACAAAGTGCTATTAATGTAACAATGGGGTAGAGATTAAAGATGTAATTCAGTGGCAGAGTGTTTGTTATAAAGTGTGAGGCAGAAACAAGAGTCCAGTATAAGAATGAAGCCAGGTTCTGGTGGCAAAATGAGAATCATAAAATGTATACCCTAAAACTAAAAAGTATTCCAATATCTATAAGATGATATTCACTAGTCTTAGAATACTTTACCATAACAAAAGGTGTTTGGGTAGTAAAGAATAATGGAAATCAGGGGAATAATTAACTAATTAGATATTTGAAAAGGCATTAGAGAGTGGAATTAAAACACTATAATTAAATTTTAGGATTGTAAAAACTTACTAATCAACGCCTAGAGCAAGATTGGTAGAGCACTGCAGAATGTGAATGGCATGGACTGATCATAGAGATGTAAAATAGGCTGATCCCTGAGGGAATTAATTAAGTATTTTGCAATCTGAAGTGATAACAAAATAATTGGCAGAATTAAACAGCGACTTAGCAGACAGGGGGGCTGGACTGAGACTGAGCAATGTTAAGCAGTGTAGACTTAACCTTGTAGTATGGGAAGCCACTGAAGAACTGTGGTATGTCTAGAAGGTAACAAGGATGGCTCTTTTCTAGAGAGAAAGATGACCTCGTAGCAGTGCAAGGAGAGAGACTGGAGAGGAAGATTAAGAAAGCACAACAAATGAAACTACTTAGAACACCATAGACATGAGGAATCCGTCACTGAAGAAGGACAAAAAGACAGTGGTGCTAGGAAGACAGACACAAAAGACTTAGGAGGCAATACTAAGTTGGTATCAAGAACTAGTTAATTCATGAGTTCAGTAGTCAAACTCCACTGTCAAGTGACTCCCAGTCTTTAGCTTGTTTTACACCTATCTGTCATATGTAAATGGGAAAAATCTCCAGAAACTTTTGTGTTGTATGCATGTACATGTTTTAGCAACTTGTTAGTAAAGAAAACTTTTAGAAAACTTATGATAGCAGTTGGAAATGCTATTAGAAACAAATATACAAGAAGTAAGAAAAAGAAAAAAGGTAGAACAAAGGCAGGCAGGATGCCATGCGTCGTGCCTGTAACTCCATCTACTTGAGAGACAGAGATAGGAGGATTACCATGTGAGGCCAGCCTGGGCAAAAGGTACAAGACCCTTTTTGAAAAATGACCGCTAGCAAAAGAATGGTTCAAACAACAAAGTGTATAGCTTGTTTTGTTTTTTTGCCAATCCTGGGCCTTGAACTCAGGATCTGGGCACTGTCCTTGGGCTTTCTCAAGGCTAGAGCTCTACCACTTGAGCCACAGCACCATTTCTGGCTTTTTGCTATTGTATATGGTACCAAGGAATCGAACCTGGGTCTTTGTGTATGCTAGGCAAGCACTCTACCACTAGGCTAAACTCCCAGCCCAGAGTGTACAGTTTGTAAGTACAATGCCATGAGTGAAAACTCCAGTATTACATTAGGAGAAAGAAAGAAAAAAAAAACTTGTTCTTACAATAAATCACCACATGCTACTATTTTAGACATCCTTCAATATTCTGGAGCACACTTAAAACAGTAGCTAATGATTTCAGCACAGTCAGTCATAATACTGACTTTACGTTCTTTCCATTTTTTTCATTAAGTCTGTAGATGTGTCCAAGTAAAACTTCCCCTAAGATTCTCAATGTGCTCATTATCACCAAGGGGAGGGCGTGTCCTAAGTTTTCAAAATGCAATTCTCTCCTTCAAGACTGCCAATCTGAACTGAGCACACATCAACAAAGTTAGTGATGATTACTTTAAGATTTATACAAAACTTCTAGAGAACAGGTGTCCACATTTGAAAAGTCTTCACCACAATTGACTCCCTTGTTGCTGCAGCTGAGTGTGGAGCTGGCTGTGAGAAGATTTGCGACATACAAAGTGCCACAAGACTAGGAAATACTTGTATACAATGCATAATAGAGAGCTTTAAAAGGCCACCCAGGCATTTGCCTAAATTACCACTTTTTGTACTGATCAAATACATGACCTTTGCCCTAAAAGTCAGTAAATTCTGGTTTTGATGGCCAAATCAGCTCCTGAAACACTTTTAGATTCTTTTAGAATATTATTTCTCAGTAGGCAGTGTTTCAATGTTACAGCTAATCTAATCGATAGCAGGAATCCAACCCTGCACAAAGCTTAAAGAATAAGATCATATGTTAAGATCATATGTTATGAACTCTTGTTGGCTTGTCAAGCATTTACAGAAGTAGTCTGAAGGCCTCCTTTAAGGAACTAGTTACCAAGTATCTACAACTTGATTTAGCTACAGTACCAGATTTAACAGAACCTCCATAGGGACTAGACTGATAAGTAAGAGTGGTAGGGCATGTGATGGAAAACTGAGCCTAGAATCAAAGCAGAAAAATTCTGTCATGGACACTTGTAAGTACTTTTTTTTTTTTTTTTTGTAAGCCAATCATGGGGCTTGAATTCTGGGCCTGGGCGCTGTCCCTGAGCTCTTCAGCTCAAGGCTAGTGCTCTATCACTTGAGCCACAGAGCCACTTCGTTTTCTTGTTAACTAGAGATAAGAGTCTCGTGGACTTTTGTGTCCTGGCTGTCTTTGAACTATGATCCTTAAATCTCAGCCTCCTGATTAGCTAGGATTACAGGTGTGAGCCACTGGCACCTGGCATAAATATTTATTAATATACATTTTATTTACACGTCAAAATGGTATGATAGGGTATACATATGAAATAAAGTGTATGTAATATTTGTAGTATAACAACTTTAAAACAGAAGGCAAATACTGAAAGGGCATGGTGGTACATACCTGTAATCTCAGCACTCAGGAGGCTGAAGTAGTAGAATCATAAGTTCATGGCCAGCCTGGGCTACATAATAAGACCTTGTCTAAGAAAACCAACAAAAAACTACAAATACTTACGAAAAAGGTAAACTGGCATATGTTTGAAGGCTAATTATACCTGGACAAAAGAAAACTGGAAGTTGGTGCCCATGTTTGAAACTTCACTGTGGAGATAGAAATGAGCTTGTGTTTCAGGAGTAGACAGTGCAGTCAGTGTATACTTGAGAACACTGCACTGCTTTTTCAGGAAATACCAAGTAACAAGGGTGACAAGTACACTTGGGCCACATTATCGAGGACCATCCACTGTCTTTCTGGTAGGACAGATAGCCCTGCGCTTTTCTCAGGAAGCTCAAGCAGGGAGTCTCCATTTCCTTGTTCCTTAGCAAGGTTTGAACAAATATCAGCCCTCAATTCACCTTCCCAAGACTGAAGCAAATACCTGAGGCCATAGGAACTTCTATGAGAACTATGGCACTTAGGTTAGAGTCCTAATTATGTATCCCAAGTCTTTTTTTGGCTTCTGCTTATTTCTAGAATTGTGTTCTCCTCTCTCAGTTCTATGGGTCCCCTAAAATTTTTTGTACGTTCTTACTCTGCCAATACTTTCTGTTGTGTGCAACCAAATTTACAGGTGAATACATGTCATCTGGGAAATGGGCAATCTAGTGGAAATTGATACCTACCTGGCACTTTCATACTGTTTCACTGTCATTAGTGTATCTTCAATTGTTTTGTTCACCAAAGTATTCACACTGGCAATGAAAAAATTAATGGCCCCCAGAAGGGTCTCTCCATTTTTAGCCAGCAACTTCTGAGTATCTGCATTATAGCCAAATTCCTCCTAAAACAAAGAAACCACAGTGATTTATCCAGTAAAACAATTAGTAGAAATGACTTTGAAATCTCAACCATATCACTAAACATTTGGTTTAGAATTCTAGCAATGAGTCTTACTTTTTCTTTAAATCTTTAAATATTTAAAATCTAAATCACAGCTAGCTTTATAATAATAAAAGTTTAGTAAACAAAAATTGTCATCAGCTTAGATGCATAACGAAACTTAGTTTTTAGGAGTAAAACTACTTTGTACTAGAAAACGAATATTTTAGTTTCTACATTCTGTTTCTATTATATTATAAGCACAGCTGTTAGGGAAAAATATAGCAGATTATTAATCAGAGAAACTATAACTTTCACAACCAAATTAGGTAATCATTGGTTAAAACTATGAAACAGAAAATAGATTACTATTTTTTTATGTTTTGACTGAATCTCCTCAAAGTGTAAATATTAACAAGACACATTTCTTTGTAGACTTAGTGATTAGCTGACTCCCCAGCTCAGGTCTATCTATGTGCACAGCTGAGGAGGGATCATTTGATGCCAGATTTAACTCACTTTCTCTCAATGAATTATGTTTTAAGTGCAGCAAACATTACAAACGATTCCTTTAGAGATAGCCAATACAAACACCAAATGTTCAGCAGCGAAAGCTTGCCAGACTGTTTGGTTAATTATAGATTAATTAGGAGTGTATGTGATCAAATAAAAATAAAGGTTAATATCTTATTGCAAGATGTATCATTGAACTTGAAAATTTTCCAGTTTGTTAGAAGCACTTCAATTTCAGTTGAAAGTTTTGGGGTTTTCTTTTGTGTTTTTTTTTTTTAATTTTGGTTAGTCACAGGGCTTGAACTCAAGGCCTAGGTACTGTCCCTGCCTTCTTTTTGCTCAAGGTTAGCACTCTCCCGCTTTGACTCACAGTTCAACTTCTGGTTTGTGGTGGTTAAGTGGAGATAAAAGTCTCAGACTTTCCTGTCTGGGCTGGCTCTTAATTGTAATTCTCAGATCTCAGCCTCTACTGAGCTAGGATTACAGGTGTGTACCACCTGTGCCTGGTGAAAAATGTAATATTTAAATTAACCAGACTCTCAGACGAAAATTTAATGCTAATGTTGTTATAATCAAATTTCTAGATGAGAAAATATCTGATAATTCAATAAAGAAAAATAAGGTAAATTACTATATTTAAGAGAGGTCTATGTAACGCTTTCCTAAGGATTTAGTCTTCAGATTGTGTAGAATTAAATGGCAACTATTGGTACATACAGGATTATATAAAGAGATCTGAGGATTGCAGTTCAAAGTCAGCTCAGGCAGAAGCATCCATGAGATTCTTATGTCTAATTAACTTTTGGATGTTGAGCTTTGGCTCAATTTGTAGAGCACTAGCCTTGAGCAAAATAGCCCAGGGATAACACACAGGCCTTGAGTTCAAGCACACAAAAAAAGACAAAAAAAAAAAAAGACATGTGAGATATGCAGTTAATACACAGTATAATACGCAGTATAAAATAACTAGAACATTAATAAGAAAAGTAAACATGCATATGTATATGGATGATAAATATACTTTTTACAAGCTTTATTTATGAGTTAAATTTTTTAGCTGTTATAAATAAAGTGAAAATATCAAACAATATTCACATCATGAATAAGGTTAAAATTCGAATTCACCACTAGAAAAATGAAAGACTAGTACAATTTCCAGAGTTAGAAATCTAGTTGCTAAAACATCATCATATTGACACAGAAAACAACACACTGACCAAAATATATACTGGAAATATATACTGGAAAAAAGACATGTTCTTTAATAAATGGTGCTGAAAAACTGTATAGAACTCGATCTTTACTTCTCACAAGCTAAAAAATCCACTCCAAATGTATCAAAGACCTGAATATAGGGCCTGAAACGGAAACCACTAGAAGGAAACTGAGGGGAACCACTTCAAGATACTGACACAGGAAATGATCTTTTTGGATAATATATCAAAATCACTGGCAATAAAAGCAACTAAACAAACAGAATATTGTATTTGCAAATAATTCCTCTGATAAGAGATTAAATATTCAGAATACATAAGGGACTCAACAACAAATAAGCCAACTGAAAAATGGGCACATAATCTGGACAAAGCATTTCTTAGAAGAGAGTAAACAAATGGATAAGTACATGAAAAAAATGTTCGATATCATGCATTAATCAAGGAAATTCAAATCAAAATCACAGTGAAAGCTCAATGCTTTCTGTTCAACCCCACTTTTGCTCCCCTAAACAAAACAAAAAGCCCACGAGTTAGCATCTCAATTCAATTAAATTAGCAATAAGCAAAGAATAACAATAACAAAAAAATGGGTGAGAATATGGAGAAGGGGAGCTTTTATGCCATCACAGAATTTTGTATGGACTTAGTTCTTGCAAAAGTTTTAAAAGCACTACCACATAACCAGCAATGGCCATATATTCAAAGGAAATAAAATTAGAAAGTCAGATACAAAAGGCCATTTATATCCTTTTTATCTAATGACTCAATTAACATTGAATTTCAGTATTTTTCTTTATTACATTACCATTCTTCATAGAAAACATTCTTTGTCCAAAGTTTTAGGATAAAGTGATTTAATTTTCTACATTATCTAATTCTTCAAGTTAGAAGTCTGTTGGCAAAGAATATGTAACTGTATCTTTTGATTCTAGGCAAGAAACAAGCAAAAAAGGGTCAGAGATGTAAAAAAAAAAATCCTGGAAATTTTGCTAAATACTTAAGAGAAAAATCTTGAGAAATAATTTCATGCTAAACTTCATAACTCATTTTATTGTTTCAGTGCTGGAGACCTAAGGTGGCCTTGAATGTGCTACAACTTAACTCTATCCCTATACTTAAACTTCAGAATTTAGTGATTTCAATAAAAGTCTATCACAAATCTATTTGAGAAAGCTACCATCTGTTTGACTCACTTGATTGTTAAGAGATTTTCAACAAGTGACTGTTTTTTTTTTAAACCTACACCAAAGAATTACACAGAACTCTCATTCTTTCTAGGCTTGATCACTGGCTAACCATTTTCCTACTTTCTAACCAAAGTCTTTTCTCCTAAAATTTCTGTTAACATCTATACTAAGGTACAAAAAAGATTACTGTACTGACAGAAGTCAGCTGGTCCTTCTGAATTATCTTAAAGGAACACCTCAAAATTTTCATTACATGGGTTTAGATCCATATGCTGGACTCAATTCCTAGCAATCAAACACAGTATTTCAAATTGTATTAAAGAGCTCAGCAAATCCTAAAAATTACCTTAGAACATTTGCATTCCACCCTCTACCCTCCTTATAGTTTGAAACATAATCTTACATGGAGCTCCAAGGACTTCAGACTCAGGTCAGCAAATGCATCTCCAAGTTGTCTTTGCGTATGCACCATCTGGAAAAGCTGGGTTGACAAGGTCTGAGCCAGTCTCAGAATATTTTCGTACTTTTTTTTATTATCTCTTAATATATCAATCTGAGCTTCAAGTTCAAGGTCTACAGTTCTTGAGCCACGGCCTAGTTTCTCAGAGATAATTTGTCGAGTACACTAAAAGAAGAAAGATGTCCTTTATTAAGAAAGAAAAATAAAAACAAATAGAGCAAGCACAAATACAAACCTTAGGGTATATTGAATATACCAGGTGCTTTTCTTCCGATGCCTTAGTCTAACAAACCAAAAATTGGTGCTCCTTTACAAGCCTATCAGAACTCAGAAAAATCAGTGCATCAGGAATCAAGAACACCCAGTAACTATTACTAACCAAAGGAAGTTTTCAAATGTATCCAGCTCATTTATATACTGCCAAATAACTTTCTCACACAATCCTATTTCAAGTTTACATTTATAGAATAAATGACTTTGCTATCTGGCATTGTTTGAAAAGTACATATTGAGACTGTTAGTACAAGAATAACAGTATCAAATTCTAGCTTCTTATTGGTTTAAATATTTTTTTCTCTTCTATTTTTCCCTGAAATAGTTCATGTATATGGGTATGTAGTAAAGGCAGAATGGGGGGCCAGGAGTTTGGCCTAGTGGTAGAGTACAAGCCAAGCATGCACGAAGTCCTGGGTTCAATTCACCAAAGCCACATATACAGAAAAAGCCAAAAGTGGTGCTGTGGTTCAAGTGGCAGAATGCTAGCCTTGAGCAAAAAGTGTTCAAAGACAGTGCCCAGGCCCTGAGTTCAAGCCCCAGAACTGGCAAAAAAAAAAAAAAGGCAGAATGGCAGGAAATAAGGAAGGAAGGAAGGAAGGAAGGAAAAGAGAAAGAGGGAGAAAGGAGACAGGCAGAGAGAGATTTGGTAGATGCCCAATTCTGCTGTTACATTTGCCTAGATGGCACAGTGCTAAATTATTTCCCCTACATCATATAATACCATAGAAACTTACACATATTTAATGTATGTCATTTCAAAGCCCTTGGAAATAAGTTTCCTAGTAATAATTTGTGATAAAAATATAAAAATACATGGCACCGGTGGCTCACGTCTGTAATCCTAGCTACTCAGGAGGCTGAGATCTGAGGATCATGCCTCAAAGCCAAGCTGAGTACAAAAGTCTGTGAGACTCTTATCTCTAATTAAGCACCAGAAAACTAGAAGTCGCCCTGTGGCTTAAACGATAGAGGGCTAGCCTTGAGCTGAAGAGCTCAGGGACAGCACCCAGGCCTAGAGTTCAAGCCCCAGGACTGACAAAAAGTAAATAAATAATGCACTGATTAAGTCAATCGCATATGGAATCCATACATTCTTCATAATTTTTTCTTTATTATGTTTCACACTTCTGGTTGAGGGATTAATTTTGTTGACAAGTAAAAGAGGTAGAAAATCGTGAATTCTCTCTTTTTTCCCAGCAAACAGCAGAAAACAAACTATTAGCAGTTTGATGGATATTCTAAACTCTCAAACACATGATCAAGTATATGATATTTTCAGAGTAAGTATGAGCTTTACATAACATATCATAAACATTTCTTTTCTATAAACAAACTATCTTGAGCCTTTCCATTGATACAAAGCTACCACTCATGTATTTTTTAATTTAAAAGTGAAGAAAATTTTCAGACATATCCTGTTTATATTTACTAAGCATCTGTAGTGATCAAAGGTTTTTTTCTTGTATAGTAGAAAAATTCTCTTTTATTTTCTTTAAGAAATTCCTAAGGGTGAGCCTGTAATCCTAGCTACTTAGGAGGCTGAGAGCTGAGGACTACAGTTCAAGTCCAGTCTGGGCAGTCAAGTCCATGAGACTTGTTAGTGCTTTTTGTTTTGTTTTGTTTTGTAGGTCATGGGGCTTGAATTCTGGGCCTGGGTACTGATCCTGAGCTCTGTAGCTCAAGGCTAGAACTGTAAGCCACAGTTCCACTTTTGGTTTCCTGGTGATTAACTGGAGATAAGAGTTCCATGGACTTTGGTGCCTGGGATGGCTCTGAACTTGGACCCTCAGATCTCAGCCTCTTGAGTAACTAGGATTATGCGAGTGAGCTACCAGCACCTGGCTGATGAGACTGTTACCTCCAATCTCCAATTAGCCATCAAAAAGCAGGAGGAGAAGCTGTGGTTCAAGTACAGAGTGCTAGCTAGCCTTGAGCCAAAAAGCTCAGAGACAGCACCCAGTCACTGAGTTCAGTGACCCAGGGCTGGCACATATATAGAAAAAAAAAATCTTAGCAATTACCATGGAAAGCATAGAAACATTTCTGGAAGATAAAAATCACTTTTCACCAGGTGAAAAATTTAACTGGAAACACTATGATTTAAAGCAGATAAATACTAGCAAGTAGTGTCTGAAATAGTAACAAGATAAAGGAGATGAGTCACTCATCCGCTCACATTAAAAAAAAAATGTACTTTATTGTTATAATAGTACTAGGATTTCTCCTGTCAGAGACATTTATTTATTTGTAAGCCAAAATACGTAGTATTTGTAGCAGCCCAAATAATACAATCTGTTGATAGAAGCCAGAATTATTGGAGGTTTGCACACTGGCAAAATGAAAGAGATGTCCACTGTTGTCTGGTCATATTTTCACAGAAATAGCAGCTAAAATCAGGCAGTAAAAGGTTTAATAAGAAATGTTACAAGTTTTCAGGGAGCTAAGACAGTGACAAGAGTAAGGCCAGACTATGAGGCAAATTAAGATAAAGCTGGACACTTGAAATAAGTTTTGAACCTGAATTTACAGAGCCTATAAGCTAATACAGGTAATTACACAACCTTAAGAAAAAGCTAAATCTGGAAATGAGATCACTAAAAGGTATCCACCCAGCTTTGCAAAGAAATTAAGTTGTTGGGCATTTTACCACTCATCAGGGTCTCAGAGGATGTTTTTGTTTAAGTTGATTTCTAATATATACTAAAAATGCAAAAATCAAAGACCAATATGTATTTCAGAGCATGTTTAAAATAAAAGGGAATAAAGATTGTTTTACCTTTCTACAACGTTCTTGAAAATGGACTTATAATGAGGTGGGAAAGTTTCTCATATAAATCAAGAATTCATTTTGAGGACAATAGCTGCTAGATCAAACTAAATTAAAAGGACAGAAGGTGCTACACTAAATTACTGACTTACAAAGAGATTTTTCATTTGTAGAAGGGCATGTGGAACAAAATTAACACACAGTGTACAGAATACTATGAATACCACTGTATTAGCTCATGAATTTACAGGATAGTCATTATGTTCTTTAATAGCAACAATTTTTAAAAGGATGAGCAAGAGTCAGGCACTATGGCAGCCCATCACGCCCATAATCCTATGTATTCAGGAGGCTGAGATCTGAGGATCATAGTTTGATCACAGCCTGGATAAGAAAGACTGTGAGACTCTTCTCTCCGATAAACTACTAAGAAGCCACATTAGAGCTGTACCTCAAGTGGTAGAGTACTTGCCTTGGGGAAAAAAAAAAAAAGCTAAGAGACAGGCCTTGAGTTCAAGACCTAGGATGTGTACACATGCATCCAGGCACGCACACGCGCACGCACACGTACACACACACACACACACACACACACACACACACACACACACACGAGTGACTAAGATGATACAGAGAAGGAAACATAAAAAAAATGGATGGAGGGGGTAGGTCAACCAATAAATAAATAAGCAAAATGATAAGAAACTCAGGTATGAATTTAAAATGTATCACTTTAGCAAGAGTGTGACTGCTAGTGGAAAATCCTTAAATATTAAAAAAAAAGTATTTTGTATTCAGGCAAGTTGAGCTGAGATGACTATTTAAAGAAAAAAGCTACTAAAAAAAGACTTCAAACTTGGCATTACAGCACAACCCTACCTTTATTTATTGTCAGGGTGATGTATATAGGCGTAATAGTAACATTCATAAGGTAATGAGTACACTGCTTCTTGAACATTGTTACCCCTTCCATATCTTCCTCCCACTTTCCCTCCCCCCCACAACCCTATCTTTTAATCCTGTAATCCTAGCTACTCAGAAGGCTGAGATTTGAGGATCACAGTTCAAAGTCTGCCTGGGCAGAAATTATCTCCAATAAACTACTCAGAAAAATCCAAGCAGTGCTATGGCTCAGGTAGTAGAGCACTAGCCTCGAGCATAAATTGACTCAGGGAACAACACAAAGGTCCTGAGTTCAAGCTCTGGGACCAGCTCGACCCATCAAATCTTCCAACAAATCTTCCTTATTAGCTTTAAGTATGTATGATATAAGTGAAAGAAGTATTTTCTCTGAATAAAATCCTCAAAGTATTTGCTGAATAGAAACAAGAGGAATTAAAGGCAGAAATCTCGAAGGAGAGAGGATCAAAGTCAGAGCCATAATCAAGTTAGCCAAGAGTAGTACAAATACAAGCAGTCTTCAATCAAGCAAATCAGAACAAGAACTTGAAGCATTATCCAAGTACAACAAATACCTAACAATGGTTCTAATTTGGACCCAAATAGTTGGAAAGACAAGAAAGTCATGTAGACTCACTAAAATCCTTAACGGGAACTTCTTTTAGTTGAGAGATACATCTCAGCCTACACACACAGGGTAAAATGCTCCATAAAATGACGTATGTCCAAATACTTCTCCTTTTGTGACCTAGACTGGATTTTCATGTAAAAATACAGTGATCATAGTAAAGAAAATGATTCTTCCTTCAGGTGGCATTATATCATGCATGCAACATCTTAGGCAAGTCATTTTCATTAACATTCTTCTTCTCTTTTTTTTTTTTTTTTTGGTGTGTGTGTGTGTCAGTCATGGGGCTTGAACTCTGGCCTGGATGCTGTCCCTGAGCTCTTCAGCTCAAGGTTACCACCCTACCCATCGAGCCACAGTGCTACTTCCATTTTTTTTTTTAAGTAGTTAATTGGAGATAAGAGTCTCATGGACTTTCATGCCCAGGCTGGCTTTGAACCTCAATCCTCAGGTCTCAGCCTCCTGAGTAGCTAGGATTACAGACTTGAGCTACCTATGCCTGGCTTAACATTCATTTTAAGAGAAACTGAAGATGATCAGCAAGACAGATTATTGCAGAGGTTAAGAAATAAGAGAAAAGGAAATGATAACATAAAGACAGGAACGACTAGATAAGAAACAAGAAAAACAAGTAAATGACAGGAGAGGAAGGATCAAACAAAAGCCTCAACTTGAAAACAAAATAAAACATAGAATCGGCATTTATTAGGATTTTGTTCAGAGTAATATAATACCTGTTTTCTTAAGGTTCAAAATGTATGGATATACAATATTTATAGAGGTAGATTTCATGAACAAATAAACAAAAAATGGCTAAGTAAGTCTGAAGAATGAATGAATTAAATTCAGTGTGGTATGAAAGATAAACAAGCAAAGCTAAGGGGAATTCCAAGCAGTTGGTGGATCCAGCTTATGAACAAAGTGCAGAAGTGTGAGAAAGAACAGACTGCTTAAGGGGATTGCTGTGTAATCTGGCACACATGGGATTCACAGGCAGGAGAGAGTAGTAGAAGACAGAGCTGGCAAGGTGGGCAGGGTTCAGATTCAGGCCACCTAAAGACATGGATTTCCTGAGGGATTTTATGACCCCACTAGTGGGATGTGGTCTGAGAATCTGCTGACAAACTATGAACATTGAGAAAGAGGAAAGACAGGCAGACAGACAGACAGACAGACAGACAGACAGACAGGCAGGCAGGCAGGCAGGCAGAAATAGACATGAACTCTGGTTTTAATGTTGGGGTGAAGGGGGAGAACATTAAAAAGCAGAACTTGTAAGATACAATGACTGTGTGTATATGTGAGCTCAGCAAGAAGACAAAGTAGCCATTGGTAAATGCTCAGGTTAGCAGTTGTGATAGGAGGCAAACAAAGGTAGAAGGATTCACAGAATTGCCAAATCCTCATCTCTGACAACAGGAGGGGCCTATATGAGAACAGTGCTTTAACTGGCTTACATTAGTTATGTGGAGGGGACACCTTGCTGCATCTCCACCTATTCACACTGCATTCCACTCAGTTTCACCACTTCTATCACAAGCAGCATCTTAATTATTGACATTTATCAGTTCTGCGCTAATGTAAGTTTTTTTTTGTTTTTTGTTTTGGTGGGTCCTGGGCGTCTTTGTGCTCAAGGCTAAGCTCTATCACTAGAGCTACAGCACCACTTTTCAAATTTTTCTGTTTATATGGTATGGAGGAAACAAACCTAAGGCTTCATGCAAGCCAGGCAAGCACTCTTCCCACTAAGCCACATTCCCAGCCCCCATGAGCTATTTTGAAAACATTTACATAGCACACCTGAAAACACTTTGCAATTTTTTTTTTTTTTTTTGGCCAGTCCTGGGCTTAAGCTCAGGGCCTGAGCACTGTCCTTGGATTTTTCTCAAGACTAGAACTCTACCACTTGAGCCTCAGCACCACTTCTGGCTTTTTCTAAGTATGTGGTACCAAGGAATAAACCCAGGTCTTCGTGCATGCTAGGCAAGCATTCTACCACTAGGCCAAACTCCTGGCCCAAACACTTTGCAATTTTAAGAAAACTTGTACTTCTGTAATGATTTTAGCACATAATTTAAAAATATTAGCTAAAAGACCAAATGTGCTCTAATTAACTCTTCATAAGACGATAAGAGAAATCTACTCTGTACAAAAATGTAGGCAATCCTTAATATACTAGATCCTCAACCAATCAACACAAAGTTGTGAGCTGCTGGCATGGCCAGCTATTTAATATTCCAGAAACTCTACTGCCTTATTCCTGCTAAGAGTCCAATGGATTCCAAGTGGGTTTGAGACCTGAGCTGTTAGTAATACATCAAATATCTTGTAGGTTAAATAGTCTTATTCATTTTACATAGAATTAAAGAAAAAAAGTCAAATTCTCTGGAGCAATAAAGAGAACAATATTTAAAAACTTAAAATGTGTCAGGGCCAGGAGTTTGGCCTAGTGGAAGAGTGCTTGCCTAGCATGCACGAAGACCTGGGTTCAATTCCTTGGTACCACATACATAGGAAAAAGCCAGAAGTGGTGCTGTGGCTCAAATGGTAGAGCTTTAGCTTTGAGAAAACCCAAGGACAGTGCTCAAGGCCCTGAGCCCAAGCCCAGGGCTGGCAAACCCCCCCTCCCCAAAACAAAAAACAACAAAAAAAACCCCTTAAAATGTGGAAAAAAAATCATATTAAGTGAAAGTAAGACAGACCCAAAGGAACATAGGCTCAATGGTTTCCCTCATTTATTATAATTAGCACATATCCAGGACTCTCCTAGCAGATGATTATAATAGCCTAAAACATAGATACATAAATAAGGTCATACAGGATAAGGCTTAAATGAAAGGATCTCCAGGAGATGGAAACAAGAGGTTTATCTTGTGTGATTGTTGTTCTCAATGTACTACGTTATCTCTTCTTTTTTGTTGCCCTTTAGTAAATCTCATGTTGTTACTGTATCTGACTTTGTTAGCTGGTATATTGTATATATGTTTATCTGATTATTTGAAATAGGAAAGGGAAAGGGGGAAAACAAGATGATTGGGAGGGGGTGGAAGAGGGAAATGGGGACAAAAAATGAGAAGGGGTATCAGTGTGTGAGAAGTAATGCTCCTACTATTTGGCGAATGTAACTGTAACCTCTCTATATATTATAATAAAAAAAACTTAAAATGTAATTAACTTAGCCGGGATGCTTGGCTCATGCCTGTAATTCTAGCTACTCAGGAAGTTGAGATCTGAGGATCTCAGTTTAAAGCCAGCCGGAGCACTGAAGTCCATAGGACTCTTATCTCCAAGTAACCACCAAAAACCCAGAAATGGTGCTGTGGTTCAAGGGATAGGATGGTAGCCTTGAGCTGAAGAGTTCAGGGAGAGTGCCCAGGCCCAGAGTTCAAGTTCCACGACTGACAAAAAAAAAAAGTAATTAATTTGTAGTCAGATGCTGCCTGTACAGTTACTACTTGGTAATTACAAAGATCAGAGAATTTCAAACTTTTAAGTATTAATGTACTAGTGCTATATGTCTATAACGGCTCCAAGGAGGCTGAGACAGGGGACCACCTGACAGCAGGATTTCAAGACCAGCATGTACAACACAGTCAGACATCTCTTAAAATTAAAAATAAGGGAAGTGCCCGAAGCTGGTGGTTCATGCCTGTAATCCTAGCTACTCAAGAAGCTGAGATCTGAGGATCATGTTTCAAAAGCAGCCCAGGCATTAAAGCCTGAAAGACTCTTATCTCCATTAACAATTAAAAAACTAGAAGTGGAGCTGTGACTCTAAGTGGTAGAATGCTAGCCTTGAGAAAAAGGAGCTCAGGGTGGGCCGAGAGTTGGCCTAGTGGTAGAGGGCTTGCCTAGCATGCACAAAGACCCAGATTCGATTCCTCAGTACCACGTACATAGAAAAAAGCCAGCAATGGTGCTGTGGCTTAAGTGGTAGAGCTTTAGCCCAAGGACAGTGCCCAGGCCCCGACCAAAAAAAAAAAAGAGCTCAGGGATGTACCCAGGCCCTGAGTTCAAACCCAACCAACAACAACAAAAAATAAGGTATCAAAGAAAGGGGGAAAATGTACCTATAACGGATCTTAATTAAAATGTATTCCAAGGCAGTACATGGTCAGTTGGGCATTTTTGTAGCTTTTTATACTCTGTACTAACATTTAAAGTATATGTAAAGATCAGCAATGAAAAAAAGAGAATAAACATTCCATTTTCTAATTGTATTTCCATGTTTTCATGAAAATGTAATTCCTTATATATTCGTATATATATATATATATACTTATATATTCATATAAGTAAAAAATAAGAATAACATACAAGTGAAAACTCTTAGAAAATATTTTTAAAAATACAAACCTTATATGTGTTTAGACTCCATTTTCTAACAAGTTCTAACTTTTCCATTGCAGGACTTTTAATTTCATCTGCTAGAACAACTGGTCCACTTTTTGCCTGTGTTCTTTGGCCACCTGTAAGATTGCAACAAAAGACAAAAATAATCTACATAAAGACAAGGGAGAGAAAAGAAATGAAATGAAACATGGATAGTGTTCACACACTAAATGACTTTTGCACTTAAAAAACTCTCCCGCAAAGTGAAGGACTACAACCTTCCAGGAAGCATGAACGAAAATAAATTTCCTAGTCACTTAAAAAAAAGAATTCAAATAGTCATTTAAAAAATAAATGTTTTTGCTCTAAAGAAATGATAAATGAGAAGACAGACATCTGTCTAACTAGATTTAAATAAAATATATACAAGTATTGAAACATCTCATGCTTCATTGTTAATATGCTCAGTTTCAATGTTTTCATACATTAGTTAGAACATATACTATAACTTACTACCAGTACAATAAAATGTGCTAAAACAGACCTAAACTGTACTTTCTTTCTAAATAGCCCCTCCTCCTTGAAATTAAAAAAGCCAGGCAATGCAAAGTCCTACCGATCAATGTACTGCTCCAATAAATAAGACATCAAAGCAACTTTACTATTAGAAACTATATGTAGCTTCTGTAGTTACTATACAGAGTGCTCCACCATCCCAGCTCATTTTTCCTCACATAGGAACTCCTCTGTGAGTTCCTATAGAAACTAATTTTAGCATGGCTGCATACTCCTTTAATCCTCCCTACCTACAAGGCTAGGTGAGGAAGATCAACGTTGGGCCTGGATAAAAAAGTTAGTGAGAGTTCATCTGAATGAAAAAGTAGGATATAGTTGCATATGTGTATGATTTCAGCTACAAGGGACAAATCATAATCCAAGAATGGTTGGATAAAAATACAAGACCTTATCTAAAAATAACTGAAGCAAAAGGGCTAAGAGCATAGTTCAAGTGGTGGAATACTTGTCTGCAAGCAATGAGGCCCCAAGTTCAAATTCTAGTATTAGAAAGATGTAGGTGGAAGGGAAGGAAAGGAAATATATTCTACAGTTTGTAATAAAGTATTTCTCTAATAAAATATTTTCCACAGCAGAAGGATTTTCATAAAATGTTTATGAGAACTCTGGGAGTCTGTGATTCCTGAGGTGGCTGGAAAACCGGTGTGGAAGAAACAGTAGGGCAGGGCACCAGAGGACCCCTCTGTAGCCCCAGGAGGGCCTGTAGTGCCTTCCTTTCATGACCAGGCCTCTGGGGACATAGCTGCTTGCCTGCGCCAGAGAAGATTATAAAACTGTGGCAGGTGAAGTGGGGCCGGGCACCTGGAGAGGAAATGGGGGAGGGAAGGAAAACTGAAGGCAGGCTAGGGGAAGGTTCAGGACCGCTGCTGTGGTCACCTGGAGCCTTGTACATGATGGATTTGGGCTCTGGGAGCTAGGCAATGCAGAAGACTGACAGACTGAAGTGGGGGAGTATGGTATTAAGTTGACAGTATCAATAACTTGGGATGGAAACTGTCTTATAATTAATTCAAAAATAATAAGAGAAAGAGAAAAAAGGTTTAAAAGTGTTTAAAAGCCTTAAACACAGCTTCACTACAGACTAAGATTGAGTATGGCATGTAAACTCAAATACATCTGAGAATTTACAAAATCTTACAGAAATAAAATAAAAAGTAGTGCGGAGTTCTTTTTTCCTGTTTTGTTTTTTTAGAGATGGAGGTTCACATGAAGACCAGGCCATCTCATGATCTCCAAGTCTCCCAAGTGCTGGGCTTTAGTGTGTACCACTATACTGAGCTGTTTTGTTTTTTTGTCCAGCAACACTGAAGTGCAGCCACACTGAGATTTTCCAAGTGTTTTGTAGTGGGTATAACTGGCGAGTTAAGAAGTATTCTATTGTACACGACAAACTTTGTAAGTTGAGACAAAAAGAAAGCAAACTTATCCACTTGCCCCATTCCCAATAATAACTTAATGGTTGAAAATTCCTTTAAAAAAAAAAAAAAAACTAAAAACAAGACAGAGGTGCCAAGCTGAGATTGTTAGAATGAAATAAATGAACCAACAATGCCCAGAGCAAAGAAAGAATGATTTAAAACAAACCACATTTCAACATGTTTTTAATTTAAGAAAGATTAAATTTCAGGATTGAGATTTACTCTGAAAAGAAAGACAGGCTGTGCCTAGAAAAATTATTTTCCTTATTGTTAAGAAATAAAGAAGCATTCACCAAAAAGTCCAGAAACACACACCTAAGAATACAAAGCAAGTGAGTATGAAACAGTTAGTTTAGCTTCAGCAGTAGCAAGAGGGCTTTATCCAGTCAGTGCAGTGAATACCTGCAGGAACAATTAAATCACTTCCTTGTTGAGCCAGTCGGCTGGCGGCAACCCTGCTAGGAGACAGAACAGATGGCAAAGGTGGCGCTGGGGAACCTGGAAGGGGCAGATATTTAACTGTGAAAACTCTTTTCCTCCTCCATAAGCCATACACTTTGTATACATGTTTGATGACATTTCCTTCAAAATACTCAAACATTGAGATTAAAGACTGGAATTGATATGTTTGCTTTCCTACAGGAATAAATCATAATCAGGTTGTGCTCCTTTTTTTTTTTTTTTTTTTTGCCAGTCCTGGGCTTGAGCTCAGGGCCTGAGCATTGTCCTTGGACTTTTTCAAGGCTAGAGCTCTACCACTTGTGCCTCAGCACCACTTCTGGATTTTTTCTATATGTGGTACGGAGGAATCGAAACGGGTCTTCATGCATGCTAGGCAAGCACTTTAACCACTAGGCCAAACTCCTGGCTAGGTTGTGCTCTTATACAAACTTTGCAGCAAAACAAAAGTATTAAAACGAAACTAAGAATCTTTTGGATTAGGGTTGAATCTTGGAGCAAGTGTGACTATTATTTTAGTGTTTATGTACTGAGATTACAATTGCCAGGAGACCTTAATTCTGCAATATTGTTTCAATTATGGGGAAAAAGATTAAATGTGAACTAAATAATTTCATTGAAAGTACTTTAAAATATCTAAATATTAAATTCATTGACAATTGAATTTTGAATATGGGGCTGGGATTTGCCTAGCATTTATGAGGAATTGGGCCTGATTCCCAGTACATAAATAAAAATAAAATGTGAAAATGGAGGTCAGTAAAAATGATGTCAACTTAGGTAAAATAAGTCCTATCCGGTCAATCCTGTCAAATTAAAAATCATCCCCTAGGCAAAATTGCCACAATGCTTCACCACAATGCTTCAGAATGAATGACCATAGTGCCCAGAGGGCTAATACTGAATATTGTTAAGTTATGACACGCTTTCTCCTTTTAGCTTTGTTTTTCTAAATATAAGAAAATAGTATATCACTACAAGGTCCATTCACTTCACTGCCTACAGAAGAGAATACAAACTAGATTATTCTAAATGCCTATTCTAGAAATATTCTAGGTAAGAACATTAAAAAGAGGGGCAAGTTTTCATTCCTATTAAACACACACACATGCGCATGATATACAGGATGTGTGCTGAAAAGCGATTTTACTTTTACTTTTTTTTTTTGGCCAGTTCTGGGCTTGGACTTTCTCAAGGCTAGAGCTCTACCACTTGAGCCTCAGCATCATTTCTGGCTTTTTTTTTCCTATGTATATGATACCGAGGAATCGAACCCAGGTCTTCATGCATGCTAGACAAGCACTCTACCACTAGGCCAAACTCCCGGCCCCGATTTTACTTTTAATAGTAGGTCTATCCTTAGGTCTTTAGCTTACACAACTGCCTTTTGACTGGTGACTGGGAACCTGAACTTTGGAGGGATTTTCTCCCTTCCCACAGGGATGGGCTCATAGGGCCTAAAGCATTTATATAAACAATGTGGTTTGTGCTGAGTGCCTGCATTCCTTCTCAACTCATGGAGCAATGAAGACATCTCTGTACACCTGCATTTGGAGAAGATTTTTGGGAGCTTATGCCTAGTTTTACTGTCTGTCTCATACAGCTCTGATTTTACTAAGTTTAGCTGATAGTTTCCCACTATAATAAAGCAAAGCCATGAGAGGGGTTTTACACTGAGTCCTGTGAGCTCTCCTAGCAAGTTACTGAACTTGCCTGAAAGACCTCTTATACAGCATGTAAAGTAGGAAAAACGGTCATTCATTTTAACTCTTTTGAAATAGGAAATATATATTTATACAAATAAGTATAGCTATAAGTTTTTGTGGCAAAAGCTAACTTCCATAACCTAAGTTTAAGTCATGATATGTAAATTTTGAGTTTTCATTTCAGTACTTTGCAGACTCTGTGGTAGCGTGGTACGTATCACTGCAGACGCCCTGAGTCCCAACCCCAGGTGAGAATCCGTGAAATTACGCACATGAATCAAAACAGAAAATTACTAAGACAATTTCCAAATTGTGTAAGTTGAAAAGGATAACAATTATATTTGTGATCACTGTTTTTCGTAGTGTTATTAATAAGTAGTTACACAAAGTGGTTAGAATTCCACAGGAGTCAGGTTGTAAGCACAATGCATCTTGATAAAAGCTGTATCTTCCAGCATTCTCCCCTCATATTTCCCTGCCCTCCCGACCAGCCCTACCCTCAAGTTACACCGTTAAATCTTGTGATCAGGGTTTTAGCAGTGAGGTTAGAGGTTCAACGCTTGTGCTTTCTTCATAAGGGTGGCATAGGGTGAACTTCTCCTTGTCTCCACTCCAGTCTATTTACAAACACACGGCCTCTTACCTTCATATGCTCCTGCTTCAACAACCCTTTCTTTGGTACTGTCAAAGCCATGAGATGTAATTTGAGATTCTGAGAGACCAAGTCCAGATGGTAATGAACACTTCAAATCCTTAGTAATATGTGAATAAAAGAAAAAAATGTTGCAAAAAAATTCCATAGCACATAACAGTTTAGAATAATCGTATTATTTTAATTACAAAACCTACTATTTTTTTCCTTTCCTTTATATTGTTACGGTATTCTACAATATAGATACAATATATATAATCGGCAGCAAATATAGAAAGATGTACTATTAAGTGGTATGGTATATGTCAAATATAATAGGTTTTCATTATTTTAGAACCAGTAGGCAGATATTAAAATTAAATAATCATAACACAACATTATCTTTTAAAGCACTTTGGCCTAGTTTTGGAAATTCATTTTATTTATTCAATCTTAAATCTCTAACTTTGTAGGTTGATTTTTCTTTTCTAGTTAGACAAGTACCTATCCAGTTAGTGAGAGATTAACTATTGGGAATATATGAAATAAATAAATTGGCACTTTCATCTGGATTGCCTACTTTAGCTAGTCTTTAATTAGGACTGGGATTTCATAAACTATTATCTTCATTCGTAGTAAAGTGTGTGTCAAGTGATTTGTTACTAACAGTAGCTGGAAGTGAAGTATTATCATTAGTATGTAAAATACTTTTAATATAGTAAGGTCATAGTAAATTAATATAGCTTACTTTCCATTGCAGTTCCAATGTGCTTTCTGGATCGAAAGATTCAGGGTAAATTTTCAGAAGGCAAACAAGATTGGACAGCAAATTGGATATCAGTGAACATTTGGGAAACGGCTCTTATTCTAAGTGTTACTTTAAAGAAGAATAGTGATCTTGGAGGAGTAACTCTGGTCCTAGAGTACCAGTCAATGAGTGAAAGCAAGCCTCAGATACTGAGGCCCAGTCTCGAACAACAACAACATCAACAAATAGCGAGCTATCACTTGATGAGGCAGTTGGACGTAATGGTTGCAATGTTTGCTCTGAAGTCAGGTCAGATGAACCTGAATTGAAAATCTGGCTCAGTCATTTAGTGGCTACCTGACACCTGACACCAGGCAAGTTCTCTGAATTTCTGAGTTTCTTTAATGCTTACCTAATTGACAATATGTAACAAGTACATAGGATAACATCTGGCACTTCACATATTAGAATCTGACTCCTTTGCCAATCTTCAACAGAAATCTTTTGGAGCTTTTAGGTTGCAGTAAGTAAAACTGCGTTCTTATCACTAAAACTGGGCAGCTGTACATGGTGGTACATGACTGTAATCCTAGCTACCTGAAGATCTCAAGCTGGAGGCCAGCCTAGGCAAAGTTAGCCAAGACCCTATTTCAAAAACAAAAACAAAAGGGCGGGAGCTGGTTCAAGTGGTCGGACACATACCTACTAGCATCCTCTCGGCCCTGGGTTCAATCCCTGATATCCAAAACTCCCAAACAAACAGATCACCACCCTCTTCCCACAAAACCCAAATAACAACAACAAAAAACTCAACCCTGGGCATTAAACGTGTTCTCATATAATTTAGGATGAGTTATTTTATTTCTGAGTAATGAAAACAGTAAAATACCAAAATCATTAATGTACCTCCTTATCATCTCAGAAACATAGGTTCATAAGAATCCTCGCCCTTAGTATTATACTTACAATGCCAATTACATTAGGCATGCCCATATAGGAAAACAAACATATAATTAACTTAAATAGAGCAACTACACAGAGGTTACTGAGAGATATGAATTTAAAATGTCCACCAGCTGGGTGCAGAAGTGGCACTTGTCTAGTCCCAACTACTCAGGAAGATCATATGAGCCCAGGAGTTCAAAGCCAGCCTGAGCTGGAAGGAATGAGTCCTTACTTCAAAATAAATAAATAAACAGCTGGAAAGATTACAATATACAACTTAATATATAAAGTAATAATAACTTTCACAGAAAATACCTTGAGAACAGATGGATATGGAGGAAAAGATAGGAAAGATTTACTTTAAAGAGACAAGATGACTTTGATTAAAAAAAAAAAGTAAGCAATATTTAGGAAACAAATGAAGTAGGAGCAAGGGAACAGCTAGGGAATCGTGAGCTCCAAAAATAAAGAAATAAAGTAGTGCTGGGGACATCATCATAAGGAAAGAAATACAGCTCAACAAAACACACTGGGCTTTCAGTCAGTGCAGCACTTCCTATAATCTCAAAGGCAGGAATGAATACTGCTCTACACCCAGTGAGGCAGGCACCTAAGGAATCCAAGGCCCTGAACCTTATAATCACTCACCTACTGTGTACCAAAAACAACTCAAGCTCCTTCATTAGAGAGAGAAAGTTTGTACAGGAAAAGAAAATACTGGTCTTGGGTCTCAAATGAGTTTCCTGATGCCTTATATTTTCATTTAAGGTTTACTTTTGTCCTCTGTTGTACATATGAAGAATGACCTCATTGGACGGAGCCAATGAAGAGATCCTGTGGGTTTTCCACAATAATGACAAGTTAGTGATGCATAGCCTCCACTTTTGGGGTGCTGGGAGATAGAACCCAGAGCCTCACACATGCTAGGCAAGCCATCTACCACTGAGCTATATACTCCCTACCTTTCCTAATACTCTCACTTACCACATAAAACATGAGCATACGTTTTGTTTACTGAATCAGTATCTAGAGAGAACAGGAAGGAAACGTGCAGTCCCTGTCCACACAGACTTGCATTCTAGGGCAAGAAGGCAGGACATGAGTATAAACCAACCCATGTCAAGGAATAATAAATAAAGCAAGTAAGTAAGAAATAATGAAAACGTAATAGAGATTTGGGCTTTTAATCAGGAAGGATAGAGTGGCAGGTTACCAATACAACCATGCATGAGTTCTACAGGGAAGGTCCCTGAGACCAACACACAGTATACAGGTCTGGGATGGGTGTGTTTGCTTTTTCTTACAATTGATCTGAAAGAATACTAGGCATCTGATTCACTTTCCAGTCTGGGAATATTGTGGAAATTCTCAGGAAAGCAATATTACAGCAGCTATATTGGAGTGGAGGGAGCTCACTGGAAGTTAAACAGAATTCATGTTATAAATACATACATATGAATTGATGTAAGTTTTCAAGAAGTTATTGGGGCACCTTCTACCCTGTACTACAAGGCCTCTAGATAGGATAACTTTAGTGCTGAGGGTGTTTCGCCTGACTCAAAACCCTCCCCCAGGGTTTCCAGAGTTCCTTTACGTAACAAACAGAAGTTGGTGACAAATATTCTTTCCTTGATGTAAAGCAGCTGGAGCAGAGCTAATGCCTTCCTGTGCCTAACCTAATAGCAGCAGAGAAGTCTGATCAAAGTGGTGCCAACAGGCTGCTCCAATTCTCAATCTGAAGAGGATGATACTAAACAGAACACAAAATGACGTGGCTACATGAGAGGAGTGGCTCAGTCATGTAAGAATCAGGAAAAGTTTCACCTCAGCTATGTCTAATAAAGCAATTTCTCTGACAACTATAACTTGATTCACAAGTAACATTGATCAAGATGCACTGTACTCATAACCTGTCTTATGGAATTGAAACCCTTTTGTATAATAAAATAATTATGGCAGGGGTTGAACTATGCATATTGAGTATGGATGGGATGGGTAAGAAATGGTGAGAATGATGGAAGGGGCGACATGTGGAATTGAAAACACCTTTGTAAATAAGAAGTAAAAGAAATAAAACAAATACAGAAATAAATAACAAATAAAGAAATAAGTTTCAATCATGTAGAGCTAGCATTTGTTGTTTCCTCTCTAATGGTACAAATTGCAAATTTCTATTCTATTATTTTAGCAATCACTACATTAATTGTAAATAATATGCAATTTAGAAGTCAAAGATTCATTGGAATTCTTTGGGGATTAAATTTAAAAATAGAAATATTGCTGAATGCCAGTGGCTCATGCCTGTAATCCTAGCTACTCAGGAGGCTGAGATATAAGGAAGTTGTTTGAGGCCAGCCTGGGTGGGTTAAGTCCATAAGACTCTTATCTCCAAAAAGCCAGAAGTGGGGCTATAGTTCAAATGCAGGAATGCTATCCTTGAGCAGAAAAAGTTCAAGCCCCAGGACTGGCACAAAATAAATAAATGAATGAATGAAAAAAAATAAATATTATTTCTGACTTAGAAGCAGAAATATCATTGCTTTAAAAAAATACCAACAAGCCAGGCACAATGGCTCACACCTGTAATCCTAGCTACTCAGGAGGCTGAGATCTGAGGATTGCTGCTCAAAACCAGCCCGGGCATTAAGAAGTCCAGGAAATTCTTGACTACAATTAATCACCAGAAAACTGGAAGTGGAGCTGTGGTTCAAGAGGTAGGGCAGTAGCCTTGAGCTGAAGAGCTCAGGGACAAGCGCCGCTGAGGCCCAGAGTTAAAAACAAAACGAAACAATACAAAAATCCAAGATTACTGCCCTCATTTCTTTTCTTCATCTAGCTCTTACCCATATATTAATTAAGAAACAGATGAAGAGTAACAAATTGAGAAACAGTATCGGAGGTAATAACTAAACTGCTGGTGAGATTTCTAGGATGGGCACTTGTAAATGTGAATGGTGAGTATGAGTCTAACCAGTTTATCTCAAAAGCACAAGCAAAAAAGCCTACCCAAACATATGCAATAAGAATCAGAATGAAAAATGGACAATTTCATTTTCTGTGCCATAGCGACATCATGTGGCCAACAAAGCTATGACAACTCAATAAGATACCACAGATATTTTCTAAGACTGCATTAAATACCAGTCATGTTAGGATTTTAGACAGCAAAAACATATAAAAGGAAGATGCATATATATATATATATATGTATATAAAGTATCTGAGAAAATTGTTGTTATCACAGTGCTGTGTCTATAATCTAACGATAAAAAATACATTAGATACTTTCTAGAACATTATTAAAACAAAAATGGATTTGAGGTTAAAACATTTTGGGGCCAGGAGTTTGGCCTAGTGGTAGAGTGCTTGCCTAGCATGCACGAAGACCTGGGATCAATTCCTCAGTATCACATACATAGAAAAAGAACCCAACAATTTCTTGTTTGTTTTTCAGGGAGATAGGTGGGCAAAATGAACATTTACGAAACATATGTCTAACAGATCTTGAGTTTCAAACACTGAAAAAATGCTTGTGAAATGTTTCCACTCATGAACAAAAGGGAACCTACTTTTTGTTCAGTTGTGGGGCTTGAACTTGGGGTCTAGGCATTGTTCCTGATTGCATTTACTCAGGCTAGTGCTCTACCACTTTAAGCCACAGCACCACTTCTGGGTTTTTTTTGCCAGTCCTGGGCTTGAGCTCAGGGCCTGAGCACTGTCCTTGTACTTTCTCAAGGCTAGAGCTCTACCACTTGAGCCTCAGCACCACTTCCAGCTTTTTTTCTACCTATGTAGTATAGAGGAATCGAACCCGGGTCGATGCTAGGTAAGCACTCTACCACTAGGCCAAACTCCTGGCCCTAAGGATATAATTTTTACATGTGTGAAAATGTCACAATGACCCCCTTATACAACTAATATATACTAATAAAAATAAGTATGTATTAGTATACCAGTAAGTCCAGCAATTAGCAGGAGGAGGCAGGTTGGTCCTTGAACAGTGAATTTACAACTACCATGACCCTATCTCAAACTAAAATTAATTTATATCCAACAAAAGGTCCCATTAGAATGACAAAGACTAAAAAAAATTATACACATGTGCCAGGTGTGGTGGCTCATGCCTGTAATCCTAGCTACTCAGGAGGCTGAGATCTGAGGATCAAGGTTCAAAGCCAGCCAGGGCACAAAAGGACCTGACACTCTTATCTCCAATTAACCTCTAGAAAACGGGAAGTGGGGCTAGGCTCAAGCGTAGGATGGTAGCTTGGAGCTGAAGAGCTCAGGGAAAATGTCCAATGACCCACCAAAAAAAAAAAAAAGGAAAGAAAATTATACACATGTATGAAAATGTCAAAATAAAACCCATTATTTTGTACAATTAATCTGTTAATAAAAGGGGGAAAATATACAAAAGTAAAATCAATTACTATTGTGTAAATATGAACTGTCTCATCAAAACCCATGTTGAAATCTGTCTACCAAGGTAAGAATACTGAGAGGATGCTGGGGCCTTTAAGAGAGATTAATGTCTTAGTCATAAGATGGTGTTTTCTCAAAGCAGGCTATTTTTTTTAATTTTTATTTATTATTTTAATTTTTAAAATAATTTTTCATTTCAATGTATAGAGGGGTTACAGTTATATTTGCCAGACAGAAGGTGTATTACTTCTCACATTGATATCCCTTCTTATATTTTTGTCCCCATTTCCCTCCTCTCACCCCCCCTCATTTTTCCCCTTCTATTTCAAATAAACAAGTAAACATCTATATAATATACAAGGTAACAAAGTGGGATACTGTAAAAATATGAGATTAACCAAAGGGCAACACAAGAGAAGAGAGAAAAAAACATAATACATAAAGAGTAACAGTCACTTGTAATTAAGCTCTTGTTCCCATGTCCTGGAGGTCCATTGATTGGGCCTTATCCTATATGGCCTTATGTATCTAGGGTTTGATTTGATCTATTGTCATCCTCTGCTAGGAGAGTTCTAGATGTGTACTAGTTATTACAGATGAGGGAAAGCCCTGAGCCTATGTTCCTTTGAGTCTGGCTTACTTCACTTAATATGATTTTTTCCAAGTTCAAAGCAGGTTATTATAAAGCACTTGGAAGTTGGGCGCTACTGGTTCACACCTGTAATCCTGGCTACTCAGGAGGCTCAGATCTGAGAATCACAGTTCAAAGCCAGCCTAGGCAGTAAAGTCTGTAAGACTCATCGCCAGTGAATCACCAGGAAACTGGAAGTGGCCTGTGGTTCAAGGTGGTAGAGCACTAACCTTGAGTGAAAAAGCTCAGGGATGGCGCTTAGGCCGGAAGTTCAGACCCCATGACTGACAAAACAAAAAAACCTAAAACAAAACAAAAAACAAACAAAAACCCTCAAAGCGTTTGGTTGTCACAGTCTCCTACTTTGCTTGACATGCACTAATTCACCACTCTTACACACTGCCATCATGTCATCTGCCCTTTTATGATGCAGAGTGAGAACTTCAACAGATGCAGCTATGTGATCTTGAACATGATCTCATTGACAACTGAGTTAAATGAACCTCTTTTAAAATACATTATCTACACCTCAAGTACTCTTGTTATAGTAACAAAATCCTTAAGCTTGAAGATACAATAGTTCTTTAAAAAAATTGTCAAAAATAAATTAAATTCAATCAACTAAGCCAATAATGTCTAAAATATGCATCAATTGGAGATGCATTTCTCCATACCCTTGGGGACACTTAGCAATATCTGAATACAGCTTTGCCAGTCACTAAGGAGGGTACTAGTATCTAAAAGGAAGAGGCCAGGGATGTGTTAGCCAGTTTACAGTGCAGAGCCTTACCAAGAATTATCTGGTCCAAACTATCAAGACTGAGAAGTCCTGAACTAAAATATCACCTTTTGTTAAATACAGGATTTTATTTTTAAATACATAAGAGTCCTGTCTCTAAAATAATTCCATTATCTTTTCAATTGCTACTTTTTCCAAGAATATGATAACTGTATTTTTAAAGCTAGACATCTGTATTAAATATCATTAAAAGGATGCTCAATACCAGAAATCATTATTATCATGTCTATGATTATATTAGGCATATTACATATTTAATATTACTATCCTTAAGAAAGGAAGTCAGATTTTCACCACAGAAATAATAACTGGAAAAGATTACATACTCTCTAGAGAGATTACATACTAGGTGATATCTGCTAGAAACAAAATATGAACTGAGTCTATCTTCAAATCTATGGTAGTCTCATTAAAATGCCATGAATTTAAATTTTAACTTGGCGGAAGAACAAGAGCACTGGAGTGGGGACAGCTCAGTGGTAGAATATGTAGTTGGCAAGTACAAGGCCCTAAGTTCAACCTCAGAGCAATAACAATAGTGACAACCACCAAAACCCCTGGAAAAACAGAACAAAAACACCTCAAATTTCAATGTCTCTGAGTCAAGTGTGCCACCTTAGAAAGGTAACAACAAAATCAAGAGTAGCTAGTTAGGAATTATAAACACACAATATGCAAAAAAAGAGATCAAACCATGCCAATGCTGTAAAGACTCATTTGTATTTCATATATATATATATATATATATATATGTATATATATATATATTTTTTTTTTGCCAGTCCTGGGCTTGAGCTCAATGCCTGAGCACTGTCCTTGGATTTTCTCAAGGCTAGAGCTCTACCACTTGAGCCTCAGCACCACTTCCGGCTTTTTTCTATGTATGTGGTACCGAGGAATCGAACCCGGGTCTTCATGCATGCTAGGCAAGCAGTTTAACCACTAGGCCAAACTCCCGGCACTGTATTTAATTTTTTTTTTTAAATTATTTTATTTCCTTTTTTTTTTTTTTTTTTTTTGCCAGTCATGGGCTTCAGCTCAGGGCCTGAGCATTGTCCTTGGACTTTCTCAAGGTTAGAGCTCTACCACTTGAGCCTCAGCACCATTTCTGGCTTTTTTTTTTCTATGTATGTGGTACAGAGGAATCGAACCCGGGTCTTCGTGCACGCTAGGCAAGCACTCTATCACTAGGCCAAACCCCCGGCCCCTGTATTTAATATTTTTAAAGCCAAATTAAATCAAGTACTTACATAAGTTTATATAGCTTTCATAACTTTAAATAGTCAGACACACTCTCATTCTGGTCTACTGCTAAGATAAATACCAAAGCTTAATGGCCATGGAGCTTAATCAAAACAAAACCCAATGCAAGAAAACATTCCTAAATTAAATTTTGTCTATTATTTTCATCTCAACATTAAAAGACTTATCATGACTCTTGGTATTAACAGAAGGAAAGTGCTCTTACCCTATTAAAGCCATGTTCATGGGAGTCATCCACTTCTCCATTACTTGTCACTGGAATTTCGGCTGCTGAATTTTTAGGAGACTCTTGAGCCATGGTAGACTCCTTAGAGAGAGAAAAACAGTCACTAAAACCAAGTCGTAACAGGCAAATATTCCAAAGACTATATGCATGTACAAAGCACTTAGTTACTAGTTTAATATTTTTATACTATAACCCACTTAATACTTATGAAATAAACATTATAGAAAAATATTTTAAAATGAATCTGGATGCTTTCACTTCACTCAATCTAAATTTCTTGATTTATAAGGAATTCTTTGGGCTACGGATGTAGTTCAAGTATCAGAGCACCTATATTGTATCTCTAGAACTAAAAATCCAATTTCTCAAAAGTGAACAACAATACAGATTTTAGACCTAACAGCCAAATGAAGATCTACTTAAGGAAAGAGTACACAAACATACAACAAATAAAAGTATTATTCAAGGTAAGGGACAGTGAGTACAATAGATTGAAGAAAAAAGAACGTCATAAAGATCTGTCAGATGATATTAAATGGTCCAATGTATGTATAATTGAAAAAGGAGAGGAGGGAGAAAGGGATACAAAACACATATTGGAAGAATCAATAAAACCAGGCATTGACAGCTCTTGCTTGTAACCTTAGCTACTCAGGAGCCTGAGATCTGAAGATTGTGGTTTGCAGCTAGCCTGGAGCTCCCTCTCCCCATGAGACTTCTATCTTCAATTAATCAATGGTAGAGTCAGCCTATAGTGAAAAAGCCAAGCAAGAGCATGCAGCCCTGAGTTCAAGTTCCAATACAAGCAGACACACAGGCACATGTGCAGGCACGCACGTGGGCGTCGGCACACACATGAATTGATGAACCAGGCACTGGGGGCACATCTATAATCCTAGCATTCTGGAAGCTGGGCAGGATGGCTAGCTGATGGCCAGCCTGAGCTACATAGTGATACTCTAGGGAAAAAAGTACAAGGAATTAAAGACCAACATAGCCTCAGATTTGCCAAGATAGAACTCAGATAAAAAAGGCTCAAAAGGAACGGGGAGTTTGGCCTAGTGGTAGAATGCTTGCCTAGCATGCATGAAGACCAGGGTTCAATTCTTCAGTACCACATACATAGAAAAGCCAGAAGTGGTGCTGGGGCTCAAGGAGTGGAGCACTAGCCTTGAGGAAAAGCCCAAGGGCAGTGCTCAGGTCCTGAGATCAAGGCCTAGGACTGGCAAAAAAAAAAAAAAATGTGGGGGGGATCTGGGAATATGGCTTAGTGGTAGAGTGTCTGTCTAGCATATATGAAGCCCTGGGCTTGATTCCTCAGTATCACATAAACAGAAAAATTTAAGAAGGCGCTAGGGCTCAAGTGGCAGAATGCTAGCCTTGAGCACAGACACTCAGGACAGTGCACAGGCCCTGAGTTCAAGCCTCAAGACTTGCAAAAAAAAAAAATTCAAAAAGCAATGTAAGAGAAATGCTCAACATTCTGAGAAATGATTCTAGCAGTTCTGTCTTACAAACATCACAGAGTATACTTACCTGAGCCAGTGACCAAAACTTTATAAAGAACTAATCTTGAGAGCAAGAGAAAAGTAAACACTACTATTAAGGAATACAATGTAATTAATAGCTAACTTCTCAACATAATTTGTAAAGGCTAGAAGAGAATGGAACATTTTTTATAAAATCAAAACTTGAGCACAGAATTGACCTAGAAAACGAACACATTGTACAACCTAAAAAGTGAAAGATGGGCGCTTCAGTGGGTCCCACTTGAGGATGAATTAACAGGACCCATAATGAATAAAGATTTTATAGTGATACTTTATTCCTACAGTGTGCAGCAGGCAATGGATTGCTTCATGTATTTATGCCAATGATTCTTAACCTTCTGCATCTTACAATCACCAAGGGAGCTTTTTAGCTAGTCTACAGAGACTATGATTTAATGACAGTCCCCAGGGAGCCCCATATAAATAGTCAGAAAGCTTTTATACTATTTTACAAAGCTCACTAAATGTGTAGCCAAATAAGAATCACTGCTATCAGTATGTCCTAGACAAAACAAGAAACTGGATACAGCAAAATTAGCTGCATAAATAAATATCTATTGTATTTATTTTAAAATACCTATGATTATTTAAGGACCTTTGCTGCCCTTTCAACAATAGCCCTAGTCACCCAAAACACACAGAAAATCTTAGTATTGGGAAGAACCTACAAAGTCATTTGGCTCAAAACCACAAGATCCCATCGTACACCTATTAGAAGGGCCAAAATTAGGATAAAACCAAGTGTGTGGGAAACAACTAGACTCTATGTTGTTTGGGCCAACAAAGCTAATAAAATCCCCATGGGAAACTACTTAACGGCACTAATGTCAAATATATCCCTATTCAATAACACAGTAGTTTTATTCGCAGAAATCTATCAGAGAAAAATAATGTCCACCGAGACAAGTATAAGAATCTTCCAAGCAAGCTGGGAGTAGGGGTTTACACATCTTATCCTAGCTACTTTAGGAAGCAACGATTGGGAGGATTGAAAGATTTCATTACTTCACTAAGATAAGCTAGGCATGAGAGAGCACACTTGTAACCCCATCTATGAAAAAGTATGGGTAGGATTGTAGTTCAAGGGTTATCCCTGAGCAAAAATGCAAGAACTCATTTGAACATACAAAGGAAAAAAAAAAAAAGACTCGGGCCATTATTCATGTTGGTAGGGCACCTGTCTAGCAGTAAGCCTAAGTGTGTGATTTCAAACCCGAGTACAACTAACATAGCAGAAGCTTTATGGCATTTTATTCAAAACTGCTAAGAATTGGAAAACAACCCAAATGTGGATCAAATAAATTATAGTTGTAAAGCACGGTGGAACACACTTGTAATCCCAGCTACTCAGGAGATGGGGGCTAGATAATCTTGAGTTTGAGGCTAACCCAGGCAAAATTAGTGAGGTTCTATCTCAAACAATATGAACAAAACAGGTCATAGTTCAAGTGATAGATGCCTAACATGCATGAGATACTGGTTGAATCATTAGTACTAAAAAAAAAAAGAAAAGAAAAAAAAAGTAGTAGAGTCATCTGTTTTACAGCAGTAAAACAGAAGTACTGCTATTAAAAAAATATAATAAAGTAGGAAGAAGTTGACTTAATGCTCAGAAATGAAGCCAGAACCAAAGAATAAGTACTGTATGATTCAATCAAAAGGAAAATCAGGAAGTGATCTTTCCAACAGGCAGAACACTTTTTCCTCAGGTTGTCACATCCCTGGAGTAAGCAAACATTTCTTAAGACACATAAAGTAAAAACAATAAAGAAAAAAAACGGATAACTGGACTTCATTAAAACAAATTCCCAATGGCATTACTGCTATCGACTGGGAATGACCAGTAAAGGTATGAATAACAAATGACTGATACTCAAAGCACATAAATTCTCATGTAATTCAAATATAAAATGGTCACTATTTTAACATACTTCACAGAAGAAAACTACCAACTGCATAATAGCTGGCTAAAGTTTGAGTTGGCAAACCAGCTGTTCCTCTGTTGCTGTTATTCAAAGATCTAGACGAGTAACAGAGTTTTTTTTTCTTTCCGGCTGACTGCATTTCATGCTCTGCTGTTCTTAGGTATTTTCCATGTTTAGATATTCTCAGACACAGTACTTAAGAGTTTTCAGACTAGATCAAACAAAGAGTATGTTTGTCAATGACACCTATACTGATAGTTATTTCTCCAGTGAGACAATGTGTGTGTATACTATTATTATTTTTTAGAATGCTAAACTTCATTTGCTGCTGGGTTATGAAACAACTAGTGGGCCTCTCCTCACAGGGATTAACTATCTCATACTCCCCCACCTGACTAATACAAATGATCTGTACATGGATTTGGGGCAGGAAAAAATAAGCCTTTCCTGTTAAAGGAGTTGAAATGGAATTTACTGTTTTCAAAATAAGCCACAGCAAGGTCTGGAGAAACTTAAGGATAGCCATGGCTGCAACAGGATCAAACGTAGCACTGGAGCAATAGGGCACCGGGCCTACTACCAGAGCTGCTGGCAGGGCAAGCAATGGCAGTGGTGCCTTTACTGGACCACTACAAAATCATGAATTGGTGTGGCCTGGATTCTGGTCTCCCAACTCATTTGATTTCTATATCTTCATGCTAAATCCCTTTTCTGAGCAAACTCAAAGACTTCGACCTAAAGACCCAGCCTCAGACTTATAAGCAAGACTTGGAAAAAGTGAAAATAGGTCTAATAATTTCATGAATTTTGTTATTTCCAGTTGTGGAGTTTGAACTCAAGGCCTAAGCACTCTCCTTGGATTTTTTTTTCAAGGCTAGAGCTCTACCACTTGAGCCACAGCACCATTTCCAGCGTTTTTCCTATGTGGTACCGAGAAATTGAACCAGGTCTTCCTGCATGCTAGGCAAGCACTCTACCACTAGGCCAAACTCCTGGCCCCTCATGAATGTTTTTGAGTATTACATGACAACTAATATGGTCTAGGTACTTTTTTCCAGACTATTGAGTACTATGAAACTTGTTTGACAGCCTCACTGTTCCCTACAAAATACTAATAATAACCTCTAAAAACTCATCCTTACTGAGTGTCCACACTAGGCTAGGATTATAGAATTCCACCTCAAAATGCATTGCATTCTTGTTGACAACTTATACTGTTGTTACTTAGCTTTCATAGTATTATATACAGCTAAGGAGCACCTCTTGTTTAATTATTCTGGTATCTAGCAACTCAGGATGAATGTACCCGCCAATATATATTAGTCCTGATTTTCCACTAATACTAGAGCTCTTGAGATGGATACACCCTGAAGACTTCTAGATGTTGACAATTGGAGAATTAAACTAGGACTCTAATTCCAGGATACTCAGTGTGGCTGAGAATGACATCACTTGCCAGAACATATACATATGCTATCATTGCTCCCAGTGGCTCAGTTATTCTAAAATAGGAAAGGCACAGAATTTTCATGTCTGACTGATCAAGCTGGGGATGGTGTGATGCTAACATTTTAAAGGTAAAAGCCAGGGATACCACTCAACATTCTATAGTACTGCACAGGACAACACACCACATTAGAAAATTATCTAGCTAAATGTCATCAGTGTCAAGACTGAGAAACTGCTGGCTGATGTTACAAATCACTTTTACATATAGGCAGGCCCCAAAGGTTGTGATATTTACTCACTTTAATGTTATAACAATTTCTTTTACATTAGAAGACAACAGATCCTTTGGTAGATCTATTCCAGTGCACTTTCTCAGCATTGTACAGCACCAGCCTGGCTCTGGAAAGTGCTTGAAGTTTCATCTCTACTCACTTCACCAGCTGCTTCTGGGATAATCTCCCGCCATTCTCTTCGGATTGGCCAATTTGGTAACCAAATGACCAAAGACCTTTTCTTTACTCCAGGAATACAGAGAAAATTCTCCTCCCTATCAATTCAGGTCCTATTTTATTGCCCTGTCTACAGCTAAAAGGTTCATATAATGTTAGAAAACCATTTTTCTAACACTACTTACATTTTCCAAATCCTGAAAAGTATTTCCTTTTCTTTTTGGTTGGTCGTGGGGCTTGAATGTTGGGTCTGGGTGCTGTCCCTGAGCTCTTCAGCTCACAGCTACTGCCCTACCCCTTGAGTTATAGCAGCACTTCCAGTTTTCCTATAGTTAATTGGAGATAATAGTCTCATGGATTTTAGTGCCCGGCCTGCCTTTGACCTTTGAATCGCAATCCTCAGATCTTAGCCTCCTGAGTAGCTAGGACTACAGGTGTGACCCACTCTCCCCACCCCAATAAGTATTTCTTGACATTAACATGACAAAACACACTTCATTTGACAATTCAACATTTGTGAGACAAGAAACCATCAACAAAGATGCATTTGATGATTAAAAACTATCTTAATAAGGAAAAGAAAGGCCTATTAGTAATATTTTTTACTATTATCAATAAATTACATTATGTATGGAAAAGCTTAATTTCTGAATTGCTTATAAACAACCTAGAAACTTTACACAAAAGATCTAAAAGCTATCTTAGCCTAAACTTCACAGTTCTGTTAAATATGTCTTTAAAACACGAATTTAACCTTGTTTTTTAATCCAGTTTACCAGAGCAAGTAAAATTAAAATAACCTTAAGTTTTTTGTTTGTTTCTTAAATATGTCATGTTTTGAAATGTAGCTCAGTGGCAAAGCACTTGCCTAGCAAGTGCAATGTTCTGGGTTCAATCCACAGCACAAAAACAACACAAAATAGCGATTTTCTTCCAATTCCAAGGACTAAACTTAAAAGAATTTATTTTCTGAACTCCAAAGGCAGTTCAAAGGGTTACGACTGAACATACCCATCTAAGGTTCCATTTTTTCTTGATCATCATTCTCCACCTTTTTATTCCCTCCTTCCAGACTCATCTCACATTTCCTACTGCCTCTATCACATATGTACATATATCCATGCATATTCTTGCTGTATTTTCTCCTTGGTCCCTTTTTCATTCACCGCCCCATTACTATCCTTATTTTGCAATTTTATTTCAACTTCCTGATATTCATTTTATTAAACTGTTAGCTGTTTAAAAGATTTACTCCATGGAGTTTCACTCCTACACATAAAGGTCTAGATTCTTAATTTCAGTCAATTCTAGACCAAGATCAGTAACAAAAGAAAACAAAAAGGGAAGATGAGAAACTGCCAGTATTCAACCATAAGTGTTTCAGTTATGGCTTCATACAATGAAGGCTGTAGTGCTCAGTAGACTTAATTATACATTTCAACAGAGACTATAGTTTGTTCTAATACCCAAAAGCACAAATGCCTTCTGTGTCAGATGAAATTATTCAGATTTTTGTTTGCCTACCAAGAGAGAAAGCAAATCTATTAAACTCATAATTCAAATACTCCTTGAGATTTCCTTCACTACTTGTAAAAGCCTGACCTTTTAAAAATGGTTAACGGATTTACTGCAAAGTGTTAATTTAGCATGGTTCAAAAGTATTTAGTGAATTTTCCTAGTGCATGCATTGTAGGGCTAGTCAACTATTAGAAGACAGGAATTTAAAAGTCCAGCTCTAACTGGGTGGTGGTGGCTCGGACCTACAATCCTAGCTACATTGGAGGGTGAGGTCTGTGGATCAGGGTTTGAAACCAGCCTAAGTAAAAGTCCATGAGACTCTTACCTCCAACTGACCATCAAAATGCTAAAGTGGAGCTGTGGCTCAAGTGGTACAGCAACAACTGAGGAAAAAAAACCTCAAGGTCAGTGCCCCAGGAGCAGCACAAGAAAAAACAAATAAATAAAAAGTCATTACTAGAGTCATACATTTGAAATTTATCTCTACTGACATGAACTCAATAAATTGGCTGTTGCAGCTTTCTCCTTAGTTCAATGAACTAAAACAGGTAATATATATCTGGTACCTTCATAGTTATCTGATATGTAGTAGTATGAGCAATACATATCAGAATTATCCATAAAACTTTCAAAATGAAACAAAAATATATGAAGTCCAGTGTTTATCAGTGCAAGTTCAGTGAATTTGAAATATAAATTCACTAGTTTTGTAATTTCCTCCCCCTGGATTGAGGCACACCAAACCACAGGGACTCGTGATAGTGAAATATGAGCCTAACAATACCAGTTCCACAGAAAATTGTACCTATTGTCACATTCCATATTTAAATAAAAGTCAATACAACTTTTTGTGCATTCTTAAGTGACAAGCAAACAATACTCAAAAATTTCATAGCCAGGCACCAGTGGGGCATGCCTATAATTCTAGCTACTCAGGAAGCTAAGATCTGAGAATCACGGTTTGAAGACTGGGCAGCAAAGTCTGTGAGAGTCTAATCTCTAATTAACCATCAAAAAGCTGAAAGTAAAGCTATACTTCAAATGATAAGAGCACCAGACTTGAGCCCTGGGCCCTGAATCCAAGCCCTAGTGTCAGCATGCGCGTGCGTGCGTGCGTGCGCACATGCACGCACACACGTGCACACACACACACACACACACACACACACACAAATCCAAGCAGGGGTGCTGGTGGCTTACACCTGTAATCCTATTTGGGAGATCTGAGATCCAGCCATGAAAGGAAAGTCTATGAGACTCTTAACTCCAAATTAACCACCAAAAAGCTGAAGTGGAGCTATGGCTCAAGTAATGGAGAACTAGCCTTTGGCAAAAAAAATTCAGGGACAGGGGGCTGGGAGTTTGGCCTAGTGGTAGAGTGCTTGCCTAGCATGCACAAAGACCCAGGTTCAACTCCTCAGTACTACATACATAGAAAAAAAGCTGGAAGTGGTGCTGAGGCTCAAGTGGTAGAGTGCTAGATTTGAGAAAGTCCAAGGACAGTGCTCAGGCCCTGAGCTCAAGCCCAGGACTGGCAAAAAAAAAAAAAAAAGTTCAGGGACAGGCCAGGCCAGGACCAGCACAAATCATACACAAACTACACACACACACACACACACACACACACACACACACACACACACACACACACACACACGCTCTCATCACAAAGAAACTTCTCTCATACATTTTCTTGCCACTTTTATTCAAGTTTTTATTTAAGTTTAGGGACTCAATATAGATAGTCTGAACCTTGATTGAGATGGGCTGACTTTACAAAACAACAGAAAGACCACCCCATCACCTCAGAATTAGACTTGACATCTTCAGTGGCTGGCTTAGATGCACCCAGAGTTGTGGTATCATTGCTGCAGTCAGACATACCTAAAAGTAAAATGTGTTGGACACATATTAAATAACTTAGTTAAAAGAACTGTGTCATCCCACTGATACTCTTTACAATATTCTACAGCACAACTTATTTTGTCACAATTTGTTTTTTAAATATATAAGTAATTATAATCTAGGAATGAGCTCTAGTGGCTCATTCCTAAACCTAAGGCTCATGTCTGAAATGCTGACAACTATATGGTTCAAGGGCACCCCAGGCAGAAAAGTTTGCTAGACTCCATCTTCAAATTAACCAAGAAAAAGGAGGGCTAGAAGGGTGGCTAAAGCAGTAAAATGACAGCCTCAGAAGTGTGAGGTCCTGAGTTCAAACCAAAGTCCTGCCAAACAAGGGGGGGAAAATCTACAATTTTATGAGTATCTGTTGGCTATAGCAGGCAAATATTCTAAAAATTTAAAGCTCAGAGAAAGCAGTTGTGGAGAATGACTAAAAATAAATTTCATAACCAATCATGGAGGCACAAGCCTTTAATCATAGCACTTGGGAACTGAGGGTTGAGGGCAGGAAGATTCTGAGTTTCAAGTGGGTTACAAAATGAAACTTTGTAATTGCTCCCTGTTTAAATGCTATCCATACTTGGATTTTATCATAAAAGTTTAATGAGCTAATTTTGCGTTTAACTTATTCAACACTCTGAGAATGTCAACTATATATGAAGAGCAATCCAATTAGTTAATAGAAATCAATTGAAAGAAAAATAAGGAAAACCGTCTCTATTTGCGGATAATATAACAGTATGCCTAGAAAACCCCAACAAGTTAATGATATATAAAATAATTTATTGAAGTACAAAATTACAAAATAGAGACATTCTTAAAAGGTCAGAGTGGGGGCCAGATAAAATAGCGTATGACAATAATCCCAGCTACTTAGTAGGTACTGGAATCATAGTCCTAGGCGGGCCTGGTCAAATGAACAAGACCCTACCTGAAAAACAACTTAAAAGAAAAAGGGATTAGAGTATGGCAAGTGGCAGAGCACATGTTTACCAAGTGAGAGGCCCTGAGTTCAAACCTCAGTATCATCAAGTAACAAGGGTCATCATTATGAAAGGTGGAAAGTGTGAGAAATTTACAGATTAGAAGAGATTACAGAGAATAACTAAATTCAATCTAAGTTCCTGGATAGGATCTTGGGACAGAGAAAGGACAATAGTTGAAAATTTGGGTTACTTCAAATATGGTTGTAGTTTAATTAAAATTATATTCCTCCAATGTTAATTTCCTACTCTTGATAATTATGGTTATATAAGATGTTAGAACATCAGGGGATCTCAGGTGAAGAATAAAAGGAAATTCTCTGCACTATTTTTTCTTACTGCTCTATAAATCTAAAGTTAGACTGAATGCTTTTAATAACCGTTAAGAAATTTTGAGAGGAAGTAGAGAGATTATCCTTAGATGGAGGAAACTGCTTCCACTATAACAAGAATGGAAGAAGCAATCTACAGACAGCAAATAGTATATTGGAAAATGAAAGAAAGTTAAGGCCATTCACTTTCATTGTCTTTTACTTTCTTGTGAAAATAGGAATTAGCATCAGTGGCACTGTGTTTGTTAAACAGTATACCAGCTAGGAAGATATTACTTTCAGCTCTAGAAAAGACCAATAACCTGAGACAGATAAAAATAAAAAACAAAAAAACAAGAACACATTGTCTGAGAATTGGAGGGAGAGGTAAGTACTAAATCTGTTATTTGTACTTTTAGGTCTCTATGTTTATTTTATAAAGTTATGCTTATTCACAACTTCGATGATTAACATATACAGGAGTGGTAATATTAAAAATGAATGACTTGCTGCAGGTGCTGGTGGCTCATGCTTATAATCCTGGCTACTCAGGAGGCTGAGATTTCAGGGTTGTAGTTTGAAGTCAGCCCAGAGCTCAGGCCCTAAATTGAAGCCCCAGGACTGGTAGAGGGAAAAAAACAGTTAATGACTTGCAATTTATGCTGTTTCAGATACAGATTTTCTGCTGGAAGTATCATTGTTCAATGATAGAACATGTACTTACTATTTGTGAGGTCCTAGATTCAATTTTCAGTACCCCTTTTGGAAAAAATAGACATTTTATAATTTTTATAGAAATATAGTTATTATAAAATATTACCTTCAAAACAGAATGATAAAGCTGGCAGTCAATGGTTCACACCTGTAATCCTAGCGTCTCAGGAGGCTGAGATCTGAGGATTGAGTTGAAAGCCAGTCCAGGCAGGAAAATTCCTGAGACTCTTATCTCCAATTAACTACCAAAAAGCTAGAAGTGGAGGTATGACTTAAGTGGGAAAGCGTCCGCCTTGAGCAAAAAAGCTAAGGAACAGCACCGAGGTTCCGAGTTCAAGCCCTAGTACCAGCACAAAAACAAAAAACAGAATGATAAATTACTATATAAAGGACCATTAATGATTAGACTAGTTATACTGGAAGCTAAAAATGCCGGAAGTTATTTCTAGGGTTTATTTTCTATAATTAGCCAAAAGTATTCATGAACTAATGAATATAAAGATCAAAAAGTCTACAAACTAAAACACTAATTACTATTTGCAAATATAATATACATAATCTTAAATTCGTAAATTACTTAACTGTCTGGAGTTATTTTTATTTAAATTACCTTTTGATCTCTCAAACTGGATCTATCCAGAAGAAAATCACATGTACAAAATTTTAATATGTGAGAATTTTTAAATTTTTTGTTATTGTAACAGTGATATACAGAGGTCTTACAGTTACTTAAGTCAGTAACAAGTAATAACATTTTCTTTTTTGGACAATGTTACCCCTTCCCTCACTCTCTCCCAGTTTTCCCCTCCTGTCCCCTAATACCATAGAATTTAAGAACTTAAACCCAGACCAGTTAGAGCATAAAGTAAAAGATAACCAATGCAAAATGAGGCTGGAGATATGGCTCAAACCGTAGTCTGCTGCTTGTCTAGCAAGCATAAGGCCTTGAGTTCACTCTGCAATATTGACAAAAACAAAAAACAAGAAATAAAGAAGCATATAATGCTTGTTTTTGTATCAATAATAATATAAATATAAAGGTTAAATACAAAGACTAAAGAATTGCAAAGTAGGGGTTGGGGATTTAGCTTGGTGGAAGAGCACCTGCAGGCAAGTCATTGAGTCAGTCCATAGCTCTGGGGACAAAAGAAAGAAAAAATAATTACAAAGTAGAAAGCTATTTGGGACTGGTAATCTTAGCTATTCAGGAAGCTGAGGTGTTCAGGTAGATGATCCTAGCTATTCAGGAAGCTGAGGACTGATATTTAAAGTCAGCCCAGACAGGGGGAAAAAAAAAATCTGTGAAATTATCTCCAACTAACAGCAAAAAAAAGTTTGACTAGAGAAATGAATCAGGTGGTAAAGCATCAAAACTCTGTGTGGCTGTAAGCCTACAATCCTATTAGGAAGCTTTGTATCTGATGCTCACTCTTTGAAGCCACTCAGAGCAGATAAATCTGACTCTCCAATTAATGAGCAAAAAGCAAGAAATGGAGATAGGTTTTAAGTAGTACAGTGCCAGCCTGGGCAGAAAAGCTACCGCATGGTGCCCTGGCCCTAAGTTCAAGCAAAAAAAAAAAAAAGAGAGGGGGCTCTAGCTGTAAGTCCAAGTTTCTCCCTCGTTTCTATCCCCATATCACCTCCAAAAATAAAGAAAAAAAGCTTTAACAAAATATTAAATTATATGTCAGAAAGAGAAACAATTTAGAAGCCGAGCTAATAACACAAACTCAAATATACTTATCCTCACCACTATAGTTCAATTTTTAACCAACTCACAAAGTTAACCATTTGGAGTAGCCTTTCCACTTTCTATTCTAATACACCACCACTTCAAACACCTTTGGAAATCCTACTAGACAGCTATCATCTCTAGAACTCTTCCTCAAAACTGCTAAAGATCAACAATCAGTAATAATTCACTTGCCAATCTCCCATGGCAGCACAATTTAACTGGAATTTGATCTCTATTTTCAATGTTCTAGACTCAGAACTACATGAAAGAAGCACAAACTTTGGAGTCAAACATTTATTAGTTCTAAGATTCTTTCTTTTACTACTTGAACGACCTAGACTAATAATTTTTATTAACAAAAAGAGAAACTAATAGAAGTTAAGACTGCCTCAAACAGTACTTACAAACCAATGCCTAACTAGATGATCAAGTAATGGATTCAAATCATTATGGGGCTCTGTGTGCCTGGCACAGTCTGCAATTCGAGAAACAACCCTCAAAACAGAGTCCTGGTCTCCTGGACATTGCAGGCACTACTGAACCTCCAAGGATGCTTGCAACCTGAGGTCTGAATTCTTGATTTATTCTTTTGAGGTGTATGACCTTGTTCAAAGCACTTTATTTCAATCTTAGTGTCTCCATTTCTAACAAGGTAATGTTATGGTTCTACTTATGTGTCATATCTGGAGTGAAAACAAAATGAAAATGTATGTTAAAGCGCTTCGTAAACCATTGCATACTAAACAAGCATAAGAATTAAACTAAGAGTAACATTTTCTTCTCTAGGCTAAAACTCTCCAACCAACTGCCAAGAGTGGATCACAGATGTGCTGAACCATCTTTGTAAAGAGCTTGAGGGGCCCAGCTACAGACATAAATGTTATATATTTTATGTGTACTCAGAACACTATATCACACTAGGAGAAACCAGAGCTGGCTAATTAAGTCCCTCCTCAGGGTAGTTTTAGGCCTCATCCCCAAATCTGCTTTTATGCTCCTGCTCCAAAAGTAGTGTCACTGCTCCCCATAGAATGAAAAAGGATCCAGCCTGAATATCAAGAAGCTGCTACGTTTTGTGAGATCACAGTACAAAAATGAAAGCATGGCAAAGATAAAACCACATTTCCACACACCACTGGAACAATTATTTGTTTTATAACTACTTATAGAGTCCAAACTATTCTAAAGTATTTGGGAAATTTATTTTTTGTGTGACAGTTAAGAACTCAGGGCCTTGTGCTTGTGAGGCGAGTACTCTACCTGTTGGGTCACACCTCCAGCCCCTTTTTGCACGGTTATTTTCAAGGTAGTTTCATTTTATGCCCGGTCTGTGATCCACCTCCTAAGTCACCGGGGAGGGCAGATGTGTACCACTGTGCCCAGTCATTGTGCTTCCTCTGTAACTGGGATAACTGGAACACATCACTGTACCCAGATCTAGCTATTAGTTGAAATGAAATCTCATGAATTTCTTTTTGCACTAACTGGTCTCGAACCATAATCCCCAGATATCTGCCTCCCAAGTAAGCTAGGATTGAGTCACTGCACTCACTTGTCAAGGATTTAACTTTTGTACATCTCAATATGAATTCACAATAGTTCTAGAACTAGTTTTCAAAGGAGAGGCTTGGTCAGAAGAATAGTATTCACTTAAATAAGTATGCTTGTTAAAGGAAAAAGGTAGTTTATAAAGAGACCATATGTTCATTTTGCTAGAAATCAACGGCAAAGGGAAATAAGCAATACCTGCCTATGTCCATCTTACAACAAACTGTCTAGAAGAAATGGATGAGAACAAGACAAAGAGGAATAAAAATGGAGTAAGGGAAATAGAGAATGTGTGTGTGAGAGGAAAAAAAAAGAGTACACTTTTGTCTTAAAGAGAGTAGCTGAAAATCTGCAAGAGCTATGGCTTCTGTGGTTGCCCAAAGATAGCAGAAAACAAGGATAAAATGATTTTCAGGTTCTTTTGTTTTATAGCTTCATATATGCTAGAAGTGACAATGGTACATATCCCATTTTTAAAGACTGTGATGGTACTTAAGTTGTCATCTTCCATATTATGTGGAACATCTCATTCTTCAATGTACAAATACTGTTTTTTGACAGTTGTGGGCTTGAGCCCAGAGCCTGAGCACTGTCCTTGGACTTTCTCAAGGTGAGAGCTCTACCTCTTGATCCTCAGCACCACTTTTGGCTTTTTTCTATGTATATCATACTGAGTAATCGAACCCAGGTCTTGGTGCATGCTAGGCAAGCACTTTACCACTGGGCCAAACTTCCAGCCCGTAAGTTTTTTATCCAGCTTAATTCTAGCTACTCCAGTGCTACTCTGTACCGGTTATTTTAGTTTTAGTTTCTTCAACTATAAAATGGCAAGTGTTACCTTCCCTATAAAGTTGCTAGGAGGATTATAGGAGATAATCATGTAAAGCACTCAACACATAATGTATAGTACCTAGTAAGCAAACAAAAACCATTAAAGTGTGAGATATAATTTATCTTGTGGATACTGAAACTAATTTATCCTTATTCTTTACCAAGTTATATTACCTGCTCCCTTAAAGGAGAAGGCAACACTGAAGGAAATCTAGTTTGTTATGTGAGTAAAAGTCACTGATTAAACAGATTATGTGTAATGAGCTGTATAATTTCCTTCAAGTTCTAATATTGTATGAAATAAGCTGTAGACTTTTAGAACTTCAACTACCAATTAGCAAGCACTTCACAACAAAGTCATTAGGCATGAAGGTATTCTAAATTTCAAGGAAGAAAATTACTCAAGTACCTAGTACAGAAGGAAGGGAAAGGGGATGTCAAGATAAAGTAGCCGCGTACCAAAGACTTATGGACCCTACCACTAAAATCATCTTATGTGTCCTTCCAAGCAAAGCCAAAGCCCAAGGCAGCTGCCTCTAATGAAAAACAAGAAAATTAAAGCAACGCAAACCCAGAATTTCAATGTTTTATTCTCAGTTGAATCTGGTGGGTTACCTGGTGGGTTTTGATACTTAATATGTATTAAATCATGATAAGCATCTATTTATAAACCCGTGCAATTGACAAAGAAGTGCCACCAACAGCAATTCCTAAAAAGAAATCACAAAACCACAAATCAGGAACTAAGTTAGTTGACAGTGTTGCTTCCTTCTGTAAGTCTAAGATGTAATGTAGAAACACTGAAGTGTTGAAGTAGTCTGAGATTTCAGTGTCAAGCTAGAATCTCTGCAGTCTACTCTCCTTGGACCCTATACAGTTTTATGGGGGGTGGGGTGGGATGGAAGGATAGCTCCAAAATAAATATTTGTTTTCTACGAACTTCAACAAAAAACCAAGTTAAGTGGTGGGTTTTAAATTGATCTGGACATTATTTCTTGAGAGGTAAAAAGAATAGAAATTTTCAAAAGAAAACTTCCCGTGTAGTTTCAGAGGAAACTGGGGGGAGAGAGGGGTCCTGAAATTCACTGATGCCCAGACTACAGGACTCAACTCATAATCCAGGTTTAATACACATCATAATCCAAGGAAAACTAATTTGTGAATTGGAAAAGGAACTGAAGTCACCGAGGCAGGGACATTAGTTCAGAAAATAAAGAGTGGAAACATTCTCTTTTTTTCCCCCAGAGAATGAGTAATAGACTTTGGGGTTGGGTCAGGGCATTCATCATGCAGAGCAAGAAAAACCAACCGAGCAACAAACAGAACACAGGAAGAAAAATATAACTAAAACCATGGTAAAACAGTCACTGTACTTTTTCTGCAATGGCTTCAATGAAATGGCCAATTCCTACAGTCAACACCAAGGGTTGGGTGAACGTCAATTGGGTGCACTTGCTCTGTGGAGGAAGTTAATTAAATGGCAAAGGTGAACACACCCTCACAGGTGAAAGCATAAACTAAAGAAAACGCTTCCTCTTTTTTTTTTTTTACTTAACAAATTAAGAAAAGAAAGGAAAGCTGAGGGACAGCATTCCTCAAAGGGTGGCTAAAGAAATCTGCAGGAAGTGGAAAGTACACACTATTTTTTTTTTTTTAAATCAGAGGGCTGAAAGGAAGATGCTAAAGAGAGCCAAGTCTAGTGTCTGAAAACTTTCTTGATGTTGCTTTCTAGACACGTCAACAGGACGTGTCTTAACAGAGTGGATGGGACCAGAAGGCAGGGCCTGAGTCTCCTTTCCCAAACTCCAGCGGTGTCACCGCAGTGGCAGAGCAGGTCCCCTCCCCGCACCTGGGGTGGGGTGGGGGGGGGCATCGGGTCCCCGCGCTGCGGGGAGAAAGGAAGCAGAGATGCAGGGAGGGAGCGGAGAAATGCCAAACCCTGCAGGCGGAGCAAAGCCGAGAGGGTGCCGCCCTGCAGGCCCGGCGGCCCCCCACCCTCCGACGGTCTCCGGGGGACACTCCGAGGGACCGATGGAATGCGGGGGCAGGAATCCTTGGGCAGACCCGGCTCCCAGGAAGGGCGTAAGTGCCGGGGGGAAGTCTGGAGCAGCGGGCGCGCAGCACCCCCTCCCCGCGCCCCCCGGGCCCGGCTCCCCCGCTCCTGCCCCGGCGGGCCTGCTCCGCCCTCACCTGTCTGCGGGGACGCCGGCGGCACCCGAGTCGAGGATTATCCCGGCCGCTGCTCCCCCCGGAATTGCCTCAACGCGGGCGAGAAGAGAGCGGAAGCGCCACCCGGACCTTTTCCTCCGCGCCCTCCCCCTCGCGCCTGGCTCCTCCGGGGCGGGAGCGGTGCAGCTGTCAGGGGCGCGCACAGGCCAACCGCGGAGGACACCCGGACCCGCGCCGCTCAGCCCGGCCGCCTGCACCCGCAGCCGAGCCGCGAAGCCGGAAGTGAGCAGGCCGGAAGTGGCAGGGTCCTCGCCCGGGACGGCCTCTCTCTCTCTCTCCTCTCTCTCTCAACTGAATCGAGCCGAGAGCCGCCACGTCTCGTTGGTGCCACCGCACCTCCCACAAAGTTCTCCCGCCCCTCTCCAGAGGTTGACCACGCCTCCTCCAAGGGATGGCTCCGCCCCCTCCGGAGGATGCTCCGCCCCTCCGCGGTGGCCCTAGCAACCACATCCGGGCCCCGCCGCTGTCGTTGCCCCGGTAACTTTCTAGCCGCTGCGGTGCGGGGAAGCGTGAAAGCGGCCCCAGAGGTACCGGTCGGCGCTGGAAGTTGGCGCCCGGGCCCAGGGAATGGAGGTGGACTTAGCTCGCCACCACGGAAAAGCCAAGGCTGCTTTCAGCAAAGAAGGGCTTTGGAGCCCGCGGCGGGCGGGCCGGGGAGGGGTGGTGAGGGGCTGAGAGCGGACTCGGAGCCCTCGCCGCCGCCGCCGCGCCCCGCCTCGGCCGCGCCGCGCCGCTCGCTCGTCCCCGCGGACCCCTCTGTCTCGCTCCACTTGACGGAGCTCTGCTTTCAAGTAGGTCACGCTCCGATCTGCACACACGCTCCCACCGTCCCCTCTCCCGGAGCCTAAACCCGAGGTGCGCTCGTCCCCGCGCCCCGGGCGCACGTGCGCGCCACCCGGCCGGGGCAGCGGCGCCCACCGGGGCCGGTCACCCGCAGGTCCCCCGGGCGCACGCAGCTCCTCCGGCCACGCCGGTCCGCGCGCCCCCCGCCTCTCCTCCACCGCCCCGCAGAGCCAGCGGGCTGGTGAGACGTGAGCCGTCTCAGACCCCACTTCTTCCCCGGTCACGTTCGCCGGCCGGGCGTTCTTGATGGGGGGAAAAAAGAAAAAGGGCCCCAGGCAGAACGGTTGCCTCTATTTCCGGGGGGTTTCAATGCATCGTGGAGTATCTGTCTGCATAGCTATCCTGCACAGACTCGTGAGTAGAGACACGGCAAGATAGCCTGAGACCCCTTGTAAGAGTACAGAAATCCCCAAGCATCAATCTAGCCTCAAGGGACCTTGCTCACCTCTAAGTTATTCCGCAGGAAAACTGCAGATATAGGTACCCAACTCACTCAAACCACAGCGATCTCATTTCTGAAGCGTAGAGCGCATTTTCTGCGCTGGGAACCCATCCGTCTTCTTAGTTATCGGATCCCAATCTGGACTTATTACTGCTCTCGAGTGTAGGAACGAGGTAACGATGGAACTTGTAGATAAATGCAAGTTTTGGAAGGGTGACTTCAAGGAAGGGCCTGGTAAACACTGTGTGCCGTGGACAGTGTGTACCTAACTGTTGGAGTCTCTTCAAGGATCCCTGCTTTCCGTCTGGAGTATTGCTTCACCGAAGTTAGTCTGTTACACGGTTAAAATTAGAGATTGTTTCTTCACTTAGAAAGGTGAATCCTTGCTTTGGTTGTTATCTTCAGCGAGATAATTGGCCTTTGTACCTGCTGATAGTTTTGGTACAGATTCCAACTCTTTTGGACTTGCATGGAATTGCAGCTGCTTATTGCTCCTTGGTAAAGATACTGTTAATTATCTTAGGTACTTTTCAGTCCAGTCAGATTCTGGTACTAACTTCCCTGCTCAGGGCTGGTGCTTTACAGCTTAAGGCGTGCCTCCAGTCCAGCGTTTTGCTGGTTAGTCAGAGATGGACTCTCACAGATTTGTTCTGCCAGCTGGCTTTAACTTGTGATCTTCCATGTCTCAGCCTCCTGAGATGGTAATAGGTATGACCCATTGGCTTCTTGGCTAGGATTACTTAACTCTGTGTGCATGCATGCGCGCACATGGGCACATGTACACTAGCTCTAGGGCTTGAACTCAGGGTCTGGGTGCTGTCCTTGAGTTTCTTTTACTCATGGTAAGTGCTCTACCACTTGAGCTACAGCTCCACTTCTGGCTTTTTGGTCTCATAAACGATCCTGGGCTGGCTTTAATCATGATCCTCAGATCTCAGTCTCCTGAGCAGCTAGGATTACAGTCATGAGCCACCAATGTTCAGCGAATTTAACATTTTAAGAAAGCTTTATAGCAAGTACTTGTGCAACTTTATTCCATTATGAGTAGATTATACCTGTATACATGATGAATTAAGTAACATTATGGCTCTAAGTAGCACTTCTTTCTAAAAGCAGGTGTGTTCTCTCTTAAGCATGTGGTGTGGTAACTGGGGAAACTTCTTGTGGGTCCTTGTCACCCTTCCCTTCACAATCTTTTAAGAGCATTTGTGACATACCGAATGAATTCTAATTCTTTATTTTGGCATTCAGGGCTTAACAAGATTTGACCTCAGTTTTTTCTGATATATACAATACAGTATATAGACAACTAGACCAACACTCAGAAAAGCAAGTGATCATTTAGCCAGGTAATACAGTCATCAATGTAAAGGAAGAAAAGTTTAGTTACATATAACTATTTACTATGCTTTTTATACTGCCCTGCAGTTTCCCTCCTGCATATTTTTCTTCTTTGTCCAGCAGAATTTTTTTTCCTCTCTTTACCTGTCATGTCCTTATCCATCCTTTATAGTAGAGTTCAGGTTCTATTTCTCATATGAGTCATTCTTCTCTAATCCCATAGCTCTTGACTTTGAGTCCTAGCTCCTGTCATTGTATATTTGCTTATTTGTTTCCCATGATCTTTTTTGAGAGGCTGAACTGGGACTCATTTTATTGTCTTTATAGCACCCAGAAACTGCTTATCAAAATAGTTTATCGGCTGCACATCAGGCAAATTCCACAGTACCAGCAACTGGTGCTATTTAGAGTAATGTTGTAGACAGGATTAAGCGGACATGGTGACTATCTATTTGTGGAAGACAGAGAGTCAATGCTTTCTTTATTTCTTTCTGCAGAGAGCTGTAAACTACTGATTAAAGGTGAATAACATATTACCCTTATATGCTCTGAATGGGAACAATGCCAACTTAATGTCTTCTAATACAGAGATTTAAAAAAAAACAATGTGGCACAAAAAGGACATTAGAATTGCGGAAAAATACTAAATTAAAACTTTTTTTGTTTTTCTTGTTAAGATACAAAGAGAAAAGTACTGAAGTTCCCAATCAGATGACTGAGTTTATTAAAGGGGAGGTCATCTGGATGGGCCTGACCTAATATCATGAGTCCTTTAAAAGTAGTTTCTTCCTGCCAAAGGCAACAGAGGAAATCAGAGAGATTCAAAGTGCAGAAAAGATTCAACAGGAGGAATGTTCCCAGTGGCAAAATGAAGAGGGCTACAGAAAAGACCTGATAGTGGGCCCTAGGAGCTGAGAGTGGTCCCCGGCAGCAGCTAAGAAAACAGGGACCTCAGTCCTACATAGCAAGTGAATTCTGCCAACAACCTCAATGAGATTGGAAGCAAATTCTTCCCGGAGCCCCAACTAAGAGCCCTGCTTCTGAGTAACATCACAGTTTCTGCTTTATGAGACTCTAAACAGTAATCCAGTTGAGTGCACCTTACTTCTGACCTTTAGAAGGATATACAATAATAAATGGTTATTGTCTTAAGGTATTAAACATATGATACATTGTTACATAGCAACAGAAAATTCACACACTTTAAGAAATTATTTTTACATCTATAAGTATTCCTTTGGGGGTAAAATCTGAGGATCTAGCCTTGCTAGATAAAATGTTATACATTTTTGGGGGTTTGGGAGCATGGTCTAGTGGTAGAGTGGTTGCCGAGCATTCACAGAGTCCTGGCTTCAATTCCTCAGTACCATATTCATAGAAAGAGCTAGAAATGATAATATGGCTCAAGTGGTAGAGCGCTAGCCTTGAGAAAGCTCAAGGACAGTAACCAGGCCCTGAGATCAAGCCCAGGACTGGCAAAAAAAAAAAGTTATGCACTTTTGTTTGGCACATACCTGCTATCTTGGCTGTGGTAGGGCTAGAGATGACAGATTGTAGGAAGGTAGAAGGGAACTCATCTAAGGCCCTCCCTTCGAGTGCTCTGAGAGTACTCCTAGGCTCATGAGCCCTGCTTCTAGCGTGTATTTAACATGGGAATCTTGCTTTCACGTATTATGGGATTTCATGAAATCCCTGGATTGTAGATTCTGAAAAGCTGAAGTTGACCAAGAGAATGAAGAGACCAGTTCAATCTGAAGTGATCTGAGAGTAACCCTCTTTTACAGATAAGGCCTCAATGGTAAGAACATGAAGTAGGATTACCCTGAGTGCTGAATGGCAGTGTTACTTCTTAATTCAGATGTTATTCCCAAAGCCCATGTCATTCTGTAAGTCCCCTGTATACCTACATAGTAGAGGTTCTGAGAAGGTAAGTTTAATACTCCTTTTTCCTTCTGAGTCTTCTTCCTTCTATACCCTCTTAAAAATTAATAAAATGTTTCTTGCAGTGCATTGTCTTGGGCATTTCTGGCCCATGTACATTCAGCTAATATATTATATGGATGCAAAAGTTACTGAGTTTTTAAGCTTTTTGGTAGGATGAGGATAATATTTTTTAAACTGAATTATCAATTGCTTGATTTGAGGGGTTTCTTTTAGTGAACATTTTCTTCCAGCCTCCTATAAAGAGACACTGTCCCCAAATGCTATTAAAAGTTGAACCTCGTGACTACTGTCTGGCTATGTTATTTCTTTTAGAGAAGTCAGAGGGTGCCGTCTGTGACCTCATGTAAAAAAAATAGCCACTAAGGATATATCCAACATCATTTTTAGTTCTTTAATTTTGGCAAGTCCACATTTTCAATGCAGTTTAAATTTGTCTGACTTATTTCAGAAGTATATATTCCCAAGGATTCAAAGACAAATGAGAATTCAAATGGACAGTGGCGTAGATCTTCAGAACATTCTACAGAGAGGCTTCTGAAGGTAAGCATTTCTCCTGGAAAACTCAGTTACATTTCTCAGAAACATCTTCCCATTATTCCTTGTTTAGAGCGTAATAATCGACATAAATAATCTTTTTATACCTGTTCTTTTTTTCAGTTTCAAAAGACAGAGAAGACACAACAACAAACTGTGGAAGTGGACCACCGTTTTCTTCTCTATCCTTGAAGAGACTAGGAAATCAGTGAGTAACATTCACGTGATAATTTTTGGATGCTTTGTTCTTATCTTTGAAGCCTTCAGTGGAGAATAAAAGCACGCGTGGATAAAATGATCATCTTAAAGGATCTCAGCTCCAAAAATATATCAGCAGGACCAGACAGGTTTGACATAATGAGATTTCTATTTTAGCTTGACTTTTGGAACTCTGAGTAAACTATAAACTGGGCTACCCGAGATCCCAAGAAGGACGTTTCTCTTTTCAACCATTCTAGTTACAGCTAACATTTTCCTTCTTCAGGTCCTTTGAAAAAGGATATTTAAGTCATCAGTTTCCCGAGGAATAAGACCTCTGCTATGTATGAAGTAGATTGAAAAGAGCAATCTGTGTCATGCTGTAAAACAAATCAAAGAAACTGATACTGGGAAGTCAGAGGAGAAGTCTCTGCATTAGCACTGGCGGAGATGGCAGAAGCACCCGTGGATGCCTCCACTCTCCCTGTAACAGTGAAGAAAAAGAAGAGTCTGTCCATTGAGGAAAAGATTGACATCATAAATGCAGTAGAAAGTGGCAAGAAAAAAGCCGAGATTGCAGCTGAATATGGAATAAAGAAAAATTCACTATCTTCTATTATGAAGAACAAAGATAAAGTTCTAGAAGCTTTTGAATCTCTGAGATTTGATCCAAAGAGGAAAAGACTGAGAACTGCTTTTTATACAGATCTGGAAGAGGCATTAATGAGATGGTATCGAATTGCTCAGTGTCTAAATGTTCCCGTGAATGGTCCAATGTTGCGGCTAAAAGCTAATGATTTTGCCCAGAAACTGGGACATAATGATTTTAAATGTAGTAATGGTTGGCTGGACCGTTTTAAATCCAGGTATGGTTTAGTATTCAGAGCACAACCTGTAGAGGCCACAGGCGTATCAGTGGACCCATCATCTGTCTGGTACCAAAATATTCTCCCTTACTATTTAAATGATTATCATCCTAAAAATGTTTTTAATATCAAAGAGACTGGACTCCTTTATCGAATGTTACCTACAAATACATTTGCATTTAAAGGAGAAACTTGCTCAGTTGGAAAATTGTACAAAGACAGAATAACTCTAGTGGTTGGTACAAACATGGATGGCTCAGAGAAACTTCCTTTGCTTATCATTGGGAAAAACAGAAGTCCACATTGCTTCAAGGGTCTAAAGTCATTGCCTGTGTATTATGAAGCTAACAGAATGGCATGGATGACCCCAGACATTTTTGAACAGTGGATACAGAAGCTTGATGAGAAATTTCAAGCCCAGCAACGAAAAATAGTGATTTTTGTTGACTCATTCCCTGCACATCCAGAGGTAAAGAACCTAAAGTCCATTGAATTAGCATTCTTTCCATCATGTTTGTCTTCCAAGTTTGTAGCTATGAAGCAAGGTGTTATTAAAAGTCTTAAAATCAAATATCGACACTGTCTTATCAAGAAATTTTTAAGCTCGGTTGAAGGTAGCAAAGAATTTACATTTTCACTACTTGATGCAGTTGACACACTGCATCTCTGCTGGAGGGCTGTAACCCCAGAGACAATTGTTAAAAGCTATGAAGAAGCAGGATTCACATCTCCAAAGGGAGAAAATGACTCAATGAAGGCAGAGAGCCCCGCTGGTCTGGATTTGGTGGCACATGCTCTGGGGGCTGGAGTGGAGTTTCCAGAAGGTTTGTCCATAGAGGAGTATGCTGCCCTGGACGACGATTTGGAGACCTGTGAAGTAGTACCAGGTGAGGACTCGGAGTGGACCAAAGACAGTAAATCTGATGAGACTGGGTTTTACACTTCTGATGAAGAGGAAGATGGGGTCTCTGTAGAAACGGAATCCCCTCTACCATCAAAAACGGAAGCAGTTACTGCATTAGACACCCTTAAAAAATTTCTTAGAAGTCAAGATATGAATGATGGGCTTCATGACTCTTTAGCAGACCTTGAAAATTTTATTAACTCTTTATCATTGAAATAATCAGGTATTGCACATCTGAAGAATAGTAACTTCTTGGTGTATTTTATTATATAAGGTATGCAAAGAGAAATACCACTTAAGTATGAAAAATAAAACAATTACTTTTTGGCTTAATCACCAAAGCTAAGTAAATAAATGATAAATAATATAGTCAGTAAAATTCTACTGACAAGATTTCAAAAGCTTTGTACTTGAAAATGGTATGTATATGGAACAACTTCAGCTCTCTGAGTTATATGCATGGAATTGGTGACATTTTCTTTGTGTTTTTTTAAGTTTAAATCATATTCTGAAATATTTTATCTACCTAGTCTAAGAAAATGGATAGTTTAAATACTTGTTTTTATAAGATTATAAATATGTCATATTATTCTAATGAAACTTTTAAGTACCAAAGTCATTTTAGGCTATTTTTTCTTATATTTAATCTTCCTTATAAAATGACATAAACCATTAAAAATGAATTTTGAGGGCCAGGAGTTTGGCCTAGTGGTAGAATGCTTGCCTAGCATGAACGAAAACCCTGGTTCAATTCTTCAGTACCACATATATATAGAAAAAAAAGCCGGAAATGGTGCTGAGGCTCAAGTGGTAGAGCTCTAGCCTTGAGAAAGTCCAAGGACAGTGCTCAGGCCCTGAGCTCAAGCCCAGGACTGGCAAAAAAAAAAAAAAAAGAATTTTGATCTACCTGTGCACCAAGATGATTGAAAGTATATGTACTACTTTCAGGTTTCATGAATATAAGATCAAATGTAAAACTATGATCCTATTAAGTTTTGTGTCATTGATCACTAGAAGAAATGGGTCTTTCTAAATAAATATATGTATCTGCATGTGTCTAACAGAAAAATACTTTAGTAGAGCATTTATTAAACTCACATCTATTTTAATAGGATTAATCTTAAAATGAAAATGTGAAGAATCAAATGTAGTTACTAAAACAGAAAATATATGGTGCTTAAATATTTAATTGTGATAACATAAGCTTTTTATTTATGATATTTAATTTAAAAGTCATTTTAATTAATAATGTTATTTTAATAGTTAAACTTTTTTCTCCTAAGTTTAATATTTTAGATTAAAATTGAGAAAATTTTATATACAGAATCCTTCTTAATTTCTATAAAAAAAGGTTTTAAACAGAAAATTATAACAATGTCAGACTTTTCCATCATTCAGTATAAGATAGTATGCTTACTTATTTTATTTTAGATACCCTCTGAAAAACACTGTAGAATGCAGAGCATCCAGATTATTTTTATTACAAATTAGTAATCTGCAAACAGATAGTACATTTAGAAGAAGATATTTATAGAAGCCATTTTTATTTGTCACTGTTTATTTACACTAGTTTTGAGACTTAGAAAGATTTAAAATAATTGGGAAGTTTCTTTTAAAATAAAACTTGTGTTATAAATTAAAAGCATCGTACTGATGATTCAATTTGAATGTTCAATTTGCGAGCTGTAGGTGTATTGAAATATGTGCCCCATGAAACAACTAAATAAAAAGTTAGAGATGATTTTGTTTGCAGTAGTAGAAATAAAGACCAGGCTTTTGTTATGTTTTTCCTGTACTTCCTCTTTGTAAGCCACTAAACTACCCTTGGTTAATGCAGAGTCACTGTTTTTGGCTGGTACCACACCTTATTTTTCAAGATTGCAAGGCAGATAACTCAGCCTAAAGATAAAAACAATTTTCATGTTATCACTTGAGCAAACTAGGATGGTTCCCCATAGAAGACCCAGAATTCCGACTTTCAGCTCTGAGAGCTTTGTAGAGTTATTTGGCGTAGGCATGTATAGACTAGTTTACTGAGCTGTTACACCCTTTCTATTTAGGGCAACTACTGCCCCTGTGCCGAAAAGTAATGGATATCTGAATAATGACAAGAAGAAATTAAGGCTTGAACCAAAGATGTTATACTTAAGTGGAAAGATTAAAATTGTTGATTATTTTGCTTCTACTGAGTGGAAATGGAGGCAAGGGAACAAGTAGGATTTAATTTGTTTAAAGTGCACCGCAGTCTTGAACTATATGTAGTACATGCCACTTAGACACATGAAAGGATAATCTTTTATAACATCTGCTCTTACTTAGGCTGTCAGCTATACACTTTCTTTCTTTTTTTTCCTTTCCAAATCTGATGAATATCCTATAGATTTTGAAAGAGAAATCATAGCTCTATATCCTTAAGAAGTACATACTGCTTTTTTTGCTGCTGTTGTTTTGGTTTTTTTTGTTTTGTTTTTTGCCTATCTTGAGGCTTGAACTCAGGGCCTAGGCACTGTCCCTGATCTTCTTTTGCTCAAGACATTTGGGCCATAGCTCCACATCCAGCTTTGTGTTAATTACTTAGAGATTAGAGTCTCCCAGACTTTCCTGCCTGGGGTGGCTTCAAATGGTGAATCTCAGATCTCAGTCTCCTGAATAGCTAAGATTACAGGTATGAGCCTCCAGTGCCCAGCTCTATATTGATTTTAGGTAATTGATTTACTTGCTTAGGACATTTTTATAAAATTGGTTCATGCCTAGTAACTCTAAAGGTTGTAGTAAGAGAAATAATGTCCAATTATTCAGCAAGGGTCCATCCTGTTCATTATACTAAACAGTGGGGATTGAATATTAATGGGGGGGGGGAAATCCCTCCCTTATGGCATTGGCAGGCTAGTGGGAAAAGCAGACAATATTTAATAATGACACAAATATAATTGCAATGGGAATAAATACATGGAAGGTGTAATACATATTTCTACAAAACTGTCTAATGTAGAATTTGATCCAATCTCAAGGTTAGAGATATGTCTGAAGCTGAGACCTGAGATGTGAAGGATGGTCAAAGGAGAAGAGCGTTGTGGGGGCAGTTCTGGGAAGGAGAGCACCTGAGTCATTTGAGGAACTGAGGGAAGGCATCTAGAGGCAGGAAAAGCGAGGTGAGGCAATAAAGGCCTGGCCGCAAGGACTGACGTGTAGCCGAATAAACATGAGCTATTTTTTGTATCATCTTCCCATTGTTAGTTTTGAAAGCCTGGACAATAAGCAGCGCAGAGGGACAACCCTCCAACCCTGTGCTGGGGTCTGTGGGCAGGGCCTGGCACATGCTCGGCAAGGGCTCCCCCACTTGAGCTACACCTCCAGCAGAATAATGGGACATGGAGACAAAATGTTAGAGAAAAAGGACAGTCTGAGCACAGATTTAAAAAGATCTCCTCTAGCTGTGTATGTATGAACACTTCATATGTTAATGCTGTACAGGCAAGGTTACTGAGAGGGACATAACTTGAAGACTAAGGAGCTTAGAAGCCCAGCTTCCCTGCAGTGAGCAGCAGCAGATGTCTGGGCCTGGGCATTGCTGGCGCTCCTGCTTTCACAGCAGCCAGGACTTTGCTTCGTGACAACCTTGAAGACATGATTAGTCTTAACCTTTCGACTTAACAGGTTCAAGGGCTGCCATGCTCAGCCTCCTGAGTAGCTAAGATTACAGGCACTAGCCACCAGCACCCAGGTAAAGATTTGTTTTTAAATCTTTTTTGAGGTTTGGAAAAATAGCAAAAGGAAATCTTTATTATGAGAATAAATGATTCTCTAGTAAATGAGTTCCTTTTTTTCCCCAATATCTAGTGTCGTACTGATACTCTATATAACAGGTTGAGGCTCAGGTGTCAAGAAGAGTAAAATAAAAGTATATTTTAAGATACATAAATTATTAAAAATAAGGTTCTTTCCATAAGTTTTGTTGTAATATTTCCCACTATCCTTAGCATTAAAGAGAAAAACTACATTTTTAGAAATACTCCCTGTCTTCAAATTCCCTCACCCCAGGAGTGAACGTGGTTCTTGGCAGAGTGTCACTTGAGGCTTTACTGTGAGCAGGACCCATGAACAGGATAGGAGTGTAAAATTGCTTTCATTGAAAGCCAGGGTTCCTTTCAACCTGCCCACCCCTACTCTATTTAACAAATAAGAAGGAGAACAGCTCTTTTTTGGAGGGGGCAGTCTTTGGTGGGGCTTGAACTCAGGGCCTGGGCACTAATTGCTGAGATGTTTCACTTAGGACTAGTGCTCTACCACCTTGAGCCAAAGCTCTACTTCTGCTTTTCTGGTGATTATGGAGGTAAAAGTCTCACGGACTTTCCTGCCTGGGCTGGCTTTGACCCCCAATCTTCAGATCTCGGCCTCTTGAGTAGCTAGGATTACAGGTGTGTGAGCCCCTGGGTGCCCAGCCAAGAAAGAAGAGTTCTTAAAACACTGACTTTATTCTGTATAATGCCTCTGCTTAGAAAATAATTCTTTTGAATTTTATTTTTTAATGAGAACTGTCACTACAAGCTTGGGTGAAGAGACACTCACTTTGCTGAGCAGTTTGAAAACTTTTTTGTCAGGGAAACATAGTTTTTAATTAGCTGCCTAGAGAATGGTTACAATGTGTGCTTGTGGTGAATTTTGTGAGACCTAAGGGAGCAGATACTTCTTCTTAACCAGACAAACTAAAAAACTAACACTTTTTAATGGCTCCTGTGAGGACTCCAGATGTTCAAAGCTCTCAAGAGCAATTCTGGAAATCCTTGTCAAGTTCTGTAGGCCCACGGGATGGATTATCAGTAAATTTTTGAACACTAGCAGTAATTTGTTGTTGTTTTTTATTTTTTTTAACTTTGAAAGTCTTAAGAGGTAGAGGGCTTTTTCTTTTTCTTTTATTGTCGGGATGATGTATAGAGAGGTTACAGTTACATTCATCAGGTAATAGGTGCATTACTTCTTGCACATTGATACCCCTTATCTTGCTTTTGTTACCGTTTCCCTCCCCACAACCCCTCTCAATCATCTTGTTCCCCCCCCTTTCCTTCCCTATTTTATCCCATTTTTTTTTTGGTCAGTTGTGGGACTTGAACTCTGGGCTTGGGAACTATCCCTGAGCTCTTCAGGTCAAGGCTAATGCCCTACCCCTTGATCCAAAGCGCCACTTCCGGTTTTCTGGTAGCGAATTGGAGATTAAGAGTCTCACAGACCTGTGCCTGGGCTGGCTTCGAACTGTGATCCTCAGATCTCAGCCTCCTGAGTAGCTGGGATTACAGATGTGAGCCACCATGCCTGGTGGTAGTGGGCTTTTTCTTTGGTTTACTTTGAAATAACTAAGAATTGCTTTGAAACTTGAGACATATTTAAGATAGAGACGATATGGAAGTGTCCTGATTCTTGCCTAGTAAGCTTGGAAGTAGCAGGTGGGAAGAATACAGTGATTTTTAAAACCACTCTTTTGATTAACAGACCCATTTAGGACTGTTGATAAAGCTTCAGGTTTTCTTCCATAAAAAGATCTATATTAAAATTATAGGCATTTGATGCTGTGATCAACCTCAAGTTTCACACATGGTAGGCAAGTGCTCTACCACTTAAAGACAGGGCATTACTTAATCTTTCTACTGCTTATAAAGTATTCATTATTAAAAGCTATATAAAATATTAGGAAAAAATAAAAAGCAAACATCTGCTGAAGAGATTGAGCCAATATTTCATATCTCACCTCCCTTTTCAAAACACTTCGATGTTACCAGTACATATTTCAATTTTAATAAAATTACTTTCTAAAGTTAGCAGTCTGAGCTTGTTTTCTATATTATTTTTAACTTTGTCTTTTGACTGCCATTTTTATATCACTTTTTAATAGCTCGCTCATGTAGTTTTACAAGGAATTTACTCCCCTTGCCAAATCCAATTACTAGAACTATTGAGGCCATGTGTATTCTAGAAGCTAAACAGAATCTGGAATTAGCATCAAGCTGGATTTCCATAATAAGGATTCACCAGTACACTCTCAGATACTGTCATTTAGTGAGGCTTCAGAAATACAGCATTTAAAAAGTGTAGATTACAGATCCCAAGCTAAGCTGGGAATGCTGTGTGTTCACATTCAGAGCAATTCAGTCATATAGGCCATTTAGGAAGCTATTTCAAAACTGAAAAGGGGACTATCACAGAAGTGTGAGACATTTTTGAGACTCTTTGCCAGTGCATTGTGCCAAGCAGTATGGGATTTGCAAAGAAGAAATTAATATCTGCCTCAGATGTTTCCATTTAATTGGGAAAATAATAATGCTCTGGATGATCAAAGCCATTTATTATATACAAGTTTCAAATCAATACAGAGAAAAGCTTAATGTGAGCTATCATAATTGGGAAGCTTCCTGTAAAAGACCTCAGGTGTGGCTAGTTGAAGCATAAGGCAGTAAGTGTATATTTTTACTATTTCTAAATGTAGACTGTAAAAGATGAGTCCATGGTTTCACCCAGGGATTATGTATGTTATAGATAAATCAGAAATACTCTACACTCAGTCACATGAGCTCCAGTGGAAAAATCTGGTGAGAAAATCCTCTTTAATTTCAATTGTGCATAGAATCTTCACAAAGAATTTTTTTAAAAAAAGATTAACAATTACTGCCAGAGATATGAAAAGTTAGGCCTGAGCTCAAGCTGTGAAAATATATCTGGGGTGGGGTTAGATGACAGGATTAAGTGGAAAATGCCAGAGTCCAAAAGAGTGCTGAGCTCAAGAACATTATTCTGGGAACCAGACATTTATATTAAGGAGTAGCTGAGAAGCAATGTGGGTCATACGATTCTGCTGCAGGTTCATTTAGAAGGAGTGAGCCTTTGTCATGAAAGATCACGAAGAAATAACAAATCACCTCCCCACTCAGCTCTTGAGTTTATTTTCTAGGAATTCACTTACACAGTACTTAAATATTAGCCCTCAACATAAGCATAAAATTTCTTCTAAATAATATACCACAAACCCATTTCCTTTCCCTACCCATTAAAACGTAAGGATTGGACTAGGACACCGTTCAAGTGGTAAAGCACCTGCCTACTAAGTTCAATCCCATTTCAAAAGAAAAAAAAAAGAACTAAAAGGGGGAGGGGCTAGTGATGTGGTTTAGTGCTAAAGGCTCTGCATTCACTCCTCAGTATGTCAAAAACCAAATCAAAACCAAACCAAAACATACTTTAAGTCTTCACTTAAAATATACCTAAGTATTCATGTAGGTGGAAAAAAAATCGCTAGGTTACTGATACATTATGGGGGAGTCAGAGCTGGCTTGATTCTTGAATGAAATAGACGAGCTTTCTCATTGTCTCAAAAACATGGCAATAGTAGCAGTAACCACCTTTATTACACACTTTCAAGGTACCTGGCACCATGGTAAGCATTTTGAGTTTTTTTTAATTATTTCATCCTCATAGCAGGAGTCGTGTGAAACCAGATGTGTCCTTTAAAATTTTTATAATTGCTGGGCACTGGTGACTCATACCTGTAGCTACTCAGGAGGCTGAGATCTGAGGATTGCAGTTCAAAGCCAGCATAAAAGTCTGTGAGACTCTTATCTACAATTAACCACCAGAAAAGCCGAAATGGCACAGTGGCTCAATGCACTAGAGGGGTAGCCTTGAGCTGAGGAGCTCAAGGACAGTGCCCAGGCCCAGAGTTCAAGCCCCATGATTGCCAAAATTTATAATTAATAGGTAATAATTATACATGTTATGGATATAGTGGGATGTTTCAACACACATACATCATATATAGATCAAGGCAGGTATTCACTGTACAGGGAGGGAAGCTGGTAAATGGTCCCTTCTCTAGAGGCTGTCTGTACGGTCACTGGTCACTTCTAGGAACGCGCGCTCTCTTTCTCTCTCTCTCTCTCTCTCTCTCTCTTCTCTCTCTCTCTCTCTCTCTCTCTCTCTCTCTCTCTCTCTCTCTCTCTCTCTCTCTCTCTCTCTCTCTCTCTCTCTCTCTCTCTCTCTCTCTCTCTCTCTCTCTCTCTCTCTCTCTCTCTCTCTCTCTGGCAAATGCCCTTCCCATTCCTCTGTGCATCCCAAACAGCCAAGGCTCAGCTGAGCTCCAGTGTTCTTCACAAAGTGCTGCTCTGCCTTTGTTGATATTTTTCTTCTCAGAAACCTGAAAACATTGCCTTTTTGAGCTCAGAAGACTATTAGTAAAACATGGGTTGGTGGGGATTTTGAGTTCACAGAGTTAAAGCATGTTAACTATTTTAGTTTGGAAAAAAAAAGACTTTTCTAAGAATTAAATAACCAGTTCCATCTTCCTGAGGTCAAACACTGGGGCAGAAACACTTGCCTAGGGGAAAGCTAAGGAAAACTTGGAAGTTGTCAGAGACTAGGATTTGAGGATAAAGGAGTAAATATATGTAAAGTAGAACAGTTTTGAATATGGAATATTTGCATGCCATTGCTATTTTACTTCACCCAGTTGATCCATCTGCTAGGAAGAAAGTGAAGTCTCTTCAGTGAACCAGTGCTGTGCATGACAATTCTGTAGTTGTTACTCCATCTCTTCTGCAAATATTTATTATGTACTTACCATGTCCCCGGTGCTCTTCCAGGCATTGGAAGCACATTACTGGTTCACAATACTGTTCTTCACAACAACAGTGTACAGGGAGTTTATTAGCTCTATTACTACAAATAATGAAACCGAGGAGCACAGCTGCCAGTGTTTACATTTAAACATGGGTTTAAATATAAATCAGAAGTCGAAGTTCCAGACCCTCCCTCAGAGGAAGTAACGCCACCCCCACCCGTGACTCTCCTGATGTAACCCAGTCACTCTAGTGGAAATTAGGATGGTTTGTATCTGGACTGAAGAGGCAGAATTTGAAACATTACTATATGTAGAGAGACCTTCGGTCTAGTCACTCCATTCAGGACATTTATCTGTTTTTGTAATCCCAGTTGCTCCGAAGTCATAGATAGAAATATTGAGGTCTGGGAATGGCCCAGACAAAAAGCACGAGGTTCTACCTGAGAAATAACTAGCAAAAAGGGCTCGAGGCATGGCTTGAGTACATTTGAGAAAATATCTGCTGAGTTCTGACTCCTGGATGACTGTGCCCGTTATCCCTTAATGACTTCTCTGTGATTATCTTTGATAGAATGTGTCTATAATCCGTTTAGGCTTAGTTTGGAGATAAGATATAGGTGGAACAAGTAGATTCTCCCTTTTTAATAATTCAGCCTTTGAAGTGTAACTTGCTGGGAAGAGACTGGAAGGGAAACCAAGCAGAACTATGTTATTGAACTTGCTTGGAACACACAAATATCCCTGTCAGTTTCAGAAGGGTCAGTAAGAATCCTGCTCACTGAAAAATTTCATACACTGCAAGGAGACGAAATGGCATTGAGAATGAAATGAAATGTCATCCATGGTGAAATGAAATGTCTGGGAACAGGAAAAGGAGACAGACAATGATGGTAGAGCTGACAGTCACAGGCAGACAGCCACTTAGCATAAGTTAATTTGCTAGGCAGCTCAGTCCAAATGGATGTGAGTGTCAGGCTCTCGCTATGATATATTAGACCCAGACAGGATGGGAGGAGGGCAGAAGGTGAAAGCCATTTTCAAAGACGCAATACATTTTATGTATGAATTGTGTAAGCACAAGAAAGATCAAGAAAAAACCCAACAGGTATTTTCCCACTCCTTTTACATTTGTTCCTACACCAGCACCTTCTCCGAGAGGCAGGATCCATGCAATTCAGATGCATTGAACTGAACTAGGTGTCTCTCTGGTATGGGATTTTATCTGGAATCAGCTAGAATTGCGTATCTACCTGTGCTCATATAAGTTTGAACTCATGAGAGCCAACTACAAAGCCAATCAACCATCCTAGAATATGACTTGATACTAGATCCGGTAAGCAAGGTTGTTGCACAGTTTGAAATGCAGAGACGAAACCAGTACACCCCTTCTCTCTGTTTCTATATTGGGACCTCAGATACTCTACCAGTGGTGTCTGAAAGCCTGGCATATTCTGAAAGATGAAAACAAAATTTGCTTAAGTGCTTTATCAGGATCAGCAGTTGACACACCATTTGTATTAAGGCATTGGCACTGTTTGTCTTCTCCCTCTGTAAATGGGTAAGGAGACCCAGCAGCAACACCAAGAAGGCTATGAAGACAGTTCAACAGCAAGCCTTTCTGAAAACATCTGGCACCAAGTAGGTCCTCAACTGAGTTAAATAAAAGGAGGAGGAGCGGCTGCCTAAGGGATGTCTGAGGTCTTTAGACACTTGAAGTGATTCCAGTAACCACCTAGTGAGTCTGCTTTTGCTTCTACATTTGGAGAATGGTGATCAATTGGGGGTGGGGGAAAATCCACAAGTAAAGAAAGTAAACAACAACAACAAAACCCCAGTGTTCCGAGCCAAACAACTGTATATGATGTGGGGACAGCCTCCATCTGTGCAGTTATTTGTTGCAGTTTCAGCTTCCCTTCCTACCTGTTCTAAACGACTGCTGCACAGTCAGGTGGGTATGAGAGGGGACTGCTATAGCTGGTGCAGGCAAAAATGGAAGGTGTAACTTGATTTGAAAAGTGTCTGTACTCTTCAAATTTTGGATTTAGATATAGAATGGAATATCATTTGTGCACTGCAGGAGCTTATTGTATAACGGAACTCTGTCATGTGCTTTATCTTAAATGCAAACCTTATTACTTTCAAGGAAAACAATACAATTGTATTTTTTTTACCAATATGTCCTCCAAGCTTGACTCTGAAGGGGTAGGTTTTTCTATGGTGAGCTACATCCAATATTCTGAAATTTATTCCTGTAATCATTCTGTACTCCCTAGCAATAGAAAAATAAACTGCTGAAATATGAAATAAATTCAGTAAAATTTTTAGAAAGCACAGAGCCAACTGGAAGTTACCTCTTTTTATATTTTGCAAGGAAAGAATTTATTCTTATTATTCTTCCACATAAGGAAAAGAACTATATTACCATCCATAAAGTATAACATGCCATGAAGAATAGGTGGTGGAGGGCCAAGAGAGTGGCCTAGTGGTAGAGTGCTTATGAGTTCAACACCAACCTGAGCAACTTAGCAGGACCCCTTATACCCTTGCTACCAGGAAAGAAAAAAAAGGATAATTGATCATCTTACAACAAATATAGATGAAATACATTTTGTAGGTATATATGTTATTTTTTAGTTCAGGAGAGTTATTGTATAAATTTTCAAAATATTGCAATGTATATCACAGCTACATATTTATTTATTGGCTTATATACTTAGTGGGACCTCACAAAGTAAAGTATACATATTTATTCTCATGGTATCCTTATCTCTCATCATGAAACTTAGCTTCTCAGAGATTGGTAAAGCAAACTTGGAGTAGGGACTACAGACATAGCTTAGCTTCAACTCAGAACATATAGAGTTTATGACAGAGACTTCTTTTTTTTTTCCAGTCCTGGGGCTTGAACTCAGGGCCTGAGCTGTTCTTGGGCTTTCTCAAGGCAAGAGCTCTACCACTTGAGCCACAGCACCACTTCTGGCTTTTTTCTATGAATATGGTACCAAGGAATCGAACCTGGGTTGTATACTAGGCAAGCACTCTTCCACTAGGCCAAACTCTCAGCCCCAAGGCAGAGACTTTTGAGCCTGGAAAAACTTCTCCTCAGACCAGAGCTCTTTTATGGTCCCACATTTAGAAACCACTAGACTACAGGGAATAAAATTCAAGTTTGCTTTTGTGGCATGAGAGATGCAAAAGCACTGTGCACTGAGCTATATTTTCAGCTTCAAAACTTTTTAGTATTTGGTGGTACTGGGGTTTGTAGTCAGGAGGTCTCATGTTTACTTGGCTTGTTTACCTGGAACTCTGCACTTCCGTCATGCCTCTAGTCCAGCTTTTTGCTAGTTATTTTGGAGATGGAATCTTGGAGATTTTTCTGCCCAGGCTCACTTTGAACAACAATCCTCCAGATCTCAGCTTCTTGAGCAGCAAGGCTTTCTTTTAGGCAGGAGCCATTGGGACCTGGCTACTTGTTTAAGGCACCAACTTAGAGCTGTCTGAAGAGTTGAATACAGACACCTTTTGTTATTTGATTCAGTTGTCTTCCTCCTATGTACTTTGTAAGAATGAGCTTAGAAGCTAACCAGTGGGCGTCTCTGTGGAATCTCTGTGGCACATCTTCCTTCACAGTTGCTTGGTCATTTGCAGGTGCTGTATGGTCACCCATTGTTCATCATCTTGACATCTAACCTTGTACCACTTACCCTGCTTTTTGCGCTGTCTGTTTGCTTTGTAGCATTCCCAGAAGCACTGGTAGAAAGGTGTTGATGCAAATGAATGGGTGCTTGTCCTTGGCCTATTTGTCTGTGTACTGCTTGATTAGATTTAGGATTAATTCCATGGATTTATATTTGGGAGAGTCACTTATGCTAGGTCTTTTCTACAATGGCTGCATTTTGCTATTCATCTTACCTTAGCTGCCATGCGTTTACCTTTGATATTTCTCACTACTGCTCTATTTCTAAGACTCTTCTTCTCCCTCGCCTTCTCTCTCCCTCTCACATTCCCTCCTCTGTCTCTCCCCCCTCTTCTCTAATCAAAACAGTGTACCCTTATTTGGAACTCCACCCTGGCCCCTGCATGTCTGCTCTGATACTATTGTAAGCCCTTGCTACATCCAGGGTAAAAACAGACTCTTTACACTTTTTAAACAGCTCACTTGATAATTGAATCCATCAAGAAAGCACAGAAAGATTGCTAAGCACCAGACAAGAGCCCGGCCCCACAGCAGCCCTTTTCATGTGTATGTTTCCTCACATAAACACCACCTACGACACAAATCCTTTGGTCTTCATTTCCTGGTCGCTGGCTTTCCCCAAAACCTGCTCCTCTTCCCACCAAGTCCCTCCCGGGACACCACCAAACCACCCCCCTATGAGTTCTTTGTGCAGGTACTGGAGTTTTTCTTATGAAAACAAAGGAGAGGGTGAGTTTTCTACCCTTTCCCAACTTCATTGCCCTTTTAGTAACGACACCGAGGGGAAGTTCACACCAGCTGCACAGAAGACATCCCTTGAGGTGTGTGGTTTCATGATGCTCAGAGGCCTACTTCTAAGTTAGGGATGAGGATCTGGAATGTAGTTAACAACCACGGAAGCTCTGAAGGTGGCTGGTAAGGGAGGCGGAACTTAGGCTTTCTAGATCCTTACATACAGAAGCCAGCTGCTACCCAAAACAAACCCCACAATGGATTATTTTTTTCAATCCTGCATGCACTTTACTAAATTCTTCTGAGTCATTATATACTCTGGGATCTATTTTCTTGACAATCTTCTTTGATACTATTTCCTTTAGTTAGACATGAGGACATTTTCAGATGAGAAGTTTATCTTATTATTTTGCAGCTCTGTGAATGAATCCAGGCTGTGTAGCATGGCTGAGCTAATGCCTACTGCTCACCTATACTCTCCCCCTGAGTGAGGACTTTTTAAACGTTTAATGTTTTCTCTCTGTGGTAAGGACATGAGGTCAGGTAAGGCTATTGGCCTGAAGGAAGTCCAGACATCTAAGAGGGCCACTTTTCTTGAATATATTATATCTTATTTTAGCCTTTGTCAATTTAATGATATGCATTCTTTATCTAAATTACTATTCTTGTTTAGCCATTCATTCGTTCATTCACTAGTATTTTTATCATAGAGGTGATGAACAGAGGGGTTACATATTCACGAGTCAGTGTTTTCTATGTGATGATATTCTAGGTTTCTTTTTGCTCCTCATTTTCTTCCTCCCCCTCCCCTTCTTCCTTCAATCCATTCTCTTAAGAACATGCACCCCCCCCCCTTTTGCTTATGTGGGCTGGGCTGTTCTCCAGCTCCATTGTATCTTCTTTGAAGGCAAGTGATGTAGCTTGTTCAGATGTGATCCTCCCTAAAGGCACAGAGATGTACGGAATGAGGAAGCTTCTGGCAATGAGAATATGTGTGATGACTCAGATGAGGGGAATTTCCTTCTGCAGACTGCCTCGCCTGTTCGCAGAGACCTCTTTGTAACACTAGAGGTCACTGTTAAAGCAATATTTCAATAGCAAGTGCCTTGCCAGCAATAAAATTGAGAAAGTGTCCTTCAGAAGATATTATACAGGTAGTTTGAAGGCAACAGCTGGGATTTTTATCACATTCCTCAATTGAAATTCTCTCTGAATCTCCCCTTGTTTTTCACCTCTAGGAAATATAATTCTGCTTTTCTTGAGGTGGGTAAGATCTTGACATAGGAAGATCTGAAGCTGGACCTCTCTCTCACTTCACATCATCTGCTCCAGCTCTGGCTCCTCAGCCAAAACTGAGACTGCATTTCAATCATCTGTCATCAATCATCTTCACTTGGTAACCCCACCCCCACCCCTGCCTGCCACCACAAAAATCTGCCCATCTTTTACTTCCCCGCTACATTTAGACCCAGGTAGACTTCCCTTTCTCAACCTTCAGGACTGGTGACTAATATTGGACCTGCAATTTAAAGCTTTCATTGGCCAAGTCCTGTTGGTGTTTATCATCCAGCAGTTTTCTAAATCTATCTTTTATAAAAATTGGAACAGTAGCACTCACTTTGTAGAATAGGAATTAAAACAAAGAACCCCTCTGGATCTCCTCCTTAAACACTCAGCTTAGTTCCTTTTATCCTCAGTCTCCCTTAGTCTCTAGTCTTCTTTTAAAGTCATGTTTTGATTACTGTAATTCCCATCTCACTTTCACTCTAGTATTAAGGCTACATAGAAATCTTGGCATTTTTGTACTTCACCTAGATAATCTTCCAGTGCCCTAACCTCTCGTGATCCTGCTCCTTATTCAACTTTAAGCTTCTTGCTCCCATGGCTGTCCACACACTGGGCTACTTGGTACACTGGAACACAAGGAAGCATTCTGTGGGGAAAATGTTTCCTATCTGTTCTGAATCACACGAGGCTACTGACTGGTCCAATATGGCCAATATGAGGGAGGACTGAGTTTTAAATCCTCTTTGATGCATAACTAGTTTTAATGAAAAGTGATCCACACTATGCTTGTTTTCTCTTTGATCTCCATTTCTACAGAAAAATGTAACTTCCAGCTGAGGGTCCACGCACTTCAGAAGCCATTTCCCACCACAAAGAAACATCTCCTCCTTTTCTTTCTCAGTTCCTCTTCTGTACAAGTCCACATCAACTTACAGACATGTGGCGATGGCTCTCTTCTTAATAATGGAAGGAAAGAAGTGTGTGTAGCCCAACAATTCTTTTCAGTTTTGCTCCAGTGAGAACAATAAGGACATAGCAGTACCAGATGGGAAGTTGGGGCAAAAAGAGATTTTCTTATTAAGATAGGAGTTTTATGTTCTTATCCAAGATGGCTCTGAAGGGACACCAGATAGTTTTTTGGTTTGTTTTTTGGGGGCTGTAGGGCTTGAACTCTGGGTCTGGATGCTGTCTCTAAGCTCTTCAACTCAAAGCTACCACTCTACCTCTTGAGCCACAGCACCACTTTTGGTTTTCTAGTAGTTAATTGGAGATGCGAGTCTCAGGGGATTTTGCACCTGTTCATTTTTGTAAACTGCAATCCTTAGATCTCAGCATTCTGAGTAGCTGGATTACGGGAATACTCCACCAGCACCTGGCAGTTTTTTTTTTTTATTAAAGAATTTATTAACATTGACTTTTACATCAAATGACATATTTAAACAAACAAGTATTCAAGAAGGGAATCTCCATATACAATCACTGGCACTTAGATTTTAGAACATAATTAAAATTAGGCTGAGGGTTTGTATGTCATAGATACATATTAATCTGTGTGATAAAATACTATGTCTATAGAGTAATAGATTTTTAAGTCTATGTAGTTGTGTAATATTTCCAATACCATGTCCATAGCATTGGGTACGCAAATATTAGGTGGTTTATATCTTCCTGGTTCAATATTTGGCAGGTCATATACATCTAGAAATGTATCAATTTCTTCTAGATTTTATACTTTATTAGACTATAAATTATCAAAGTAGCCGCTAATGATCATTGGTTTTATTGTAATATCCCCTATTTTGTCTCTTATTCTATTAATTTGAATTGTTTCCTTTTTCTTTTGGTTGGCTTTGCCAGTCTTATTTCATATTTTCAAATAACTAGGTCTTCGTTTCATTGATTCTTTTTATTACTCTTTTAGTTTGCTTTTACGGTTTATTACTTTGATTTGTATTATTTCTTTCCATATGCTGATTTTAGCATTAAATAGTTTTCATCTTTGTTGTTGTTATTTGTTTGCTTGTTTTAAGGATTGAGATTCACCATAGCAGTCTATGATCAGAACTCAGGGCTTTTCGCTTATAACTACCTGGTAACCAATTATGATGAATGCCAACTCCCAATTCTTAATCCTGTATATACCTTATCCTAGATGCCCATGCAAATTGTTTTATCTGAGCCATGTCTCCATGTACCAAAGACCTTAGCTCACTTCCCTGTATATCTCTAAAGAAAATTTACCCCAGTCTCTATGAATCAGCACATTGAAACTCCCTTACTTTTAAAGTGTGCTAACATTTTTAAATGTTATTTTAAAGGTGATGTACAGAGGGGTTATAGTTACATAAGTCAGGTAGAGAATACATATTTTGGATAATGTCACCCCTTCCCTTGCTCTCTCCCAGTTCTCCACCCCCATCCTTACCCATTAATAATTTTTGCCTACATCAAGGCCAAGGGACCGGTGTTCTTTTGCTGTTATAGTAGAACATCCCTTGGACATTTTAAACTCACTGGAAGAGAAAAACATTGAAATGATTTGGCAAGTTTTCATGGCTTCAGGGAATAATATTTTTTAAAATTACTTAAAATTCTTAGGCTTCTAGCCCCTTCTATTCTCCTAGTGTTTGCTCCCTGGTATGCAAGCTAAATCTGGTTCACAAATCCTACTCAGACAGCATGACAAGTCATATTTCTACTTTTTAATATCAGACTCTTTCAAGGTGTTTTCAGATGAATAAGTGCATGTATTCCCAGCAGGCTGGGAACCCGCCTCACAAGTTTGTCAGTATCATGCGTGCTGAACAGCTTAGGAGGCTTGCTGGTCTTGAAACATTCCAGGACGGCACTGAGTTCTCTGGCACCTACTCAACGCAGAGTTTTAAGATCCAGGATTATCATTTGATTTGATCTTCCACACAGTTGTTTTTTTTTTCTTTTCTTGGCAGCAGAATAGATTGTTTACTAAAAAATGATGGGAAAAATTTGGCCCTGTATACTGTATTCTGCCAGGTCAACGTCGTAAGCAGGTCAATGTAGATCTCCCTTTAAATTAGGCCTTCTGCTCTCTCTCTCTGGTTCCAGATTAATAAATAATAATGAAATCCGCAGGCAAGTAGCACCTAAACATGGAAACTGACTCCGACAGGGAGTAAGGAGCACTAGGAGTGTGATGAGTACCCTGAGTGGCACTTTGAGTTCCTGTTTCTAAATCCTGCCTGTGGCCGTGTGCCCGCCCCGCAGTACACACCCTTACGTGGAGCACAGGGGAGATGAAGGAGGCGACTGAACCCTGTTTAGGCTGAAGGAGTTCACAGGCAGGACATTTCCTGTCTTTTATGCTCCTCCTTTGTCCACTGTATCATGTCTCTCATAGATAGGTAACAGGACCATCCTCTACCTCAGCCTCCTTTGAAGTGGTTCTTTCTCCTGAGCAGCTTCAGTGGGAGACCTGGTCAGTCAGTGGGAACGGCACCCCCAGTCTGTCCACCCTCGGGGTCACCAGTGTACATGTGAACATGGGACATGGTCCCTGGAGAGATGGGTGAGATAAGCCATCCAATCACACGCTGCCAGCGTGGTAGTCATCACAACAAAATGACCCCAAACTGCTACAATGGCATCTGAGGAGTGGTGGTGGGAAATGAATCAGAAACCAGGTTTCTGCTCTAATAGATCTCAGATCCAGAGCGTTCCAGAGCAGGTTCCTGTGGCTGTGAACTCCAGGATGAAGTAAGATGGCATCTGTGAGGGACACTTGACCGGTTTGGGATCCAGAAGTGAACCTCCTACCATAGCCTTCCAAGTAGCACAGTCAGGTATTAATGTTTTTCCCTCCTTAGCTCCCAGAAACCTTCTACTCTTTAAGGACTATTTTAAGGACATTTGTTCACGAAAGACTAAAAAGAGGAAGATGTTGAAAGGGACCAGGAGTTGATAGGGCCTAGACTTTTTCATGGTCCAACGATTTGGGAGGAAGAAAAAAAAAAAGAGGAGCATCCTAGGACTTAAGAAGAAACTTTAGATCCCTCGTAGTTTCCACTTGGAGAGGAGACAAGCTGGCCCTCCATCCGCTTCCTCCTGACACTGGTAGCTCAGGGTGTTGACGGGGAGGAGAGAGGGGTGACTGTTAGTGCCATAATAATATCACTGACTTGAATTCAAGCCAGTCACCCTGGTCTCTATTCCTTCTGCATCATTAGAAACTTCTTACGTTTTTGTCATTATGAGAAGAATGTTTTCCAAAGAAGAGGAAAATGGATGCAAAAAAGACTGGTTTTGTTTTTATTTTAAACTTTGTCTGAAAAATAGGTAGTGACAAATATTGGCAGAACAGTGAATTCCTTAGACTCCATCATCAGAGGCCTCTGTGCTTGAAGGCCTGACTCTTTTCCCCGGCATTCATGTTGTCATCCCTTCATTCCCTACCAGGGAAGGTTTCCATAGAAAGAAGCTCTGTGTTATTAGTATGTGACTCTCATAAGCTGTGTTTAGCTCTTCTGTTCTACAGTGAGTGGTAGGAGAAGCCAGTGGCTTCCCTGTCACTCAGCAAGCCCCAATATGGGAAAGGAAAAGTGGGAGTCTTTGAGCCAGTTTTTCCGTGTGTTGGAAGGTCTGGCCGTTTGTTTTCTCTAACTATATTCTTTGAAGACATGTGGGGAGAAAGGCAATGCTGTGCAAGTGCATGTGGGCTATAAGTCTCAACTCCTAACAGCAGCAGTAAAGAAGTCATTGTGCCTTTGAAATAGGAAACTAAAGCCTTGGGGGAGGTGGGGACTGAAAGTCCCCAAGTCAAAATGATGGGCTGTGCCCAGGAGACTCACAAAATGAGACTGTGGCTTGTCCTCAATCCAGGAGGACATTTCTTAAATAGCAGCAAAGTAGATATTGAGCTGGGCAATCAATCAAGTCATCGGATAAGTTGTCCAGATTTTCTGCCAGTTTTTCTCATTTGATCACAAAGTCATTAGGTGACATTGCTTGGGAAGAATTCAAAGACTATAGGGATGAATAGTTACCTTCTCTTGAGTTAGAACAAGCCTTTCTAAGCATAACATTGAAAAACTGAACATAAGGTGAAAGATTTATGAATTTGACAAAATGAAAATATCTGGGTAGGTTTTTCAAAATCCATTATAAACAATAGTATGGGCAAGTAATAACATTGAATAATGTTTTCATCATACATAGTAGACAAAGGATTATAAACCTTTATAGAGTGTTGGAATTGTGGCTCAAGTGGTAGAATACCTGACTCCAAAGAGTGAGGCCCTGCATTCAAAACCCAGTATTTTAAAAACATGAGAAAACCACAAATAGTCTATAATTTTCTGAAAAAAGTGTATAAAACTGATAAATAAGGAAATGTACCTTGAACAATTCCCAGGAACGATTTTGACACAAAGGAAAAAAATAGCAAGTATTGGTAAGTGTTCCCTTAAAAAGTAATATTTTTTGGGTGCTGGGAGTTTGACCTAGTGGTTGAGTGCTTGCCTAGCATGCACGAAGATCCAGGTTCGATTCCTCGGTACCATATACATAGAAAAAAGCCAGAAGTGGTGCTGAGGCTCAAGTGGTAAAGCCTTAGCCTTGAGAAAATCCAAGGACAGCGCTCAGGCCCTGAGCTTAAGCCCAGGACTGGCCAAAAAAAAAAAAAAGGAATATTTATTTTTCAAGTGGTGCTGTGGTTCAAGAGGTAGGGCAGTAGCCTTGAGCTGAAGAGCTCAGTGACAATACCCAGGCCCAGAGTTCAAGTCCCATGAATGACAAAAAAATAGTATTTTTTTATATGTTTAGAACGTAATTGGATATGTTTCTCAAATTTGGTAATATGTGTCGAAAGTCTTGAAATTAATTTCTTTCTTTAAATTAACGTATTCAGGGATGGTCAGCTCAGTGTTGTTAAGGATTGCAATGTCCCTGCGGGAAGATGGATTCAGGACCAGGGAATTGATTAGGAGAATTGTATGGCAGAATGGACCAGCAGATTAGAGCGTGAACCATGAGACTGCCTGGGTTAAAAGTCTCACTCTCCCTGTAGCCTTCTTGGACTTTAGTGTTCAGGACTAGGAAAACCAGTTTCCTGAGATGTTTGCATCTTCCTGGGAGTTTATTTATAAGTCAGAACACAGACATTTCCCCTAGCAAACTGGCCACAGGCCACTGATTCTCTCTTGGAAATGGAGCCCAAGAGCTCATCAGTGCTGATCAGAGCCGAGTGGACCAGAAGTACTGACCTGGACTCTAGGACCTCTCATCACCAGGGCTTTAGCTACTAGTGATTATTCAGTGGCTACTGCCTGCCTAGAGAGCAGGTGCAGGCAAGTAGACATGCTCTTTCACAGGGTCTAGTCCATTAATGTGTGTGTTGGGGCGGGGGTAAGACAAATGGGTGTGGGGGTGTGTTAGGAAATTGAATCCAGCGTCCTCTGCTACTCTTAATCACTGAGCCACATCCTCAGCTCTTTGATCATCTCCACTCCAGTGTTTTCTTTGTCCTCTGGACACCCACATGATTCAGGTACATACTCTCTCCTCTCTCACTCTTTCTTTAAAAAATTAGTTTACCTTAATTACTGAGGGGGATTTCGCTGTCACACTAACACATATGTTTATAACATATTCCAATCAATCCTACCTCCTCTATCACCCTCCCTTCCCTGTACTACCCCTTCCCAAAGACGATTTCAACAGGTGTCATTGTTCTGTTTTCATGGTTGTAAACAATCCACTTTGACCAAACCCACCAAATTCTTCCTTGTTAGCTCTTTCCCCTCCCACTAATGCCCCCCCAACAGAAAATATTTACACTCTTTTCAGGCTCTCTTATCTTTAGAAACAGCCTAAAAGCCTCACCTTGAATTGCTTAGGTTTCATTTCACTATCAAAATTCTCAAAGCAAAGAACCAAAAAAAAAAATCCTCACTTAAGGTTTGTACCATTCCTTATAACCCTCATTCCTCCATCCCTCCCTCACAATAGGAAGGTAAACTCAGGAACTTCTATTCCCCACTTTCTTTCTCTCCTTTGCTTACAGAACAAAAGCATATCTGAGTGGGACAGCACAGCACATGGGTCACACATCTCTGCTTTGCCCTGCTCACTGACACATCCTAAGCATTTGAAAAAAAAAAAGAAGAAAAAGAAAGTATGTGTTTGTGGGTCTCTCTCTCTCTCTGGGTGTTCCTATCCCTACTCCAATCCTCTTGTCTATTTTGAAGGTTCCCTCACTAGTAAATACTATTCAAAGGATAAGTGATTAGGACAGGGTAGCTGCCCTGGGACCAATGACATCTAGAGTTTTGTCAGAGTTATCGAGCTTCATTTGGTTGCAGGAGGCAGTGTAGACGAGTCACTGGTTGACTGAGTAAGCTGTTATCACAGCAGTCATTTTCCAGGCGTCATTTCTACTTTTTCGTAAGTGATTATATTGCTGGCTGGAGTTCTCAGTACAGCATGGTTCTAGAAGCTGCCTAACTCACACATGGGTTTCTTTGCTCAGTGAGCTCTTCTTGGCATGATGGGTCTGACCCATTCCCATTAAACAGCAGCATCACCCGCTGTCACAGCTGCAGCTCTGTACTCTTTGGATAAAAGTATACCAGAGTCCTTCAGATGCTGTTTCTCTCCCTGCCGAGGCCCCATGAGTATCACGGTGCTAAGCACGAGAGCTCCACACCTCTGCGCGTTTGCAGAATGGATACAGAACACAATGGGGCAGACCTTCCTGTCTACCTCCAGGAGGATTCTAGCTTCTAAAGCTGCCGCTGCTCACTCCCACAAAAATGTCTCAGTCATGGCTGTGATTGGGAGTTGTCTCTCTTAGGAAGCCTCAGAATTGTAGCACAATAACGACTTCCCCCATCACCATCTAATCCTGGGTTTTGCTTCCTGACTCTCCCTTTTTGTTTCATTCAAGGATCTTGCAGGGCTGGTGGCAGTAGCTCAGGCCTATGAGCCCAGCTACTTGGGTGATGGAGATGGAGGGAAGAGCAAAGTTTAAGGCAAGACTGGGCAGAAGGTTAGTTAGAGTGCATGTCAACAAACAAGCTGAGCACGGTGACAGTGGCTGTAATCTCAGCCATGGAGAGACATAGCAGGAGGATTGTGCTTTGAGGCCTATACCAAACAACAATGCAAAGCCACATATGAAAAAAAAATAAAGTAAAAGAGGTCGGCAGATGTGGATCAAGTGGCAGAGCATCTTCCCAGAAGATGCTGAACTCAAGTCCCAGTACCACTTAAACAGAAAGAAGGCTGCAGTCAGGCGCAGTAGCTCAGACCTGTAATGCTAGCTACTCAGGAAGCTGAGATTTGAGGATCACAGTTCACAGACCCAGCAGGAGACTTTTATCTCTAATAAATGATCCAAAAAGCCAGACGTGGAGCTGCGAAAGAAGCTCAAGGACAGCACCCAGGCCTTGAGTACGAGCCCTAGGACTGGCTCCAGGAAAGAAAAGAGAATGGACATTGCAACCAAGTCATCCTTAAAACACTATTTTGTGCCTTGCAAACATTGCAGGAGATAAATACCCATTTGCATTCATACAAAAAGTGAATGAAATAGGGTCCAGAGCATGGCCTAATGGTAGAGTGCTTGCCTAGCATGCATGAAGCCCTGGGTTTGATTCCTCAGTATCACATACATACACAGAAAAAGCCGGAAATGGTACTGTGGCTCAAGTGGTAGAGCTCCAGCCTTGAGAAAGCGCAAGGACAGTGTTCAAGCCCTGAGTTCAAGCCCCAGGCCCTAAGTTCAAGCCCCAGGACTAGCAAAAAAAAAAAAAAAAAGAATGAACATGAATGACTATGAAACTTTGCACCCAGACATCTAATTTCTACAAATATCTTTGTCAAGGACAGTTGGTCCTGATGGAAAACAGATTCCCTTCCCATTAAGCTGTAGGTGAGCAGTAAATACAGCCTGGGGGATAAACCACACGAACGAACGCAGCCATCCCTCCTATGCAGGAGTTACTGGGAGCCAATGAAAGGAAGGGTAGGAGTGTTTAATGGCATCACAAGGCAAGTGAGGCCTTTTGGGAAAGTTTTCCTTGGAATCCAGATTTTAAATATCCAGAGCACCTCAGATTCAACACTGACTCCTTGTGCCCGTACAGAATCAACTTTGATATCACAACTAGGAATTCTTTCCCCCTTTCGCTTTTATTTTCCTTTCTTCTGTCTGCTCTCCAGGCCCATCCATAGCTTATTTCTGCAATCAGTTCTAGAACTCAGTGTTTCCCAGGTGCCCAAGGGCGAGGCAAAAAATGAAAGGTGTGTGTGTGTGCCACCATCCAGCCTAGCTTCAGGGTGACCTGGTATGCTGCATGAGGCCAAGGCAGTTCAGACCAGCCAGCGGGAAGCCCCATGAGCAGGGACAGGCATTACCCTGTACTTAGTGGTTTTATAGACAGTGATTAAGCACTTGTTTAAAAGCAATTATTCAACGATTAAATACCTGTGGCTGGGAGCTTGCAAGATTATGGTCGGACAATCAAATCATTTGGGAATCTTGCTAGGAATACAGCATCCCAGGCCCTGCTACAGACCTATTTAGAATCTGTTCTCTATATAATTTTTTTTTGTTTAGTGATTTGCACTCACATTAAAGTTTAAAAGGCTCTGCTATGAACATTCTCTATTTGGTTCTTGAAAGCATGTTCTAAGAGTTACATTATAGGGATTGGGAACATGACCTAGTGGTAGAGTCTTGTCTAGCATGCGTGAAGCCCTGGGTTCGATTCCTTGGTACCACATATGCAGAAAGGGCCGGAATTGGTGCTATGGCTCAAGTGGTAGAGTGCTAGTCTTGAGAAAGCCCAAGGACAGTGTCCAGGCTCTGCATTCACACTCTGGTAATCAATAAAATAGAATACAAGAGTTACATTATGAAACTGTCAGTGATCTGCCACTGCAGAGCGTTTGCCTTCCTCTCAAACGGCAAACAGCACAAAACAGCAAGAAGAAAGCGTCACTGCTGACCACACCTGGCCCCATCTTCCTAGCTTCTGTGAGAGGCCAGAGGGGAGATGGCAGGGAAGAAGGATGGAGGTGTGGAAGGGACCTGTAGAGATGCGAAGCCAGCTCTGTCCACAGCTCCTTCCATACTCTGCAAATGACCCCCACCCCCTACCCAGAGCTCAGGTCAGACGCCACAAGAGTAGGGAGCCCTGGCAGCAAGGAGCACTAGCTAATCTAAGGAAGGCTGCCCCATACCTGGAACACTTCAAAGGTCGTTAGCAGATGAATGGATAAGTGGATTGTGGTTAGTCATGTGATGTTTACCACCGGGCAACAGAAAGGAGGGAATTGTAGATGCCCCTAACAACAAAGAGGAAGAGAGAATCTGTGACTGTCCTGTTAGAGGAAGGTGAATACAGAAGTGGCATCACTGGAATTTGTATAGCCCATCAAAGACAGACTCTAGCATTGACTCCATACTTGATGATGAAGAGAAATCATGAAGAGGAAGTGGCACTTGTGGTTCAAGGGGGTAGAGTGGTAGCTTTGAGCTGAAGAGCTCAGGGACAGCGCCCAGGCCCAGAGTTCAAGTCCCACAACTGACCAAAAAAAAAATCATGAAGAATAATTTACACAGGATAAAATTCACACAGAATACATAGTTAGGTGAGTCTTGATAAATATGTAAGACAGTAGTATGGGCATTACTATAATTAAGATACAGAAGAATTCCATCACTCCATGACACTCTGTAGCTACTGCCAGGCTCTGCCATCCATTGATTTGTTTTCTATCCCTAAAGCTTTTAGATGGAGAATATCCAATGTATATAGTATTAATGGTATATAAAGCATTCAGCCTAGTTTCTCTCATTTAGCATAGTGTTTTCAAGGTTCATCTATGTTGTAGCAGATATCAGTTACTCATACCTTTCTGTTGAAGACTCATTATTTCATGTCGGTTTATCTATTAGCAGGTGAAGAATGTTGGGCTGCTTATTGCTTTGGGCATTTTTTTTCCTTGGTGCTTGTATTGGGAGGAAAAGAAGGAAGCAAAGTGGCAAAAATGAAACATCAACTGTGGAAAAGTTGAGACTATGGCCAGAAAATGTTGCTGTTCCTGTAATATTTAGCTGCGTGTCTAGTGCATTCTATCTTCTTGAGTTCCCTACCTGATGGGTCTGCTTCTCTCTGCTTTGGATTGGTCCCAGAGCACTGGCAGTGCTGTTAAAGACCTGAGAGCAGTGCCAAGGAAAAATACTGGAAGTGCTGGCCTGAGACCACATGCCAAGCCATTATGTCGCCGCTGGCCTGCTTGCACACCTTTCTGTGACTTCTGCTCACACAGACCCTCCGAAGAAGGACAGAAGGAGCAAACATGTGTTTTACATTCTTTCATTCGTGAGATATAACCACAAGAGGAGAGGCACAGGATGAAAATTTACTGTCCTCACAGGAAGCCTAGCCCACCATCCGGGCCACAAAAGAAAGCATTAGGCAGTCAGAAGGCAGGAGGTGGGGAGAGCATTAGGTCAGCAGGTGAACAATTTGGAATTGCCTGCTTTGAATGGTTTCAGTGGGCTCAGTTGCCTGCCTTTGACCTTGGACTGAATGTTGTCTCCTGGGGCACACAGCCTAGAGGAAGCAAACTGGTTCTGGATCTGTGGGTTTATCTTTGAAAGGAATACACTCAGCTGGTCTCTTCCTACCTCTAAGCATTAGCTGCTCCCCAGAGGGGCAGTCTCTCCCCAGCCAGAAAGATTAAGTCATCAAAACATCACAACATACAGAAAAATATAAAGATGTTTATGATTCACCATGGAAAAGGTATTCAGCTGCCAAAGGCTTGAACCTAAATAGGACTTTAATTCCCAGTAGGAAGGCAAGCTGAGGCGGAGAACAGAGAAAACCTAACACACACTAATGTATTTCCAAAAGTTGCCTCAAAGAGGAAAGGAGTCTGGGACAGTGTGCTCAGCCATGGGGCCAAGACCATCAGTAGAGGCTATACTTCTAAAACTGCAAGGAAAGCACGGAAAAACCGCTGTTCCTTAAATACCTGACTCAGGACATTCTGGTGACAGGTTAGGCTCAGAAAAGCCCAGAATGTGGGGAGCCAGCTCTCCCAGAGAGAACTCTCTGGTTTCCCCCTAAGAATTCTCTAGAAAACAACCATCAGTTTAAGCAAGGGGTCCTCCACAAAGAATGACTCTTTTGTTTTTCTAAGGATGCTTTTCTGGGTGAAGCACTTAAAGGGCCAGACTGAAGCCAGAGATGGTTTGAACTCTGACGCTCCTGTTCTGAAGATGGGAGGAATTTTACTTGAAGGCTTGGGTGTGTTTCCATATGTTCTCAAGACAGAAGGCAGCCCTTCCCTTTCTGGCTCCAAGGGCATTACAGATCACAGGGGCTCTATACTTAGGGACACAGGAAAGGCTATCACTCCCTTATATGGGGTGCATGATTTGGCAAAGGACACCTGGTGTGACTGCGGCATGGACCAGGGACATCACAAAAGGAAAAGTGCAGACCTGAGACTTCCTCCTAGAGGTCCTTCCACCTACAAATCTGTGCAGTATGGAGCCGCCACTGTCCCAAGGCTTCCAGCAGACTTATCTTGATAGAGAATTCCTGCACAATTTACTACCCTACGAAGGGCTCCAAAGTCCAGCTATTAATTTCTGAGTGTTGTTGAGGCACTGCTGCAACATATAAGTTTGTTCATTGATTTCTTTAAGCATTTATTATGCTCTGTATGCTGTTGTTATAAATCATTTAGATTTATGAGTCAGTATATTCCATTCTTATTCATGCCCTGCAGAGCTCAAGAATCCTGAAAGAAATCATTATTATATACGCTTAGTTCTTACATGTCCTTGAATAGAGCTCTCACCAGGCATACAAAATGTGGACCCCGGGAGAGTTCTGCTAGCCAACTTGTTTTCTCCTTGAACTGGACATACAGGGGAGGCTGCTTTTTTCTTGCTGTTCCCCAAAAGCCCCCAGTCTTTCCGGCACAGAGAAGAACACAGAGCTAAATATTAGGAGAATAAGCACCAGAAACACACAAATAAATTGGTGTGAATTGAGAAAGAAAAGAAATTTAAGGGGAGGAAATGGAGTCTTTCTTAACCAAAATAACATGTACTCATGAAAAAAAAACATAAAATTTAGAAAAGCAAAATGGAGAAAATTGGTAAGTGAACTTATTATAATAATCATCATCCCTCATTCAGAGTTCATCATTGCTAAGATTCTGACCAACGTTCTTCCAGAGTGTGTATGTTTGTAGGGTATATACATTTATATGTGTGTGTGTGTGTGTGTGTGTGTGTGTGTTTACGTATAATCGTAGAACCAAAACAGTTATGTCTTTTCACCTTTTAAATATTTAAATACTTTGTAATAAAGTTTCGTGCCAATTCATACCTTCACCTGTTTACATAGGCTCCCCAGAGTTCAGTCTTTTATTGAACTAATCATAGAACTAACAAATCATGGTTTCGGCATTAGAGTTCAGAAAACAGCATTATACCTCTGAAAGAAATTAACTATAATAGGCTGAGAAAGTGAGCGGGACAAGTAATCCCAAACACTGAAAGAAGAAATACAACCTAATGGGCTCATGGTCCAACACAAATTACAGTGAAGATAGATGGGAAACCGCTAATGGGTCTAGAATACTTGAATCCATGTTAACAAGTGATATATTACAAGCTGTGTATTCTAATTTCTTTCTTTGGCAAGTTCTAAAAACTGTGAGCTTCCACTTCTTAATCTGTAAAATGGGAATCATTGTGTCTCTGTCAAAGTAACTGCAAATGTAATGGAAATTCAGACTAGTGTCTATCAGGAACTAATTGCTCAATATTTCTTAGTTTCCCTGCTCTACCTCTTCCCATTTGGGTTGTATTGCTCAGGGAAGGAGGATGTTTTGAAAGCAGAGTTGGAGATCACCTGTGTGCAGACCTGGAGGCTGTGTTTTGGGGGTATAATGTGGTCAGAGGTTCATGAATCATACGGCAATGGTTTTCAAGTTAAATGACCCTTCTCTAGATCCAAAGCCGTCATGAAGGTTCCACCAGTGTTGATCTAGGGGGCTTGAAGGAATGACAGCCCAGTGGCCCTTCAAGTGTGGTCCACACAACAACAGCAGCACCTGGGAACGTGTCATAAGTGTGAATTATCAGGCCCCACCCTTACCTGTGGAATCAGAAACTGTGGGAGTGGATCCAGCAATCCTGTTGCAACAAGGTCTCTAGGGATTCTCTCTGGGCCTACCTCTGAGGATGATGATGTAGCAAGAGGCTGAAAGTGAGAACCGCTGGGCCTGAACAGACCCTCACTCCTTCACTCACTGTGGTACCTTGACAAAGTCACTTTCCTTCTCCAAACCTCTATTTTCTCATCTGGGAAATGGGATGGTGGTATCTTTCCATGACCTCAAATGATTGCTTGATTGACCAAATACATTTAGGGAGGTGAAAAATAGTCAAATAGTAAATTACACAAAGGGAAGCTATACTTTTCAATTCCTGTCCTAGGGAATAACTATCTGCTAAAAGCATTGCAAACATTGGAATTAGTATGACAGAAATTTTGCAAGTGGATCTAAAATAGTTGAGTTTATGATATCAAAGAAAATGCTAATTGTGTGTGTGTGTGAGCACATGAGGCACACAAGAGAGAGACACAGAGAGACAGACAGACAGACAGACAGACAGAGACAGAACTTAGTGCCTGGTGTATGCTAAGTAAGTGTTCCAGTACTAAGACCCAGCCTGAGAAATAATGATTTTGAGGTAGATAAGTAATGTAGACATAAAACCTTAGAAGAAAATTGGTTCTGCTCTTGCTGTTCATTGAAAGAAGGGTCTCTCATGAAGTCCTAAAGCTTCCATTGTGGCATCTTCTGGGTAAATCAAAATCTCTACTCAAAACCCGTCTGTGTGTGTTTCAAACATGTGAGGATGAGATTAACCCATGGAAACAAAAACGTTCAAACAGAGTAAAAAGGACACATGAGGAGACATAACGATTTGTTCATTTTTTTCAAGCCTTAGCAAAACTGGAGAACCGTAGGTTACCACCCTACGCTCACACATCCCTCATCTACGAGGGAGTCATTATGTTCTTTCAGGCTGAAGAATTCTGCCTTCTTTAGTCTCTACTCAAAGGCCTCATTGTCCTCCCTTTTAGTCATCTTTGCTTCTCTTCTGTGAACTTTTTCCAGTTTCCTTTGTGACATCCAGGGCCCTCCGTTCTAGAGCTCAGCAGGTACACAGAGCCCTAGTCTCTGTCAAAGCTTAGAGAGGCTGTCAGGAGGAAGGCCTCACAGCCTAACACATCTCTCAGAATACTCCACCACAAAGCTGTGCTCTGTCTCCCCGCGTCAATCAAGGCCGTGGTTCCTGATAATGCTCAGGTGTTTGTCAATCTTACACCAACTTCCCTGGTCATTCATATTTACTGTTTACATCCTTTGTATCTAACGGTCTTTCCTAGTCTACTAACTTCTCATATTTTCCTAATAGAAAGTATATTTAATACATTTATATATGCAACAGAAATTTAGCATATATGTGCAGGATCATAAGTAATTTTCTCTGGGAAGTACAACTATAAATGATTTTAATTTATTTTTTGTGTTTCTCTAAATATTTGTTTTACTGCAACTGACATACTAGTTACTGTCTCACTCATACAGAAGTAAAAAATAAAATTGGAAAATTAACTTCCTGTGTGCTCATAGGATAGCATATAAAATATGAAATACTGCTGTGAAATAAGGTGTCATGCCACACAGACATTCTATTCCGAAAGTAGAGAGAGCTGTAGTTGGCTGAGGTTTTGTCCAAGACTGCCTCTGTTTGACAGAAACTGGGAAAACCAGAACAGTGAGTCACCTGCTCTCCCAGCTTGCTCTGTTCTCTGTCCCAAATGAACAGCCAGGACTGTCTACTGCTCTCTGTCTCAGCACCTCCCTCCAATATCTTGCTTTGTCATTTCTCAGGAAGTATAGCTCATTTGGCCTTGAAGATAAGAAGATGCTTGGAGGCACATTGGGTGTGTTGGCTCACTTGAGACATAAGAAGATCTGCTAGAGAAAAGACAAGTATTTTCCATGTCTTTCCTCAGAATTCATAGACAGGCCCCTGGCTATGAAGAGCAAACATGCTATCAGTAAAGCAAGATGTGTGTGTGTGTGTGTGTGTGTGTGTGTGTGTGTGTGTGTGTGTGTGTCTGACCCTCAGCTATGGGCCGAGGCGCCAAGCAATGGTTCAAAACTATGGTTGAATACAGGAATCACCAAAAGATTTCTTAGCAACACAGTTCCACACTGCCAGGGATTCTGGCTTGATGAAAGGGTGGAAAGATGGCCCAGAGGACCTGTCTGAGTACCATAAGGGTACTGGGCCATGAACTGGTTCAGGTACTGACAGTCCCTCTTCTTTTTGCCTATGACTTTTCAGTTCTGCAACTTTTGATTATTTATTTACTTTTTGGTCTTTGGGCTTGAACTTTGGGCCCTGGGTGCTGTCCCCGAGCTCTTTAGCTCAAGGCTACGGCTCTTGCACTTGAGCCACAGCATCACTTCTGGCTTTCTGGCAGTTAACTGGAGATAAGAGTCTCGTGTTCTTTAGTGCCAGGCTGGTTTTGAACTGTGATCCTCAGATCTCAGCTTCCCGAGTAGCCAGGATTACAGGAGTGAGCCACAGCATCCAGCTCTTCTAGCCGTTTTTAAGAACACAGTGCATTGGCATTAACTGTAGTTACTCTGTTGAACAACAGATTTACTCCACTTAGTCCTATCGAACTGAAATTTCAAATCCTTTGGTCAAACACCTACTATTAGTAGTTGTTTTTTGTTGTTGTTGTTTGCTTTTATATAACACATTCTCAGTTACCCACGTTCCTGTTAATCCCTACTGAGGGATTTACTGAGATACTGGGAAGTTTAATGCTTCATGAATCCCCTGAAAGGCCAGCTTACTCTTTCTCCTCCTTTTTTCTTTAGAGATGGGGTCTTTGTATAGACTGTTCTGGCCCCAGACACTCAGACTAAAGCAATACTTGCTTTAGCCACCTGTCTGGTTCAGAAGTGATTTTTAGGTAAAATTAAACTGGTCAAGAGAATGCCAGTGCTCTTGTCAGTGATTGGCTTTAGAATGACAATGAAATGTATAGGGAAGCCAGACAGAACTCTCTGGAAGTATTGCTTAAACAAGACTCAGGAACATCTCCCCCCGCAGCCCAGATTTCTGACCTTGTCTTCTCAGTGCTTGATTCTTTAAAAAACGATAGTCATCTAGAATCTAGAAGGAAAGACCCCAGGACCCAAATCATCACGAGGAGGCAGAATGGAAAGCTAAGAGGAGCCCACATCTTTGGTGACGCTGTTCAGCTCCTGGACCAACCAACTTTGCAATTGTCTTACCTATAATCTTTCATTATGTGAGTCTTTTTAAGCATTTAAGTTGGAATTCCTACTACTTAAAGCCAAAAGCATCCCAATAATGCATATCATTTTAACTGTCTTAAAAATATTACTTGGGCTGGGAATTTGGCCTAGTGGTAGAATGCTTGCCTAGGATGCACAAAGACCGGGTTTGATTCCGTAGTACCACATACATAGAAAAAGCTGAAGTGGTGCTGTGGCTCAAGTGCTAGAGCTCCAGGCTTAAGAAAGCACAAGGACAGTGCTCAGGCCCTGCGTCCAAGCCCCAGTACTTGCAAAAAAATATATAACTTGTGGTTATTTCTAATAATAATAATTTGAGGTCCCTTGATATTTTGAGGTCTCTTGAGTTTTCTGAAGATCCTGAATATCTTGGTTTGAGAGACCAAATGTATGATTTCATTTTCATCAACATTAAGCTTTGCTTTGAGTCAGATTTCTACTAATGTCTGGAGACATTGAAATAAAATTTGAACATACAATACTTGCAAATTATTCAAAACAAAACAACATCCAACTATCCTAAGAGAAAGGGGATTTATTATAAGGATTCCCTCTCATTCTCCTCAGGTTCTCATGCAGGGGCCTCTCCTTCTGTCTCCATGCTGATTAATTCTGCCTTCCTTTCACCACCAACTGGCTAAAGGGCTGAAAAGCCACATTTCATATGATAGGTTTGATCTTTTTATTACCCAAAGCCCTTTGGTTTAGCCAATGGCCACTTCTGGACACTATATCCAATGCATCTTCCCTGAGACTGTAAGAGGAAGCTGGGGATGAAGGCTCCAGGGCCAGCATGTTTGTGGTGTTAGGAAGTCACTCTGATAAGTAGCGCACCGTAGTGAGATGGTGGATGACCCTTTTACTTTCTGTCATATACGTTTTTCCTGGGAAAATACAGTACCTGAAAAGATTAAAATCTAAGTTGGACAGGTGTTTGGTTTGGGTAGCAAAGTGTTGGGCTAGTATGGGAATGGCTCTGGGTTGGATGCTCAGAACCATTTAAAAATCCTCTCTCTAAGCACACACACACCCACCCACCCACCTCCCCCCCCACACCAAGTGAATGATTTAAAAAATTAACAAGGAAAGACAATCATGTATTGGCTTATGGGACCCCCCCCATGTTACCATAAGCAATCAGATGCGTTACTTCCCATGCCTTTTGGGGGTGCTGCTGTATATCCAGACTTGACTGTGGGCACACATTGTAGGCTATTTTGGTATTATGAATGAGGACTCGTAGTAATAAACCTATTTGGGTGGATGTCAGGTGGTGACTACGCATGTGAGTATTTGTGCCATGACTTCACTTACTATATACTTAAATAGACAGCTGGAAGGACAGCCTGTGCACGATGCTATTTTCATCTGCTTGTAGCTCTCAGTAGACTGTGTCATCCAAATTAGCAAAACTGACAGTCCTTACTGAAAATCTACCAAATTGAATGCCTTTAAAAGCAATCTATTTTGTAACGCAGGCAGGAAGAATAAATAGTATTAAAAGAAAATGTTCTGCATGGAGTAGACTTCCTAAAATGTGGTCAAGTCTTGTTGTTATTGTCCTTAAAAAATGTCCAGGGATGGTTGGAGTCAAAGCTCAGTGGTAGAGCACCTGTTTTCAGGTCTACCATTGCCAGTAAAATCATGACCTACGTCCTCTCCCACCAGCACTTAGTCCTTTATGTCTTGTTTTATTTCCTGGTCTTGGGTCTTGAACTCAGGGCCTGGGCGTGGTCCCTGAGCTTCTTGTGCTCAAGGCTAGCACACTAGCACTTGAACCACAGCTCCACTTCTGGCTCCTTTTGAGTAGCTTATAAGTCTCACAGACTTTTCTGCCTGTGCTTCAAACTATGATCTCAGCCTCCTGAGTAGTTAGCATTGTAGGCATGGGCCACTGGCATCCAGCTCCTTCTGTCTTTTGTTGTTGTTGTTGTTGGTCATGGAACTTGAACTCTGGGCCTGGGCGTTGTTCCTGAGCTCTTCAGCTCAAGGCTACCACCTCATCCCTTGAGCCATAGTTCCACTTCTGGTTTTCTGGTGGTTAATTGGAGATAAGAGTCTTATGGACTGGACTTTTGTGCCTGAGCTGGCTTTGAACTGTGATCCTCAGATCTCAGCCTCCTGAGTAGCTTTCCTTCTGTCTTTTTAACCTTTTCATCCACCATGTCTCTTTCTACAGCCCCCTTTCCCCTAAGGTTGTCCTTTGGCAAACAAGCCAAGCACTTTCAGATCTTTACATATCAAAACCTCCCATGGCTGCATGATAAAATATGACCATGAGGCCTCACCAGACAGAAAAGGCTGTTGTACTGACACTTGAATAGCTTTCCATGGGTTTCCTCTCAATACTACTGCTTGGAATTGTGGCTTTCTGTTTTTGTTTTGACATAACCCCTTTCCCTGTCACACTCTAGAGGCTAGCACGCATTTACCCTGTCATAGAGTTCATGGATGGAGATGGCAGTGAGTCACAGAAGGACCACACGTGGAGACAGGGCCTGAGTCCTGCATCCACAGGCTGTGTGTGTGCCTTTGAGTGAGTTCCTAGACTTTTCCCTCTGAACTGTCTAAGACTTTTGATAAATGAATGTGAAAATGCCTTGTATGCTGGAACGCATTCACAAGGTATGTAGCCTTCAATACATTGCACTATTCATTTTGGTTTGGCACATGGTTTCTAGACCTCGGCACTGGTTAGACGATGCTTTGTTGTGTGGGTTTCACCTGGGTGTTGTAAGATGTCAGAGGCACTTACGAATTCTGGCAACCAGAAATTGCCAAATGTCTCCCAGAGATCCTCGGTAAGAATTACTAGTTTCCTGCTAAAGAGTTATCATTCTCTGATCACCTATCCACCTCCTCCCTCCAACCGTTCCCTCTTTTCCAGACACAATCTTTCCTGGTTGTCAAAAGAACAAGGCTTATTTTGATCCGAAACTGGCATGCCTCCCTGCACTCCCGCCAAGGCTTCCCAAAGATGTGTTTGTGGCTGTCCGCATTCATATGCCATAGCTTCTCTGCAGGTGTTCCAATCTGCTGGAACAAAAGTTGGTCTCCTGACACTAAACTAAAGAATATTTCCTCTCTTGTAACACCTTCTTCCATCTTTGTTTACTAGACAATTCTACTTTTGACATCCAATTTCTGATTTGGATACACAGTTTCTTTTAAAAATCCAAGACATTTTATGGAGCCATGTCTCCTTTCTTGGTACTGCCAACCTATCTTTGGGCCTAAAAGCAATTCCTTTTGTGTCTTTGCCCATCTTATTTTATGTTTAGTTAGAAGGTAGAGGCTGGGTATGTGGTGCAAGGGTATAACATTTGACCAGCATTCCAAGGCCCTGGATTTAACACACATGAAAGAAAGAAAGAAAGGAAGGAAGAAAGAAAGAGAGGAAGAAAGGAGGAAAACACTCACCAGGGGTCCTCCCCTGTAGAGAGGAGAGGATGGCTGCCACACCTCACCAAGCAAACCCTTTCAGCTTTGTAAAACTCCAAACCTCCAACCTATTGGTATGATTTTTTTAAAAAAAGGCAATATATTTTGCAAAAGATCTTAGGAAAGAAGACCAATTGGTTTATGTACTGAAAAGAAAACAACTCTGCCCTGGGGAGGGAAAAAGCATGTAGGATATATATCACCATTTTAGTAAAACAAATTCCTAATGAGGGTTCAGGACTTAAAACTACAGCTAGGGAGATAATAAGGATATGTTTTTTTCTGATTCAACAACTTGTGACCATTTATAAATTCAGGGCCCAAACACAAAGAAGAGATTTAAAAAAAAAATTCACTTGAGTAAAGGCCAGTTTTAGGTTTTTCTTAATTTCTTCAGTGCTGAGGCTAGAACTCAGAGCCTTGCACATAGTAGATAAGTGCCCTACCATTAAGCCCCATCCCCAGGCCTCTCTGACTCTTGTTCATTCAATATGTATTTATTGGCTCTGGGCTTTCTTGTTGGATTAGAGTAGAAGGGAGTCATAAAGTTAATCAGATAAGGATCCTGTTTTCTAAAAGCATGTGGTCAATTAGTGCAGAAAGAGTTTGTGGTAAATTACATAATTGGACTATAATATGATAAAGGCCATGAAGAACAGCTCACATGATCCAACATCCATTCATTCCAATGCCTACATAGATCTGTGAAGGCCATTCTGACAGGATGGCCCAGCAGCTCAGGAGCCCAGGGCTGCTGTGTTACCACAACATGGCTCAGCAAGACTTAGCATGCAGGCAACTTCCGGCTCTGCCCTGAATAGGGAGGAGGCTGGACAAAGGTGACCATGTTGCACATGAGTCCCATCTTTTCTAGGATACCCTAGATACCCAGCCAGCCTGATTTCCCCAAGTCTCCTCCTTACCCCCAACAGCTCTAATTTCCTTCTCTGATTTTCTCCACTCATTTCCTACAACTCCTGATGAGAAATCCTAAGGGGCACCTGCTTGCTGCCCGAATGTTACATAAGGTAGAAGCCGAAATCTACCCACACTTGTAAAGCATCTGTTTCCATGCTCACGATCTTGTCAGGCAGCTGTTTGGAGGCTGCCCTAGGTTGGATTCTGGTTTTTCTGCTTGGGAGTCTTCATCACAGCTGGGCTTGTTAGCAGATCACAGAATAGCAAGACCACAGAACGTGGTATAACGGGCCAGTGTGGGATGATTATTAGGGGTTTTGCCCACAACTGCCACACTCTTGCATCTGTATTTAAGTAAGTCAGAAGTAACCACTGGAAGAAACTACTGAATCACAAAGACATGGATGAGCAACTCTAGCTTAGAGAGAATGTGAAAAACTGGGGAAATGACCCATAGGCAGAGCCCTTTCTCATCCAGAGTCAGTAACAGTAAGTCATGGAAGTGAGAGATCTCTTCCATGTAGTAGAGCTTCTGCTGCCCTTAGGTTCCAGTGTGTGTGTGTGTGTGTGTGTGTGTGTGTGTGTGTGTGTGTGTGTGTGTGTGTGTGTGTGTGAGAGAGAGAGAGAGAAAGACAGAGACACAGAGAGAGAGAGACAGAGAGAGAGAGACAGAGAGAAAGAGACAGAGAGAAAGAGACAGAGAGAGAGAGACAGAGAGATAGAGTCCTAGGCTTGAACTCAGGAACTCAGGGCCTGGACACAGTCCCTGAGCTTTTTTTTTTTTTTTTTTTGCTCAAGGCTAGTGTTCTACCCAGTGAGCCTTGGCTCCACTTTGGGCTTTTGGTGATTAATTGGAGATAAGAATCTCACAAACTTTGAACCCAAATCTTCAGATCTCAGTCTCTCAAGTAGCAAGGATTACAGGTATGAGCCACCAGTGCCTGGCTTGGTTTTAATTCAGTTAGTGTATGTGCTGCTTAAGGCAGCATATGGCTGCTGCTCTGTGGGTGCCAAAGTACAGGTAGAGCCACCAATCCTTGGTGGAGTATGGGGTTTCATCTGAGAATATCCCACTACAGACCTGGAGGCTTTTGTTCTTGGCTTCAGAGCAGCTCTTACCTGCTGTTTCATAGACAGGAAGGGAACCACTGAATATTTTACCCATTTCCTTCCTCCTGTCCCAATTTCACAATTACCAAAACACTGAAACCTACTGTGTTTATTGGCTGTTCCACTTCTTTCTTTTTCCCCAGTAGCCAGGAGAGAGAGGCTGAGAATGGAACCTATAACCAGTAGCTCTAGACCACAGGCACAACTCTTAGAATTCAAGTCTGGCCATGCACTCTTAAATAAAGAGACAAATCACAATGAAAAGATTTACTACATGGCTCAGGAACGCGGTGGGAAGGCAAAGCAAGAACTTCAGCTCCTTCCTGGATCTCAGCAATGGTGGGAAGGGTTAAGAACATGGCTGGACTGTCTACGGTAGACTGTGTCTCCAGGAGCTAGGGTCTGCCTCTCTTCTGAAAACTATATCCCCACAGGAATCTGATGGACACTTGCAATGTGAGTGACAGAACTCAAAGGGTCTTCTAGTCAGCCCCACTGTATTACAGTGAAAAGAAACGAGGACAAAGGAATCTGGTTATTAAGCCTGGAGACATGGACCTCTGATTCTTAATTCAGTGGACCAACCATGGCTTACTACACCCATTCTTTTCTGGTAGCAATTTGTTGCACTGTTATTGAAATTATTATTTCTTCTATTGTGCTGGAAATTGAACATAGGCTCTTAAGCATGCTAGGCAAGTACTCTATCACTGAGTTACACCCTAGCCCTATTTTAATTTAAGAGATTTACCAATCTTAGCTACTTGGAGACTGAGATTAGGTGTCCAGCCTAGGCCAAAAAAGTTTTAGAGAATCCTTTTCAACTGAGAACTGCACATGGCAGTGAACATGTGTTATCCTGCCTATGACAGGATGCCTAAAAACAGGCAGATCATGGCCAGAAAGCTGAACCTGTCTGAAAAATAACCAGCACAGAAGAGAGCTGGAGATATGGCTCAGTGGTAGTGTCTGTCTAACAAGCATGAGGGCCTGAGTTCAAAACTCCAGTTATCTCCAGGAAAGGAAATTTTAAAAATCCTGAATCTCTATCTGAAAAATAACTACAGTCAAAGGTGTTCAAAGTATGGCTCAAATGATAGAGCATCTGCCTAGTAAGTAGGAGGTTCTGAGTTCAAAACCTTAGTACTACAAAAAAATTACCTCTTACTTCTACTGCTCATTCATTTAATTTTCCTTATGTTTTGCTTATTTATGGCATTACCTATGTAGGGTCCATGGCACTGGAATTATTTCTTTCCACATCTTTCCTACTTGCCATATCCCCTAAACCTCTGCACTTTTGTATGTTCTAGTTTCATTGGTGTTGAGGATTTAGTTGGCTAGGACATCAACAACTACGAGTCTAGAAAGTGGAATTAAACAGAAACCTAGGGGCAGGGGCACAAAGCTGTATGAGATCCTAGATTCCATTCCCAGTACTAAAGGACAAAAACAAACCAGGAAACCAAAAGAAGACCCATTGAGACCACGAAGCTGCAATCATCATTCTAGAGTGGACTCGGTATAGATTCTGTATATATCTTGCTTGCAAAGGGTATTTTAAGAGTCTTAAGGGAAAAACACAGGAAGATATGATCAAAACTGAAACAGCACTAGAAAGAAGTTCAGTTCTTCTTAACAGACATAGAAGGCCTTAGTGGGCGAGACAGGAGCGGGAGCAGAGCCAGAGATACAGCCAGACCTGCTAGATATGCTCTGCTGGGTGCCACTTGGCTTGGCCTGGCTGCACAGGAGAGGGAGAAGGAGGTACTTCTTAGGTCTCCTGAACTAAGTCCCAAAAGGTTAAGTTAGCCAGATGAAGAAACATTCCTAGAGGTGGTAAAGAAACCTGGGTGAATGAAATTACACATCAAACTCCTAGAAGTTAAGGCAATAAGGGGAACTCTGATATGCTACTTCTTACTTTTTGAGAAAAAAGGTCAAACACTCCATGAGCTAAAAATCAAAATGTCCAGAACAGTGATTTTTCAGTCTTATTGTGTAGAAACAAATTCCCTCAAACATCATTCAATGTAATAGCTCTGAGGGAAGGCCTGGAGCCTTACATTTCAACAAGTTCCTCCAATTAAGTTGATGTACATGTCCCTACTAGAGTCCATTTTCAAAATTATTTCCATAAAAGGAACTTCACTTATTTGTTCATTCAAAAACATATTGGGTCACTGAATGCCAGTCACACTGGAGAACAAGGCAGAGAAGCCCCTCCCTCAGGAAGAGTCTGCTCAGTTGGAGATGCAGTGCCTGAGTGGGTCGGCCGACGTTATGCCTCTGTGAGGTGCTACCCAAAGAGCCCTCCAGACCTCTGCACTGTTTCCTAGACACCCATGGCCCAGCTACACTTGGCTAGTGTCAGCCTTTCAGCTTCCTCTGTGGTACCCTGGTCCTGGGTGTCCCTCTTGAGGTAGGGGTGTGGGCGGAGGCCTGTGGTGGAAGTGGGTACGAGCCTCTAAGCCTGCAGCAGCTTCTCTAAATGACCAGCCAGCCAGCATATGAACAGGCTGGCAACCAGGATGCAGGGAGGAAGACCTCTAAGGTTGCAGCCAGGCTGGTCAGAGGGAACCTACCTGTGCCAGTTCAGCTGCCATAGCTTCAAAGGCAGCCAGCTGGCTGAAGCTCTATCTCTGTCCCACGGGGGCCTCCTGCATACTCTAGGACTCCCTTTTGTCCTGCCCAGCCCGGGCCTACTAGTCTCTTTGGGCCAACTTCAGCACCTGAGGCCTCTTTGCCTCCCTATTCGTCACTGAAAGTAGATGGACTGACAGCTCCTCATGAAGTTACCACATCTTATCTGAGGGATCTGTCAGCCCCTAAGGAGCTAGCATGTCGACAGGAAGGCAGCAGCAGAAAGCTCCCATCAGCAGTGTGTGTGTGTGTGTGTGTGTGTGTGTGTGTGTGTGTGTGTGTGTGTGAGAGAGAGAGAGAGAGAGAGAGAGAGAGAGAGAGAGAGAGACAGACAGAGAGAGACAGAGAGAGACAGAGAGACAGAGAGAGACAGAGAGAGACAGAGAGACAGAGAGACAGAGAGACAGAGAGTATGAAGGACGTACGTGTGAGTGAGCATGTAGGGTCTCAGGTCAAACCCATGATTAACAACAACAAGATCAGCTTCATCACTCTGAGGGGCTCAGCGAGCACAAGGGTCAACAGAACGTTCCACACTGTGCAGGTGTCTCCACAGCCTTGGTTTGTAACAGACCTACAGTCACGGTCTTGTTGAAGCTGTGAGGGCTGTTTGGCGAGGCTCTGAGGCTCAAGCAGCAGACTGCCCAAGATAGCCTTATACATAAATACCAGACTGCAAGAGCCCCTCACCTCCCACAAGTTGGACTTTACATGGAAGAACCAAAGGTTGACAAGCTCACCTATGCCAAAGTTATGCCTTCAGTTGTTGGGGATATGGGGGAGGCAATGGTGCTTTTGAAAAACTGGGGGAGAAAAACAAAAGAAAAGAAAAGAAATCTCTAAGGTCCCGGTCTTCTCTCTTGCATGTGTATCACTGCTGGAGAGACACTTATACACACAGGAATAATTGTCACCAAACAGAGTTTGAAGGAGTTTGTTCTCTGTTGTTTTCAAGCAGGACATCCAGTTTTCAACAATGCTCTTTCTTCTGATGTTCTGGATTATCCCCTTGGTACAAAAGCACAGTGCTGAAAGAGCTGACTGAATTACCAGCTAACACATTGAAGTGCATAGTCTAAGTATATGAACAAACCAATCATTACATGACTCACCAGCCTGTTTGTTGCAGATAAGAACTGAGATACACATGACTAAGGACACTGAAAAAGCAACAAGGCACTGTAGAGAAAGCTCAAGGCCGTGTTTGGAGCTGGGAGTCCACACACTTTATGCGCTTATGCCAAACAGGTCACAGGAGATGAGGGTCGGGAGAAAATACTCTGTTAGATGCAAGCAAGGGCTTACAGCAAGGCTGTGTCTGATGTGCTGCCCCTGCTCCTCTTCTGCTTCTTGACACCACTAGTTATGACTAGAAAGTTGCCAGCAGAACAGTTTAAGACATAGAAAGTATTTTAAATAGCACTCCGAACCCAACCTTGAAAACACTCCAGGGCGCACAACTGGCTAGGCTACTTTTTCCTGAACTGTGTCTAGGGGAGGGTGGTATGGGGGGAGGGCATGTGTGAGTCCTGGGGCTTGAACTCAGGGCCTGGGCCAGCTGACAGCATTTTTTTTTCCCTCAGGGTTGATGCCCTTCTACTTGAGCCATAGTTCCACTTCCAGCTTTTTGGTAGTTCACTGGAGAGACTCATGGACTTTTCTGACTGAGTTGGCTTCAAACTGTGATCCTCAAATCTCAGCCTCCCTCCTGAGTAACTAGGATTACAGTCATAAACCATCTGCACTGAACTCTTACCTGCATTCTTGGCATTCTCTTCACTCCATCCAGTCCTACTGTGCTCCAGGTTAACATATTTTAGGAAACTTATTGCTATATAACAAGGAAAGGTCAGACCCCACCTGGCAGAGCCTGCTTTGGAAATAAATCTTTGGGCTTGTCCTCCGGAGGGAGTCTCTCCTGAAGGAGCTATTTAGGGACTGAGGGAGGGTGATGGTCCTGACTGGTTAGAGAGCTTGGGTTTCTGCTAGTAGTTTTTCTCTATTTCCTAGGCCTCAGCTATGCAACATCACAGCCACTAACCGTGCAGAGCTGTTTAAATTTAATAGGAAATAAAATAAAACACTGTTTTGGCATTAGCTGATGTGGTTGATGGCTATTGAATTGGACAGCGCTAGTGGAACACATTTCCATCAGCTCTGAGTTCTGGACAGCGCCAGCTTGCCCTGGGCTCTAGGCAGCCCCAGACACTCACCTAGGGAATGCACAAAATCACAGTGCCCAAATGCTTGTGGTCCAGGCATCCCCCAAGCCCAGATCTCGAGTGCCATCAGAGCAAGGCAGATTGTTTGGAAGGCAGAGGCTGGGCCTTGGAAGGGATGGGAAGGCATGCTAACTGAATCAGTGCTAGGCGAGTAACTTCTCTGTTGCAATCCTTGCTGGTCTGACAGGCTCCTGCAGTTACATCACTTCCTAAAAAAATGCAAACACCTCTTCTTCAAGTGAGCACCGACCCAGGCAAGCAGGAAACAGGAAATATGAGCGTTTGAGGCAGGCTGGAGTGCCTTTCAGCATAGACACACAGGCAGCATCCTGAGCAAACCCAAGGGTGGACATGACCTCTCCACAGGCTGCCCTGGTCTGGGCCCTGGGACTTGTGCTCCTTCACTCTGGCCAGGGTAAGTGACCTCCAGCTGGTAAGGCTTGTGGGTACCATGGCTACAGGACTCTGAGAGAGAGAGGAGGGGCGGGGGAGGGTTGCAGGCTGGGGTGGAGTGTGAACTTTGCTGTCTGTCTGACTGCCTCTCTCTCTCTCTCTCTCTCTCTCTCTCTCTCTCTCTCTCTCTCTCTCTCTCTCTCTCTCTCTCCCACTAAGCCTCCTTCAATCTGCTTTCTAAGACATGAGGATTCCCATAATGTACCAGCTTTAACAGGCATATTAAAAAACCATAAACTATTTGGCAGGTTCTGGAAAAGGACTGTTTCAATCAGTTGAGGCCTAAATCCTGCATTCACTTTTAAATTTTGTGGGCTAAGAAGTCTGCTGGCTCCAAAAATTTCTTGGAAAAACTGGGGTATGGAAATTTACTACTGAAAAACATAACTAAAGAGAAGGGCTAAGTTGGAAAAAATGTAAACAGGAAATTATTGGAGGAGTTACCAGACGTTTGCTCTGTAACATCCAGAAAGTTCTTTCATTTGCTTTCCTTTGGTTTTAATTTCAGGGGATATTTTCTTTGCATTGATGGTTACTAATGCAGGTTTGTTTAGAAAATGAATCTGAGTATAGTCAATGTAAAACAACGAAAGAGTGCTGGGTGCCACTGGCTTATGTTTTTCACTCCCCAGGGGGCCTAGCTCTGAGGATCTCAGTTTGAAGCCAGCTTAGGCAGGAAATCCATGATACTCATCTCCAAGTAACCACCAAAAAGCTGGAAGTAGAATTGCGGCTCAAGTGCCAGGTACTACCTTTGCACACAAAAAAGCTAAAGGATAGTGCCCAGCGCTTCAGTTCAAGCCCCAGGACTGGCACAAAAACAAATTAGTCTTTATTTTAGACTAACAATAGCAATTGACTTATTCGTTGACAGTTGCTCCACCAAGCAAAATCACCCTCCACTGCCTCTTAGGGTTTGTTGACTTGCCCTGGGTAAATAGACTTGCCAGCATGGTTTCTGTCAGTGAGAACTTCCCGCTTCCACTGTGGGGCAGAATGTGAAACAGTTCTTTAAATATCATGAGGGCACCAGCAGTGAACTCAAAGAGGTGGCTGCTTCCTGGAGGTAAGCAATCTGTACCCAACCTCCGAGCCTGTCAGCCCATCGCTGTCACTTTCCCTAAGTGTTCTCCCTCCTGGTGGTAGCCCCTGGCATCTGGAATGTGCGTGTGTGAGTGTGTGCATGTGTGAGCAGAGAGAGAGACAGAGAGAGACACAGAGAGAGAGAGAGAGAGAGAAAGAGAAAGAGAGACAGAGACAGAGACAGAGAGAGAGACACACAGACAGACAGAAAGGGGAAAGTCAAAGGTGATTGATTGGCTGGTACTGAGAATATGGAAGGGCCAGGAGAGCCAGGGAAATCTTCTTTAGCTCAATTCTACCTTCCTCGGATCCTGTAGGAGCTCAGCATAAATTGGAGCTATTGTTGGAAAATACCAGAATCATTCCTAGAATGGAAATGAGGCTGATTTCTAAAGACTGAGGCGGTCCTGCTAGCAGGTAGTGTTCTAGTGCCAGGAGAACTCCTGTAGTGGGAAGGGATGCTTTATGCCTCTGTGCTACTGGGCCCAGCCTGAATTTCCCATGTGTCAAAGATGCAGAAATGCTCATTTTAAATTAATTAATTAGTTCATTTATTTATTTGCCAGTCCTGGGGCTAGAACTCAGGGCCTGAGCACTGTCCCTGAGTTTCTTTTGCTCAAGGCTAGCACTTTACCACCTGAGCCAAAGCGCCACTTCTGGTGTTTTCTGTTTATGTGATACTAAGGAATTGAACCAAGGGCTTCATGCATTCTAGGGAAGCACTCTACCACTAAGCCACATTCCTAGCCCCAAAATGCCCACTTTTAAAATACCACTCAATAAAAGGTGATTATTTTGGCAACTGTCAAGGGAAAAGCTATTCCAAATCAAGACTTCACTTTAAAATTAATGTCTATCCTTTGGAGCTAGTGGGGCTTGAGACTTCGGGATATGAGTTGATCACACACTTGATTCTCTGGACTCCCCCCACCCCAGATGCACCTGAGGATGTGCACTAGATCCATCCTCTATCTGAACATTCTGACCATCTTCCTTGAAAGCATATTCTGAGGTCTATCTCAAATTAAGCATTTGCAAACAGCCAACAGTCAATATTTTATAATACCTGCAATTGCAAGAGGCTGGCATCTTTCCCTCTGAATCAGCAGCTCATCATACAGACAGCCTACAGCAAGACTGAGCAGAATACCAAGGGAAATAATCTGTTTGGAAGTCACCAGGAGAAAAATGCAAATACAGCAGGATTTTGATCAAATAGAGGATCCTGTTTTTAAAAGTTTTGGACTATTATATCTCAGCCCAGTATAGGATCTTCAGAAAGTTCAAATTCAAGGCAACATCCTGAAGTGGCATGGAAGCATCCCAGCTTCTTTCTTTACCTGGAGTCCTATCAGTGTCGCTTTATGCTGTCCAAACAGCAGGATATGGAGTAGGGAGGTGGGTGGGGGGGAGGAGGGAGGACAGAAAGTGCAGCAGAAAGAAGCAAGGAATTAGCCCCTGCTTCAGTAGTCAAACTCTGGGTTTAATCATGAGTATTAGGAAAATTTCTGGGATGTTTTAGAAGAATAAGATCCATATAATTATCAGAGGAATCATGAGAAGAAGCAGCTGCCACTTGCATAACTGAAGCTAAACTTTATGGCACCTCTTGTCTCAGTGACCACAACTGCCATCTGCTAGTTCTGGGGACAATCCAACCTTTCAATATCAATAATGATGGCAGCCACCAGATATACTGCTCATTATATGCCAGGCACTGTTCTAGACACTTAGCAATTCCATCTTATAAGGTGCAGACTATTATCCCCATTTTGCATATGAGGAAACCTGAGGCCCAGAGAGGCTTAAGAGAGTTGCCAGGGGCTGCATAGCTAAGTAGTAGATGTAAATGAGGTTTCTCCTCAGAATTCCAACACACCCTAGTTCAGATGCAGGCTCTGCCAGCATCTTTGTGTAGTTTCCAGTTTGGAAAGCTAGGGCTCTGGTTCCTGCTTTGCTCTAGGCCCATCATCTAACCCTTATTGTCTTTAAGGTCACTGCATATTAAACCCAGAGCTGTGTGTGTTTGCATTGTGCTGAAACTGGTTCAGAGAAAAGGGATGGTAAGGGTAGGGTTAAAACCTGAGATCTAGTGAGCTGTCATGGGGGAAGGAGGAGCTGCAACAGAGTAGGGAGCCTTGTGAGGTTCTGGGGATTAGTATAGTTGCGACAAGAAGCAGGAAACACAGCGTGAGGCCTCTGGATGGGAAGAATGGCATCAGGTGTGGGAACCAGGGAGGGAGAAAGAATGGCATGTGTCAAGTGGAGGCACTATGGGAGAGTCCTTCTGGGAATGAATCCCAATGGCCAAATGACCTCAGGGGGACTGGGACATGGATGAACAGATGGACACACATGTATACACACATTCATGCACGCACACACATACAAATACCAAAACAACATATACATTCTCCAAAAATACAGCAAAAGCCCACACAGGCAGAGAGGGGTAAAACTGAACATCCTTTATTTCTCCCATTCCAGATCCCAAGAAGCCAGACAAGGGAAGGTCTTGGCTGGGATGGGCTCAATTCCATAAAAACAAAAACCAAAACCAACAATGTAACCTGCAGTTTTCCCCAGCCTCGCCTGTTGGCAGAGATGTGGGGTTGGTGGTTGGGTGGATCAGTGTAATCGTGCCACCTAGCCCGCCCAGTGGGCTTTGGATTTGAGTGATCACAGCTGGCATTTCTAGAACCTGTATCATGTTTTAATCTGTAATGTCTTGGACCTTTCTACTTTGGCTTGGTTAGTTCTTGATTTATTATGTCTACTTTAAGCCTATGATTACCCATGTGCTTTCATGTAAAGTTTGTGAGGCCCTAACCATGCTGCTCCCTGTGTCTGTTCACTCCTATTCCTGATGGAAGTCTCATGGGTATGAAGGAAAGGACGTGGCACATGCAGGATGGCCAATCCCACTGCCAAGTTACAGTGACGTGCTCCATTGTCCAGTACTTGGCCAGTGCAACCTGTCTTGACATCACAAAGTAAGCTTTGGAAGAGGAGTCAGGGAGGAAAACTCATGATTGAACCTCAGGCTTAAAACCAGCCCAGGGATAGGGAAAGCATGGCATAAGCAACCAGCTTCCAAGAATTACATGAGGAGACACCAAAACCTCAGGAGAGGTGTAAGCCAGCAAACCAGCCAGACCAAGTCAGTAACCCAGGAAAAAACAACAAAGGTGCAGAAGTGATTTCTAGTGAGAAAGAACATGCCAGTGGATAGGGGAGTATTGAAAGTCAGAGGATGGCCAGGTTCCAGAAAAGCAGGATGATCTCACCTTATTGAAATTTTGTGTTGTATTTTACCTTCCACTTCTGACCCAGTGGCTGAACAGGAGTTCCCCTACAAACTCACATAAACTCTTCTATCTCTTGGCGTCCAAATTTTTATATTAGGAAATCCCACGGGCAGGCATAGCTTTGGATTCTCATTCTTCTATAATTTAAGTACAACCACAATTTTTCTGGACCCACAGGATTTCCTTGCATTCTCTCTCCCGCTCTCTGTGTTTGGTTGTGGGACTTGAACTCTGGGCCTGGGCACTGTCCCTGAACTCTTCAGCTCAAGGCTACCACCCTACCCCTTGAGCCACAGAGCCACTTCTGGTTTCCTGGTGGTTAGTTGGAGATAAGAGTCTCATGGACTTTTGCGTCCCGGTTGGCTTTAAACCGTGATTCTCAGGCCTCAGCTTCCTAAGTAGCTAGGATTACAGGCGTGCGCCACCATGCCGGCTTCCTTGCATTCTTGAGATTTATTCCTTAACGGATTGATTCTTATATTTCATCCAGTGTTTCTAGGTGTTGTGCATTAGGAGAATTTTTCGAGTTCCCAAGTATATCAGATTACTGGAGATGGAGATTTTTCTCTCTCTACTATGCTGGACTAATTTTCTTTTTTGCCAGTCCTGGGCTTGAGCTGAGGGCCTGAGCACTGTATTTGGTCTTTCTCAAGGCTAGAGCTCTACCACTTGAGCTACAGCACCCCTTCTGGCCTTTTCCATGAACGTGGTACTGAGGCATCGAAGCCGGGTCTTTGTGCTTGCCAGGCAAGCCCTCTACCACTGGGCCCAACGCCCAGGCCCCCTCTTCCTCTGTGGCTCGCCCGGCTCCACCGCCCAGCACCTTGGCCCCAGCCCCACCCTTCACGCCCTCCGCATGTCTCAATTTTGACTTGAAGACACAGCGGCAGATGGGGAAGTAGTGTTGCAGACGAGCTTCCCGGGGGACGGCAGAGACACCGCCGGAGCCCTCGGGGCTCAGAAGGCCACTGGCAGCGCCAGGCCAGGCCGACCGCCGCCTTCCCAGGCCTCCGACGGAGGGAAGCCCTTGCTTCCTTCCGCCCTGCCAGGGGTCTAGAGTCCAGGTCTGACCGACGCCTATCTGTGTGTTCACTTCCTGAAAGAGTTGGGTGCGCCTCCATGGTGGTGAGGGAAAGTCAGGGTCCTCCGGATAGGTGGTGAGACCCGGATCCAGCTCCAGCATGGTGGAACAGTGACTCCGCTGAAATAAAGACAAAGACCCCGCGCCAGTTCACACCGCGCATGCGCTCTTTCTAGCTGTGCGCCCTCCCCCTCACCTCAGCGTGGGTCCCCCTCAGCCTCCAACCAATCAGGCGTCTTTTCCATGCACGTGCGTGGAGATGTAGGATCCAATCACAGGGCTGCTTCTGTGCTTGCGCTCCAAAGCGGGAGAGCCAATCGCGAGACTCCTCGCGGCCCTTGTCTACTTCCTCGACCAATCAGGAGCACAGTCTTTGGAGGGGCGGGAGAACAGAGGCCCCTTATAGGTAGCAGGCCCCGAGGGAGAGCCTGGTCTGCGGGGCCCGGTCGCTGCAGGCGGAAGGAGTCGGTTTTGCAGCTTTTCGCTGTCTCATCTGTCTGCTGCTTTAGATACGTGACTGTCCGTTCACCCTCACCTTGGTAGAGAAAATGAACCTGATAGACATCCTCACTGGTGTTGATCTTGAGGTTCGAGATGTGAGCTTTACCTGGAAGGCATTTGCCACCCTGGACTCCAATGGCCTTTTCTTGGGGGAGGCTGGAGACCAGGAGGGGAACATGAGGCTGCTCGGTGGTTTCGAGGCCGTGTGCATAAGGTTAAAAATGGTTTGTTAACTAGGGTATGGGGAGAACAGTTGTATCTGAGGATAGGTCCTCTAAACTGCCTTCTGCTGACTCCTTTGTGGCATCCTGGAGGCGGGGGGGAGGGGGAGTATTGAGGAACCAAAGCTAAAGCGTGTGGAATCAAGGTAAAGATGTGTCACTTCTCTGGTGTACAAGTATTCAGCCTTGAGAGGGAGGTTTTTTTGGGGGGGCGGGGGGACAACAGCCCTGTATTGTCACGATGCTTGGGAGAAAGCAGCTTCAAAGTCTTATGTGTGACAAATCTGCACCCCAGGCAAAGATATTTACACTCAGTTTCTTCATCTGCAACATGTGGCCGAGAAAGTTGTTGCGAAGATCAAATTAGGTTATCCATGTTTATCCTAGTACCTAGCACCCCAATAAGCATTTGATGAATGCCATAGCATTTATTATTTGGGGCCTATCATAGAGTTGGAGTTGACTGTGGTAAGGAAGGCTATGAGGATGGGTGCCTGGGAGTCTCATTAAAGGGTAAAAAAAAAAAATGAGATTGTCATTATTTAAATAGCCCCTAGAAAATCAGTGCAAATGAGGCTTAATATAGAACATATGTGAGGATGGCCTTGGTAGACAACTTCCAGCCCCTCTAGTTTCACACTGCAACCAAGGGCCACCTGTGACCAGAGTTGCCTCATAGTGAAATACTCTTCCCCTCCCCTGAAGGACACTTCTTTCTCTTTCTCTTTCATTCCTGATTGTTGAAGTCTTCATTCTTTTTGCTGGTTTGTGTCCTTTTCTATTTTCTCTTCTCTGGGGCCATAGGTGGAGTGGGGACTCAGTACTAAATGTTCTACCAGGAACTTTGCCTGCTGCAAAGGCCTCTGAGTTCCTGGCAGCTTTGCTTGCAGTGCACATGGGATGAGGAGCCTGGGAAAGAGCCAGGCCAATGCCAGGGTTTGGGGAACCATTCCCTTCTGCGGGTTTGTGTCACAAGCTACCTCTTGTACTAAGGTGGCTGAAGGTTCAAGACCATGGGCTCCTCTCTCTTGCTTACCACATTGTGGCTACACTTTATAAAGTTTTAACATAGCTTCCAGTTTTGGAGGGAAAGTAGAGTGGAAGGTTGAAAGCCTGGAACAAAGTCAGTCAATCCAAAAATTTACTTGTGGATGAGGACAGGAGGGGAAAACTGGGAGAGAGCAAGGGAAGTGGTGACATTGTCCCAAAAGAAATGTACTCATTAACTGACTATGCACCATAACCCTCTGAGCAACACCTTTATAAAAATAATGAAAAATTAAAGTAGGACACACAGGCCAGGCAAGGTGGCTCATATCTATAATCCCAGCCATGTGTGGAGGCAAACATCAGGAGGACAGAGGTTCACCCCAGCCCAGGCAAAGTGCAAGACCATATCTGAAAAATAACTCCAGTAAAAAAGGCAGGAGGTATGGTGATAGTGCCAGCCTAGTAAGAGTGAGGCTCTGAGTTCAAACACCAACACTACAAAAAAATTCATTCTTATACATTTTTATTTGTTTTCACTTGCTAGGAAAGTGAGCTTTCTTTCAATACCATTGTTTTATATATAAACATATCATGTGGCAAGAACTGTACTTTAAGTATGGATTTAAATTTATTCAGAAACTTTAAGAAAAAAACTCCTACAAGGCATAACATGGAATATTCCACAACTTTGGAAATCACTTTGACATGACAGTGTTGCCAGTGTCCTCTGCTTAATCAGGTCCAAAGTATCTGGTCAAGGCCAAACCACCCGCCTTTGTGGGAATTTTATCTCTGGGCTCTGACTCCATGTTCAATAATATATTGTCAGCTTGAGCTCCATTTATGTTAAATCAGTACTTGGCATCACACTGAGTTGGTAGGCAAGTGCTATGGATCAAGTTTACCACTGAATGCATCTAGGATAAATTTAAAAATCATTAGAACCGTAACACACTAGCTTTGTCTCCATGGCGATGACAACTTCATAGATGATTCCACAGGTACTGACCAGGATTCAGAGCTGTCAGAGCTGTCGGGAGACTCACTTCCAGAAGAAACGACTGTACCAACTACCTTCACTACATTGACCACAGATGCGTTAACTGAAGAGACAAACTCCACGCAATTGGCTGAGAATGAAAATCAGTTGGAGTTTCTATTGATGGTGTTGATTCCCTTGGTTTTATTGGTCCTTCTCCTTATATCCGTGGTTCTCCTTGCAATGTATTTTAAAAGAAAGAAAACAAAGCAAGGTAAATATTTGTCATATTCTTGTTTTCAGATATTTGCTCCACACACTTTAAGAAACAGTCACAAGTACCTTTTTGTTTTTCACAGAGCCTTCTAGCCAAGGATCTCAAAACGCTTTGCAGACATGTGAGTGTTATCTTTTTGTTTTTAAGATTTTTTTAAAATTGTAATTAATAGAAGGGTTATATTCACCATATAAAAGGTGCATTACTTCACAAACATTGATACCCTTTCTCATGTCTTGGTCCCCATTTATGTGAGTGTTATCTTGACATCTGTTTCTGGAGTTGGGGATGAGATTGAGGGACTGAGATGTTTAAAAATTAGGCAGCATGGTTGGCTTACAGTAGTTAGCAACTTGTAATACATGTCAAGGAAGATTTCAAGAAGTTAGAGACTTACTATTAAATAGTCTCAAGAAGAGACTAGCTCAATGTTCTTTATCCCTACTCACAGCGTGCCTGTGACCTTGTGGCTTTGACCAGTAAGCCTTGCCCACTGTCCCCATACCAGGCCAGCCTTCAGTTCCTCAGCAGGAGTAGTAAAGGCTGGCTTACACAGCCAGCAGCTGAGCAGCTGTATGTTGCTGGGGAAGAAGAGTCTCGCCTTTCCTGGTGGGCTGGCAGAAGTGACGCTGAGTGGGTAGGAGATACTTGTTTCTGTACAGCTTAACATTTCAGGGTATGCTAAAGTAAAACAGGAGTCAACAGAGTTGCCTGGACTCTGCATGTCTTTCTTTTTCCTGTTGAGAGTCTCAATGTGTTGCCTAGGCCACCTTTGAACTCAAGGCCTGGATGTTGTCCCTAAGCATCTGCTTAAGGCTCATACACGTCCGTTTGAGCCACAGTGCCACTTGCAGCCTTTCAGAGTAATTTATTGGAAATGAGAGTCTTATGGACTTTACTGCCTGGGATGGCTTTGAACTGTGATCCTCAGAACTAAGCTTCCTGACTAATTAGAATTAAAGGCATGAGCCACCCATGCCATTTAATTTTTTTTTTTTTTAGAAAAAAAGAACATCTTTTATTCTCAGGGATAAAAGAAAACTTGCACATGATTCTTACTAGGTTTTAAAAAAATGCAACATAGAAACTTGATTGGAAATTACTTTTTATTTCTTTTTTGGTATGTGGGCAGAACCTGGGTCCTCAAGCTTGTTAATCTCATGGGTAAACCACTGAGTTTTCTGCCCCTAGCTCCTGAATTATCTTTTCTCTTTCCGTGTTCAGGAAAAGGGGGAAAAAAACCTTGTATAGTTGAACATTCTGCTTTCTTCCTTACTGGAACTGCAGACATTAAAATTGCAGTTGGTGCTATTTAACATTTCCTAAGTGTTTTCATGTGCTGGGCGTCTGAGAGAACTGCAGAGAAAACAGTTGGCAGGAAATCATTGCTCAAAACAGACTGGTTGTGCTCATTACATCTCTGGGGAGACAGACTCGTGTGCAGTTGCCAACACGGAGCCAGAGCCTCCTGCCCCAGCCCCAAGCCCAACAATCCTGCCACCCAGGGACAGAGCAGAGGAGCTGGAAATGGTGTTGTCAGGCAAAGGAAAGGGAGGAGAGGCTATCAAACAGAAGGACTGAAAGAAGCAAAATGGAATCAGGTGGGGAGGAGGACTGCCTAGAACTGCATTTGCCCTGAGTTGCCAAGGGAGTAGGTGGCAGTTAAAACCCTGCAGGCCAGGTGGAGTAGAGTGGCAGGGCCTGATTGCTAAGGACAAGTAATTGGTCTTCCTCCTGGCTTAATGCTGGGCTCTGTGTGCTCTCCCAGCTGTTTTTCTGTTGCCATGGTGGCTGGGCCAGGGGGTAATGGCCTCAGAGCAGGGAAGATGAGGCCGCAGAAGGCTTTTTGCTCTCTTTTAATACTGATTACAGGAGCTCCCATTTGGTACATCTGGAGCACTTGGGTAATGGGCTTTTAAACTTCCATCATCTGCATGCAAGCTAGCTCTCGCTCACCTCTGAGCCCGCAGGCACTGAGATTATAGAGATAAATCCGTGCCCACCGTGGTGGTGGTGTGCAGCTGCTTGCTGTCTGGGAGATTGAGGGTGGGGAGGGCCAGAAGGAGGGAATGACAACGATGGTCTTTATGAGTCACCTGTAGGGAGGGCTAATCGTGTAGGGGCTTTATTTATAGTAAAAACCCTTAAGGACATTGCCTCCCTACCTTCAGTCTAAGGTGTGAGGACTCAAGCAGCTTCAGAAACTGTTGGCTTCTCCTGGGGTAGGGGAGAGAGTGCCGTGTACAGCCGCCCCCCCCCCAAAGGAGAGTAGTGATGACAGAAAGTTGTGCCCCAGCTCTCCTGGACAAGCAGCGATGCTCACAGCTGTCACCTTAGAAGGGGTTCCGGGGTCCTGTGGCACTGACTCACTGGGCATCAACTGCTTCCCTTGGTATTTTGGTCTTCCCACTAAACGAAACAGCTGGAACCAGGGCATGAGGCTCTCTCGTTCTTTCCCCATGTTGATCTGGAGTCTGATTTACAGGAGAGTCATTTTGTCAGCAGTTACCTAACTCATACTCCAATCCAAAACAGCAGGCTGTCAGAAAATTTCACCATTAAAGTAACAATAACACTGAGCCCCCAAAAGATTGGATTTAACCCCAGGGCTGGACCATTGAGACGAGTACCAGTTCACTTATTTAGCAAATATTTACTAGGCATTTGCCAGGGACTATGCTGGCAAGAAAGGGGGCACAGCCAGAGGCACACACGTGGTCCCTGCCCTCTGGGAAGCTTGGGCCAGTGGGAGCTGCCAAACAAACACCATCAGACTGATGGACGATCAATGAGAAATTGTGGCCAGTACTGTAAAGGAGGCAAGTGAGTTGGGGCGCAAGAGAAAAGAAGGCTTCTTTGAATGAAAAATTGAAGCTGAGACCCAGGAATGTAAGAGATCCAGCCAGGGAAAGAACAGGAGTAAATGAAGACCCAAGGGGGTGGGGTTCTTCATGAGTCCTGCACACCCTACTGCAGGACAAGAGGATGCTGGCACAGTATGCTGTGTTGTAAAGGGATGAAGCAGGGACACTTCAGATATTTTTTTGTTTGTTTCTGTTGATCCTGGAACTTGAACTCAAGACCTGGATGCTGTCCCTGAGCTTTTGTGCTCCAAGCTAGTGTTCTAGCACTTGGGCCAAAGCTCCACTTCCAGCATTTTGGTAGTTAGTTGAAGATAACAAATCTCACAGACTGCCTTGCCCTGGCTGACTTTGAACCCATGATCCTCAGATCCTCACCTCCTGAGTTAGTTAGGTATGACCCACTAGTGCCCAGTCATTATAGACATTTTTGTTGAAGTGAGTCAAAGCAAAAGCTCTCTGGTTTAACCCTTTCTCTCCCTCACTGCTCCCGACCTCCTTGTGTGGCCCCCAAGAGGACCCCCCCACATTTCCATAGGGCAGTCTGCATTTGGACGTTAATTCTTAACTCCTTTTAAGAATGTGATTCGCTTAAGCTATTTCAGCCTCTTTGCAAAGGAGGCTTCAACTGTTAATGAAACAGTGTCACAGAGGAGCAAAGCTAACATGATCTTTACATTTATTCCTTTGTAGATGAACTGGGAAGCGAAACCCTGAAAGCGTGAGTCCTTCCCCCATCTCCCACACTGTTCCCTGTGTCCTGGGTTTCTGGGATTCACCATGGCTGGGGTCACTGGCTTGCTAAAGCATAGTTAGGGAATTGGAGGGGAGATCCTCACTGGGTCCCCCAGTCGTTTTCTGACTTCTACCAATGCTCAGTGCCTTGTAGTTAAATATTCTGTCCCTTGATGTGGAAAGTTGGCTTATATATAATGACTAGACATTTGATAACCAGGAAAGATACTTGAGCTGTTGCAGAAAGATTGTACTTTGTGAAGCAGCAAGAGAAAAGAGAAGGGGTGGGGAAGGGATAAAAGGAGGGAACAGGAGAAGGAAGTGGGGAGGAGTTGAGATTCATAGAAGACTCCACCCAGATCTGTCTGGGCTTATGCCACCCTGGCACTCCCAGTAGCCTCAGGTTTAGAAATTGCCCACTTCCTTTTCCCAGTGAACTTCCTGTGTTGTGTTCAAAACAAATGATTGTTCCTCCCCAACCTGTCTTCTCTAACCACTTCTATCTGCTGCCTGGAGACTCTGAGCCCTAAAGAGTTGAGGGAGGGGATTTCTGAAAGCGACAGCTCCATGCTCTCAGAAAAGTCTGTGAATGGAAGGAAGATGTGACCAAGTTTATCTGTTGTTGAGAATGGCCGCTTGATCTGGGTACTGATCAAAAACCCCAAGGAAAGAGAAGTGAAATTAAGCAAAGCTAAAATGCTAAATGTGGTAACTCCCCTGAGTGGCGGGGCAGTCCTGACTTCTACCTCTAGAGCAGCATGTCCGGTCCCTGTACACTCACATGGCCGGCTCAACAATCCATGTGGGTTTGTGGTAGTGTCCACTATTCCTCCTGTTAGAGGGTGATACTCTTCTGAGTAGGGCGCCCCTCCCCATTACAGGCTAGCCTGCAGGGTCAGATCCTAAGTCAAGTTCAGTTCTAGAGTCCGCAAATGAAGTTCTACACATTGCATTAAAAACCAAAAAACAAGGCTTTTGTTCTTTGTGTAGCCCTATTTTTGAGGAGGATACACCCTCGGTCATGGAAATCGAGATGGAAGAGCTTGATAAATGGATGCACACCATGAATAGAAGTGGTGAGTGGAAACTGAAGGCATTTTGCTTTCCTCTGTAGTCATCGAAGGCTGCAACCATGTCATAAGTAAATGCCTCAATAAATCCTGGGGCCAGACACAGCCCAGTTCACGTTCCATTTCCTGCACACTGGTAACCAGCTTCAGCCTTCCTGGTCCTTATATATCCCTGTTAGTTATTGCCATTTCTTTTTGTGTACCAGCTGTTGAAATGAATTTTTTTAAGCAAAAAAGAAAATGATGGTCTCTTCCTTCCATTTTCCTTTCTTTCCCTTTCTGCTTCCCTTTCCCTCCTCACAACTCCTGTCCCCTCCCCTCTCCCTCCCTCTCTTCCTTTTCTACATTGTTCTGGGGCTCCAGCTCAGCACCTCCCACTTGCTAGCCAAGAACTTTGAACTTCATCCCTAACCTGGATCTTATTTTTTTTTTCTTTCTGAGCAAGGAAATCTGAGGTGAAAATTTCTGGATAAGGCATCTGGCATTACCGTATATGTATTATTTATCATTGAAATCTACACATGGACATATACTATCCAGTATAATAACCCAGAATGGTGATTTAAATTAAGCAAATGAAAATAGAATTAGATTTAGCCATGTTTTCAGTGCTTCTAATCAATGGTTACTATATCTGATAGGATGAAACTAAAACATTTTCATCACTGTAGGAAGTTCTGTTGGACAGGGCTAATATAGATGGAAATATAAGTATTCTCACATAATGATTTCCAATTGATAGCTGGCAATAATTATTGTATATGTCTCCCTGCTTCCCATTAAATCAATAATTTACCTTTAAAAATGACATCTATGTTTTCTTAAAAATTAATGAATTATTTTCCATGATCAGATCCACTATTTATATGAATATATATTTTTCATATTTAAATGCTCTAAGGAACATTTGGGTTCCAAACTCTAAAAATACAATTTTCTCAAATTCACAATGTTTTTATTAGAAGAATGGTACTATCAAATTGTCACGATGAGCTTTCCTAAAGATTAAAACCTCTCAATTACCTTGTGCAATCTCCTATTTATTTTTTCAAAGCCTTTAAAGATAGGTCAGGTCACTGAGTTAGGGCTTAGAGTTACATGTTATTATTTCTAGTTGTCATGTGCATGCATAATAGAAATCAGAGCATGATAAAAACGAGAAAGAAGAAATAATTCCATCACTCCAAGACAATCTTTTGGTCTATTTCCTTTTGAGCCTAAGATTTTGTGTAACACAAAATCATGATCTTGTCATGCTCACTAGAGCCAGGAAAATCACCAAGAGCATCTGTATTTGGCAACTAATGCAGAGAGTTAGTCTGACACGTAGATCTGGGATAGACCCAGTGGAACTGTTTATTCCTTAAAAATAACAGATAGAATGACAGGGAAGACTCAGCTTCCCACTCTTCTTTGCGTGGCCTGACTGACATTGTTCTTCAGACACTCCAGGACCTCAGAGGCAGACATTTTTCTCCCAGTGTCTGGCCTGAAAGAAGCAGGTTCTATCTTTAAAGCAATGATAGGCTTCCAGGGGGACTGGACAAACATGCGGTGATAAATTGCACCTTTCCCCATAAGGAGGCAAGGTGAAGTCTTGTATCTGTACTCCTTGTGCTTTCTCCATTTCCACAACCTTGCCATGACTAATATTCTAACTCTAGAAATCCCCAGTGGGGCATTTTCTGTGCAGGTCACCACACACCAGAGAAAGTCGATGCTCAGTGATATATGTTTTGTGGATGGAAAAGAGAATCTCAGTGACTAAAGGTGACTTTGCTTTTATTCTGTTCTAGCTGACTGTGAATGTTTACCTACCCTGAAAGAAGAAAAGGAATCAAACCACAACCCCAGGTACTTTTCATTTCTGTCACAGATTATCTGAGGATGGTGGGAAGAGGCTAGAACTCATTATGGTACTTTTTTCCCCCCATTTTTCCACATCGATTTTATACAGTAATTTACCTGGAGGTATGTTTGTGTCCGCTGGAGAAGAGGAAGTGTGCATTGTAACTGTGAAATAAACATCCTAGTGGCCCTCTGTATTTAGGAGTAAACTAATATTGGCATTTCCTTGCCCTTCCAAAGAGACAAGTTGACTTGTTTTTAGTCATGGACTTTCCGATGATAACAAAGTGGATTTGTTTACCTTGGAAGGATGGATATTTGGTAAGGAAACAGATGGAGAGGATGGTTTCAAAGGATGCCATTGCAAATAAGAATAAAAAGTAAATGTTGAAAGAACTATAATAACAATCAAAACTGTAACCCACCTGGATGGAATGATTATGGGGAGAAAAAAAAAAAAGTGAAACTTAAAAATATGTTTTCCATTCTACCACTAGGTGGCTCTGCTTGATAGAAAATTTCAGTGCGTTGGGGCTTGGGTCTAATTTATTAGCACTCCACAATCGTGTTCCACTTACCTTCTGTGAGGATAGAAATGTCCATGTTTAGGGTGTGTAGTCAAGAGCCTGAAGGAAACAGGAAAGATGATGTAACAAGTTGAAGACCTGCTCTATCACCACCGTGAACTTGGGGAGCATCAAGTTCTGGCAGGGATGAAACATAGAGAAGCCGAGAACTTGAGCCTTACTGAGAGGGGAAGCCTACACTGCTGTGAAAACAGATCAAGGCGGGTTTTCAAGCAGGATAAACTTCACCCGCCTCCTCTTCTTCTATGATTATGGGAGTTGTGTGTTAGTCATCTTCAAGGTTCCCAGAATGCAGTTTTGTCACCAGGCACCCCCCCCACCCCCCGCCCCAGGCCCTTCACTGCCGCAAAGACTGGTTATGAGACAGCTGGATGAGGTAGTCAGATTCTCACCCTTGGCTCCTTTGTCTGCCTCTTCCTGAGCCTCACCTAAGAGCTGACACCCCAAACTTCTCCCTATATGACACCATCACAGAGTGGCTTGAACTCATGGGCTAGGCGCTGTCCCTGAGCTCTTTCATTCAATGCTAGTGCTCTACCACTTTGAGCCAGTTTTACTTTCCCCCCGCCCCCAGTCCTGGGCTGGAGGTCAGGCCCGAGCACTGTCCTTGGACTATCTTAAGGCTAGAGCTCTACCATTTGAGCCTCAGCACCATTTCCAGCTTTTTTTTTTTTTCTATGTATGTGATACTGAGGAATTGAACCTGGGTCTTTATGCATGCTAGGCAAGCACTCTACCACTAGGCCAAGCTCCTGGCCCACAGCTCTACTTTTATAGAGTCTCATAGATTTTCCTGTCTAGACTGGCTTTGAACCAAGATGTTCTGATCTCAGCCTACTGAGAAGCAAGGATTACAGGCATGAGCCACCAGCTTCTGACATCTCTGGGTTTTTTAAATATGAAGACTTAACAATAGTTTAGAAAAGATTTGATTCCATATAAATGAGTATAAGAATTCCCTATGCCCCTGGTCCCCCTCAAGCAGACTCTCCCCTGTTATTGGCCTTTCCCACCATAGCATCACCTTTATACAATCAAGAAACCTGCATTGACATGTCATTACTACCCAGAGTCTCCTGCTGGCATTCACCTCAGAGGCTCCTCTGTCCTCTAATGCCTTAAGCATTAGAGGTGAATTTAATGCTTCAGAAAGTAATAACAGTCACAGAAGATTGAATTTAGTGACAGCATGCTTACCCATCCTTCTGATTAACACAGACTTCCAGAATCCATTCACGGGTTCTGCCATCTTGGATCTTTAGCATGGAGCTTCTGTCTGACAGTAAGTCCCCTTCACTTTGGTAAAGAGAGGGGATCTGATGATCACTCCATACTTAAGATGCTAGGTGTGTGCAGACTTGATCTCCGTATGATTCCTTTGTTAACGCTGAGAATTTCCAGTCTTTCTGAACTGTGTATGTACTGTCAGTTCTCCTGTCCTCATTGAATAGGGGTTTGTTTTGTTTTTATAATTATTTTGAGTCAAGTCTTGAACTTGAGATTCTTCTACCTCAGCCTCCAGTGTACTGAGATTATCTACCACCATATATGGCTTGACATTTTAAAATTACATTTTCTTATCATATATTCATTGTACAATGTAATAGGTTCCCTTGTGACATTTTCATATACCACCATATAGAACAATATACTTTGATCATATTTATCCCTGCCATTACCATCTCTTATTCCCTCTTCCACTTGAATGGACATTTTTCTTGAGAATTCAACACAAGATTTCTTAATTGGTGCCGGGGCTGGAAGTCAGGGCCTTGCACCTGCTAGGCGAGTGTTTTACCATTGAGTGCACACCCACCACTAGCACAACACTTCAGTAAGGACCAATGAGTACAAAACACCATGGGAAAGTCATGTGAAAGTTTTCATGCTTTAAGAGAAAACAATAGGACAAGATAGCAAAGCAATTGTGGGGGAGGAGACAATTCTCTATTCTTATTTCTCACCTTAGCATTTTTTCCCATAATCCCTGGTAGGTGGCTTTCATAGGACAAAGGAATAGTATTCTCACGGGTGGGAGGAAAACAGTGGGAGAAATCTGTCCTAGAATTGAAGAGAATTTCATCACTGACATTGTCAACATCTGATGATACTAAAAAAAGACTGTCTGCCTAGTTGGGTTTGTGATTGATTGTTTAAGTTCTCCATAGAAACCTTCTTGTCTCACTCTGCCCTTCCCAAACACTGCTAAATGTCACTCGATATGACACAAACAAGGAAGAAACAGCTGCCTTTTGTCGTGGCTCCCTATGGGCTAGGCAGCCTCTTCCTTTTCCTTGAGGCATTTCTAGTTAGAAACTTTCTGGAACCCTTAGCAGTTCTCTCTGCACTCTTGATAGGTAAGCACAGACAAACATTGATGATCACCAGCAAGTTCTCATCCTCCTCCCCTTTCTATCTTGGCCACAGTGATGATTTTATAGTGAAGAATAATGTTGGAAAAGAAGGAGTTTGATTATAAAACATTCTGGTAGTGTTATGATTCTGTATGGTAAAGTAACAATAAGACAGTCACATGTTTTCTATAGTCTAGTTGCCCATGTATTACTACCTAAGAAATTAAGTCAGAGAATCTATAAAAGACCATAGTTATTCTTAAAGGATAGTAATTCTATTATTTGTTCTTTCATTTATGTTTTCTTAGCTCCATGGCATTTTACAAATGAGTTTAATATTTCTCCAGAAAAGTCCAGGCTAGTTTAATAGAGAATTTAGAAGAGATCACCTCCCTATTTTTTTCTTTTTGTGCCAGTCCTGGGCATGAGCTCAGGACCTGAGCACTGTCCTTGGACTTTCTCAAGGCTACAGCTTTACCACTTGAGCCTCAGCACCAATCCGGCTTTTTTCTATGTATGTGGTACCGAGGAATCGAACCCAGGTCTTGGTGAATGCTGGGCAAGCACTCTACCACTAGGCCAAACTCTGGGCCCCGCTTCACTATTTTTTGTCTTTGTGTGTGTGTGTGTGTGTGTGTGTGTGTGTGTGTGTGTGTGTGTGTGTGATTTATAGCTGTATAGTTTTTCAAAAGGTATTATTTTATTGAGTATCTGCTAGGTGCACCACATCATCAAGAAAACTATTATAGAAGAAACAATCTGCCTGAGAAAAGCTGGGACTCAAAGCTGGTTCCAGTTCACATGGCAGATTTGTAATAGCTCTAATCTAGAGTGTCTCATTATATTTTCTTAGGTATAGTAAAAGAGATACTACATACACTAAGAAAAAATTCTAGATTAAAAACCATAACACTTAAAAGTGTCAAGCAAGTGAATCACCAGGTGGGAGACACATGACAGAATTTGGTGAATGAATGACATGTCCCCTACGCAGTGCCAAAAGAACAGCAATTTTATTTTTTCTTTGCCAGTCCTGGGCTTGAGCTCAGGGCCTGAGCACTGTCCTTGGACTTTCTCAAGACTAGAGCTCCACCACTTGAGCCTCAGCACCACTTCTGGCTTTTTTCTATGTAGTACCGAGGAATGGAACCCAGGTCTTCGTGCATGCTAGGCAAGCACTCCACCACTGGGCCAAACGCCCGGCCTGAGAAGAGCAATTTTGTGTAAAGTAGCTGTTGTTCTTGCTGTTTGGTCTCTCTGTTCAGGCAAATCTCTGTGGCCACATCCATTCTTTCCTCTTTGATTTTTAGGGTTTTTCCCTCTTTCCCTTCGGAGTCCCTCAAAAGTTATTTAAAAGTATACTTTAAATCAACAAATATTAAGTGCCAATCCTTCCTTCCTTCCTTCTCCTCCCCCCAATCTGGGCTGGTTCTCATGAGAGATACAAAGTAACACTTTATAATCCTGCAGAAGGGTTAACCTCAAATACCATTGTAGATGTAGGTGTGTGGGCACTTGAATTCATGTCTGTGTGAGTGTGTGTCCATGCCAGGAGAGAAAGAACGTGTGCTTTACTATAAAAAGCACAACATTGCTTGAAAGGTGGTCCAGATTATGCCTTCACTATGGCATGATGTATGTGCCTTGGACTAACTAGTAACTCCCTAATCCTGGCTCTGGTGTTCGGCCAGATATGTGATCTCTAGAACTCTACCCAGGCCAGGCCTCTTGTGGGAAGGTAAGAGAAGGGACAGTATAATGATGACTTGCTATGTGACTTCGTGCCCCAACACTGATTTTGAGAGCATGAGAAAGGTTTAGCATAGGCTTATTCCCTTCTTTGGAGGCAAGCTGCTTTAGCTGTGGTCATATAAAGAAGGATTGTTATGAGATAGACCGGCCAGGAGAGCAGATGACATATCTGATCCCTGTGCAACAAAGGCACAGTCAGGACACAAGAGATTGGAGTTGGATCTGTCCTCATTTAGTGGGTAGCATGCCAATTAAATGTCTTCTTAAGGTTTCTGTGGTGATGCTTTTTAGTCATTGCAACTGGTTTTTACAGCTAGTCAGCCTGTTGTTAATATACAGGCTTTCAGGAAAGGTGTTCCACAGTCTTAATGTATCCCTGTAACACTTCTAGACAAATTACTCATTAATACCTCTGTCATAGATGAGTTGCTAAAATTACACTTATTCACATTGAGACAAGCCTTAGAGGTTTGCAGGAAGAGCCCTTATTTTATTTGTTGCAATTCAGTGGCAGTTTGCCAAGGGTTTTTTTTTTTTTTTTGAAACAGGAAGTCTAGGATTTGTTAGTTTGAATTGTCTGCCTTTTTTGATCATTTCACAGACATGATATACAACCACAGACAGCAGCGAACACATCTTATGAAACAAAAGAATGAGAGAAAATGCCTGCAGGCTCAGGTGGCAGGCCATATCTCAGACTGCTGACTCACCAGCCCGGCAGCCCCTAGGGGCTTGCCTCCAAGGGACAACCCCTTGGGGGTGACCTGATGTCCCTGAAAGCTGAAGCAACTTTGGATTGATGAGGGTCTCCAGATGGCCCAGATTCATTCCTTCCTTCCTTCCTTCCTTCCTTCCTTCCTTCCTTCCTTCCTTCCTTCCTTCCTTCCTTCCTCTACAGCCTTGTGGATTAACATACACAAGTGCTTGACTGCCCAACAGCCCCTCCCTGAAAGATGATTTCTTAAAGCCTTTGAATATCTGAAACAGTATTCAAGCTAGTGTTTTGTTCACAAATACTGGCTCAAGTCTGCAAAGTAAGAAACACTCATTCTCATGTGTCTAGCTCTCTGGCCCGTAGCCTTGGGTTCTATCTGTATTTTCTCCTTTATTCTATATGTAGGTATGGTGTTGGGGATGGCACCTAGGGTTCATTCATACGAGGAAAATCCTTCCCACTAAAGCTACACGAAACTCCTTGGTTTTTTTACAACAACCTTGAAAGGTACATGATATTACTAGGTATGATTTGTAGAAGAGGTGACACAGAAGCACTAAGGCAGTTAGGCACTGGTGGCTCACAACTGTAATCTCAGCGACATAGGAGGCTGAGGCATGAGGATCTGGGTTGGAAACGAGCCATGACAGGAAAGTCCATGAGACTCTTATTTCCAATTAACTACCCAAAAGTAGGAAGAGGAGTGGTAGCTCAAGTGATAGAGCACCAACCTTGAGCCTAAAAAAAGCTAGGGGACAGCACCCAGACCTTGAGTTCAAACCCCAGGACCAACACCAAGGCGGGGGGGGGGGGGAAACACTAAGACTAAGAAAGGTTAACTTTCTCAAGGTCACTCAGCAAAGGGATGACTGAGCCGTATCCATACTTTAATGCTATGCTAGAAAAGCCACTTGTGAAAATAGCCACCGTTATGATCATCATCAAATCACAGCAAATTAAAATTACTCAGCAACACTAACAAAATCTAAATGCATGAGATACTACGTTTAAAGGTTCAAATATTTGTTTAATGGGTATGGAACTCAGCACCTCACACATGCTAAGCATCTGTTCTGCTACTGAGCCCTTCACCCTCAGATTTTCATAGAGAAAATAAAAGATTTGAACAAATGGAGAGTGTCTGCATGAAAAACAATCATGTGAAAATGACCATTTTTACATCCAAACCAGTTTCTTTGAAACATTTCATTTGGAGAAAAGACTGAGCATAGATAGGACAATTCTAAAAGGAGGAAATAAGCAATTGAGAGATGGGAAATGGGATGTCAGAAAGATTCTTGGAAACAAATAAAATTATTAAAGAAGCAGAGTAGAAAATTCCCAAGCAGTTCTCAAGTGTAGGTATACATACTCAGTGGTCTTGAAATGAGTTATCCTAGTGGGAGAATCTCCATCATATTTCATAAATTCCAGGTAAGTTTAAAAGGGCCAGTAATCTATAACCTTTTTGTCCACTTGTTTTGTGATGCCGGTACTGGAGATTGAACTCCATGCCTGGGCACTGGTCCCCTAGCTTTTTCACTGAAGACTAGGTCTCTACCACTTGAGCCACACCCCCACGTCCAGCTTTTTTGCTGCTTCATTGGAGATAAGAGTCTCACAGACTTCGCTGCCTGGGTTGACTTCGAACCATGAGTGGCTGACATGTGGAGATAAGGCCACACAAATAGAAGTGTGCAGTTCTGAGACTTCTGCTTTGTAGAGATGGATCTTGGAAAGATTATCTCTCTGCCACCCAATTTCTAAGAAGTGAAACTTCCTTCCCCAGGGTGCCACAATGAAAGGGTGTGGTAGCATCTACTCTTCAGAACAAATATTTCTGCTGAGAGTGGGGTGTCAAGTCTGAAATGCAGAATCCATTCCCCTTGAGGTAGATGGTAGGCAAACAGTCTGCCACTGAGCCACAATGAGCCCTCAGAATTTCTTCATTTGCCATCAGATATCCATGCTAAGTACAATTTTCTATTGAGATTCTTTTGTTCACTTCCCAGTTGCACCTAAAGTCCTGCCCTTGTCCTCTTCCCCCTGTTCTATGGTTGCCCCACTGTCTTCACATCACGTATACCAACCAGCACCACACAGACAGACATGTACATGACGACCCCTCCCCTGCCATGGCCAGATCTATCTACAGGCCTAGCATCTAAAGCAGGTCACTGCGGAACACATAGGATTTTGTTTGGTTTCCTGATTGTTTTGGCGACAGGATCTCCCTGTGTTGCTAAAGGTGACCTCCAGGAGAGTTAGTCAAGAGATCTACCTGCCTCCCAACTCTAGGGCAGCAGGGGTTAAGGCCTGTGCCATGGCTCCTGGCTAACATATGATGTCTTACTGAGCTGAACCCTGAAGTAAGAGTTGTTAGAAGACTACATGCTCTGAGAGACCACGCACACTTATGAGCTCATCATTCAGGCACTTCTTGGAGACAGAATTCACTGAAGTAGAGATGTCCTAGAATTCGAGTAAAGGAATATAACACTAAAACAAGTTGGGAAGCTCCTGAAAGCCTGCTCTCTAGGAAAGTAGATAAAGGTGTGAGTTGAGGGTGGTGGCAGATCCACTGGGGACAAACAGCTGTGAAGCCATGTATATGGCAGAGATAGCTGAGCTCAAAACAAAAGCCTAACTTACCTAACAGCATGGCCACATTCAAATACTAGGTCTGTAATTTATGTCAACGCACATGACTGAATCTCAATTCTATGAATTCAAAATGGTGTGGAAAAGGTGCTGCTGATCCCCTGTGAGTATGCACAACACGCGCTTTTGAAAAGAAAAATCCCCAAGAATCATACACTCTGGAGGGAAAACACAGAGTAATAATCAAAGACATATTGGCATCTATTCATAGAGAATCGGATTAGATTTAATTAAAGGAGGGAACCCCCAATCCATCTGGTTCTCTGGGGAGAGGCATTAGAACGAGAGCTGGGGATTACTGCTTGGCATCTGTGGATTTTCCTCCTCAAAGATGGAATATGAAATTCAAACTGACCTTTGTTTCAGAAATTGGAAGCTGGACAGCATTCGTGTCTGACCTTTCATGTTCCCTGGAGTCACCTCTGCCGTGGAGTGGCCACCTCGCCGTTGCTCCTTGGAAATTCACTATTGTTCTTTTAGTTATTTATTTTCATTTTATTTTACAGTGACACTGAATCCTAACACTGTGTGTGTGTTGCTGATGTTTTCCAAAAGAAGCATCCCTGAGGAGCTGCCGGGCTTGCCAACAGAGAATGGAGAGGATATGAATTTAATTAATTTCAAATCAACAGAGACACAGAACGTTGCGCTATTTCTTCCAACACCCACGCCTGCTCCGATGCCATCACCTGTATTTGGAAGAACGAGCGATTGAGAAGTATTAGGAAAGCCCTGGCAGAGGGCCAGGGCTCGCAGGGTGGAAAACAAGTCAGGGAGCTGCTTGCTGCTCCAGTGGACCAGTGACACCCCCAACCAACTCAGATCTGACCTGGCTCACTCTGGCTACCTGAAGTTTCCAATCTCCTCCTGCTTTGTTCTTAGGGTTCACATCAGGAAGCTATTTCCCCTATGGTCTCCTGGGTTAGTTCATTACCTAACTAGCTGTGGGTAATTTCCTCTCATCATACAAGTCTTCTGATGGCTCAGTTCCTTCAGCAAGAACTTTCCTGAAGGCTGGGTAAGTGATGGCAAAAGACAACAAACAAAGCAAACATTGCAATGTCTATACCATCCCAGTTGAACCAGCATTTTCCTTCTTGGCTACATCCTCTCAAGTGTCCCATGCCCTGGAGCTCAGCACACCTCCCTGGCCTGTGATGTGTGGGTGGGGCATCTGCCACCCTACTGCCTCTCAGAGATCTTTAAGGTCATTTGAAAGAAACAGAAGTAGAACAGGCCATAATGTGTGGCAGGTGGCAGGGTGCACTGCATTCTTTCCTGCTACTCTGGAATAAGTCTCCTGTCCTCAGCCCAGCACACCGGGTCCTCCTCAGTCCATCTCAGACGACATTCCATGTGATATTTTGTTAACATCCTTGTACTGAAAACAATGACCCAAGATGCAGAAAGGCTATGAACCGCCCCCAACCCCCACATCACATAGGTTCAGACTCCATTTAAGCCTGTTTTCTAGTTCTGACCTTTTAAGAGCAATCTAGTAAATTGAGAGTCCTTGGCTCTTCTAGGACGCTTGATATTGTGTTCCAGGAAAGAACAAAAAAAAGAGAGAGAAAAAAATTTTTATTTATTTTGCTAACCACATATAAACTGATGGGAGATGAGGTTAACCAAACTTTTGCTGCTGGATTTTGTGTTTGAAAGGCTGCCTTAATGCATGACAGAACCCCTTAATCCTGCCTTTCTGAGTTCCTTTAATTTTAAAGGCAGAGTTCCAAGCCAGGGAGGTCTCTCTACTCAATGGGAGATCCAACTATTTGGCTGTATGAAACCACGACTCTCCCAACACTGCCTAAAGCTTTGACAGAAGACCATCTTCTTGGACTTTTAACTTCAGCAAATCATCCGTCATGTCATTAGCACGTTCTAACACAGCTCTTTGTTTCCATTGTTACTTTGCATACTCATAATCAACTTATGGTCTGCATTGATTCTCAGATATTTATGCCCAAATTGCCATTTTCCGATTCATCAGGACTTCCCTATTCTTCTGGCCATGTTTGTTACCTAAGTTTATTTCTCTTTCTGGGAGGTTCAATTTGCTTCTTTCTCTATTAGGTATTGAAGATTTTTTTTTTCTTCTGAACACCCAAGTCCTTAATTTCTATTCCTATCAAATAATTAATTGCAGATGTTTTCAGAAGTAGGAGTCCTAGAATCTCACTTTGATGAAGCAGTATTGTCTACTTATTCAATATGTCAGAAAACTTCAAATTCCAGAAGAAATGAACTTTATCAATATGCCATTGAGTTTATAGCTGAGAAATGTATTGGCCTCTTTAGCCCAATTCTCAGACAGATGTATTGTTTTGAGTTTATTCTGGCACTATATATGGAGTTAGTATGGATCCAATCAAGCATTACTCTTAGCACCTGCATTTTTAATTACTACCCAATGTGTATCATATTTATATGGCAATTTCAAGAATGACTCTTAAACCCACACTTAAATTTGTGTTTCAGATTACTGTTAGTAAAAAGAAACTCTTAATAACTTGCACAAATTGGAGAGCCCATCAAATTACAATAGAACTTTAAAATATTTGGAAGTTATAAGACATTATATTTTTGTCATTTTAAACACATGAGATTAACATAGGATTGCTTACTTGAACTCCTCAGGAAACTTGTTTTGATAAATGTGTAAAAATATCCACTGGAACTTCTAACCCAGTGCTGTGGTCCCCTTTCTGGGAAGGGTGTTTGTATCATAGGCAAGCACACAGCCTGGATCACGCTCAAAACCCACAGGGTGCAGATGCTTCCTCTGACTTCTGTAGTTCTGGCAATGGCATTGATGTCAATGTAAATGGATGCTTAAAAAAGTACGCCTGTCTATTCTTTTATTTGATCATATAAACATCCTATTATGCCATCGCTGCAAAAGGGCCTTACATTGAGTAAACATAAAATGTAGACGTTAATTTCATCTTCTGTCAGAGTTAGTGCAAATTCTGAACCTAGTGGAGTGATAAGACACAGTTCCCTACTGGGAAGACAATGCTAAAATTCTCACAGTGGGGAAACATTGAAATTTTATGCTGAATTCAATCACCATATATGACTTTTTCACCTTGAGAAGACACACAGGATAAATTCTGGAGTTCTATTTTCATACTTCGTTACAACGAATAGTCCAGAGCATCAGCTTTGTTTATAAATGCATCTTTACATACATGATATCAGCCCAGAACACTGGGTATAACTGAGGATTCAGTTTCGCCTATTCTGCTTGATTGTCAATAATGGTATATCAGTTAAGTTATATGACCAATTGTCTGAATCATTTTCTTTCCAGCCTTTCTGTGGCATTGTCTGATAGTGTCTTATTTGGTATCCTAATTTAATTTTCCTTTTAGTCCTCTTAAGGCTATTTTGTTTTGGCTTTTGCCCTAAATAACATGTAACTGTCATGAAACAGTAATTCATATAATTACATAAAATTGAGATTTTAGTGAACCCTATGCATGCTCTAAGTTCTTTTTGAGATGGTATTTTAACAGGTCAAATTCCTAAAAGTATGTAAGATGACAGGAAGACTGACTTCCTTCCTTCCTTCCTTTTCCTTTCTTTCTTTCTTTCTTTCTTTCTTTCTTTCTTTCTTTCTTTCTTTCTTTCTTGTCAGTTGTGGGGCTTAAACTCTGAGCCTGGGTGTTGTCCCTGAGCTCTTCAACTCAAGGCTACTGCTCTACCCCACACCACCACTTCTGGTTTTCTGGTGATTAATTGGAGATAAAAGAGTCTGGTGGACTTTAGTGGCCGGGCTGGCTTTGTACCGCAATCCTCAGGTCTCAGCCTCCTGAGTAGCTAGAATTATAGGCATGAACCACGGGGCCAACTTTGTACATGTGTCAAGTGCAGTGTTGAATGCTTAGGGCAATTAAGGGTTTATTGTTAGTTTGTTTATAATGGAACATCAAATGTCACAGAAAACTCAGGTGATCATATATTTTAGTTCACATCACGTTGTCATCAGTGGTACTTTGTCAATAAATAATTGGACTTTTGCAAAAAGAATATTCCTCAGTTTCCATTTCTTTGGCCTACATGTAAAGAACTAATTAAATGAAATGTCTCTATGGGAAAATGTATGAAGCTTTCTTTTTCCAGGCTAAAAATAGTTGAGAATAATGATCATATTACTCTGACTTAGGTGAAACCCCCGAAACTATAAGTAAATAGTAGGAACACATGAAACCTCGGCATGTTAATGACTGCCAACTTTCAGAAAGAACAGAGATTATGAGTATTTAATGGGGGGGAAGAATTGGGTGAACTGATAATAAATTAATACATGTGTATCTATTTAAAGATGGCAGGGTAACGGATTCCTGTGATACCAGCTATGGAGGAAACATAGGTAGGAGGGTTATAGTTCAAGACCTATCTGAGAAGTAATGAAATAAAAAAAAGGGTTAGAGGTGCTGTTCAAGCATAGAATACTTTCGTAGAGAGCAAGAGGCCCTGAAATCAAAACCTAGTATAGCCAAGAAAACAAAAATCAGTAACAAAAACAAGCAACCCCCAAACTCAAACCAAAATCCAAAAAACCTGTGTTCAGCTCCTGACTCCCTCCCTCCCTCCCTTCCTCCCTCCCTCCCTCCCTCCCTTTCTTCCTTCCTTCCCTCCTTCCCTCCCTCCCTCCTTCCTTTCTTTCCTTCTCCTCTTCCTTTTTCTGCTTCCTTGCCTTTCTTTTCTTGAGACAGTGTTTTGCTTTATAATCCATTCTGGCCTTGAACTCACTATTGTCCTGCCTTAGGCTCCTGAGTGCTAGAATTACAATTCTGTTTTATACGCGATGTAAAGTCTTTAGTAGGTCAGTTAGATCATGAAATGTCATATTCATCATCTAGCTTTTATTCTAGTGCTATATAAATTCTGGCCTATAAGATTCATACATTCATTGTCAATGTTGAGCCAGGAGTTTGGCCAAGTGGTAAAGTGCTTGCCCAGCATGCACGAATACCTGGGTTTGATTCCTCAGTACCAAAAGCCAGAAGTGGTGCTGTGGTTCAAGTGGCAGAGTGCTAGCCTTGAGGAAAAAGCCCAAGGACAGTGCTCAGGCCCTGAGTTCAGGCCCCAGGGCCGAGAGAGAGAGAGAGAGAGAGAGAGAGAGAGAGAGAGAGAGAGAGAGAGAGAGAGAGAGGGAGGGAGGGAGGGAGGGAGGGAGGGAGGGAGGGAGGGAGGGAGGGAGAGGGAGAGGGAGAGGAGTGCAAGTCATATAATGAATACATTTATTTTTTGGACAATGTCACATCTTCCTTTGCGTTCCTTGTTCCCTCTTCTGTCCCTGACCACAAGTTACGTAGGTCATTTTCCACATACTGTGTACTGAACAGCATTATTGAATTTGTTCACCCTCCTCTCTCCCCACCTTTTTGCACCCCTAAGTGGTTGTTTTAAGGCAACAAGTTTATTCTTGCCCATAAAAGTATACCTGAGTGAGCTTCTCTGTTAGCTTCACAGCCCACCACGCCCTCCCTCCCCTTCACCAGTGCAGGGATTCCTCAGCATGGTCACATGATCTAAAATGGCAGCCCAACTCCAGAACTAATGGTCACAAGAAGGAGGAGGCAGAGGAGACTGGCTTAAGGCTAAGTCTCCCAACCAGGTCAAGTGCTGTTAGAGGGCTTTTCTTCCAGCACAGTGAGGCAACTCTGCCCTCATCCCATTGGCCAACCTGTCTGTGAGGCTGCTGGGAACACAGGGCTCTGTGTTGGAGCCTTATCTTATCTAACAATAGGGAGTTGTCTATCACACAGCAGGTATCTGATGAGCTAGCAATCTTCATCAGGAAGTGCCAAGCACTCACACCTATCATCACATTTAAACCCTAATATTATGTGGATGGGGTAGTTTAGGGAACTTACAAGCTTGTCTCATGCTTCCTCAGCTTTGAAGCACACGCTTTTAAGGCATTTCATTGCTCCCTTCCCACCAGTGATTAATGCTTAGAAAAATGTACAATAAGGCATAGGCCCAGTCAAGGAGGCTTTCCTGGAGATAGGCATAGCCTGGAATGAGAAGCAGCAAAGGCTGCAGGATGACAGTGAAAGTGGAAACCCAAACTGAGAAGAAATGGTAGATTACACCATGAAAACAGCCAGGATTTGCAATAGCAGGGATAAAGGAAAAAAATAAGGTTCTTGAACCTAGGTGCTGGTAGAGAAGTTGGGGAGGGGGGAGGGGAGAATCCCTCTTTCCAGAGAAGAAGTTAAGTCTGCAATGCAGGTGCATGCCAATACCCTCAAGGACAGGTGTTCATTGCTTGAATTTGCAAGACTTTAAAGTAGCATGAAATAACACCTCTTTTACAGCCACAGTCATTGTGGCTTTCAGAATTCCAAAGCCTGACTTGCAGACAGGAGTTCTGAAGAACAAGAAAAGCTTGGGGTTCAGCCTGATGTTAAATAGTCCACCTCTATATACATCTAGCATTCATACATCCCATGAGAGCGAGCCGATCGGCTTGGGGTTTCAGCCATCTGTTGCTGCCCAACAAATCATCTCAAACCTTAGCAGTTTGAAACAACAGCTGTCATTTATTTTGCTCGTGTCTCTGCAGTTTGGGTGGGGCTGGGTAGAAATGGCTCATTTTCTTCCACATGGAATTGAAATGGAGCTGAGCAGCTCACCTGGGGCTGGTATGGTACTACTAAAAGGATCACTTGCCTGGCTGGCCAGTTTGACAGTTTCAGACAGGAGCCCAGCTAGATCTGTGGTCCAGGGACTTTCACTCCCACCACATGGGCCTCTCCATGGAATTTGGTCTTCTTTAGAGTATGGTTGCCAGATTCCAAGAAGAGAAGAGCAATGGAATGAGAGGGATGTTGCAAGCATCTTTGGAAAATATGACCTGCCAAAACTGGTATGTCTCCATGCAACATGAAGGAAATATATTAAGTGATCTCCTGTCAAGTAACCTCAGCAGTATTTGGCCTACCCTGAATCTGTGGCTGTCTTTGGCTTGGACCTTGAAGTCTGGTCCAATAATCTGGTAAGTGGTTGAACTAGTTTTGCCAACTGCGTGGGGGCATGAACCATGCACAGAATGAGTTGTCAGTGGGTCAAACACAGAAATTCTTGTCCAGGCTCCCTACATGGGATTGAAATGGCAGCAGACTAAATTGTGAGTATCTTGAGGGTATGGACTAAGTCATACTCACCTCTGATGTGAAAAAGTGTGAGTGCTCCAGAGACTTGAAACAGTGAAGCATTTGAAGATCAAAGAGTTGCTGTTACTTAAGTACCAAATCAGTGTCTATCATTAGTGTTTGCAGATCCCAAGACTGAGATCACTTATTTTTGACCACAATTTTCTTTCCAAGTTGTCTAGTTTGTGTTTCTCTTATCATCCTTCTAATAGGTCCTGATACTATTATTTACCTTTTAATTTTTTTCCTCTGGCAAAACCAAGAAAATGATTATAATCAAAATAAGAGAAGGTAGACATTTTGAACATAAAAGGAGGGTGAAGCCCAGGTGATCATTAAAACCCTTTATTTTTGTTGGTTGTGGGGCTTGGACTCAGAGTCTGAACACTGTCCCTGAGCTTCTGTGTGCTCAAGGAAGTCACAACACCACTTCCAGTTTTTGAGTGGTTAACAGGGACTTAGCCGCTCAGGCTCACTTTGAACTGAAATCTTCAGATCTCAGCCTCCTGAATAACTAGGATTACAGGCATGAGTCACCAGCATGGCTTCATTAAGACCTGTTGAAAGAGCTCTTTCTACTTCAGCTGTAGACTATTTTTCTTTACCCTCCGGATATTTCACAGAGGAAAGAAATGAAGTTTTCTAAGAAAAACAGGGAAACAATCCATATTAGGTGTTATATCATCTCAGGGCAAAAAGACAGTAACAAATGGCGAGATAGATCCTTTTTCCTTCTTGTGATGTTTCCCAGCCATTACTGAATGTAGATAAAGCCATTTAATGGGGGTGAGAGTAAACTTGTGGAAGGTCTTTAGGTTATTGAGGGCATGACTTCAAATGGGATTGTGGATCTCTCTCTCTCTCTCTCTCTCTCTCTCTCTCTCTCTCTCTCTCTCTCTCTCTCTCTCTCTCTCTCTCTCTCTCTCTCCTTTCTGGCTAAATAAAATGAGCAGATTTTTTCTGCCTCATACTTCCACCATAATGAACTGTCTCACCCCAAGCCCAAAGCAATATAGCTAATGAATCATGGACTAGGACCTCAAAGCTACAAGCCCCAATGATTTTTCTCTTTATCATTTCCTATGATCTCAGGTATTTTGCTATAGGGATGGAAAACTGACCATCACATGTTTATCCCTATTTTATTCCAAAAGACCGCCATCCTTCCTCTTTGCTCAGACTGTAAAATCCTCAGTCTTCAGGCACCTGGGTAGGAAATAGAGCGTGAAGCAGTCAAGTGAGTTAATCTGTGTCCTAAATGGAGCAAGAAGTGAGAACATGAGCAAGAAGTGAGAACAAGTTCTCAGAGAGTTCTGTAAGCATGATATCCAAGGTTAGTTGTTAAAACCACAGGGACAGAAGAGGACCAAATATAAGAAAGAGAAGTTATACATAAAATTGTGGGAACTACCCAGATCAATGGAGAAGAGATTCAAAGGCAATGCCACTATTCCTTGGGCCATATTCAGAGATAGGACATGAGCCCCATGTTTCCTTTTGAATGAAAAATAAAATAAAAAAGGAAGAAATCAGGAAATCAATTTTTCTCTCCTTAAATTCAATGTTGGTGTGGTCTTTTGAGTAAGAATCCTTCTTCCAGTGAGGTGAGAAAATAGTAAGTAAAGAGCAAAAGGAAAATTATTAAGTCATGTAGCCAAATTAGGAGAGGTCATCAGGAAGCCATTGATTTGGGGGACAGCCTGAGCAAGGCAAAACTAAAACAAGCTCAAGCTCTTGAGCACAAGGCTTCTCCCATTTTTTTTTGTCTTCCATTTATGCTTGAAGGTCAACTTCCTCCAACGATTAGGAAAACCTGACTCTTCTCCCTATCATTATCCTTTGCCTCCTGGCTATGAGAAAAGTAGATTTTTCTCTGCCACACACTTTAGCTTTGGAGAGCATTCCATCATTATCACCAGAATAGAAGGGAATAGTTTTACTGGGATCAAATCAACAAAATTCCACAAGAAGACGCTGGACAGATGATCAGAGTTGTAGGTGTTCAATGGGATGTCCCCAGGAAAATTCATGTGGAAGTTTATTCTTCAACATAGCAGTGTTGGGAGATGGAGTCAAGAGGGAAGTGCTAATGATAGGACTGGAGCCCTCAAGAATGAGTGAGCGACTTTCTCTTATGAATGAGTTCTTGGCGCTGAATTCACCAGTTAAGAACAAGTTGTCATAAAGCAAATCTTTCTGCATGCTTTGTCTCCTTCACACCCATATACCTACCCTTCTACTTTTCCACCATGAGCTTATTATCAGAAGCCACATAGATGTTGGCACCATATTTTTGACTTCCCAGAACCATGAGCCAAAACAACCCCCCCCCTTTTTCTAAAATAAATTACCCAATTGTAGGTATTTCGTTTTAGCAATAGAAAATACAGGAAGACATTGTCTAACCCTATGAAAAAAAATATTGGAATGACCAGAACTGCCAGTTCCTTGTATTCAATAGTGGGTAGGTGGTGGGCTGGCTGTGTAGGAGGATAGGTGGTTGTTTGGTTAAGTGATTGGCTGGTTGGGTGAGTTCAAGGATGATTGAACAACTAGGTAGTTGGTTGTGGGGAAACTGTGTTTAAAGGGAATCTGATCCCTATGACCAGATGCTTGGAATTCAAACCAGCCACACCCAGAGGTAGCCTCACTATGTGTCTCTCTTTCCTTTTACACATAACTATCCTTAGAAATCTAGGATAGTTCTGGTGCCCTGTGTGATGTATTTACTGATGCTTTCCACTCCATTCTTTGTGCATTTTTAATAATTTTCTAAATGTTTTTCTTTAAAAAATTAAAGAAAAAGAATAGGTAGATCAGTTTTCATTAACCAACACAGAAATATTAAGAATGAAAACAGAAAAAAAATCCCTGATTTTTAGGTCTAAACTTCTTATAACACCAATGATCTCATTTGAAAAGTATAATGAAGGTATTAGATAAAGGGAAGGGAGATAGAAAACTCTCAGATTAGCTTCATGGTATGGGGTGTGTAGTCTTTTACGGTCATTCCTGTAAAGCAGACTGCACATACATACATTTTGCCTATTTTCTCTTGGAGACTAATTTCCAGGCTTCTGCATTTACCAGTGTTCCATTCAATTTTTAGGACACGACAAGAGGATACAGAGGCAGTTGTCAAGACTGAGAAGCTAATGGGAGCAAGATCAAAACGGAAAGATTTTTCTGTAGAACATATCTGTTTGCTTTGGTTCCTTCCTTCAGTTTTGTTTTATATAACACTCATTGAGCCTGAATTAATATTTTAATGAGCAAAAAAATTCCTTCATTTAAATTCTTTTGTTTTTGACAGTCCTGAGGCTTGAACTCAGGGCCTGAGCACTGTCCTTGGACTTCCACATCAGCACTTCAGGTTTTTTCTCTGTATGTGATACCAAGGAGTCAAACCCTGGTCTTCGCTCATGTTAGGCAAGCACTCTACCACTAGGCCAAACTCCCACCCAAATTTTTTTCTTTATGCATTTCCATGATGCCAAAATATCTACCATGAACATGCATATTTTCCATTGAATAAGAGTGTTGAAAATAAAATCCAATTAATTAATCTTAAAAATATTTTTAAGGACCAGTATGGCAGACTAGAAGCAAGCAGCAGTTCTAGGCTTAGAAGCAAAGCAGTCAGAAATGAGTTTCTCAGCAAGGTCAGTGACTAAGGGAACAGCTACCAGTTTGGTAATGGATAGGAAAAGGCCTGGAGTCCCAGAGAACCTGACTATTGGACAGAGGGTGAGGAGGAACAGATTAACATTGTGCTCTTGCTGGCAGTGCAGCAGAGGAAAAGAAAGAGAAAGAAGGAGTAGGAAAATAGAAATAAACTCAATCTAGGGGATCTGGCTATGACACAGCGTGCCGTGTAGCCTACTACTTCAGGGATTCTAGCATGTCAGCTCTGATCACACATTCCAACATTCCAACTAAAGAGATGATGAAGGGTACAGAAAGACTTACTACAAAGTACAGACATACTGAGGGAAGAGGTAAAGTCATTATTTCAGCCCATCTTCTAGGTATGAATTTAAGCCTAAGGAAGGAAGGAAGGAAGGAAGGAAGGAAGGAAGGAAGGAAGGAAGGAAGGAAGGAAGGAGTGAAAGAGTATATAATTAAACAATTCTGGTTAAAGTGTAGCCCTTTTGTTTGTTAACTCGGGATTAAGCAGGCTTGGCTTTGTTTCGATAGGAAAATCATTGTTGCCTGTGGTTGGCTGGGTATTTACCCGTCAGTTCTGTCCTTCCTGGAATCCAAGATGGCAGCAAAGAGAGAATGCTCAGGACAAAGACATAGGAAAAGAAAGGGAGGCTGATAAGCTTTTCTCCACTTAAAGCTGGCTTATAGGCCCAAGTAAGGAGACAGTGCCTTAGCAAAAGAAGTTTGTAAGTGCCTGTTGTACTGGTGCTTGAGAAGTACGCTACAGTTTTCAACATACAAAGTGGATGGTAGTACTGCAATATAAGCAGTTTTGGGAAAGCCCCGCCCAAGCTTGCTATCTTTGGGAACAAGTCCCTACATTTCAACCCACAGGAAGTATTGCCAGGCTGTCCTAGCCAGCATCTCCCTTGTGACCCATTGTGGGCCCTGGTCAAACACCAGTGAAGCAAGCTCATGGAAAAATATACACAATGGCATTCAGGTCATGGGATTCAGGTCAGAGACATTCCACAGCAAAGCACACATTCCCTTTTCAGAAGAGCCTTTGGAACAGCCAAATCAAGATGGTCAGGAGGCTGAGCAGGTGCCCATGATCGTGTGTAGGGGTGAGGCCTCAGGAAAGTATAGTGATAAGCAGAGAAAGAATGTCCCCTCGGGCCAAAACTCAGCAGGTTATTCCCTTGCCTTCCATGTGGGTAGGGGAGTTGGTGTCATCAGAGGATTTGGTGGCAGCAGGTTCTGGGGATATATATATATTCTTACTTTGCAAACTCCAGCTGAGTGAACCTGGTTCCCTGCTACCTTGTACTGTACGAAAGCAGCCCCTCCAGACACCCGATTCCCCTCTTGAGACGCGCTGATCCTTGAAGAGAGAAGCTAGACCTGGGCTTCGTCTTTCCTCTTCTTGCCCTTCTACATCCTCTTGCATGGTCTTTCCTCCCTTCTTCCTCTTCAGCATTCCTTCCTCTCCCTTTCATGAGGCTGTGAGTTTTGAGTGTTACCCAGGCCTCGGTTTACTGAACGATAGCTTGTGGAAGGCAGCAGTTGCGGACTCTGGCTTTGAATTACTTATGCTGTGCTAACTAATGCAGTGGCTGTCACGTCACTTTATAAGACATTATGATTACAAGTAACATATAGATATAACTTTGCCCATCTTCCCCCTTTAATTCGGACATGTTTGTATTTCTCCGCTAGTGTCTATTCTTTGCTACTCTACCTGCATTTGTACTATCATCAGGAATTCTTATGGAATTTTCAAAGCTAAGAAATAGCTATATGTATGGTCTTTTCCTTATTGTCTTAAAAAAGACTCCATCAAATCAATATCAACACTCAAGCATCAAATTAACAGATGAAACATGCAAAAGTCTGTAAATACGCTATGTGAGATACTCATTAAAATTAATTGATTTTCATTGGGTATGAACTAGATTCTAGTTACATTGGGGAATGTAGAATTTATGTCTGTGGTAAAATATGCCAAGAAGTCCTGTGTTGCTGTAGCCAGGACTAAATGCCAGCTGGAGAGGAAATGGAACTCAATATTTGCTTGTCTGTGAAGATTTCACATCCAGAAAAGCCTGAAGCCTTATCTGCTATAATAACTCCTCTGTGCTTCTATTAGCTAGCTGGCTGACTTTGGAAAAGCCATTTCTCTTTTCTAGGCCTCAGTTTCACCCTCTGCAAAGTAAAGACTCAGGTTAAATTATATCCGGGTCAACAGGTCTCACCCTGAAATGTGTGTATAAAAACATCAAAGGACCTCTTTAAAAAGGTGCAAGCTGGGCATAGTGGCCTATGCCTGTAACCCTCGCTACTTGAGAGTGGGAAGTCAGGGGGAGTCCGAACAAAAAGAAGTTTGTGAGACTCCATCTCAAACAAAGGCACATACATGTTTTCTCAGCAACAAGAGGAACACAACAGATGGTTGCAGTGGTGAGTGCCTGTCATGCACTGTGGCATGGAGAAGCACGGGTAGGAGGATCACAGTCCAGACCAGCCTAGGCATAAAACAAGACCCTAGATATAATGGTAGATGTTCAAATAAACAATGCAAACAGGGACTGGCGGTGTGGTTCAAGGGTAAGAATGTCTCTTTCAAGTGTGAGGCCCTGCGGTCAATCTTCAGTCTCCCCTACTTCCCCAAACAGTGGAATATCACATCATCATCCCAGAAGGTAATGTGTTAATCTGGCCTTGGGCCCAGGACTCAGCAAGGTTAAATGTGAACTTCCAATTAAATTCTCTTGTCATTGAGTCTGAGAATGGCACTTGCAAAAGCAGTTTAAGCTCTTATCCAGCTGCATTAATCTGAAACATAAATTCTTGATGAAGAGAAAGGAGGAGGAAGAAGAGAAGGACTAAGGAGAGAAGGAGGAAGAGGAAGGGTAAATTAATATCTATCTATGAGAAAAGAATGACATATCTTATACAGACTGAGCTGTTTACAAGGACCTCTGTCTACTGTGAGTTTCTGAACATAGTCCCATCTCAGTCCCTCACCAGGGAGTTTGACCAGAAGTTGCATTGTAGATGATTCTGTTGAACCATGAATGACTCTTACTGCCTACGTGTGAGTTTTTCCAGTGGTGAAGTCCTCTCGAGAATTTTGAGGAGCCTTCCACAGTGAGCCCATGAGGCTTACTATAATGCAAAAACAAGTAGGGGCCATAGCTAATTTTGAGTTTTGGAGAGGTTTTTTTTTTTCTTCAATTTTCCACCAGTGGGAAAATTTTCCATAGATATTTCTCTCCCTGTTTTCAGGAGAGATTACCATCGATGCCACCTCCTTTTGTTACAGATCTTAAAGGGTGAGTGGACATGCTTAACTTTCCCTCTTGAGATCCTCCTGTAGCTAACAAAATTTAGATGACAGGCCCAATGGGCATTTTTTTTAATGCTTTGGTGCAGGAGATTGAAATAGTCTATGCCAGGTATCTCAGATGGTGCCTTTTCTCAGCGTTCTTGTGGATGGCAGAGGGCTAGCTAGGTTTCTGGAGTCTTCTATAAGGGCACTGGTTAGTCAGCTTGCCATCACTGTGATAAGTCAACTAAAAGGATAGATTTTTAAGTCTCCTGGTTTCAATCCATGAGCACTTGGCCTTGTCGCATTGGGCCTAAGGCAATACAATGCATTACCGTGAGAGCATGTGGTAAAGAAGACCTGTTTATCTCATTAAAGGTGAAAAGTAGAGAGAGCGAAAGGGAGAGGGGGAGGGTGTAAGGAAGGGAAGGAGGGAGGAAGTGAGGAAAGGAGGAAGGTAGGAGGGAAGAAGGGAAGGAGAGAGGGAAGGAGGGAGGGGAGAGAGAGAGGGAGAAAGGAAGGGGAAGGAGGGAGGGAGGGAGGGAGAAAGGAAGGAAGGAAGGAGCTGGGATCTGATATCCCCCTGAAGGCTTCCAATGACCTAACTTCCTCCCACTAAGCCTAATCTCCTAAAAGTTCTACCACCTCTCAATAGTACCACAGGCTGGGTACATGAGCCTTTGTGATGTATTCAAGATTTGAATGCACCCCACACAACGACTTGCGTCCATCTGACAATGCCAAATACATTCAGTCCATCTCCAAAAGTTCCTCAAGTCCACAGTTTTGATATTGCTTCAGAGTCCCCATCCAAAGCCTCCTCTGAGGCTCAACTGAGCTATAGGCAACGATCAAAATAACAAGTGATAGGCTCCAAAGAGACAGTGGTACTGGACAAACATTCCCAGATAAAAAAGAATAAGGAGGAACTGAACAAAGCAATGCCGAAACCCAGCAGGGCAAAACTGAGTCCTATAGCTCTATCTCTGGGGCACAGGAGGGCATGATGTCCAGTCCACAGAGCTTGGGCATTCCTGCCCCACCAGCCTCGATGGCAACAGCCCAACATGGCCTCTCTCTTGGGTTGAATGCCTGCAGCATCCTTCAGCTGGCAGCCAAGGTTCCTGGCATCTGGAACTCCCGGGACTCACTGCAGCTTCAGCTTTTACTCTCACAGCTTCACAAGTTGTCCTCTCAGGGATTGCCTGTGGGAATCCGACACTGCCACTTGCTGCTGCTACCTGCCTACTACCTATGAAATCTCCATGGAATCCTCATACCTCCATCACCTTTGCAACCCACTCTGGTGTGACTGAATCCTCATTCTGGAAGGCAGAGCCCTCATGGCCTAATCACTTTCTGAAGCCCCCACCTTCTGGTCCTGTTCTATTGGCAGTTATGTGTCAGCCTATGAGCTTACTGGGGAAGAAAAGATTCAAGTCATAGCACCAGACAATGCTCTAAGCAATTTCCCTGCATTAACCCATTTAAGCCTTGCAGTAAATCTTTGAAAAGAGGTTGCAATATGATTGTATTTACTTCCCAGAAGCTGAAGCACAAAGAGCGAACTTATAGGTACTGATGGAAGAGATGACATTGATTAACCAATGCATTGCACTCATAAATTGATATGTTGAATTGAAGCCCCTTTGTACAACTACTTAAAGATAATTTAAAAATTAATTATTTGGGGGGGGCGGTCCTGGGGCTTGAACTCTGGCCTGGGCACTGTCACTGAGCTCTTCAGCTCAAGGCTACTGCCTTACTCTTGAGTCACAGCCCAACTTCCTGTTTTCTAGTGATTAATTGGAGATGAGTCTCTTAGCTTTGTACTGCCCAGGCTGGCTTTGAACCATGATCCTTAGATCTCAGCCTCCTGAGTAGCTAGGATTACAGGTGTGAGCCACTGTGCCTGGCTAAAAATTAATTTTTAAAAAGAAAAAGTCTACATGGATGGGGGCGTAGTTCAGTGGTAGAGCACTTTATCATACAAGACCTGCTCGTGGGCATGCACACACATGCATGCATGCACACTCACATGCACCCACATAGACACGCACATGCATGCACACATGAAAATTTTCCTTTGAGGATTGGACTGTTTTGTGCTCATGTGTGTTTGCACTTATACTTTTCTTGACTATAAAAAGAATAGAAAATGCCATGTACATATAATATTTTGAGTCACCCTCTGGATTTGAAACAAATGCACCATGAAAATACCCAGGGTGTAGATTCAGTAACTGACTAACTGGCACCTCTGAAGCCAGGTTCTGCCTGCCTTCTTTCCCCAGTCTTCTCTATTTTCATCCCTTTGGGGCTGTCCATTGAAGCATGCCCCTCCCCTTCCTCTCCGCCTTCATCTCCTGCGCACCAGACTCCATGCAGAGATGAGAAACGAGGGCAGGGCTAAAGAGGAGAGCATAAAAAATAAATGAGCCATTCATAAAAATGAATATTATCACCAAAAGAGGCCGTCTGCCAGCATCTCCGTGCATATATTAACTCAGCTGTACTCCTGTAGCACGGAATGAAGCCAATGCATCATCTTTTTAGTGGCTGCTCAGCTGATTTACCATTAACTTTGAACAACCAATTGTGTTATGAGTGCTTTACTTTTTTTTGCCATAATGATGAGATTTTTTTTTCTGTTGTTATTGTCTGGTGCCATTTTTTTCTTTTTATCCTGGAAGTCCCAGAATTGGTAAAAAAAAAAAAAAAAGTAAGTAAATTCCACTGTGTTTAGTACACTCTTTAAAATATTTTATTGTTATTATAAAGGTGCTGTATAGAGAAGTTACAGTTAAATAACTCAGGTAAAGAGTACATTTCTTTTTTTTTTTTTTTGCCAGTCTTGGGCTTGAGCTCAGGGCCTGAGCACTGTCCTTGGACTTTTTCAAGGCTAGAGCTCTACCACTTGAGCCTCAGCACCATTTCCGGCTTTTTTTCTATGTATGTGGTACCAAGAAATCGAACCCGGGTCTTCATGCATGTTAGGCAAGCACTTTAACCACTAGGCCAAACTCCCGGCCCGAGTACATTTCTTTTTAGGCAACATTACCCCTTCCCCTCACTCTCTCCCCTCCCATCCCCATTCACAAGTTGTAGAGTTCATTTTCAACGTAATGTGGAATGAGTGTCATGGCTGCATTTATTCGCCCTTTGTCCCTTCATTTCTGTGCCTCCCCTTATGTTCCCAAGAGACATAAATGAACAAACAGAAAAAAAGAAACAGCAAAAATGAACAACAACAACAAAAGAACTCTTGCTTTCATTTCCTGGAGTTCATTTTGATAAATATTATTGTGTATGATCTCTCTGAGTACACTCTTACAACCTTGGAAGGAATGAGATTCGTGTGTGTGTGGGGGGGGGGGACTACTTCAGGTCACCAGTCTCTGAAAGTCATTCCCACAAATGCTAATAGTGGCCTTTCCCCCCTTGAATACCTCTTTCCCCTTAGCATACCTTTCTCAGAAAGCCTGAAATGCCATCCACTGGGCTTTCTTGGTATGTCCCCGAGCAGGGCAGGATTGTTTTCTCTTCAGTCTGAAATGTGCACCTGTTGGGCCCTTCTGCCCTCTGAGGCCTGCAAGCACCTAAGCGCCCACATGAAAGAAACCCCAGGGCCTTTCACACTGACAGCCCTCTCACCTTGCAGCCCCTCTGGGCACCTGTTTCTTCTTGCTGGGTGTTTTCTGGGGTGCACATGTGGGTTTGTTCTTTGTCTTCTACCCTGAGTGTTGGGCTCTGCCCCTCCTGTAAGTTGGGACTATAAAAGGTGACTGATTTCCACATGTGGCTGTGGAATGAGCGTCATTACTTCGCAGCCACCCCTTGTAAATCTCCACAGGCTACAAGCCTGTGTGTGTCTCCTGCGGTTCCCAGAACAATCCCCAGCACACGCTGACAGGAAGAGCCATTATGGCCACTGATGTTTCACCATCTGGAATGGTTACAGTCGTCGGGAGACGAGGCGCTGTGCTGAGGAATCATTTCTCTAATGGCAGTGCTAATCAGGAGGGATGGGGCCGTTGCTAAGAGCTGCTGGGTGAAGAAAATACCCTGCCAGATGAAAAGGAAGGGCTGCAGATCCGTGTGTGCCCATTTGCAAACGAAGTGGCTTGGAATGTCACCCTTGCTTCTGAAAGGCCATCTTTCACATTAGGAGCTTGTGCCCTGGGCCAGCCTTCAGGAGGCTTATGCTGTTTTTATGAGCACAGGACCTGGACTGGGCATTTTGCCCTTGCTCTTGGACCCAGCTGTGCCCTGTAGAGACTGAGCAATTGTCGTGTAGCCACTGAGCAGGGTTTGGTGGCAAGAGGCAGGTGTGGATGAAGATCACGTCCCTAATCTTGCCACAGGAACCTCCTACTGTCAGGACCATGGGACTCAAAGTGGAAACTGTAAGTCAAAAAACCCCTTATTTCTCATAAGTTGTTTATTTCAGGCATTTATTACAGTAATAGAAAACTGACAAACACGGCATTCTTGACTGCCTTTCCCTTACCCAGCTGCTCACCAGTGTTCTTAAGAACCCTGCTGTAAGGAAATCCTCGAGGATCTTTAATCATAAAACCAAAGCTAGCACTTGCATAGAATGTGCATGTTACCAAGTGAACTCATTTAATCTCCACAAATAGCTTCAGTTACTCTCTTTCACAGACAACCAAATTGAGATCCAAAGTGGCCGTGGACTTTCCTCAAGGTTAAGAGCTAATAGTGGATAGGACTAAGAAACACACCTCTAAAAGCTGGACTAAGTCCCATGCAGTTTACTGTGCAAATGGCCTCCAAACGAGGCCACAGAGTGGCCAGTGCCACTGGGGCTGGCAGCCAGCGGCCTGACCTCTGCTTTCTAATGCCCTCTGTCCTTCTGGAACTCTCCTACTTGAGACTGAGCCTTACAACTCACCAAGCCTGGTGAAGACATGCCACTCTGCCTTCCACTCCTCACAGCTCAGGCCCCACCTGGGCGACAAATGGTTAAAGCAAACCTGAACAAAGCTCAGACTATGAGGTCCTGTGGCTAAGGGTATGAGCCTTGCTACTCTCCTGCAGGACTGCCTCTAAAACAGAGGCAGCAGGTTCTCGCCCCTTGTGAATCCCAGCCTGCGGCCCTGGAGGCCAGGAGAAGGCATTGCCTGCCCTGTTGCCTGGCTTTCCCCTCCCACTTCCACTGCCCACTCACTACCAGCCTCTTCCCAGGGAGTGATCACATACCCGCACACACACACTCACTCAGCACGCTGGACTCCTCCTCCTTTTTTCTTCTTTGCCATTCTGGGCTTGCACTAAGGACCTCGGGCTTGCTAGGCAGACGCTCGGATCACTTGAGCCACACTGCCTTCTTAGCTTCCGTTTCAGAATACAACACAATAAATCTGGTAATCACTCAAGACCTTTTAGGCCAGGAGTAAAAAAAGGAAGGGGTGTTCCTCATATCCCTGCATCCATGGAAGGGGTCAGTTTCCGCTCAGCAGAAGAGTTGTTTCATCTTTTACAACTGTTCACATGAGATCATTCTTATTTCTATAAGCCATTATTTACTATAATAATCAAAAGGGCATTTCACCAAGGAGGTGAAGAAGTATAAGGAATGTGGAATTGTTACTGTGGGTATTCAGAATTGTGAGAAGTTTCTCTGGGATCACAATGTTGTTCAATTAGTCCCAAACACTAAGGAAGGGAACCTAACATTTTTCCCGGCAGGAAGAGTTAATATCTGGCTCCTAGCAAGCCATCCTGAGCCCACCTTCTCTGTTTGCAGAAACCTGGCTTTTCAGTGTCCTGGTGTCTGTAGGAATGAGAACAGCAACAGTTAACTCAGTGCCAGGGTGTGGTATGTCAGAAAATGGCTTCAAATTTAGTACACTTCAGTGCTTGCCCACGTCTGTACTTAACTGCAGAAATAAAGTATGGTGTTTTTACTCTGAAGATTTTCTTCAACTCCTACCGGAGGAGCAACAGAGGTTTGCGTTTTTTTCCCCCCTCTTCTCTGAGCTGAAACCTGTTTCTGAGTGTGAAGTACAAGTTGTATGTCATGTGGCAAAATGGGATTTATCAGTTGTTCTTACCTGCTTCTGGCTTAAAACAACAACTTGCTATTGTGATGATGATAGTGTTTTTGGCTTAAGCTCTTCAAAAGACAAATAAGATCTTCCTAAATGTTATTATGTTGAAATATTAAAAGCTCATTTTACCTACAGTTCACAGTCCAGGATGTTATGAAACCAATTTAGTCAAGCGCGGGGCAGCGTGCGCAGGTTTAAGAAGGTTGCTCGGGAAATGAAGTGATGCCAGGGGCCGGTGGCTCACACCTGCAATGCTAGCTGCTCAGGAGACTGAGATTCGAGTCGTTTGAAGGCAGGAAAGTCTGCGAGACTCTTAACTCCAATTAACTACCCCCAAAAAAGCTGGCAGTGGAGGTGTGGCTCAAATGGTAAAGCACCAGCCTTGAGCAAATGAGAGCCCAAGACCTGGAGATGAAAGAACTTTACTGACAAGTTTGGGGGCACACAATTCACTTTTCATTTTTTGTTTTTTAAATCTTAAGCAAACTGCATTAACCACAATGATATAGTTCTGCTCATTTTGCCAGTGATGGAGTACCTCCTGTATCCCTTCTGTGTACTTGTGTTCCTCTCCCCTGCCTCTCTCTCTCTCCTCCTCCCTCCCTCCCTTCCTCCCTCCCTCCCCTACCCTCATCGCCTTGGTTTGATTTTCTTGCTAATTAAGTTCCTAAGAACCCTCTGTTTGTGTAAGAACCAGGCAGCAGGATGTGAAGCTGTAATTCAGCAGGTCTCACACTCCCATTTCAGTGCTCTAGGAACTTGGGCTGCTCTCTTAACCCCTTCTCATTGGCTGCGAGTTTGGCCTAGTGGTAGAGCGCTTGCCTAGTATGCCGAAAGACCTGGGTACCATATACACAGAAAAAAAAAAGCTGGAAGTGGTGCTGTGATTCAAATGGTAGAGCTCTAGCCTTGAGAAAACCCCAGGACAATGCTCATGCCCTGAGCCCAGGCCCAGAACTGGCAAAACCCCCAAAAATGTCTAAACCCCTTCATGTCTCATTTCCTCTTGTATAATATAGAACTCACGTACCAAAGAATTTGAAATTTGACGAGATTCTTGAAGATTTTGCGTAAAGCACAATATTTTCCATCTCTTTTTCTCTGTTTTGAAATTGCAGACCCACGAGGTTAAAAGAATTGCTTGAAATATCCACCTCCCAGGGCTGATAATATGAATAAGTGCACATTCGAGGACTATGTGAATTCAGAACTGCCTTTGGCAAAATATTGAAGCAGACAAAGCCTGTTTTCTTACCTTGCCTTTCAGTTTCCGCCTAATTTCTCAATGCTACTGCAATTTGCAGCCATTGTTGGCTGGGAGGGTTCCATAATACAATCATAGCAAGTGCAATGTGGCTTTTGACACCATACAGCTGTATTTGTCCCCCTCAGGAAATACACCACAAGAAGTATTGTGAGTTAAGCAGCTTTCACAAATATGGAAGTTATGCTGTTAGCTTCTCAGCCTTGGCCTTTTCCTGCTCTGGTACAATGTTGTTTTTTTTTTCTTTACTTAGTACTAGGGATTAGACATACTTGAGCCACACCTTAAGCCCTTAACTTGTATTTTCTTTTTGAGATAGGACCTCAGTAACCTTCCTTGGGCTAGCTTTAAATTCACAATCTTCTTGTCTCTGCTTCCCAACTAGTGGGATTCAAGGTATGTAGTACTACAACAGACCTTACTATACAATCTTAAAGGTGAAAACATTAGTGCCCAGAGATGGACAAAATGGTAGAAGCTCCGAAGGCAATCTATGGGTATAACAATCATTCTCTGGTCTTCTCAAAAGCTCAATGAAATATAATGATTTTAGAAAATGTACATGAGTGAACAGTGATTAATTTTCAAATACTTCCACATACAAAAATAATGTTGGCATAAAATCTTGAAGCAGAGCTGGAGCCGCACCTTGATTCCGGGCTGCAAGCATGACCATCAATGTCAAAGATAGACTTTGGACCAACAGCACTAAACTTATGGAGAACTCCTTCTAGGTGAATAATTTCCAAGTGTCAACATGAGATAGTTTGTGTTGAGTGAAGTAGAGTAGGACTTGAACATCTGTATCATTTTGATGTTCCAAATATTTGTCAAAATCTGCTGGTGGGATGCACTGGCCTTTTGCCCAGGTGTTTCTTGAGAGATATGCCGTTGTTTTAGGCCTAAAGTGGAGAGAGTTTATGACAAATATTTTGGAGAGTGTTGCACAGTTGGCACATTCACAATGGGGAACTTGAAGAAATGAATACAGAGACTGCTAACTATCAAAGTCATGCTTGAAGTGAGGGAGACCCACAGGGGATAGTACAAGCTAGATGAGCAGGGAGCCACCACCAGACTAGCTTTCAAGGCCAGGCAAAGGAGTGGCTGTTGGAACCACAGAGGGTACCGCAGTATGGAAAAGGCTATCAGACAGGATTCACAGCCTTGGTAAAGGATGCAGCCATCATACAAGCAACATGCACAAAAGCCAAAAGGCAGAGAAATCCAGATGTCCATGAACAGATCAATGGATTAATACTGTGAAGTATATAAACACAATGGAATGTAACTGAGCCTTAAACTGAGATGAAATTCAGATACATGCCACAACACGGATATACTAAGTGAAAAACACCCGATACCAAGGAACAAATAGTTCATGAGTCTTCCTCTATGAGCATGTATGATAGCCTAATTCATAGAATAAGAGGACTGGATGGGGGTGGGGGAGAGGGAAATGGGGACCAAGACATGTGAAAGGGTATCAATGTATGGGAATTAATGCACCATCTATCTGGCAAATATCATGTAACCCTTCTATTAATTACAATAATAAATATATGAAAAAAAGAGGAAGACTGGAGGCTGGAAAGAGTAGTTATGGAAAGCAATTGTTTGGTAAGTGTGCATTTCTGTGTAGGATGATGGGAAAGTTTTAGAAATAGAATGATGGTTACAGATACCGAATCTACTTCATCTCACTGAATTATGCACCTATAACTAGTTACAATGGTAAATGATGTGTGTATTTTGCCACACACAACTGCAGATTTAAAAAAGATAAGAAAGATGCAGCCAACCCAGAGAATATTCTTATTTTTTAAATTTTCAAAATTAATTGTTTTTTTGCTGGTCCTGGGGCATGAACTCAGGGCCTGGGCACTGTCCCTGAGCATCTTTGTGCTCAAGGCTAGCCTTCTACCCCTTGGGCCACAGCACCATCTGGCTTTTTCTGAATAGTTTATTGGAGATAAGAATTTCACAATTTTCCTGCCCAGGCTGGCTTCAAACTGCAGTCCTCAGATCTCAGCCTCCCATGTAGCTAGGATTATAGGCATGAGCCACCGGTGCCTGGCTACCAGAATATATTCTTCAGGGAGGGAAGATTCTGAGGCATGAAGATTCCAATTTCATTCTTGTGCTCCAAATCCCTGGCCAAAGTCTCTCATTGGTTGGACCCAGTTACAATGGAGTCCTTTGGTGTAGTTCATTTATTGCACAAAGCAAGGTGGCTCATAGATCAGCTTCCTGTGATAATATTTCCCCAGTGCAGCAGAACCAATAGAATGTACAAAATTGGAAGGAAGGATTTGTTAGACTGGCTCACAGGACTAGAGACAGAATGGTCCTACCGGGACCATCATATACTGGAGAGCCAGGAAAACCATTGGCTGCTTACTCCAACACACTGGAAGCCTCAGACCAGGAGTGACCAATGACACAGACCTGGTCCAATCTGAAAGTCTGGAAACTTCCTTGGAGAGTCGTTGGTGTGAGTCTATGTTTAAAGGCTAAAGAATCTGGAGTCCAATGGCCATAAAGATAGCAGCAAAAACCACACCTGCTCAGGAACTCAAACCTGGGCCCACTAAGGATTTCCAATTCATCTTTTGTTCCATCTAGCCCCTTCACCTACTGGATGTTCTACCTTCAGGGCAGGTTTCCACTTAGCCTGCTGACTGAAGGCTAGTTTTCTCTGGAAACACTCTTTCCTAACCAGAAGTACAACTTTCCAGTTTTCTTGGTGTCTGTAAATCAGCCAACCTGACAATCAACCTTCTCCACCAGAGTGGGAAGATTGGACCATTTGAGGGGAGGAAAGGATGCTGGATGGGGCAGATCCGGTTCTATCTTTTCCTCTCTAGAGGAAGCACTGAACCTATGACTAATTCCCCAAAGTGCTGGCAAGCCAGATGCTGGTGACTCATTCCTAGTATCCTAGCTAGTTAGGAAGCTGAGATCTGAGGATTACAGTTCAAAGCCAGCGTAGGCAGAAAAGTTTGCAAGAGTCTTATCTCCAACTAACCACAAAAAGATGAAAGTGGAGGTGTGACTCAAGTGGTGGGGTACCAGCCTTGAGGGAACAAGCAAAAGGATAGCAAGTTCCTAGGCCCCGAGTCCAAGCCTCAGTATCAACACAGACATTTTAAAAGGTGCCAGAATGAGAACAAGGAGCTGATGGTAGGCCATTTTTCTTTCTTTCTCAGAAACAGTGATACACAACAGTAAATACACCAGTAAATGCAGTGGGATGTTTTCCAATTAATCCAGAAAAATCTTAAGTACCATGATGTTCATTTATGGATATCCTTTGATCTAGAAATCCTCTTCCTAGGAGTCTGCCTGAAGGAAATAATTAGGAATGTAGACTAAAAATTACATATAAGTATATTCACAGAATCATCACAAAAAGGGTAACTAAAAAGTCTGGCATGGACTATTTAATATTAAGTGAGAAAGCAGGATTCACACTTAATATACAGTACATCATCATTTGTGTAAAAGTGTGATCAAGCATATCAAAATGTTAATGATGACCTTCGAATGACTGGAATAAATATTTTTTCCTGGAGTTCTTATTTTCCACCATTTCCTTATTACACGTGATTTTCTTTGATAAATAAGACAAACCAACCCATGTTATTTTGTAATACCTTGTGGCTGGCTTGCATGATAAATATTCCCAATAAAGGACCTATAGAGTGGGCTCTGCAGTCCTGTACAAAAAGCATTGATTTACCTGCTGGCTTTCTATTAATTTGAAGGAAAGCAATCAAAGGAAGGACACCACCTTCTCTGAAATAGACAGCGTGTATGGCTGAGGGTGCAGCTTCCTTTGATGGAATATTGCTAAAGGACGAAATTCTATCTCCCACAAGAAATGATTTCTGCTGGCTGTGCAATCGTCAGGCTGGAGGCTGCCCTTGGAGAGGCGGCTGCATTACTGAGTATTTGTAAAATCAGCAGAGCCTATGCATGAACGGTCACAGTGGCTGATTTTACAAGCTACTCACGACAGGCATCTGCACACAGAAAACTGTAGCTCAGAGCGTATTTAACCTATTGTTATTCCTTCTTATTTTGTGTTTTGCTGTTATGAATTGGTGTCGTGTTACCCAAGAGAGCTGGTTCTCTGTGTAAAATGGCTTCACAGACATATATAATAAGACTGTATATTAACCTGACCTTACTATAATCTTGACCACTTTTTTTTTTCTGGCTCGTATTGAACCATTTCTCACCCTTGTACCTTCCACAGGGCTAAGTCTTATCAAGGTGTGTATGTATATGTGTGTGGTGGTTGTTGGGGGGTATTGGAGTGTTCCTAGAAGGAATTGAGCTCTGTTGAAAGCCCTGCTCCATTGATACCCAGTTTGGTTCTTCCTGAAGTTTTAAGGACCCCCCCCCCAAAAAAAGGGATTACCTGCACAGGAAACAGGCCCTGCTGAGTCTGCTCCACGCTAGACCTCAAGGATCTCATCTTCAAGAGTCAGACCTGGTAGTCTTGATGCTCATTACAGATCTCTGGGTTGAAGACATTCTGCTAACTGTATGCTGGTGGCTCACTCCTGTAGTGCTTGCTGCTCAGAAGCCAGAGATCTAGGGATTGTGGTTCAAAGGTAGCCTGGTTAGGAAAGTCCTTGAGATTCTAATCTCCAATTAACCACCAAAAATCTGAAAACGGAGTAGAGTGCCAACCTTAAGCAAAATATCCCAGGGATAATGTTCAGGCCATGAGTTCAAGCCCCAGGACCAGCACAACAAGAAAGAGAGAGAAGTCAGGGTGGGGAAGGAAAGGAGAGAAGGAGGGAAAGAAAAAGAAACTGTTCTATTGTATTAGAAAAAAATCTGTAGAAGAAATGAAGCAGTTCTGGTAGCATTCATTATTAGTAGACGGCTTCCCCCATTTTAAAACCTAAGGATGCTATTTCTCTTTAACACTTAGATGTTGCTATAGCTTAGATCATGTTTCCCCCTTCACCGTTGGCCTTGTGCCTGTTAGGCAGGGACACCTCCACTGTCATTTGATCTCAAATGTCCTGTGTGAAGGGTTAGACACCAGCCTGTGGTGCTACTGGTGGATGCTGGAACCTTCAAGAGGCAGACTTAGCGAAGGAAGTGAAGTGATTGGGGCCATTCCCTCGGAGGTGAGGATGTCCCTAGGGGCTCTCTTCCCTTTCTGCTCTCTAGCCATTATGCGGGAAAGGCTCCTCTTCCACCTAGTGTCCCACTGTGATGTGCTTTACTAGTGATCATTAGCTGAACTTTCTAAATTCTTGGAGCCACAATAACTTTTTCCTGCTTTTTTTTTTTTTCTTCAATGCGAAGTCCTGGGCTTGAGCTCAGGGCCTGAGCACTGTGCTTGGACTTTCTCTAGGCTAGAGCTCCACCACTTGAGCCTCAGCACCACTTCCAGCTTTTTTCTATGTATGTGGTACCAAGGAATTGAACCCGGGTCTTCGTGCATGCGAGGTAAGCACTCTACCACTAGGCCAAATTCCCAGCCCCACTTTTTCCTGCTTTAAGTTGATCATCTCAGATGTTTTGTCATAGTGACAGAAAACTGACCAACCCAGTTGCATTTAGATAAGGGAGATTATTGCTGTAGATGGCACCCATATTCATAGTTGTGTAGAGGCGAGACTGTGGCCTAGAGTACATGAGATCCTCAGTTAGATCCCCAGCACTGAAAAAAAAAAAGTCTGGATGAGGTCCAAGAAGATAGCCTCTCAACATTAGCCAGAAGGATTTTCTCCTTTGTTAATAATATCTTTCATACACGAGAGCTTATTTCCCCATGATTTTCTAAGTTGTAGCTGAATGCTTTCTGATCGTTAGCCAGAGTGAGAGGGAATTCACATTTCTTAATGACGAGTCTGGCATTGTTTCTAGAGTGAAATTAAGTGAGAGTATAAATAACTTGGCCAAGTATACAAAAGACAAAAGTAGATATATGTGAAGATGCCCAGAGATGCAGATCTGTGGTTGCATTTGAGTCTAAATATAATGCAGCGATTCAGAGGAAGGAGGAAGGTGTTTTTAATTAGCACTGGACATAAACCAACTTCTTTTCCTCCCTCCCTTCCTCCTTTCTTTCTTTCTTTCTTTCTTTCTTTCTTTCTTTCTTTCTTTCTTTCTTTCCTCTTTCTACATAGAAGTATCACATTATCAAAGTTATTAAAACAGCATCAAACAAGGTCAAAGAGAAGGAGGCAAAGCTACCTAGGCTTTTTCATATAAGAGAGCAGAGTTATGAAAAAGTTGTTAACCTCCCATGTCAGGTGGTAAGTGTTCAGTTAACACAAAGGAAAGTGTTGCAATCAAAGAACCATTTCTTCATTAACCTAGATACACAGAGCAGCAATTGTATGTTACCATTACTTCATGACCACTGATTCCCTCCATTTGCTTGGAACCCTCAGAAAAGGTCTTGAGAGCACCCACTGCGAAGGACAGGCCATAGATTCATTTTCAAGCAGCATTGCTTTCAAAAACAACGATGCTTTGTGTGCCCTCTGCAAATACAAAGCGATCCATACAGAAGATGTCACAAAGTTATACTCTCAGAAGAAAAGATATTACCAGCTTGAATAAGCCCTTGAAGTTTCTCAGGTGCTGTGCAATTTTGTAATCTCTTATCTTAGGAGAGATAGAAGAACAGGCTTCCAAACAATTTTCACGGATTAAAAAAAATAATAGCAGGACAAGAAATTCTCTGGAAGAGGAAACTGAGCTGTGTGCACGCACAGGAGCTGCTGGTCCCATCTCGAGGGGGAGAGTAAGCTCTCGTGTATGAAGAGCCCATTACCATTTTCAAGTAGTGAACGAAACTCCGCAGTGTCAGCCCTACAACTTTTCCAAGCAAGTTCTGCAGCCCAGGAGCATGCTCAGCTTCATCCATGGCACCATCTACACTTGAACTTGGTGTGATGAGCGCATTTGTTTGTCCTCATTAGAGCAGTGATGCAGGCGCTACCTGATGTGTGGAGGCAGTGTTGCTGGGCCAGGGCCAGAGAGCCCGAAGACAGCAGCCAGCCCAGGAGTATGAGCAGAGCCTGGCTTTGTTTGGAGCTGTGTCCTGACAAACTCACAGCCTTGGGAATCTGGCTGTTTCTCTGAGGTCCCAGGTAACTCATCACTAACAAGAAGTATTTAGGCAGAGGTTTCCCAGTTGTGATTTCAAAAGTCTGCCTCCCTTTACAAGTGTCTCAGGTACCGCAAGGGTCAGGAAGAAGTGCTAATCTGACAAATGGCTACAGGCCCACTTCCTGTTTGAAACAGAGCTTCTCTCATTGGCTCCTTCATATACACTGAGTGCTAAATAAGACTGAGGTTAAAGGTGTGAAAGCCACAAGGTTAGCAAACCTTTACATTCTCTACTCAAAGTGAAGACACAAGTGAAGCCCCCAGTAGATTTTCTTCATGGTTAAACATGGAGTTACAAGTATAGATTCAGGGCTTTACCCCGTCTCTCTTGCCTAGAGGTGTATGACTTTAGGCTAGTTTCCTTTGTTTGGCTTTCTTTTTTCCCTTTCTCTTTTCCTTCCTTCCTTCCTTTCCCCCCTTCCCCCACCTTTCCTTTTCTGAGCCACTGTTGATGGTCATTCAGGCCTGGTGCTGACTCAGCATTTTCAGGCAAGGCCGTTGCTCTACCACTTGAACCATACCTCCATGTCTAAGTTTTGGGTGGTGAATTGAAAATAAAAATCGCAAAGATTTAACGGCCTGGGCTGACTTTGCGCTGTGACTCTCAGATTTTAGCCTCCTGAGTAGCCAAGATGACAGGTATGAGCCACTTCTAGACACCCAGCCTTGGGCCAGTGTCTCCTCTCTGCCTCCATTTCCTCATCTGTTACACGAGAGTAGTAACTATACTGATCTCAAAGGACAGTCATGTGGATTAAGTGAGTTAATATATATGAAACCCTTACAGCAGTGTCTGGCACAGAAACAAGGGTTTCTTATTATTATTGGCCCAAGCTAGCAGCGAACTTCTGGGTCAGCATCAATAATAAAGCCACAGAGGGGAATGTGGAAGAGCTCACTGGCTCTGTGTAAAGGTGCTTGGGAGTGTAATTGGATTTGCTGAAAGTGCCTTTTTAAACAGTACTGTGAGCTTCTGATTCACATTTGGGAAGAAAAGCAGAACAGAAGGTGATAAATTCCTTTATGGGAGAGCTTGGCAGGAGAGGCAGATGTAACTGTAAAGTTAATTGGTGACTGGGAGGTGGAACTCCTGGGCAGAGGAGACCCAGGCATGAGCATGTTCCCGCGCCCACTCTAGTTTATGGTGATTGCTTCATTAGGGATTCTGAAAGGCCCTTCTTGGGCGGCCTCTGGTCCTGTCTTTGCCCAGACAGGGATGATGTCAGCATATAGTTTATGGAGTTCTGCAGTCCTCTGGAGGATTCCGGGAGCCCACAGAGCTGTCTCCAGGCTGCTTGCCAGTACTCTGAAAACTAAATCCCACCAGAATCTTCTGGATCTCAACTTGCTTGTCTCTGTCACGATTGCTGCTGTCCTCTGCAAGCGCGGGGACATGCGGAATGCCTCAACAGATTCACAGGCAGCTTGTATTTTTCTGACCCTCTTGACTTGGGCCTTTGAGAATCTGGCTCTATTTCTCCTCCCTTCTCAGCACTACTGAGGGTATAAAATGAGATAACACACTGGGGATATGCCAGTTGGAAGAAGCCAAACGTAAGAGAGTAAAAAGTATCATTATTTTACGTAGAGAGAAACATATCTGCTAATTAAATTCAAGCTTTCTTTTTCTTTGTAATCAGTTTGAAAATGTTTCTTCAAACTCAGATCCAAAAAAAAAAAAAGATATTTTACACTTGTCCATACCTAAAGACAAAAAATACTTAAGGCTAGGGTATTCCTAAAACTTTTAAATGTGAAATGTCTATGCTTTCTGAATCACTTCTGTATCCACAGCCAACAATCTGGGTGTTTCTTTATGTAAGGGTATGTGCAAGGTCAATGTCAAGTCATAGGGTACTGATTCGGAATATGTCATAAATGGTCTGGGAACTCATAGAGGTGGCGCCATTGCAGGGAGACAGCTAAGACATGTTTGGGATTTTGCCAACAGGGTGAATTCTATGTGACTGATGGAAGGTCAGTAGCAACTCTAAGATATACCCCAATTTACAGAGCATTTGAGTGAGAGGAAAAGTGTTTATCTTAGACTCTGAGATGTTGGTGGTTAAGGCTTGATGCTTGTTACTTGAAGAGGATAGGTTTAATCTCTGACAACTTTTTAAAGGTTATGACAGGGTTTTCACTTATTCTGTAAATGAGTGGGTACAGGATGAATTTTGGGTGTGTTCAAGAGCTTGATGATTCCTTCAAGCAGGCCTGGGGATGGTCAGAAGAATTCAGAGGGGAGAAATGACCTAGGGAGGGGCAAATGGTCCACCATCCACTTTATACTCTGCCCAAATATCTTCCCTTAAATGAGACTTATTTATTTCCAGGCTTGCGTTGTTATTCCCCATTAGAATACATATACCCTTCAAAAGGTACTCAGCAATCCTCCTGCTTTAATTGATCATTTTTCCCCTTCCATGGTGGATTTCACAAGAGAGATTTTATATAGAGGAACCAAACTTTCAAGAAGAAAACCTGAGAATATTTCTTAGATCATAAAAGCCCACATGTCATACAATTCTAAAATATCCAGAATAGACAAATTGATAGAGACACAAAGTAGACTAATGGTAGTCAGAGTCTAAGGGAGGAGGCAGGGAGGACAAATATACAGTGATTGCTAATAGAGACAAGATTTCTTTTGAAGCCAAAATTATTATTATTATTATTGTTATTATTATTATTATTTTATGTATTTATTTTTGGTTGAGGGGCCTGAACTCTGGGCCTGGGCACTGTCTCTAAGTTCTTCAGTTCAAGGTTAGTGCTCTATCACTTTGAGCCACAGCACCACTTATGACTTTCTGGTGGCTCACTGGAGATAAGAGTTTCACGGCCTTTTCTGCCCAGGCTGGCTTTGAACCATAATCCTCAGATCTCAGCCTCCTGAGTAGCTAGGATTATAAACATGAGCCTCCAGTGCCCGGTCCAAAATTATTATTATTATTATTTTTTTTGCCAGTCCTGGGCTTGAGCTCAGGGCCTGAGGACTGTCCTTGGACTTTCTCAAGGTTAGAGCTCTACCACTTGAGCCTCAGCACCACTTCCAGCTTTTTTCTATGTATGTGGTACCGAGGAATCGAACCCGGGCCTTCATGCATGCTAGGCAAGCACTTTAACCACTAGGCCAAACTCCCAGCCCTTCAAAATTATTTTAAAGGTAGTTTTTTCAAAGTGGTTGTGTGGGCTGGGAGTTTGGCCTAGCATTCACAAATACCTGGGTTCCATTCCTCAGTTCCACATACATATAAAAAGCCAGAAATGGTGCTGTGGCGCAAGTGGCAGAATGCTAGCCTTGAGGATAAGGCCCAAGGACTGTTCTCAGGCCCTGAATTCAAGCCCCAGGACTGCCAAAAAAAAAAGTGATTGTGCTATCCTGATTTGCACACTTTTAATAAATATATACCATGTGAATCACAATGGTTGTTTTTTTGAAAAAAGAAAACATTTAGAGGTTGGGTGCAGTGGCTCATGCCTGTAATCCTAGCTACTCAGGAGGCTGAAATCTGAGTATCATGGTTCAAAGCCAGCCCGGGCACTAAAGTCCATGAGACTTTTATCTCCAATTAAGGGGCAGGGCGGTAGCCTTGAGCTGAAGAACTCAGGGACAATGCCCAGGCCCAGAGTTCAAGTCCTACAACCAACAGAAGAAAGAAAAAGGAAGAAAAAGAGAAAACATTTAGAATATGTTACCTAAACAGAAATTCTTTCACAGTGATCCCAATGATATTTAGTAAAAGCCTACTAAGAATGATTTTGTTAAATGCAATTCCGTAATCATAGCCAGCAACATGCTAGGTATTGTGGCCCAGAAATCAAGGCTCCTTCTTTGAGAAGCCTTCCATCAAGGAGAAGCAGTAAAGAAGGTCACATAAAAAGAATACTTAAGGATGTTTTATGAGAGGCTGAAGGACAACTCTTGGTGAGCACAGAATTTGGTTTGGCCTTGAAGACATTGACTTGAAAGGTGGATATGGGAAGTTGAGAGAGGGAACAGAGAAGAGCAGAGAAAGACCTTCGCTTCTATGCAAGCTGAGAGAGGCTTTCTGGGAGGAGCCTAGGTTGTTTTCTGGACCTAACCAGGGAGAAGAGCTCCAGGTGGACTTTAAGAATAGATGAAACTCAGTGAGCAGAAGCAAGTGGAGCTAGACTGGAGAAGGTCTTGAGTCTCAGGGGAGAGTGGTCAGCAGAATTTGACTGGCAAGAGACATGAAAAACAAACAAACAAAACAGGAGACATAGGCAGGGTGACTCAGCCAGCTGCTAATACACACTAAAGTCTTGGGTTCAGTGTTCCTGCCTCTCAGCTCATTCATGACTCCCTGCATGGATGATGACAGAATTAAACACCACCCCAGCCAAGACTGCCAGGTCTTAGAGACAGTAGTATGATTCCTCAGGACAACATATACTTTGAAAGAATGAAAGATGGAAGTCAGAGATGGGAGCAACTGAAGGAAGGGACTGCCCATGGTCCTTTTCCTTATTTCTTCAGCCTGTCACCCCATAATCAGAAGGTCTCCAGTCCCCACAAAGCCCACTGACACAGCAGCAAACCCCTCATATCCCTGCTATGGAGGTGCAAGACAGACCTAGCTGCCCACCTGAAATCTGGGTTGCACTTAGCAGTCAGGTTCACAAAAGACAGTTTGTTTGCTTATACCAGCAAAGCCTCTGGGTATATTTTTTTTTCTAACTCAGAGCTCTATAATCCCCATTCCTATCAAATAAGTTGAGACTGATTATATCGAATTGGCAATGAACAATATAGAGTGAACCAAATCATTCGCCTAATGAAAATGTATGGGTGTACTAAGCCTATACAGAGTGCAGGGCAGACATTGGTTCCCCTTCGCTGAGGATTTAATGTGATTCTTAAGCAGATTTCATCAAGGTCCCCACGTCTGTGCTAGCCTCTCAGGATCTGTTTATCTCTCTTTGGATATTTCCATTATGAGCCCCCTACCAGGCCTCCCGCTGTTCTGCATCCATGCTTGCTGCCACCAAGATGGTTCTTTGCTTGCATGAAAGCTTTTTGTTAATTTTCTTTCTCCATCTGCAGTCACCCAAAGTGCTCTCTTGGAGAACAGAAGCTGTCAACTCTGTTTCTCACAGGCCAGAAATGTATGTGTGGGGAGCAGAGGATGAGTTATCTCTCCATCAACACACACCCTGTAAGTGCTGTAGCAACCACCTGTAACCCAGGATCTCTCTCTGTCTCTCTTAATTGACTCTTTGTACTGTGTTGAGTCAGCTCTCAGAAAAGCAGAGAGGATGCTTATTATGTACTGTTTTAGTACTACCATTGAAATAAAAGTAGTTTGCAATCTTTCCCAGAATGCATGGGTGTTATAAACACCCTGGTTATGCCGTTCAATCTTTTTTGCATGCTGGGAGTAGAACGTAGGGCCTTGTTTTGGGCATGCTAGGTGAGTACTCCATCACCAAGCTACATCTGTAGCTCCTGTTCTGTCCTCTAATGTGTCAGCTGTACTTTGTATCTAGACTTAGGGTGGTGTGTTTGCTCCCCGAAGCCAGTGCCCTTGTAATTCTTCGAGTCTTTTGGTTTGGGGATAGAGTCTCATTATGTTGCGCAGATTGGTCTTGAACTTGTAAGCCTATGAAGATCTGCTATCCTGGCCATTCAAGTAGTGAGGAATGCAAAGACTGAGTGCAGGCATCCCAGTTAACCTTGAATCATAACAGGTCCCAATGTCCCCACAGGAACACACCCCACTTCTGCTATGCAGAAAGGAAAGCTGAGAGGCCGGGAGTTTGGCCTAGTGGTAGAGTGCTTGCCTAGCATGCACAAAGACCCAGGTTTGATTCCTCAGTACCACATACATAGAAAAAAGCCAGAAATGGTGCTGAGGCTCAAGTGGTAGAGCTTTACCCTTGAGAAAGTCCAAGGACAGTGCTCAGGTCCTGAGCTCAAGCCCAGGACTGGCAAAAAAAAAAAAAAAAAAAAAGAAAGAAAGAAAGAAAAACTGAAAGGCTCAGAGAAGACCCACTTATCTCTCAGCCCAGCTGTCCCGAGCTCGGAATATGAATCTGAGCCATTTCTTTCCTTGATCATGTAGTGCATGCTAATAAACAGCAAATAGCTGAAGATATACCCATAGTCAATTCAAACAATGTGTATGACTGTCCCTCTCCACATTATGGTGGATTATCAAGAATTAACACACCTATATTTTCCAGATAATTATAAAGGGGTTTTATAAATTAACTTGCTCTATAAGTTTCATAAATTAACATTGTTCTATACTATCTCTCACTGGACACTTTTCCCTTTTCAAAACATTTTCTGGCTAATTCACACTCTGATATTTTAAACTGCCTTCCAAATAAACAAAATGAAAGAAACTCAAGACAGAACTTTGAATGTAGTTCAGGAGACTGAGCCCAAACCATGACACAGGTTAAGCAAGCATTCTACCATTGAACACGAAGTTCTCAAACCAGGATTCTTTCTTTCTTTCTTTCTTTCTTTCTTTCTTTCTTTCTTTCTTTCTTTCTGTCTGTCTGTCTGTCTGTCTGTCTTTCTTTTTTCTTTTGTTCTCTCTCTCTCTCTCTCTCTCTCTCTCTGTCTCTCTCTCTCTCTCATCCTGGGGCTTGAACTGTCCTTGAGTTCTCAAGACTAGTGCTCTATCTCTTGAGTCACAGCACCACTTCCAGCTTTTTTTCTGTGGATGTGGTACCAAGAAATGGAAACCAGGGCGTGCTAGGCAGGCACTGTACCAGGAGGCCACGCTCCCAGCCCAAACCAGTTATTTTCCTAAAATGCATTCTTAGTGAACCAGGAATGATCCACACGTGAGGGAATTACAGATGTTTGATAATTTTTTCCATGATGATAAAACGCTTTCATTATGTATTTTGTCATCTCAAATGACGTCTTTATTGCTACCGCTAATTGATCAAGAGCAGAATTGGCTACCAGCATTATTGACATTGTCCCTGTCATAAAAGCCTGCAGGGTGATGCTCTGAATTCTTCAGGATAGTCTTACTCCCTGTGGTTACTTCCACCAGCATCCTCACTTTGCAGTGGAAGACAGAAAATGGAGGAGGCAGTTTGATAAGTAAGGAGAATAAGGAGGGAGGGGTAACATAAGCTTCATCGGGTACATTTATATCCATGAGAACAGATGAAGGATACCATGGAAAGAACCTTATGAAGAAAAAAAGAGAAAGAAATGAAGGATCTATGGATGGAGCTGTGGTCAACTCCAACAACACTGAATAATCTTGTTGCAAAGGAGAGGCAAGCAAAGAAGCCTGATGAGAAGTGGCTAGTGGATAGGTCACAGGCACTAAGGCCTGCCGACAGCACAAGAGTGCCCTCACAAGTAGAGGTTGTTGCTTTCATGGTGAGAAACTTGAATTGGGTGGGAGATGCAGTGGTCACAGGGAGCCTGGGAGAACCCAAAGGCCACAGTGGTTTTCAGTGCTCTCTTTGGTCCAACTGTGCATAATATTTAGTTTACAGGAAAAATCCCATTGATGGCTCCACTTCCACAGTGAAGCAACATGTCTTATATTCTGTATTCACTTTCATTCTCAGAAGGAGAATAGTAAAAGAACTTCGGTAGGCCTCGTAACATAAAGGATTTGGCAAAATGTGCAGAAAACAGATCAAAGGACAGGTTGTGGTTCATTTGAGTGGATTTATTCGTTGTTAATTTTCCCCACAAAATGAATGCATATATTGAACCAGGTGGATGGGAAGTAAGTAACAAGCAAAATGAAGGTGTTTTGTGAGAGTTAAAATATAGGCATGGCTTAAAAATTTATGCTTATATTGCCACTTTACTTTTATTTCTAAAATGAATTCTTATGGTCTAGATTTTAAATGCCCTTCCTGGAAGGAAGTTAGGTCATGGAAATGTGTCCTGGAAAGGGATGTTGGGATCTCAGCCCCTTCCTCCCCACCCTTCTTTCTTTGCTTCCTGGCTTGCATGGGTGAGCATTTTTTCTCTACTGTGTGTGTGTGTGTGTGTGTGTGTGTGTGTGTGTGTGTGTGTGTGTGTGTGTTGTATGTTGTTCTGTCTCACCATGAGCCCCAAAGCAAAGGACCAATTAACCATGGACTGAAACTTGTGAAACCATAAACCAAGTGAACTTTTTTTTCTGCACTGTGAGTTGTTTAGCTCAAGAATTTCATCACAGCTATGGTAAACCAGTGGACACAGGAATGAGAAGAAAAAAAATTATTTCATATGACATGGAAAGAAAGGAACTCATGTATCTGTGGTTTCTGTGGTTTCTGCTCAACAGGTACATATGTTCTGCAGAGGAGAAATCCTTAGATCATTTAGGGCATAAATGACTTCAGATCACACAGTGAGTCAGTGTGGTAAGACCAGTAACAGGTCTCAATCAACTTATTGTATAATTCTTCTACTATTGCCTTGTGTTACAAAATAACCAGTCCTAGCAGCTCTACAATCTAATTCTTACCTTATTTCCTAACCACTTCTTCATGACAAGACCAGAGTTGGTCACCATAATGTCTTCCTTTGGTTCTTATCATGTAAGCTTCATTTCATGGACCTGATTGGTGGCTGGCTAGCCATGGCTAACCATCATGACTAACCTGACAGATGTTCACTTCCTAACTGTGTTAGCGGGGCCAGAAGTAAGGAGACAGTTGTCTTTATATTATCAATTAAGTCTTCGACACAATTTCTAACAGGTTCCTATTTAACAATGACTTCCAAATTTATAATGATGTGAAAGTAACATACCCCTTCCCTAGAAACTACACTTGGAATTTTGAATTTTGAGCTCTTTGCTACTCGGCTGTGATACTACGCAGGGGCAAGCAGCTCCAGCCACACAGTCACCAGGAAAACAAAACAAAACAACTGTTTCGCCACAGTGTGTTATATTGCTATGGCTTTTGCCATAGTGGTATCTTTTTTGTTGTTGTTTTATGTTCATGACAGTACCAGAACTTGAACTCATGGCCTCACACACTCCATCAGCTTTTATACTCTTGGCTGGCATTCTACCTCTTGATCTTGGCACCCATCCAGTTTAGCTGCAGGTTAATTGGAGATGGGCTTTCATCTCATTTGGATTCTCATTTATGCTTAGGCTAGCTTTGAACTCGGAGCCTCAGATCTCAGCCTCCTGGGTTGGTAGGATTAGAGTTGTGATCTTAAATGTGTTTCTGACTTGTGTCTTGATAATCCTGTTGTAAATTGCAAGAACAAGGGCATTGTAAGTCAAGGAACACTTCTATTGGCATCTTTTCAAGGTGAACCTGAAGAAAGAACATCAGTTTAGTGCCTGAGGGCGGAGGTAGAGTTGGGCCGTGGAAGAGTCAACGGTCCATCCTCACTGACTCCCAGTGTTGGAAAGGGTAACCTTAGCCCTGTGATTCTGATGCCCTTCCTAACATCAATTTTTATTTCATAATCACCTGATTACTTTGAGTGATCAGTCTGTTGTTGCTGGGAAGTCTTAGAGGAAATTATTCCATCATCATTTATGAGAGAAAAAACCATGTCAAGATATCATTCTGAAATGAGAGTAACTTGGACAAAAAGGAATAAACATTGCCACAGCTATTACAAAATTGGGAAACCTCAGGCCATGCTGCTCTTTAACACCTTTTGTCCATTCTATCCACTCCATTAGAGGAAGTTGGCCCTAATTCTTTGATGGACCAGGAGTTTAGGCTAGTGATACGGTGATTGCCTAGCATGCACGGAGACCCAGGTTCCATTCTTTGGTACCATATAACGTAGAAAAGGCCGGAAGTGGTGCTGTGGCTCCAGTGGTAGAGCTCTTGTCTTGAAAAATCCCAAGGACAGTGCTCAGGCCCTGAGTTTAAGCCCAGGACTGGAAAAAAAATAAAAAAGAATCCTTTAATGCTCCACGAAGGAAATTATTCTTAGAATTTGAAATTAATAACATCTCTGTTAATTTTTTTGATTTGATTGTTTTGCTGGTACTGCAGTTTTTAAGTTGTTTTGCTTTTGTCGGTGGAACTTGAACTCTGGGCCTGGGTACTGTCCCTGAGCTCTTCTGCTTAAGGCTACCACCTTACCACTGGAGCCACAACACCACTTCTGGTTTTCTGGTGATTAATTGGAGATAAGAGTCTGACGGACTTTTTAGTGCTGGGACTGGCTTTGAACCATGATCCTCAGTTCCCAGTCTCCTGAGTAGCTAGGATTACAGGGGTGAGCCACTGTGCCCGGCTTTGGTACTGGAATTTGAACTCATGGCCTTATGACTCCCTGGCTGGGGTTCTGTTAGGAAAGATCGAACACATGAAAGGGAAGAAAGGGGACAGAGACCTCAACAGACCAGGTAAGATTTTAATAACTTCTGGAGAGGGGTGTCAAGTATCACCAAACAGAGAAGCAAAGGAAGTTGAGGAGGAGAGGAGGCGGTCCTAGGATTGAAGTCAAACTGGGTTTATAGTCAAACAAGGAAGTCAAATCAGGCTGCTGCAGCAAACGGTTCCACCCAGGGCAAGACGCACTTTCTGACAGGTGAATTGCTCCAAGGCAGGGACTTCTGAGAATGAGCCTGGAGGGGTGGGTCAAGTGGACTGGGAAGGCAGCCTTGAGTTATGACAACGCAGATTCCCATCAGTTCTACCACTTGAGCCACACCTCTGCATGTGACTTTTTGCTGGTTATTTTAGAAATGAAGTCTTGCAGAAGTTTCTGCTACTTAGGAGGTTAAGATCTGGGAGATTACAGTTGAAAGACACACACACACACACACACACACACACACACACACACATGAGTTTAAAGTAAAAACGTGTAAACCTTTTCCAATCCTCCCTTCCCACACTTCCCACCTCCTAGAGTTATTGTGAGGTATATAAGTGCAGCTATCAGCAGAGTGACACCTGATGCTTGGATGGTGACATGGTTGGGGGGATATCACAGAACTAACTCAATAGCTGTGGGATCCTACATGTATTTTTAGATTCAGTATCCTAGTTGTAAGATATGACAGAAAGGTCAAATTCTTGGTAGGGAGTCTTTTTTGAAGGAGAACTTTACTTATTCATTCAGCAAATATTTATGTACCAAGAATGCTAGGGGCCGGTTGGGAGGAGTTAAACAGCCTCTGACTCCACTGAACTTAGATTAATGGAAAAGATTCTGACTAACTAAAGAGCCACCAGTCAGTAATACACATCGTTATTTTATTTTTAAAAAGTTTTGAATTAAAAATAATTGATTCTTAAAAATAATTCTGGAGGCAAAAATATCTTCAAGAATTGAACAGACATCAAAAAAAAAACCTTAATTTTGGACAGTGAGATTTTTCTCCATTCCAACAATGACTTTTTTTTTTTTTTTGGCCAGTCCTAGGCTTGGGCTCAGGGCCTGAGCACTGTCCTTGGACTTTCTCAAGGCTAGAGCTCTACCACTTGAGCCTCAGCACCACTTCCGGCTTTTTTCTATGTATGTGGTACCGAGGAATTGAACCCAGATCTTTGTGCATGCTAGGCAAGCACTCTACCACTAGGCCAAACTCCCGACCCTCCAACAATGTCTTTTATAAGGAGAGCTATGGGTTCCTACACTCACTTGTGTGGCTGACCAATTAAGAGAAACTGTAGTGACCACAGCTTGAACTTTCAACTTTGGGTGAAAACTTGGAGTTGTTGACCTGACTAATTGGTGAATCTGTGAAGCTAGTTTCACATCATGAACAAGCAAATGTACAAGGGCCAGAAACCCTGGACAGGAAGCCTGGGGTAGAGCTGGAGGGGAAGCAGAGGACAGTAAGGACAAAGACCCAAGGTAATGAGAAAGCCCAAAGTCAGGGAAATCCGGGTCAGTGATGACAAAAGGAAGGGGACGGGGTCACAGCATCCAGGAAGGGGAGTCTCCTGGGGAGTCATTTTTAAAAGTGTTTATTTGAATTCAAAGACTTTATCCAGGAGGACTTTCTCCCACATCCTCCACCACGAAGCAGTGATTTTTAGATTGTCTGCCAGGGTCCATCCATGGGTCATAAAGTTACTAAGAAAACACCAGCACCTTATTAATGAAATAGAAAAGTGTATGTCTGGCTGCAGAAGGGGTGAGGCAGTCTGTGGTTTGGTGATGTGTATATACTAAGAGGTCCTGTGATGTACAGAGCCTGCTCAGTGGAGGGAATTCCATTCTAACCCTAACATTTCCCTCCCTAACGTGAAAACCTTCTGCCAAGGACTGGGCCAAACTGAAGAGCACCTGCCCTGGCTGAAGTTCAGGAATCAAGTTGACCTAAGGATATTGTTATCATTTGGGTTTACAAATCCTCCAAAGACATGCGTTGATGCTGCCTGAGGCAGCCATACCTTTAAGAGGTAGTTGAGGCAGTGGTACCTTTAAGAGGTAGTTAGGTGAGGGCTCCCTGGAGGTGAGCCCTTAAAGGAAAATCTGAAAATCAGGACTGTGTCCCTTTTCTCAGTCTCTTCCTTCCCTCCCTCTTCCCTTCATCCCTCCCTCCCAGCTGCCAATGCAGGGAAACACTTCCTCTGCCATGATGTACAGGCCCAAACCAACTCATGGACTGAAACCTCTGGACCCCTGAACCAATAATCTTTCTTCAAGTATGTAGCTCCAAAATTTTGTGATAATAATGGAAAGCTGACTAGCACGGATGGCATCTGGATGTGGGGGTTGAGGCTGCACAGAAACAATCTAGATGAGATACTCTAAACAAAGTGAACCGCTGGAGACCAAGTACAAGACCAAGATGTCCTCCCAAGGCCCAGGAAGAAGAGGAGGCACACAAACTCGGGTTGCTGACTCATTTACTGGCTTGCTGAGGACTACACAAGATGCCAGTGGTCCATCCCTCTATGAGTGAGGAAAGAAACAGTACCAGCGACCCCTGGTAGTGGGATTAAGCCAAGGTCCAAACATACTTTTTTCTTGCTGGGCTTTTTAGCCTGGAGGAACTACTCTCTGTACTTGTTGATTGTCTATAACTGAGGCCATTGTGCTTTAAATAAGGTACACCTGTAGTTCAGCCTCCTCCCACTTCAGCATGTTTGTGAATAGGACTGCTTTCAAATACCACAAATACTCTTAGTTTTACTTTCCCCACTTGATATAATACTCTTGTTTATAAAGAAAAAAAAAATCAACTTGCCAGGCGTGATGGTATACACCTATAACCTCCGTACATGGGAAGTGGAGGCAGAAGATTGTGAAGGCCAGGACAGCCTGACTCAAACAGAGAAAGAAGGAAAAGAAGGAAGGAAGGAAGGAAGGAAGGAAGGAAGGGAGGGAGGGAGGGAGGGAAGGAGGCAGGGAGCAAGGGAGAGAGGAGGTAAGGAAGGAGGAAGAGAGGGAGGAAGGAAAGAAGAAAGGAAGGAAGGAAGGAAGGAAGGAAGGAAGGAAGGAAGGAAGGAAGGAAGGAAAGAAGGAAGGAAGGAAAAAATGAAAACAAACCAACAAAAATAACCAAAACACAAAAACCTTAGTTTGTTGTAAGGTCAGAAAACAGAGAAGCCACATTTTGAAAGGCCAAATCTTGGAGTCTTTATCAAAAGGCCAGAGGCTGCATGCTGGACTACTGTCTCAAAGAATAGCAGCCAGTAAATACACTCAACACTGTTAGGAAACTGTGCCATGAAGGCCAGAGAGGAAAGAAAGAATCTAAACAATACCAACAAACCAGTTCATGATGATCTGGAATGGCATGGCGATGGGAGAAGAGACAGCAGCCAGGAAACAGGACAGGAACCCAAGACGCGTGGCATGGCATACTTACTGCTCCCTAAGCTGATCCAGGCCTAAAAAGAGTCAGGTCAGGGGGCAGGGTCACAGGAAACTCCCAGTCCCAGCCACTGGACTGACAGGTTTAGTATCCTATCAGCCAACTGCCCACCCCTGACTCACATTGACCTAGGGATCTGAATTCAATGAATGGTGCCTCTTACCTCCAGGCTTTAAGACACCGGGTGTAGAATTCCCTCCACCCAGCAAGAAGCACCAGGATGGCTGTAAGAAATTACTTAGCCTCTTTACTTCAAATTTTTGTAAAACATTTGTGTTGGGGGAAAGATCAGAGGATTGATCTCCATATTTGCAGATATAATTCCTAACTTCCCACCTTGTTTTTGGATGACAGAATTCTCAAAGGAAAGGGGGATGGCTGGCAGGCTTTTCTTTGAATTTGCAAGTATTCCCATGAAGACTGTTGATGAAGGTGGCTGTTACACTTTGAATCTTGAATGTTTCCCAAAGACCCAGATGTTCAAGGCTTGGCTGTGTCTATATCACTGAGAGATGGGAGAACATGGAGGAGAAAGGCCTAGCTGAGCGTGCCCTTGAAAGGAATATTGGGACTCCAGGGCCTCCTTTTCCTTTCTCTGCCTCAAGGCTACCAAGAAATTAGCAGTGTTCCTCTACCATATGCCCTCTACACTGTTACACAATGCCATCACAGGCCCAAGACAACAGGGTCATGTGACTGTGGACTGACACAAAAACCGTGAGCCCAAATGAACTTTTCCTCTTTTAAAGCTGATTGTCTCAGGTATTTCTGCCACAGGGCTAAGAGAGCTGATTACCACAGGGAGGCAATGTACCTTAACAAACAGGATGGCTACTTGGTGTTAAAAGCCAACATTCATAGAGAGGGCAGTGAGAGTGAGGACTGGTAGATGAGAACATGGACAGATAAGCTGTGGGGGAGGGAAAAGCTATTGCCGTAATAAACAATGCCAGCTCTCACTCTGCGCAGGCGTGGTTATCTATAGCAGTAGAGTCTCAATACAGGGGCATCAGAATGTGTTATTAACTGTTAAGACAGAAGTTTCTTTGCAATAACTCACCCTGTAGTTACTACTTTAGCCTAAGTCTTTCACTCTTTTTAAGAATTTTGAGTTCCTAAAATTTTTTCTTGATCAAGCCAAAGGCTTGATCCACTTTCTATGGAGAGAGAGAATAAAAAGAACACATACAAATTTGACAGACCTGAATAGTATTTTCTTTCTTTCTTTCTTTCTTTCTTTCTTTCTTTCTTTCTTTCTTTCTTTCCTTCCTTCCTTCCTTCCTTCCTTCCTTCCTTCCTTCCTTCCTTCCTTTCTTTCTTTCTTTCTTTCTTTCTTTCTTTCTTTCTTTCTTTCTTTCTTTCTTTCTTTCTTTCTTTCTTTCTTTCTTTCTTGTAATGAGTACCATTGAGCCCTTAGGTAAGATAGTTAACAAGTTAGGAAATTCATAGAATTGCAGCGTCTTAACCGGAAAATTGGGGAAATAATGGATCTTTTGTTGTACTATTGTGAGGATTATATAAGCTAGTTTATAAAATGTGAGGCAATTGCTGGTTATTCAATTAATAAAATTTGCATGTATCATATTATCAAGTGCCACCCTGCCCACAAGCAATCAATGGGTAAACAGAATAAAATCTAATAACTTTAGCTGGGTACTGGTGGTTCACACCTATAATCCTCATTATTCAGAAGGCTGAGATCTGAGTATCAAAGCCAGCCCAGACAGAAAACTATGAGATTCTGATCTCCAATTAACCACCAAAAAAGTCAAAGTGGAGCTGTGGCTCAGATGATAGAATGCTGATCACAAAAGCTGAGGGACAGGGCCTAGGTCTTGAATTCAAGTCCCAGGCCTGGTGCATACTGGCACCAGCGTTTGCATTCGCATGCACATACACACACACACACACACACACACACACACACACACACACACACACACACACACATGCACACAACTTCCCAGCTCTTTTAGAAGACCAACTGGAATGTATTTACAGAGTTTATAATCCAAGAGGGCATTTTTCAAAAGCTTTTATGAAAGTGGCACTTGAAGTTAATTGCTTAGACAACTGTATGAACATTCTATGTCAAAATCAAAAGAAATCCTGCACTCCCAATTTTAATTCTTGTGGGATTATGAAGTCTAAGAGTTATCCCAGAAGTTTTTTTTCCCATTTTATTCCTCTCCACTTTACTATTTAAATTCATCTGTTTTATTTAATTTTGGCTTGTCTTGATTTTAATACAAGCAAGGTTTGGAAGAAAGGCTTCAAGTTTTATAAACATTTGAGCCTTTAGAGCTAAAATATACCTTAGGGATCATCCAGTCTAATATGTTTTTGTTGTTGTTGGTTTTGCTTTTGCCTTAGTCTAATGTTTTCCAAATGTTACTAGCTTTTAAAAAAATATCCCAGGGCCGGGAGTTTGGCCTAGTGGTAGAGTGCTTGCCTAGCATGCACGAAGACCTGGGTTCGATTCCTCGGTACTACATACATAGCAAAAAGCCAGAAGTGGTGCTGAGGCTCAAGTGGTAGAGCTCTAGCCTTGAGAAAGTCCAAGGACAGTGCTCAGGCCCTGAGCCCAAGCCCAGGACTGGCAAAAAAAAATCCCATATTGTTATGTGCTTGTGGTGGTTTATTGATATTTTATTTTATGGCGATTGGCTCTTTTTTTGTAGTATAAGAATTTGAACTAGCACCCCAGGCTTGCCTAAGTAGATACTCAATCACCTGAGCCGTTCACTAGTCCCTTTTTTACATTGATTATTTTCAAGATAGGGTCCTGATGTATACCGGCTGGCTTCCTCTGAAATCCTCCTGTTTATATTTCCATTTTGTCAGGTGCATGCCACTGTGCCCAGCCATTGTACTGACCTCATAGCTTGGGATGAGAAGTGCACATTACCATGCCGTCATTGACTGAGATGGAGTCTCAATCAGTGCCTGGGTTGCCTTGAAACCACAGTCCTTTATCTCTGCATCCCAAGTAGCTTCATGACTGGCTTTAAAAGACAAACAAATCAACTAGTTACCCAACTGATTTCTAAGCAGGCACATTCAGAAACATCATAGGATTAATGCATCAGTAAAAATAAATATGTAACTTACGGCAACTGCTCATGTGATCCCCCTCCCCAAACCATCTCCTATACCGCCAGTGGCATTGGTTTGTACACACTCGCTCATTTTACAAATGGAAACACTGATGCTCAACCAAGGGAAGCCATTTTCCCTAGATTTTGTCAGCATGGTAGAAGTCTGGAATATTGAAGAACTCTATAATTAAGAAACATTTATGCAGGCTAAAGATGTAGCCCAGTGGTAGGCCATGTGCTCAATATGCTCAATACTCAGTTTCCCCAAATTAAAATATTTAAAAACCATGGAACAGGTATTTCTGTTATGCCAACTCTTCATTGTGCAGCTTCCAGAAATCAAAGCGAATAAGCCAAGTAAGGCTTGACCTTACTAAAAAAAAATGAAACAATTTTCATGATATATGAGTTCTTTCTCAAAAGAAATACTGAGATGATTCAAAGAACAAACAACTAGTTTTGGTAATTTGCTTCTGGATATGTTCATGAGATGAATTATAATCACAGGCGCAAGTCAAAACACATTTGCCGTCTTGCTTATGCTGTTTCTTGAGCTTGTTCATACTGACCTGATTAAGGTCAGGCACACTGGCCTTCTTCTGACCCTGGATGCTTGTGCATTGAAACCCGAGTGTTAGTTCCTGTTTGCACCATTGTACCTTGTTAGAGAAGGTATTTCTATTCTCCAGAGAGTGAACAATAAGCTACTGTATGTTTGGTCTCTGGAGTTCATTTCTTCATGTTTTCATTAGTTTTATTCATAAGATTCTATTAGAGTCAATTGTTAAATAGCTGGAAACGTCCCCAACAAAGGACAAAAAGGTTCTTCTATAACACAAGAACAGTCCATCCTCTGCCCAGACTTGAAGGGCCATAAATTACTGTAATAAATTGCAGAATATAACTAAGTAGATTTTCTTCTTACTCTTTCAGGGACCTGGTATTTGTGATTCCATGTCTGAAACTAGGTCAGTTAACATAGTAAAAAAAAAAGAAAGAAAGAAAGAAAAGAAAAGAAAAGAAAAGAAAAAAGAATGAAATCTTACTAAATACAGCTTTGAAAAATTATAGTCCTATCTAGTGAAATTCTAACTCAATTTGTTCATTTCTAAGTATCCAGGTTATCTTGCCATTCCTAAAATATTTGTCAATGCTGTTAATTGTATCTTACTTGAGATATTTGTCTATTTGAAGAAAAAAATCTCCTTCCATTTTGGAGTTTATGGTAAGAAGAACATTCTTCAGTCAATCCTGAGGATTTTATTGGACAAGCTCATTGTGAAAACACATTTCTTTAGTTTTTTAAAAATCCTAGAATTTCTTCCTCTATATTTTGAGGTCAAGAAAGTATTTAAATACAAATCTATTTTGATTTATTATTACAAAAAAGCACACTAGCCAAAAAGTGCGAAATTTCAGAGTATGTCTGGCTATATAATTTGTAGTTAAGAACATAAAAGCAGTTTCATCACTTAGTATTTATTAAGAATTAAGTACTCTGAGGGGGTTAGTCTCTGACGAAGACAGAGCATATGCAATTCTCTGTCAAATGAGAAATTTGGCCATATATATTGGAGCAGGACTTAATCTATTTTTTTCTTTTGGAATGGTACAATTTGAAATAATGCAAGCTGGAGGTAATCACAATGGGTTAAACAAAAGGCTTCTTAGGGGTTGGGTGGAATTCTAATGTATTAAAAACACATGCTAAAAACTTCCTTAAATACGCAAAAGGGATCAAGCCGTACTCTCTGCTTTGCATTGCATTTTTAATCCTACTTTCTAATAAAGTATGAACACACCCAAATTAGAAGATAGGGGTAGGAGTCCAGTAAAAATGCTGCCCCTAAAGCATAAGGGATAGTTATTTTGTTTTGAGTCAAATATTCCTAAACAGACACTCGTCATACATTTTCCCTCCCTCTCCTCTCTTGTGATGCTTATCCCCAGCCATCCCCCCAAACTGCTCTGGAAGAATGTTTCTAGCACAGTTAGACACCCTTCTATGATACACCACGGCTTTGCTTATTCCATAAATGTCAAGACAATTTCCCAACCATTCATTTGCTTTTGGTACTTTTCCTTATAAACTCAGAAACCACCTGCCATTCCCTTTGTCCCCTGAAGGTTAAGTAGGAGGTGCACAACAATGGATGGTGTCAGAAAGGACGTTCTACCTTCCATTACACTTGTAGAGGAACGTTCTAGAAATGGTGAGATCCTCTGGACAATGTTGCCATGCTGGGCTCCCAGTTGATGTGGATGAGGCCATGTCAAATAGGGTATACCAGCCTTTGTCATTTGCATCTTAAAAAATAAGACAGAAGACTTCTGATTGAAGACCAAGAGGCTCTAGCATGACCTTTGTGAATTACACAACTTTAAATAAAGCAACATGGAGATTTTATAATGTGGTGGAGAAAAAGGACAATGTTCTAACAATTTAATATATTGAAAACACATGGTAAACATTTATACCACACATGGAATCAAACCTGTCTTATCCTTTTGGTCCCTTGGACTGACTGGACTGCATTTTTTTTATTAACTCCCAGAACATCTAAACATTCAGAGCCCGTGCTTACATTTGACTCCTTGTCTGGCCAGAACCTTGACTTTAGTAGTCAGTTTGCCCACTCAGGACTATGTTTAATCATTTCTTCTAAGTCACTTGGCTCTGACTTTTCTTTTAGTTAATATCTCACTTTCCAACCTCTTTCATAAGTCCCTAACCTGTGTCAAACTAGGATCTCCTGATGTCTTAATAATCAAGCATACCAATGTGCATTTATTTTCTAATCCTTTTTATTATTGAGGGGTGTTTGATTTATTTCCCATTTTTAATTACTGTGTTTTAGTTAATAATCAACCTTGGCTCCTGAGTCTTTCTGCCTTTCTTTCTACTTCCTGTGATCTCATACTAACTCCTGTCCAATTTCTGAATTCATGAATCCAAAAGTAAATTAAAATTCTAGATTTAATCACAAAAGAACAATGTAATTTCATTTAAAAAAAAGTAAAGCCCTTAGGTAATCAATATTATTCAATGTTATCATCTACTTAGAGGAATTAGTAGTTCATGCTGACCTGCTGTTTCTTTGTATTATATTCAGGAAACGAAATCTTCAGGTTCTCAATCCAAACAGAGAAATTAGAGAGAAAACAGGGATCAGAAAAACATTTAGAAGACTTGATCCAATTTGGAGAGAAAGTAGGGTATTTGAAATTTCATAACTCACTTTAAAAAGGTGAAATTGTGATTTTTCCTAATTAGTACACATCTAGGACTCTCCTAGCAGAGAATTACAATAGCTCAAAACCTAGATACATAAGGCCATATAGGATGAGGCTAAATGAAAGGATCTCCAGGATATGGAAACAAAAGCCATATAATGAGTGATTGTTGTCCTTAATGTACTATGTTATCTCTCATCTCTTTTGCTGTCCCTTGGTTATCTCTTATTGTTACAGTATTTCACTTTGTTATCTGATATATTGGATATATGCGTATTTGGTTATTTGAAATAGGAAAGAGAAGGGGGGAAAACAAGATGAAGGAAGGGGGGTGGGGGAGGGAAATGGGGATAAAAACATGAGAAGGGGTATCAATGTGTGTGAAGTAATGCACTGTCTATCTGATGAATATTATTGTAACCCCTTTATTAATTACAAAAATATATGAAGAAAAATGGTGAAATTATTATATGAGCATATCATTTTGCTTGTTTTCCTTTCTTCTGTTCAATAAATACGAATGAAGGAAAAAATAAAATGTGGAGAGAATATATTTCTTCTAGTAGGTACTTAGGTGAGAAGAAGAATGACTTACAAAGGCATATGTTGGAGACAAGGGAGAACTTTTTGAGAGAAGACATGGGAAGAATTTATTGAGAGTTGTTAGACCAGGATTTCTCCTATGTCCTCAACTCTCACTGTCCAAAGAATAAATCATGATAATTTTCCAAATTAGAGACCCAGTAAATCACTTTGAAGAACAGAACAAAGAAAACAGGCATCTTCTACACTCTTGGTCATAGCAGTATTACTCACAACGTAATGCCATCTATTGGGGTCAGCCTAGCTCACAAGATAATTCTCCTTCTTTTGCATCCACAAGGTTGTGTCCCTAGCAGCCATGCTTGATCTTTAGCATGATTTTTTTTAAGTGTTAAAAAAATCTAAAATTGTTATTATAAAGATGAGTTTGAGGAGGAGGCAGAGGAAGAGTGGCCTAGAGCTAACGCGTGGGAGAAGTGTGACCTCTTTATTCACTCAAGCCTCTCTGCTAGCCCTGTCCACTGTACTCTGCTGTTCTGTCTTGACATCATGTGCTGTACAGACGCCATTAAAGTATTTTCATAGTGAAAAAAAAAAGCTGAAGTACAAAGGGGTTACAGTTACATACGTTAGGAAGAATACATTTCTTTTGGGACAATGTCATGTCTTCCCCTGCTCTCTCTCTCAGTTTCATGTTTTTTTACTTATTCATTTCCTTAGCACCAGTCTTAAAAGAGACGTAATAATGTTTCCCACAACATCTCATGTATTCATCCAGCTTTGGCTAACTAGATCTGCAAACGAACAATTCTAAGTAATACATTTATATAGCATAATGGTCTACATCTTTCCATGTGGAAAATTATAACTTGCTTAAAAATATTCAACCATTCTAACATGTACTAATTTATGTAGTCCTTTTATTATTGGAAAGCGGTATTTGAATTGCTTCAATTTTTTAATTGAAATTAACTCTTAGTTAAGACTTGGTTTTGAGCAACACTAAGTATTTCTTAATACAATATAAGCTGTGTTAAGTTGAAAAGGATGATTTATTATAAAAATGGAGTCAAAGGATAGAAAAGCTTTGGGGATCTGGAAAGAGCCAGTTGTCTTCCCTTCTCCTCCTCCTCCTCCTCCTCCTCCTCCTCCTCCTCCTCCTCCTCCTCCTTCTTCTTCTTCTTCTTTTCCTTTTCCTTTTTTTTTATTTTTTTGCCAGTCCTGGGGCTTAAACTCAGGGCCTAGGCACTGTTCCTGAGCTTCGTTTCCCCAGGGCAGCACTCTATCATACAGCCACAGCACCACTTCTGGCTTTTTCTCTGTATGTGGTACTGAGGAATAGAACCCAGGGCTTCATGCATTCTAAGTAGGCACTCTAGTACTAAGTCACATTCCCAGCCCTAGTCTGTATTTCTTTGCTTCTTTTGGTGAACTTTTACTTTGCCTTACCCTGCTTGCCTTCCCCTGTGGGGCTTATCCCTTGAGCAGATGACACAGAGAGTAACTTGTAATTCTCTGTCCCCTTGCCTGTTTGTGTTAGAACCATCGTGGGCCTTTGTTGTGGGTCAGGAGGTAGGATTGTACGGTCTAAACATGGCAAATGTTGAGCATGTGTTCTTCCACAGAGCTCCTCCACACCCCAGCAATATCTCTGGGGTTTAGAAATAGTGATATCACATTCCACTTTGAATCTTTCCTAGCATATTCATTATTCTGATAATGATTATCAGATTATTCTGATAATTCCCCATCAGTCTTTCTCTTAGACATCAAAGTTGTCCTTGGGTCCTTCTTTGTTTCCCTTTTTCTTTAGTCCACACATATGATCCAACAGCACATTCAGAAGACTATGACACAGAAATCTAATTTTCAATCAACCATTTCACTCCACATCTGTTGTCAGTACCTCAGTACAAGCGCCATCATCTCTCTACTGGACCTCCACTGGCTTCCTAACCAGTTTCTCCAGTTCCACTCCATTCTCCTTTGTTCCACTCTCCACCCCCAAGCAAGGACACTTTTAAATATCACCCAGAGCTGGGACTTCTAAATGCTGCTATCCAATAAAAAAAGAATGAGGGCTCCTTGGAGATTAAAGTCTTTACAGTTCTGGGGCAAGAATTTAAAAAAAAAAAAAGACTAGAGGTTAAGGGAGGAACTGTAAAAGATTAGCCCAAAATAGCTTGTCCTATCAGATAGTAGCGAGGCAATTCAAGACAACTAAGGTCATTTCAAAGGACTTAGCAGGCAACTCATAGAGACTTCTATTAACAAAGAATAACAAGTATGGAGAAAAATATCAATTTCAACAGAATGAAGCAGATATAAATATTTAAATCCTCATATTAATAGTGTAGTAAAGAAAACTGGAGGGCCTTGAGTGTGGCCTAGTGGTAGAGTATTTGGCTAGCCTGTAGGAAGCCCTGGATTTATTCCTCGATACTGCATACACAGAAAAAGCTGGAAGTGCTGCTATGGTTCAAGTGGTAGAGCACTTGAGAAAGCTCAAGGACAGTTCAAGCTTCAGGACTGGCAAAATAAATAAATGAATAAATGGAAAGGTATTAAAGGATTGTCTTTGAAAAACATTCTGACAATCATGACTATAGAATGTTTTGCACATTTGTACATTTACATTAGTAACAAATATAACAACATCACCAACAAGCCTTCCAAAACAAAACCAAAACTATTTGAGTATATATTTAGAAAAATTTTTTCAAGATCAATATGAGGAAACATACAATTTACAAAGATACAAGTTTGTCATGATGGCTCATGTCTGTGGTAGGAGGATCCCTTAAGCCCAAGAATTCAAGACCAGCCAGGAAAAACCTATCTCAAAAAAAAACCCAAAAATAAAAATATAGAACAAAGAAAATTTAAAATATAGATAAGTGAGGAGCTATTCCATGGTCATGATAGAAAGATTCATTGTCAAAATATCAGATTTTTCTAGTTGGCAACTATAGAAAAAGTATCTATCCCAACCAGATCTATAGAAAAAAGTAGTAGTCCCAATCAAAATGTACTAACAATTTTGTATCAACAAACTGATTATAAAGTTTATACCAAAGGATTCTAAGAAACCCACTCATTATCTTGAAAAGTGGTAAGAGGAAATGGACAAATAATCTCATATATCACTTTTCAGATTGTTTTAAGTTGTACTTTAAGTAAAAGCCAATCATTTAATCAGAGCCTGCTTAATCTTCATCTTTCAAGTAAGTGACATCTTAACTCATGTCACTGGAGTGCTTGGCTTAAGATATGGCAGCCGAATAAGCTATCAAATAAATTCTGCTTTTTTCCTGTTGCAGTCTGGTCTTCTTCCTGATCCAGATCTTATTTCACCATTTACATGATTATTCTAGCAGGAAACTCTACTTCTTTCCTTCTGACAACCTAGGAAAATGGTATTCATTTCTATGAATGCTTTTGCTTGCTTCTCCCAGTTGCAAATGGAAGATAGGAAGTTTAAGGAAAATGGAGGAGAATGGAAAAGGACTAGGCCAGATGCCATTGTCACCAGGTGAGGACTGCTTATTGAGGAACAGCAAGGGCACAGACCTTCCCTGGGAGCTGGAGGTTGTGCTGGGGACTGGATTTCAGTGTAGGCCTACATAGGCCTTAACAAGGAAGCAGAGATTAGAAAAGGGATTCTGGTCTCTTGGGGGTCTAGGGTATTGTTCTTGGTGAGGCCCTCAGTGTTCCACCTGTTTTGAGGGGCTATTTTCCCCTGGGGGCTGACGGTGGTGTCATCCAGATTGGAATAGCCTGCCTACGGACAGATATGTGATCAGCTTGTCCCTGTACACCTGGTGTCTTGCTTGACCCTGGGGAATAAGGCAGGACTCAATCTTTCATATTCCATCTTTAGATAACATAAAAAGATTGGGCCTAGAGGGAAAGGCAAATCCTTCAGGAAGAATGTCTTATTTATATACAAGATTTACAATACACAGCCACTAGTAACTGTTGATGAAAAATTGGATGAACTACTTATTAAACAGAGACTAGATAGTAAAAAAAAAAAAACAACAAAAAAAAACAAGTGAAGTTCAAACAAACCAACAAAGATGACTGTGGAACCTCTGAGAGGGTCACACACAAGGGTGTGTGTGTGTGACAAGATCAGGGAAGAAGCAGGAAGGAAAAAGGTCACTGTGAATCAAAGAAACAGATTTGATGACCTAACATATAGGAAAACTTCTATGAAGTACCTTAATCCATTAAAGCAACTACAAAAGAATGCCATTATCTGGGTAATTTATTAATAGATCTTTATTTCTCACACTTCTAGAAGCTGGGAAGTCCAAGACCAAGGTCACAACAGATCCAGCATCTGATAAGGGATACTCTACTTCCAAGATGGCACCTTGTTGAACTCTCCTAAGACTTATGGGTCAGTTATAGAAAATATATCCTTCTTTGACCAGTTAACATGTACAGGGTGATGTTATAGTGCTTCAGGTCAAACCTAGGCCATGTACTGAACCATTATGACTTACAGCCCTGTTCGGGTTACCAAAATAGGGAGAAATCCTCCAAAGGAAAAAGGCTGACGTTATAGAGGATGGGAAAGCATGCTGGGCAGAGGAGGAAAAGCCTAAAAGGATAGCTGCAATGCTCATTTAATAGGTTATTTTGGAAGAAAGGTGTTTAATAATATGGTATTATACATTTCATTCCCATCCCTTTTGTTTTTAGTCATTCTCAGTGATCACTATGCTTTATTGAACCAATTTCCAGTTGTTACATAATGTGACTCCTTCTAATAATTCCTACTCACCCCCTGGAGATGCTCATGGCACTTTCCCTCAGTTGCTTATTTCTCTTTGGAATATCTATTTTTATTTGCTCATTCCTCCAGAGGAAAAGCACTATCCATTCCTAATTGAAAAAAAAATCCTTTTGAATTGTTTGATTGGAACTTCATATACTTTTTGGAAGGAAATTCTTTGGAAAATATCTCTATGCAAGGAGCAGTGTTTTCCGCTGTGAAGTAGATCAGACCTTGGTACCATCTTCCCTGTAGTACCATTCTTCTTCTTATTCCAGTTCGCTGCCTTTCTTTGAGAGAGAAAGCTATTTGCATAAGGAAGAAACTTCTGTTCCCTCGGAGCGTTTGTTTAGAAATTGTGTTTAAGAAGTTTCCAGTGTGACTGATCTTAAAAGTTAAAGGTAGAACTTAACATAGTTTAGCATGTTCTTTGAAGCAAAATAAGGATTACCCACATTTCTAAATCCATGAAGTTTATAGCTAAAACTCCTACACTTTTGTTATAATAGCCTTAGTGTTTACATATATTTTTTTAATTCACTTAAAGAAGGCTTAGTAAAAGTTTCATAGGGGACTGGGAAATGGCTTAGTGCTACAGTGCTTGCCTAGCATGCATGAAGCCCTGGGTTCTATTCCTCAGTACCACATACATAGAAAAAGCCAGAAGTGGTGCTGTGGCTCAAGTGGTAGAGTGCAAGCCTTGAGCAAAAGAAGCTTGGTGCCCAGGCCCCTGAGGCTCAAATCCCAGGACTATAAAATTTTTTTTTTCATAGGGCATCTCCTTTTACTAATGAAAATGTATTGTACTTGTGAATTCATTTTAAAATATGGGGGCCATATGCCCACATGTTAGGATAACTAGTTGTCTGCTTTATTTAACCCATTTTATATTAGTATGGAAGGTGGGTTATGAAATCTTGACCTAATAATCCTCAGTTTTTAGTCCAGAGTCTGAGTTCCACAAAGGATGCCATATGCAGTGATGCAGTACACAGCAGCATGTCCGTTTTCTGCAGGCCTGTGTGATAACCATCTGCTGAAATCAAAAGCATATCCACGGCTTCTAGTCTTACAAGGTCATTTCCAAGGTTGATCTATATCCTGAAAATACTTCACGTTCTTGGATACCTCTTGGGCAATATCTGCATTTTTCTTGGGAGGGAAGGAATAAAGGTGATTTGTAAATCACTTTTCCTTTCATCAGTCTCATTTCATCTTCATTATATCTATCTATTGTAAAGGACAGACACAATTCCAAACCTTACTCTGAGGAGAGATAAACAAAAAGAACATGCTATAGAATTCCTGGCTGATAAACAGAAAAACCAAGCCTTACTTCCATGCTATTAAGAGGCTTTGTCAAACGTTTGGAGTCTTCCTCTCTCTCTCTCTCTCTCTCTCTCTCTCTCTCTCTCTCTCTCTCTCTCTCTCTCTCTCTCTCTCTCTGTGTGTGTGTGTGTGTGTGTGTGTGTGTGTGTGTGTGTGTACCAGTCTTGAGTAGGCTATCAGCTGGCAAACTCTAAATTTATAGGTTTGGACTTTCCTTATGTGGCAAAACTCATACTGCTTTTGCAACAGATGTGCAGATAAAACTGGCTTAAAATATATATCCAGCCTAGATTGGAAGAATAAAGGAAGTCGAGAAAGGTCAGCCAGAGGAGTAGGTGTGGAAGCAGGAAGGGGCAGAACTACCTCTTAGCCTTTGGGGTGATGAGAAAGATGTCCTCTTTGTATAGAGTGTTTGGCTTTGTTGGACTTTACGCACCAGATGAGGACACCTCCTTCCGTACCAGCTTCCTCCCCTGGCTGCGTTTCAAGTGTCTGTAACTTGGAGATCCTCAGAGAGAGTACAGTTTGTACACACCTCTCTCATTCTCTCCCTCTCTCTCCCTCTCTCTCCCTCCCTCTCCCTCCCTCCCTCCCCTCCCCCTCTCTCTCTCTCTCTCTCTCTCTCTCTCCTCTCTCTCTCTCTCTCTCTCTCTCTCTCTCTCTCTCTCTCACCCCTCCCTCCCTCCCTCCCCCCCTCTCTCTCCCTCTCCTCCCTTTCCTGCCCCCTCTGTATGTGTGTTATAGTAGTCCTGAGGTAGACAATGAAGTTGATTTCATTCAGTTGGGTATAGAACTCCAGCTGATAGATGACAGGGGTCTCTAGTGATTTAGGAACTCGTGCATACATAAGCATCCCTTCACTCCTTCTGTCAGGCAGCTGGGGCAATTTCATTTTTGTGCTAGTCCTGGGCTTGACCTCAGGGTCTAAGCACTGACGGCTAGTTTTTTCACTTAAGGCTGGTTGCTGTACCAGTTGAGCAACAGCTCCACTTCTGGCTTTTTGGTGGTTAAGAGTTTCATAGGCTTTTCTGCACCAGCTGGCTTCAAACCTCAGTCCTTAAATTTCAACCTCCTGAGTAGCTAGGACTGTAGGCATAAGCCATCAGTGCCTAGCTGTCACCTTTATTTTTTATGGAGACACTTTTCCTGCCTTCTTCTGTTTAGCTAATTTGGAATCTCTGTTTTTGTCCTAATCAATGCTATTTAAAACCTACTTAATTATCACATTCTATGAAGTGTTTTCTTCTTTGGCAGGTAAATATTTTACCTCGGAAGTCTTCTTTGGCAGGTAAATATTTTACTCCGGAAGAATCTTGTGACCAAGAGAATAAAACAATTCTGGTTTAAAGTTCTCAGGATAAGGAGCAGTTTTTTTTTTCCTTTCCATACCATAATTACCTAGTAGTCTGTTAATTACATTATTTTTTTTCTGTACTGGAGTTTGAACTTAGGGCCTTCTGCTATGCAGGGGCTCTAGCACCAAGCCACTTTCTAGCTCTCCTTCCAGTTGGATCTCAGCATTTTTATTGTTGTTGGTTTTCTTTTTGTTTTTCAGTGTTGGGAATTGAGCTCTACACATACTAAGTACACCTACCATTGGGCTACACTATGTGTTTATTTGCTTAGTTTTATTAGCTTCCTTTAAAATATTGTTCTAGAATATAGTATTTAGTTGAATAAATGTAATTGAATTGTCACAATTTTTTTAAAAAGACTTCTTATTAAAGCAATTTTAGGTTTACAAAAAAATGAGCAGAAAGCTGAATTCATATACACCCCTCCCCATATCACAGTTTCCCTTACATTGCCTCTTGCATTAATTAGTATGATACATGTGTTAACATCTATGAATTAAATCGATAGACTATTACTACCTAAAGACCATAGCTACATTAAGATTCAATCTTGATGTTGTGCCTACAATGGTTTTTGAAAAATAGGTAATGTCACATATCCAGAATCTTAGAGAATTTTCACTGTGCTAACAGTCCCCAGTGACCCTCTACTTTACCAATACCTTCTTCCCTTCCCCTAAGCTCAGGGCCACCAAGGAGTTTTTAGTGTCTGTACAGTTTTCCAAAATGTCACATAACTAGACTCCTATGTGCCCTTTGCAAATTGTGTCCTGTTATTTAGCATTCTGCTGTGAAGGTTTCTTGTGTACTTATATAGCTGTGGATTCTTCAAAACTTACCTACTATAGCTATTGAACACATGCTATGTGTCACACATAGTTGAGGTGCCAAGTGGAGGATACAAATAAGTTTGCCGTTTTTGATTTAAGCTTCAAAACTACTATGCAGTAACAATGGAATTCCTGAGGCACTGAGCACTATTCCTGCCGTGCGGCAGGGCTCTTCTTATTCCTGAGGAAATCCCATGTTTACATTGCCAGCGCTGAGGGGATCCCAGTATCCACAACCGATTGACCACTTTCCAGACTCACCAGTGTGCTCTCTTCTGGTGTAATGAAAATGGGGGCTCCTGCCTTACTGTTGCACATCCTCTTCTAATGTTCCACTGCAAAACTTGATGAAGCAAAGAGAAAGGCAAGTGGTCAGCATGCCTGAGACTCCTGGATTCAATCCCTGCCCTACTCCACACAGACACACAAAAGAGGTAGACAACTGTTTAGCAAAGATGAGGCCTCAAATTCAAACCCTAGTATGGCCAATACATGAATACATAAATAATATAAATATATAAACGCTATAGTTGTCAATTGATAGCATCCCCCCAAAAAAGAAAAGAGAGAATGAGAGGCAACTGACCCCAAAAGTTGTTTCTGATTATTGTTTAAGCGTATAGACAACTGGGCCTTCCTTTTTTTCAGCAAATAACTCACGCCAATTCACTCCTACCTATCACCAGCAGCAATAAAATCAGTAATTTGTCCTTAGACTTTTCAAAAGGCAATTTATGATTCACTAATAATGATGATACAAATAAAATATAAGGCATCCTTCATTCAAGTCATTGTGTGGTTTCTATTGTCGACAGTCGAGACACTGATATGTGTGAGATGTTATAGGATTAACAAAACCAGAAATTTAGTCTTTGGTTTTAATCACTTTTATTTAAAAATAGTTCACATTTTATGTTCTTTTTTTCATATATTTTTTATTGTAATTAATAGAAGGGTTACATGATATTTGCCAGATAGAAGGTGCATTAATTCACATACATTGATACCCTTTCACATGTCTTGGTCACCATTTCCCTCCCCCCCACCCCCACCCCTTCTTAATCACTACTTCTCTCTCTTAACATGGAACTAAAGAATGGGAATCTCTATTTAATTACTGACAGTTTTAACTTTGTTGTGAGTGTGAGACATGGTTTATGTTAAGGAACAAAATGTTTTCTTTTATACTGGATACTTAAGCCATTTGAACTTTGCTTGCATTTATCTTCTGGTAAGATTAGCTAATGCTAAAAAAGGAGTGTATTACCTAATAAAGCTGTCCAACTGTACATAGGCAATTAGAAGAAAATACTGGAAAGAACAGGAGTCATGTACAGATCACTACTTAACTGTTTTTCTCTCCAGAAGCACCACGGTTTGTGTAATATACATGTATTTGGAGTCAGGATGACCAAACTGGTTTTAACCAGATTAGAAAATAGACTACATATGATGATATCACGATGCCCAAAGAAATGAAGTGAATAATTAAATCTCTGATTAATACAGGGATACAAAGGAAATTCTAAGATACTATACTCATCATTGAATACTTTCATGGCTTTTATTTTAAAGTCTTAGGCTTTCAAAGAAGGACTGTCAAAATGGTTATTAAATCACAGAGAATGTGAACACCCACAAACAATTCTTTTTATTCAAGCTGTAAGAAAGAAATCCATAAGTGAAAGATAAAGACAAGCTGAAAAGGAGTTGTATGCATTCATTTTTGTGTCAAGCATGTGCCTGTGTTTATGGCAAAAAAATTTCTACACTAAGGATAAGAAGTGGGCATAATTAGTCCAGTTATTTAGGACTGTTATTATTGGTATAACAAAGAGTATGTTCAAGTGAGGAATATATTCAATATAATAATTCCCCTTCTTCATTCTTCCCTTTCCCGCTTCCTGGGAGAGGCCTGTCTTCACACTTATTATACAGTTGAAATTATTTGCCTTGAACATGTCCTTATTCTTTTTATGCACAGAATGATGGTACATTTTCTTTCTCCATTTATATTAGATGTCTTAATCACAGTCATAATCTTATTTGCATCTTTTTCTGGGGGGAGGGGAAGGTCTGGTGCTTAACTTTAGGGCCTGGGCAATGTCTCTTAGCTTTTTCTGCTCAAGACGTTTTCCTGCCTCAGGTCTCTTGGTAGCTGGGACTACAGTTGAAGCCTATGAAGACTGTCTGTCAAGCTAGTGCCTCTTTTGGCTTTACCTGGCCACCTGGGAACCTCTGAGTCAGGATAAATACATGCAAGAGGTCTACGAAGGAGATGGGGTAGGAGGGAAAGAAGATGGGCATTTGTAAAGAAGAAATGAAGACATTTTTTGGTGAAAACGTGGAGCAACTTGAATTCTGATGTATGACTGGGATCATGTGAAATGATAGAGTGACATGATTTGCAAAAGAGATAAGACAATTTCTTTAAAAATTAAACATATATGAAGTGGACAATACAGACATTTAGCCTTTATATGCTCATTTACCCAAGAGAATAAAATCAACTGTCCACATATAAACACTTATCTACATTTGTTCATGGTAGCTTTGTGGTAATCCCACACTAATGCCAATTTACCTATCAACAAGATAAATTGTAGTATATTCACAACATGGAACACAGCAATAAAAAGAACCAATTGCTGACATGGGAGAAAGAACAAACCCTCAAAATAATTAGTAGGTAAAATAAGCCAGACAAAAGAGATTTACCAGGGTATTTCCCTATTATAGTGTTTAATGCATACCTTGACGCTTTGGAAGTTCTGTGCAAAGGCTTGATTCAGACATAGGTCATGCTGTGTTTTGTATGCATTACATAAGGAAGTGGCCTGTTCACTGTATGATGCTGGATTTGCTCATAATGTTAAGGAAATGGTTGCCATATCTCTTCTCCATGAAGCTCTAGTTTTTCTTTGGCAAGTCATCTGTAGGCTGTGTGTCAGCCACAAAGTGAATATCTGGTTTGCTGTCCACCTTCTACTAGTTTTAGGGTTGTAATTGTTTACCTGATAATCATTGACTATTTCATTGTCTTTTTAAAAAGCATTCATTCATAAATTCTGTTTTTCTCAGTGAATCAACTGTTTTCTTATTCGGTTGAGGGTAAAAGTTTGGAAGGAACCCACACCCTCCTTCTGATTCCCTTGGGGAACTCACATACATCCTTTAAGGCTCTGTTTGATGAACCCTCTTCTCAGATTCTACCTTCCTCTCCTCCCTTCTAACATTAGAGGATAGATGTTTTTCAACCACATGGCAAATATTATTTTCATCCACACATCCAATTAAAAACATTTATTATGCCCATTCTCTGTTTTAGGCAAAGGGCTTCTGTGGTGAATAAAAGTCCCTGGCCTATATTGTAGTAGGGGTGGAGGGACTTTTTTTTTTGTCCGTTGTGGGACCTGGACTCTGGCCTGGGCGTTGTCCCTGAGCTCTTCAGCTCAAGGCTACCGCCCTACTCCTTGAGCCACAGGGCCACTTCTGGTTTTCTGGTGGTTAATTGGAGATATGAGTCTCACGGATTTTTTTTTTTGTCAGTCCCGGGGACTGAACTCAGGGCCTGAGCACTGTCCTTGGGCTTTCTCAAGGCTAGAACCCTACCACTTGAACTGTTTTTCTATGTATGTGGTACCCAGGAATGGAACCCTGGTCTTGTGCATGCTAAGCAAGCACTTCTACCACTAGGCCAAATTCCCGGCCTCTCATGTATTATTTTAGTGCCTGGCTGGCTTTGAACTGTGATCCTCAGATCTCAGCCTCCTGAGTAGCTAGGATTACAGGTGTGAGGAACTTTAAGTAAATAAATATAATTAGGACAGAATCCAGGTAGAAGTGTTACCATGAAGAAAAAGGAAATGGTTGAGGAAGAGTGGGAAATGACAAGGTTTGTGCTATTTCAGACATGTGGTCCTGAAGTGTGACAGCAGATGGCCAGCATTCAGTGTCCTGAACACATACTCTGGGTACTTTGGAAGGGTTCTGTACACACCAGCTTGGCCACCATTACAGGAAGCACTCTGTGGTCTGATGGCTTCTCTTTGACTCTTCATGGAACAGGACCAGGCTGGAAGATCAACCCTGAGCCAGGGACAAACAGCCCAGCTTCTGTGTGTGTGTGTGTGTGTGTGCATGGGTACATGCATGCATGCATGTCCCGTAGAATCTCCTAGGCCTTCCCTGTGGCATTGATCCCTAGTTGTTTTCAGAGGTCACCGGGTCATTGCAGTGGTCTGTACTGGGTCCTTGCCACTGATGTCTCAGCACTCCGCAACCTTCACTGGTTCTTCTTGATACCACAGTAGGAAAATCTACCAAACTGTACCCAAATTCTTAGTTTTAAAGGATTCTAGACAAGAATAGGTCCAAGGAAGTGGTTCAAGAGAAAGGAGCCCCTTAGAATGAGAATCTAGAAATGGATCCCTGGCTAGTCAGCAAAGATTCAGTAACTGTTGATAAGCAAGGGCAGTTTGTAGCTGACATTTGGTGGCATCAATATAACTAATAGTCTTAGCTGGGATGACCAGGGGACAGTGCTCACTTGGAACAAAATGTACCAGTGGATGGAGCAGCCTACTGCAGCATGTGGGTAGCAAGAGACCTCAGAGACCTGTGGAGCTGACTGTGAACAGGTAGAAAAGGCATGATGGAAGAATATAATATGCTCAGGAAACCATGCCCTTAAAACAAGGGTTGAAAGTCAGAAATTTTCCATGACACCATTTAAAGGAGTCTCATCTCTAGATAGCAAGTGTAGTCAGCTGAAAAAAAATAAGACCCAATTTAACTAAAAAGAAAGCTGAATTCACAGCCCATCAGAATTCATATGCTGAAGACAGAGAGCTAGGTAGCCCTAACACCTTGGATAGGGATATTTGAGTGAATAGACTTAAGGACCTCCCATCTCTAGCTCCTCTTAATGTTCTGAATCAGAATATTCTGGGTCTTTCTCTTTGGCATTGGAAACCAGGCTCCTATTTTCCTGGAGATTGGGCAGAAGCCTCACCCAGGGCAGATGCCTTGCAAGATGATGCTTGTCTGAGATTCCCTGCCTCCTTCTTTTGCTTCTAGACCAATAATTAGAAGTTTTACCAAGAGCCAAGCAGGAAAATATTGTTACATGAAGAAAGGGGATTATTCACCAAAAGCACTACAGCACTGGCAAATATGCACAAACAGAAACTGGGAGATGCTTACAAATGGATCTTAAAGGTGCTGGATCATAGTGGTTTCATAGGGAAGAGAGTATTAGTATAGATGTATTACTAAATAATACTTTCCTGATAGAATTTTTGGAACTGTGCCTAACAATTGAAGGTCTTTGAGAAACCTGAAAGTATCAGGGAGCTGGAGGTGCTGGAACTCCTTAGATGAGGAAGGGATCAAACACGGTAAAGAATTTAGAAAGCCAGGTGTGGTGGCTGATGCCTGTAATCCTAGCTACTCAGCAGCTGAGATCTGAGGATTGCAGTTCGAAGCCAGCCTGGGCACTAAAATCTGTGAGACTCTTATCTCTAATTAACCAGAGAAAACCAGAAGTGGCTCTGTGGCTCAAGGGGTAGTGTGGGCGCCTTGAGCTGAAGAGCTCAGGGACAGCACCCAGGCCCAGAGTTCAAGTCCCATGACCAACAAAAAAAAATTTAGAAGAATAAATTTGCTATATAATACCAGAGAACCCACCAGTTAAAACTGACTCCTTGTAGGGCCTTTAGTAAAGGAATAAAGTATGTGTTGAGGCTTTCTGAGAAGCTCAGAACTACTTGGCCTTAGATCAACATTGGTGGTGAGAGATGCACCAGAGTCCATGGACTATAGGATGCTGGAGTCCAGGATTGTTTCACTGGCCACCACAAACAATAGGGATGCAATTATGGCTACATGTTTCAACCCTAATAGATGCCAGTAGCCTATTTTCGAAGGGGTTTAGGATGGAGTCTCAGAGGAACACAGAAAGCATTTAGGGTTTTTTTTTGGTGATCCTGGGGCTTGAACTCTGGGCCGGGGGCACTGTCACTGATCTCTTCAGATCAAGGTTAGCACTCTACCACTTGAGCCACAGCACAGATTTTGCTGGTGGTTAATTGGATATAAGAGTCTGATAGACTTTCCTGCCCAGGCTGGCTTTGAGCCATGATCTTCAGATCTCAGCCTCCTGAGTAGGTAGGATTACAGGTGTGAGCTAGTGCACCCTGCTCACATTTAGATTTTTAAAACAAGAAAAAAATCAAAGTATGTTTGTGTGTGTTTGCACATGTACGCATGTGTGTGCCAGGTGGATGGGCACAAAACTTTTAAGGTATTGGTAATATTCCCTTTCTCAAGCCAGCTGGTGAGTAGACAGGTATTCCCTTTATTACCGTTCTCTATGCATATGAACTGGCTTTTAAAATGTGCCTAATATATAGCAAAAATAATTTAAAGTAATAGAACATCACCATAATTCTTTGGTGACATTGATATTAGGTGTACAGTCTTAGAATGTTAGTATCTGAGTTTTCTCACTAGTTAAAATGGTTTTCATCCCATCTGTCCACTAAGGCAATAGTAGGGAGTAGCTGAGATAGTTTGTGTGAATCTTCTAAACAGTACCTACCATATTATTAAGTGCTTATGAAATATCTGCAGTTTTGCCCATATTTCTGATTTTTTTCACTTTGAGAATTTTTCTATCTTCTTCATTTGCCTCTATTCAATTTAATTATGTCTTGCAATCATAGTATGTGGATGGGCTAGGCTTTCATTTAAAAAACACCTATTTTAGTTTTAAATATCTATTTTGAGTTAGTTTTTAGTAGGGAATTATTTCATCCTGATCTCAGTTTGAATTCCTAGTTTCTAGTGCAGGTTGGGGCATAGGAGACCAATCTTAGGAAACCAGTGAGTATAATAGGTAGATCTTATGAGCTGAATAATGTTCCTCTCAAACCTCTTATTTTGAAGTCCTAACTCTAGTAGCTCAGAATCCAAGTGTATTCAGAAATAAGGTCTTGAAATGAGGCAGTTATGGTGGAGCCCTAATCCAGTACATAAGGACACCATATTGAAACAAAGAGAGGTTTCTAACCAGAGGCCTATATTCCCTTGAATAGTTATTATTGGTCAATAAATAGATAATGTTTTCTATCAGTTCAATGCAATGAAAAAAATCTGCCTAGATGACTATTTTCCCAGTTGTACCTGCCAGCACTTCTTTTATACTGAAAAGCTTACCTTGAACTATTAGCAGTAGGAGTAATACATTTTTTTGTGGGGGAGGGGAGGTTGTGTTAGTGATAGAACCCAGGGCTTTGGGTATACTACAAAAATACTAGAGCACTGAGTTGCATCTGCATCGCAGCCCTCACATATTGTGTGTGTGTGTGTGTGTGTGTGTGTGTGTGTGTGTGTGTGTGTGTGTGTTCCTAGGTATGTTTCACATAGAGCATGAGAGCTAAGAATCCAAACTGCAATCCACTTAGCTGGACTAACAGGGGTGCACTATCATATCTTACTTGTTTATTGAGATGGCTGGCAGGTGTGGGGGGCTCACTAACTTTCTGCCTGCACTGACTTTGAAGATGATCCTCCTGATCTAGACTCCCTGCCTAGTGTTTTTGCTCTTAGAGTGGGGTGAGGAAGGGGGATGCTACAGTTGAACATACCCTGAAATTGAGGGAGAGGATAGATTCTGAGCAGGATCAAGAGGGCTTCTGCATCCTGGTGTGTGGCGTCTGAACCTGAACAGGGAGTTAGGGCAGGGAGGCCAGAGGATCTAGAACTTTGAGCAAGGGGGAGAGGCATCCACACTGTGCAATGGCCTGGTCAGGTCTCAAGTTGAGTGAGGAGGGCAATGGTGGAGATGCAGGTGTGGTTTTATATAAAGGAACTGATTACATAAAAAATCATAGGAATAATGTGAGATAACTTTCTCACTCTAGGAGATAATGAAGTCATAAATGAGAAAAGAGAAAAAAAACTAGAATAAGCCTTGTAGTTTTGGATTGGAATTAGAGGTTGTTAGTGTGAGCTCGTGTATTGAAATGTATCTATTAATGTGCCATTAATGTTAGCATTGATGTGTGTGTGTGTGTGTGTGTTTGTGTATGTGTGTGTGTGTGTTCCTAGGTGTGTTTCACGCAGAGCATGAGAGCTAAGAATCCAAACTGCAATCCATAGACTGGCCCAGATCCTGATTTCCAAATACCACCCATTGTCAGTGATGATGGTGCCTTTGGTTAAGGGTGAGATTAACAAATACAATCAAGTAAGATACTATTGCATGGACAGAACCCCCACTAAACATTTACTCATTATACTTGTGAAATTAAAGTTAATGTATTATCTTGTGTTTTATTTGGCGACACTATTCCTTGGAGAAATGACTTGATTCCAACACTGGGATAAGGAAAGTACAGGATGACCCTGGAACATTTTGTGGTGCTAAAATAGAAAGCAAATCTTCAGAGAATAATGGGACAAAATGATAACAGAAGCCAATTTAAAGGGGCCTCCCCTAATAAAATATGGACCAGTTTAAGAATTGAAACAAGTAAATAGTAATACTAAGATAAATAACCCATAAAATAGGAAATCTAGCCCTTACTGATAAATCAGATTGGATATTCATATGCAGGTTTAAAGTATCTCCTCACAAAATAGTTCTCAGTTCTAAACACCAGAAACAAATTTGTTGTGGAAGAACTTGGCAGATGCCACTTTAATCAAGTGATTAAAGCGGATGTCATCAGTAATAGTATGGATTGAAATTGGTGCCTGATATGATACAATAACAATATGGTATTACTTTGGTGATGATATTCTTAACAGAACAGACTGAAGCTGATGGATATCCTACAAAATAACCAGTTGTCACCTTCAAAGGTATCAAAGTTCCGACAAAGATGACACAAGCATTGCATACAGAAAGTTGCAATAAATGCTATACATTCTAAAGTAGGCCCATTAGTTTTGGTATATATGTTTGATGAGGTCTCAGGATAGGTAATTAATGTTGATATCAGCATTATCAACATTAATGTCTTGATTATGGTATGTGTATTATGACTACAAAAATGTACGGTATATATCTCCAAATATGTGGGGGTGATAGGGCACAAAATTGACAGCTTAAATTCAAATGATTCAAGACCAAGCTGTGTGTATTTGACTTGGAACTTTGTAATAAGTTTCATATTATTTTGAAATAAAAATGCTTGCTTTTTTTTTTGCCAGTCCTGGGCCTTGAACTCAGGGCCTGGGCACTGCCTTTGGGCTTTCTCAAGGCTAGAGCTCTACCACTTGAGCCACAGCACCATTTTCAGCCTTTTTCTATGAATGTAGTACTGGGTCTCCATGCATGCTAGGCAAGCACTCTACCACTAGGCTAAACTCCTGGCCCTGCTTTTGTTTTAAAAGAAGAAATATTTAGTAATTTGCATATCTGTCTATAAAAAGAGTTTAAAACAATTACAAATGTTTTGCAATGATGATGTAAAACTAAAGCTGACCTGTTGAGGAATCCATAATTTATTGAAAATGCTCTTGAAATTAAATGGCTAATTTTAAACTATAGGGAAAAAAAGAGGAGTGTATGTATCACTGATATTTATGTGCATAAAACCAGAAAATTGTTCTGTCAAACAAGAACCAATGGTAGCTATTCCTGGGGTTTAGGATTTTAGGTAACAGCATTTCATCTCCAGGAGAGATGGTCCTTTTAAGGCAAAGATCTCTAAATGTATCCTCATAAATAGAATGCCACCTCACTTTAGGCTACAACATCCAGATAAAGTGCTTATAACCCTTTGGTAAGACTCAAAGACATCATTCTGTCAATGAGACCTACATAGAAGTGTTCTGGAAATACTGGGAATTAGGGTGGCTATGACTCCTGAGGCAACAGGACTGATGATAAAAGTGGAAATCCTGGGAATGGAGGGAGGGCAAAGGAAGAGACTAGCCTGGGTGTTTGATGGTATCTCTGAGCTACTTCACTAACTGTGAGATCTCTATCAGCTGAATTTTTATTGAGGCAAGCAGTGATTTTTCTGTTTGTTATTTGCATTTTTCTGTTATTTACACCTCTATGCTCTATTAGCAATTGGGTTTTTTTTTTTGGTAGGGGGACAGATAGAAATTTATTGTTTAACAGCTTGCTCAATAAAGTAAAAGGAATGTTCATGGAGACCGTCAAAAGAGAGATGTGAAGCCCACTCGCGGTTAGAGTAGCAAATACAGTATGATTAGAAAGAGTTGCAAGCAGAGACATAATCAGTGAGAGATTCCTTGACTATAATTGATCAAGAGTTTGACATTGATTTTGAAATTGCTTCCCGTGCTGTAAGTTGGTTTTCATGCTACAATAGCTCTACTTATTGTCTTTAAACCTAAATTTGCTATGTAGAGAAGTATGTGTTAATGTAATAAAAGACTAATAGTAACCTAGGTGAATAATCTGAGGGCAGGGTGCACAGTGCTGATGGTTGTCTCTGTTCTTCTCACATGGACATCTCATAAAGGGGGATAGATTGACTTTTGTTTAGTAAAAGAGATTTCAGCTCTGGAGAGAAATTTTGAAGGAGCTGAATGTGCTTGTCTTTGAAGAGGAAGCCTACTTATTGACAAGGCAGCCTTGAAAACACACCTTCTGGGGTAGGTTCAGATGTGCTGACACGCGGCACTCCGACAAAACAGTCTCTCAGGTTTTGTTTTTCTTTTTTCTCTACAAGTCGGTAGTTTGTATTGGAACTGAGAAATCATGTTTCTATAAAAAAGCATAACTAAATTCTGGTCACAAAATCTAATCTACCTATAGAATTTCTTGATATTCTCTTTGTTTCTTTTTTAAATTTTATTTTTTCATATATTTTTTATTATAATTAATAGAAGGGTTAATTATATTCACCAGATAGAAGGTGCATTACTTCATATGCATTGATACCCTTTCTCATGTCATGGTCCCCATTCCCGCCCCCATGTTGTTTTCCCTTCTTCCCTATCCAATTTCAAATAACCAATCAAGCATATATACAATATATCAGATAACAAGGTGAAATACTGTAACAATATGAGATAACCAAGGGACAGCAAAAGAGATGAGAGATAACATAGTACATTAAGGACAACAATCACTCATTATATGGCTTTTGATTCTATATCCTGGAGGTCCTTTCATTTAGCATCATACTATATGGTCTTATGTATCTAGGTTTTGTTCTATTGTGAATCTCTGCTATGAGAGCCCAAGGTTTCTACTGATTATGACAAATGAGGGAAACCATTGAGCCTATGTTCCTTTGAGTCTGGCTTACTTCACCTAATATGATTTTGTCTAAGTCTTTCCATTTCCTTACAAATGGGGCAATGCTGTTCTTTCTGACAGCAGCATAGAATTCCATTGTGTATAAATACCACATCTTCTTGATCCACTCATCAACTGAGGGTATTTATTATGTTTCTAAATACAAATGTGGTGGCAATCTTAGCAATTTAGTTCAATACTACTCATATCCCTGTCTGAGGTCAAGTTATAGCACCCAAGCAAGGAGGCAATCTGTATTCCTTGCATCCTATATGATCCATTATCTTAACAATTTTTGTTTCTTAAATTCAAGATTACAGATTATTTCATGGAAAGATGTTTATACTAAGCTCATTAGTAAGACAGTACTTCTATCCGCATTCCCCTGGCCAGCCTAATTGCGAGGGCCCAGCAAAGAAGACTGGGAAATACAGTGCTTCTATGTGGCTAGAAAAAGAATATTGTTCATTTTGACACTGCAAATCTCATAAGCTACAATTGGATGAGAGTATTTAAAGCCTAACAGTTTAAGGATCAGATTAAGATTGGCAAACAGAATAAAATAATTTTAAAATTAATATGTTCAGAAGAGCTTAAATGGGAGAAAATTTACTTTAAAATTTATTTTATCCTTCATAGTCAGTCTGCCACTAGGCTCTATTTGTGTGTATGCATGATGGTCCTGGGCTTAAATTCATGGACTGGGCATTGTCCATGAATATTAGCACTCGATCATTTGAGCCATAGCTCCATTTCCAGCTTTCTGGTAGTTAACTGAAGAGTTTCATGGACTTTCCTGCCCCAGCTGACTTGGAATTGAGACATTCAGGTCTTAGCCTCCCTGGTAGCTAGGAACACACTCAAAGCCTCATTATCTTTATCTGTAAAGAACAGTGTCAGTTGCTGCAGAAAAGGCTGTTGGATTTGGCAACCAGGTCCACAGCAATTTCATGTAGTTGTTAAAAATGGAAGAGCTTTCTGGAGGCTGTAATCCCAGCTACATGAAGGCAGAGATCGGAGGAAGACTGTGATGCCAGTCTGGGGGGAAAAAAGTGGGTATCTTGCATTTTTTCCTAAGGCTTAAATGTCAAAATAACATTGTTAAATAACAAAATAACACTGGCAAAGGAAAGTCAGGAATGAATTCTGGTAGAGAAAAGCAGTCTGACCCCAAAGGTGGGTAAAGAGTAAGAGACAATAGAAAATGTGATGTACAAAGACATTCTGGAAAGGATTTCCAGAAAGTTTGGAAAAATTCAAGGAGAGGTCAGAGTTTGGGCGGCAAGAAAGCTCAAAGCCATCTACAGGAGGAATGTTGGGCAGAGGTGGAAGAAGCAGTACTTAAGAAACACAAAGCTCTATAGACCTTGGGAATTAGTTTAGCTGACTTCTCTGACTGACCCAACGTGAAAGAATGGCAAATGTACAGTATTTGAAGATGTGGGGGTGGAGCCAGACTTCCTATTTATTTATTTTTCTGACTGTGTAAGACCCTTAACTTCTCTGGGTTTCAGCTTCCTCCAGTTTTAAAGCATCACTCTTTAAACAAAAAACTGAGGGATAAGAAAATCATCAAAATAGGGCCAGGAGTTTAATCTAGTGGTAGAGAGCTTGTCTAGCATGCATGAGGACCTGGGTTTGATTCCTCGGTACCACATACATAGAAAAAAGCTGGATGTGGTGCTGAGGCTCAAATGGTAGAGCTCTAGCCTTGAGAAAGTCCAAGGACAGTGCTCATGCCCTGAGCTCAAGCCCAGGACTGGCAAAAAAAGAAAAAAAAAAAAAGAAAAAAAAAGGAAAAAAAAGAAAATCATCAAAATAATCAAATGGGTATGCTGGGGAAAAGGGGTCAGGCAGTGTAGTAATCTGTGGTTGGTTTTATAATAATATGGGAAATTAAACAACATGTATTTTAACAGCAAACTTTAGAAGAACCATTGTGACTTTTATAAAAACCAATGAACTTGAGAAATGAAATAACTGTGGTGGGAAAATGTTTTTACATATTGCCTATGAATAAAATACAAATAAACAGACATCAGAAGCTTTAGCTATACAGTTTCTAGAGAATACAAACTATCTTTAGATATCTGGGTGAAATGAAAATACAACAAAACCAAAAACTATCATGAGGGATTCCAGTGTGGTTAGTAGTGGAAAGATCAGTGTTTTGGAAGTGAAAGAACTTTAAAAAAAAAAAGTTACTTTATGTAAAACCTTACTGTTAAGAAGTCAGGCACAGCTGGGTTTCGTGGTTTACCCCTGTAATCCTAGCTACTCAAAAGGCTGCGATTTGAGGATCATGGTTCAAAGCCAGCCCAAGTACTACAGATACTACAAAGCTCCAGAGACTCTTATCTCCAATTAATCACCAGAAAATTGAAGGAAGTGGTGCTATGGCTCAAGGCCTAGGGTGGTAGCCTGGAGCTGAAGAGCTCAGGGACAACGCCCAGGCCCAGAGTTCAAGTCCCATGACCTACAAAAACAAAAGTCACAATAAAGATCCTTTGATAAATTATACTTATTTTTATTTTGGAAAGCCATGTTCAAACATATTTTATTTGAAAGCATTATTGGAATGTCATTGTTCAAATGTGGATTACAAGAGGATACTGAAAATGTAGTATCCTATTCAGAGATCAGGTATTCAAAAGTAACAATATACTTCACAAATGGCTAGCTAACATATGAAAAGATCCTTAATGTCAGTAACTGAGAAAATGTAATTTAACACCAAAGTGAGGTGCTACTGCATATCCAATAGGCCGGCAAAAATTAAAAAGATGGACAATACTGAGTGTTGTGTGGAGTGGAGTAGGGGGGCTCATACAGCACTAGTGTTGTGAGGGTGTTACATTAGAAGACAGTATGGCATTATTTATTCATGTTTATCATACATACTCCCAAGTATAGACCATATAGAAACTGATGTAGATGGGGATAGATACATATCTGAGGAATGATCACACATTTATTACAACTTCAAACGGAACAATCAGGCCCCAAGAACAGAATTCCTGAACAGTCACATATTGCTGCAAAGGAACACTGTAATAGATAACAGTTCAAGTATATGAATTATAGCTATACGAACAACCTAAATAACCTATGGATTAAAACAATGTTAAGCAAATGAAGCAAATATAATAGATTATATATTACACCGTTACATTTACAAAAATTCAAGAGATAGGACAAAACCAAACAATATATTGCTTAGGGATGAACATTTGTGATAAAATAAAGAAAAACAAGGGAAACGGTCATCATCAATGTTAGTGGAATGGCTACTTCCAGGACAGATGAAAAAGCCACTGGCATTCAAAGGTTTTTGGGGAGTGAGTAGTATTCTAGTTTTTGACCTCATTAGTTTCTGCATAATAATATATAGCTACGTTATACATTAAAATATTTGACAATAAAAGTATTAAAATTTGATACTTTAACTATTTCTGGAAAGGAAAAAATTGCCTAATTATGCAATCTTTGACAGTAGAAACCACTGGTGTGGGATAATCACTAGTTTCTCATAAGAGCTCACTTTCAAGTGTAGGCATGCTAAACCCTATACAAATACTCTTTTGTTATATATACTATAGTATTTTTAATATAGTATGCAGATCTTTATAAATTGATAAACTAGGGAACCATCTATTAGATGAAAGTTTAGTTTCTTTTGAATTCTGAATTAACAAGATGATTTGTCCTTGGGATTTATAAGATTAAGAACCAACAAGGTGTAGAACAAGTCAGAAATCTATGGACTTCCTCGTCTCTGGTGGCTGTCCTAGCTGTTTTCCTGCTTTAGGAGGCTGGGGGGTGAGGTGGGTGGATCCTGCCAGGTAAGCTTAGTGCAGTCAGTACTCTGTAAGTAGGTGGCCCAGGGCTCTCCCTAGTGCCATTCTGTCTCTCAGTGTTAAGGTTCTACGGTGGAACTATGGAAGGTTCTAAGTTGAAGACAGTTGTGAGAATTCCAGTCCTTAAAATTTTTTCTTCAAACTACACTTACAGGCCTTTGAAAAACTTTGTAGGGTGTACTTTTTGGAGGTGTTCTTCACTGGGTGACACGGCTCTGCTGTCTCCATTCTTTCCATTCAAAACTCACAAAGTTAAACTATGTGGTGCTTCACTTCACAAAAGTCTAAATTTGTGTCATTCCTTTAACAAAACAGGAACAAAATCGGAAGACTATCAAAAGCAGAAAAAAAAAAGATTCTGCTGCCATTGACTGTTGATCTATTCCCTGTAAATATAATTTAGGGTGACAGTCACATAGACAGTCAATTCTAGGGCAATTAAGGCAGAATGTTCAGCCTGGCTCTTGGAACTTTAGGTGGAGGGCAATAGGGTGTGGTGCAACTTCTGGGTCTCTCGTGGCTTTTACAGCATCCTTCTCGTCAACCCTCCCATCCATTCTTTCCTGCATTTTAAAAGAAACGAATGGTAACTTACTCATTAGAAATTTCCCTGGCTGGCCGCTTGCACATACATGGTGGTGGGAGTGCAGAAACAATGGGCTTCCCGACTCTATTACACACTTGTTCCTAGTCCCCTACCTCAGTTGGAGACTTGTGATATCCATTACAGTGGCTGCCAAGCCCTGCGTCAGAACTGTGGAATCTTATTTTTCATTGCTGCTGCTTTATTTACTCTCCTGCTCACACTACTCGGCTGGCATGTTCAGCACACAGTTTTGAGGGTTGGAGTCCCTTTAATGCAGTCTTAAGGAACTACACTATCTTCCGTGAGCTTTTTTTTTTTTTTAACTTGGAATTTACTTTCCGGGACAACAACAACCGCTAGTAAACTTGCAAACTGTAGTAATATTTATTTCACAAATGGCTAAGTCAGGTCTGAGGCACAAGTCAAAATTTCTGGACGATTGCTAGGGACAGGGACGGACGACTAAGATCCGGCTCTGCAAAGCTCCGAACCGCAGACAGGAGTGATTCTGAAACGGGAGGCACCGTCAAGTTCTCTCCTGGGGAAAAAACAGTCGAAATTCCCTCCCTCTTCAGGCCTCCCCGCCCCCCGCCTCCTCCTTCCACGGAACGGCGAGGTGGTGACTCCGGGCTCCGGCCGCACCCGTTTCCTCCCGCGGCCGGGCCGGGGGAGGGAGGGGCCGCCTCTCCTCTCATCCTCACCACACGGTCGCACCTCACTTCCGAGCTCCACCGGTGCCACTCGAGAGCGGCGCTCACTCACTCACGCACGCACGCACCCCTCCATTCGCCGAATCCACCTCTGCTCGGCCGACCCCGAGTTTTCCGCCGCGGGAAGGGTGGGGCGCTCGCTCCCCGGAGCAGGTGCACCCGCCCGGGCTGCGCGACCTCTTCTCCATCGGTCCTGGCCGTGGCCGAATTGCCTCACCTCGGGGGTGGTGGTGCGCGGCGGCGTCCGGCCGCGCGGCCTGGGCCTCCGGCTCGTAGGTGGCGCAGCCCCCACCTGCCCCGGAGGGAACCGACGCCCAGCCAGCTCTCCCCGCCGCCCTGGGGTCAGGGGCGAGGTCGGGCGGCGGCTCCGGCTCCGCCGCGCTCCTCCCCTTCCTCTTTTCAGTTCTGACGCGGCCGTGGAGGAGGAGGAGGAGGAGGAGGAGGAGGTGGAGGAGGCGGCGGCGGCGGCGGCGGCGGCGGCGGCGGCGGTGGCGGAGGCTGCCGCGGCCGCCGCCGCGAGTCCCGCGGCCCGCGACGCACCCACTCGCTCGCCGATCTTCGACTTCCTCTTCCCTTCTCACGTCATCAGGAAGCGCCGGAGTCGCCCAGGGCGGGGTGGCTGGAAAGGAGGGGGAAAAAAAAAAGGCCAGCCGGTGAAAGCCTCGGAGCGGAAAGAGAAGGGAGGGGGCCGAGAGTGGTTGCTAGGCGACTTGCGTCATCAGCCTGCGCCGCTCTCCTCCCGCCCCTCTCTCTGGAGTGAGGCGAGAGCTCCGCACCGAGCGAGGCAGACAGCGAGCAGAGCTCTGGGCGCCACCGCCGCCACCGCCACCGCCGCCGCCGCCGCCGCCGCCGCCGCCGCCACCGAGATAGTGAGCTCGAGAGGGCACCTGAGGGACCCGGCCAGCGTGCACTGGCCGCCGCCGAGACCTCTGCCCCAACCCGGGCCAGCGGGAGCCGCGGCCGCCCTCCTCTTCCCCCCCTCACCTTCCCGGCCGGCAGCGGCGGCTGCACACGCCGGAGCAGGAGCCGGAGCCGGAGCCGGCGGTAGGGGGGCAGGGAGGCGGCTTCCGCGCTCGGGCCGGGACTAGTAGCTACTCCGCGGTGAGAGGACGCTGAGGCGGGGCTGGAACCGCCGCCTCGTCCCGGGGCTCGGGGCGGAGGACCCTCGAGGTGTAGGGAGGGGGGTCCCAGCCGCTGCGACACATGCGGGAGCCGGGAGCGGGGGCGGCGCCGAGCGGAGCCGGCAGGGTCCCCACGCTCGCCGCCACCTCAGCCACCCGTCCGGGGCCGTAGCATCGCGCTCCGAAGTGTATGAGTCGGAGCCCCCAGCCCGGCAGCCACCCCCCGCCCTGGAGGGCGGGGACCCTAATGTGAAGCGGCGGCAGCCAGAGCCGGAGCGGCGCCGCCGTCCTCCCCCCACCTTCCCCTCCCCTGCACCCCCTCGGGGGGTCTTCTCCCCCAGCCAGCCGCCGGCCCCCCGGCTCCTCGGCAGGACTCCGGGAGTTCCTAGAGCCCCCTCCCCCGCCCCAGCCCTCCGGGCGGCGGGGCCGGGGGGGACCCGGGGGGCCGGCTGCAGCCTCCGCCCAGAGGAAACTTTATAACCACAAAATCCAGAGCGTCCCAAAAGTGACTGTCCCAGGACGAGTGGCCCTGGACGGGCGGGAGCCCCATCTGAGACCCAGGAAGAGGAAAAGAGGTGAGAGAGACCGCCACCACCTCTGCCAGCCGCGCGGAAGAGACCCGGGTGGCTTGGCTGGCTGGCTGGCTGGCTGAACGACTGCAGCACCGCTTCTTGCACAGTTCCGCTCCCAGCCTTCTCCAGCTGTCCCCGCGGTCCCAAGGAGGAAAAGGACTCAAGCTACTTTCTTGGCGCTGCGGCACATCTGTACAGCGTGAGTAGCCTCGGGGCGGGGGGGGGGGGTAATGGCGGGATGGAAAGTGGGAGCTGCCGCAGCTGGTTGTGAGTTTTTGCAGGGGGTTGGAGTGGGTTGCCGGAGGGTTGGTGTGTAGAGGTGAGAAGATTTCTTGTCCCCCTTTCTATGGCACTGGAGAGAAGACAGTAGATAGCTCTGTGCCTTGTAGTTTGCAGGGTACAGGATGATCTTTGAGGAGTTCTGACTGCCTCCAGAATGGGAATCTGCACCTTTCTTCTGGCAAGTAATTGGCAAAGGGAAATTAAGGAAGCCGTAGCCTCTGTGCGCACAAAGGATATCTCTGTACTGTATGTACCTTTTCCTGCTACACCGGCTGTGATATCTCGCGGCAGTTGTTTCTGGGCAACTCTCTGGGATTCCCACGTGGGAACCACTTACCGACTGAACCCTCGAAAGTAAAAGAAAAACGCTCTTTTCTTTTTAGTTTTCCTTGAGAGCATGTCTTTTTTTTCTTATTGGTACCTATTGGTACAGTTTTTTCTTTCTCATTTCCTGACACCACAATTTCTCTTAATAGTAGGATACTAACCCATTTCAGTTGCTCAGGAAATTAAGTTCTTAATGAATCACTATTGTTTGGGACAGCGTTTACCGTCATCATTTTATAAAAGTTGCTATACCTTCCCCTTCATCCAACGACTGTGTGTGTGTGTGTGTGTGTGTGTGTGTGTGTGTGTGTGTGATGGTGGTTTGACTGCACTTTTTTCTTGTGAGTATAGTATAAGACTGATTATTTTATCTTTACCTCTGTTAAGAACGGTTTTTTGTTCTATTATTTTAATGTTGAGGGCTATACAATTTCTGACTTGTATTCTCAGGGTACCAAAGTAAAAGTAATTACAGGTGGCCACTAGTGGCTCCTATCTGTAATCCTAGGTACCGAGGAGGCTGAGATCTGAGCATCCTTTAGAAGCCATTCCAGGGATGAAAGTCTGTGAGGCTCTTATCTCCATTTAATCCTCAAAACCCCACCTGTGGCTGAAATGGTAGAACACCAACCTTGAGTGAAAGAGCTAAGGGACAGTGCCCATTACTATAGGACTTGTATTGCTTTGATTGTAACTTGGTTAGCAGTCATGATAAAGCTTTTTGAATATTAGGATAGAAATGACAATATTTGGCATGTCTCTGTTTGATATGCTTTTATAAATGTATGGGGGAATATAAACGTAAAACGAATTGCTCAAAACCGTAGGAAAAGGGGAAATAGATCAATACTAATTTACGGTCATTGTATGCCAGGTCTTGTGTTTGGTTGTCTTGTAATTGTGAATGTAGTTGTACATTTTCACTAGGGAAATGTTGATTTTGTTCCACACAGAATTAGTTGGATCTGAATCTGAGAAAGAATGCTTCAGGTAGAAAAGATCACATGGAGACAAAAAACAAACAAAACCTAAAAGACTTTTTGAACTTGAAGGCATAGGAGACAGATCTGATTAGGAAGTTAGCTTGATGGGATGGAGATACCTATAGGGGAAAGTTAGTGAATAGAGGTCAGGACAATTTGTGTTTGTGTAGACTGTAGATGACTCTTTTTGTTTTTGTGCCACTTCTGCTTTTCTACTGGTTAATTGGAGATAAGAGTCTCATGGTCTTTAGTGCAGGGGCTGACTTTGAACTGCGATTCTCAGATCTCAGCCTCCTGAATAGCTAGGATTTACAGGCATGAGCCACCGTGCTCTCTTACAACCCAACAGACTATTTACAACAATGTTCCTGAGAGGGTAGTTTTAGATGTGAGAGAATAGTTTTAGATGATTGAGAAGAAATTGCATTTTATACCAAAGACATTATGCCTAGTTTAGGATTTTAAAGTGAACTGACATTATCTAGAGACAATCAGAAGGAGGGATAGAAAAGATGTCTAATATTTTGGTGTGCCAGTATCTTGTTAAGAAAGAGTTCAGAAATAGGACAGGGCACTTTGTGTTGGACATTAAATTTTGAGTTAAGAGTTAGATACTGATAATTTCAAGACAGTAAAATAGCTTATTGAGTGATAGGCCAACATTGCAGAGTTTGGAGTGATTTTTCAGAACCCATGTTTCTGAGGCTTAATATAAGAGCAGAACTGAAAAATGGGTATTTTTATTTTGAGAGATAGGATTTGTGTAAGACTGAGCTAGAATTTGTATTAGACCAGCAAAGAAATAGTAAGAGCAGAAACTAGATGAGACTTCCTCAGTGAAAAAGATATTTTATAATATCTTTGGTGTGTAGAGGTGAGATTTCTTGTCCCCCTTTCTATGGCACTGGAGAAAAGGCAGTAGATAGCTCTGTGCCTTGTAGTTTGCAGGGTACAGGATGATCTTTGAGGAGTTCTGACTGCCTCCAGAATGGGAATCTGCACCTTTCTTCTGGCAAGTAATTGGCAAAGGGAAATTAAGGAAGCCGTAGCCTCTGTGCGCCTTTAAACATGACTACCAGTTTAGTCCTCTGGCATATGACTTTGTATTTTGGGAACAGCTACAGATTTTTGATACCTAGTATTTAGTTCTTTGAGATTAAGTTCAGAAAACGTAGAATTACATTGTTTAAGAACTTAGAAATAAATGGGCAGATATATTTTTCCAAATTCATATTTTTAAAGTTTATCTTCTATTAACAATCATCCTAAGTTTGGTCTTACTACTACCAAGTGGGTCTAAAAATAGCTGACAGGGAATGCTATTTCCCTTGCTTGTAGTTGGTGTGCGTCTTTGTATCCCATACAATAGAGGGGATATCCCTGTGTTGGCAAACCAGGACTGAAAACCTTTTTATTAAAAAACAAAATCTGTCATTAAAAATATTTAGACTTTGTGGCTAGCATCTGGTTTTGACTCTTAACAAGGATTAAAGATTGCAAGTAATATACTTACACTTTCTGTGTGTTGAATTCAGAACCTTTGAAGAGCTCCTTTGGCTTCCTAAGAGAGTATTTGATTGGAAGCACCCTCTTGGGAACAGATAGTTGGTAGGGAGAAAGTTGATAGGAATTAGAATATTTGCTGTGTTGGGACTTTCTCTCTGCCACTTTCCACAACATTTTCTTACTTTGGTGGGATCCTTTAGATGGACTGAAAAGGTAGCCTTTTAATAACAGTCACAAAGGTGGGACTGTAATAGTTGAGGAGCCTTGCAAATTTGGGATTAAACATGAGATGATTAGCCATCTTTGGAGAGTGTGTTTGTACCTGTACTAGATGAGATAGGTACATGTCCCATCTACATGTAGATTACATGTAGTCTACGTGTTGCACACATGCAGTCTACATGTTGCTAATATGTAAGACACACATAGCCCACATGAAGGTTACATGCATGCCATATACGATCCACATACATGTCACATGCAGACCACATATATATCATATGTATGCCTCATGTAGATAGTATGCACTCCACATGCAGGTCACATGCACTTTACATGTACTCCGTATGTTGCTCACATGCAGGCTATGTGCATGTCATATCTAGTCCATATGTAGCTCTCGTGTGCCACATGTAGATAGCATGTACCCCACATGCTGGTCATGTGTACTCCATGTGCACGTCACATGCAGTCCACATATAGATCACATGTGCTCCATGTGTAAATATTATGTATCCCACATGTTGGTGACATGCAGCCCACATGTTACATGTGAGTCACATGTCCACATGTAGGCAACATACAATCCACACGTATGTCACATAGTCCAGATGTAGATTACATGTACTCTCCATGTAGATAAACATGTACTCCACATGCACTCCACATGTAGGTTGCATGTTGTCCATATGTAGATCACAGGTAGTCCACATGTAGGTTAGCATCTGCCTATTCCATTGTTCCTTGCAGGTGGTTCTTGAAGTCTTGTGCTCCCTCTGACATCTTATTGTACAGAGGAAGGATTGGTAAGTATTTTTTGTTATTGGCTAGTTTGTATTTTAGGTTTTTAGTCACATGTTCACTCCTTTTGTAGTGTGAAAGCAACTTACACAATGTGGAAGGGAATGTATAACTGTGATGAGTGGAATTTGCATGATGATAAAAACAAGAGGCAGATTGGATTTGACTTTAGGTTACAACTTACAGGTCTCTGCCTGAGAGTGTGGCCTAGTGGTAGAGTGCTTGCCTAGCCTGCACGAAGCCCTGGGTTTGATTGCTTGTACAGAGAAAAAGCTGGAAGTGGTGCTGTGGCTGAAGTTGTAGAGCACTAGCCCTTGAGAAAGCTCAAGGACAGTGCCCAGGCCCTGAGTTCAAGCCCCAGGACTGGCAAAACAAGCAAAAATCCCAAAACCAAACCAAAACAAAAAAACATTACAGATCTCTGCTGTAAGGATTGCAGATCTACCAACATAGAGCATTTGTTTCATTATACTACAAAGCCAACGCTGGCTATTTTAGGTGTTGTTTTCTAGGTGGGATGTGTTCCTCTGAGCTGTATTAAAATGATTATTCATTAAGCAGAGTGTACTGAATGAACTCAAGAAAAAATTTTGCCTTCTTAATGATGAATATGTATATTGAATAGCAAGAGTGATGTCATTGCTCAAGACTTGAAGGTAAAAAGTAGAGACCTCTCACATTTATCCAAAGATGGCATGAAGTGATAGCTATATTGGTTTTATATCATGGCCAAAAGGACTTGTGAAGAGATTTATTGTGTATAATTTTGAAAGGTTCTAAAAATAAGTTGTAAAGTATTCAGAAGATAAAAGCTTGAAGGTATTTATGGTTAGTTTGAATCAGACAAAAGTTAATCAAACTATAAGAACATTAAAGTTTAATACTACTTAAAAATCTTATTTTTTTTTGTAGTGACTTAATTTGGTGTATCGAGTTATTGGGTCCACATTTTGTTTTCGTTTAGGTAATTTCAGGTATTATATTTTGACAGATCACATAAATGATTACTTCAAACAGCTTTGCTGTATGCTTAAGAGTAATCGTTCTGAAATATATTATCTAGAAAAGACAATTTACTTTATGCAGGGTTTCCTTGGGTGGGGTTGGGGGGGAAGGGTGCACCAGTCTTGGTGCAATTGAGCCACAGCTCTACAGTTTTTTGGTGATTACTTAGGGATAAGACTCTCATAGGCTTCTCCCAGGCTGGATTCAAACTGTGATCTTCAGATCTCAACTATCAGCATCCTGCCACAATGAGTAGTTTTAATATGACAGCATCAAAACATTTGTTTAAAGTGGAGAATATTTTACCTTGATTTTATAAGTGTTACCACAGGATTCCCTGTTTATTGCAAAGAAGTCTGTTCTTGTAAAAGTGATCATTTTTTAAAGTCTAAACTACTTTTACTTCATGTCATTTAGTCATTCCTCTGTGTCTGGGGGATTGGTTGTTGTAAGAATGTCCAAGTTCTTTCTATAAAATGAAGTAGTATAGGCCTATAACCTATATATACCCTCTTGTATGCTTTAAATTATCTCCAGATTATTTATTCCTGAGACAGTGTAGACAGTATAATTGTCATATACATAATTGTTATACTGTATTATGTATAATGAGAAGAAAAAAGAGCTGCACATATGTGGAAATCACAAGTATGAATGGCCAGTTGTCTGTCGGGATGCATAATTGTTGCTTCAGTTTTTTTCCTCCTTCCCCTCTCCACTTTTTTTTTTTTTTTTTTGAGACAGGGTCTCACTTAGCAGCTCAGAATGGCTGGATCTCAGTCTTTTAACCTTGAGTTCCCTTCCCTTTCTCCCACTCTCTCCATTACCCTGTCTTCTTTCTTTCTGAGACAGAGTCTCACCATGTAGCTCAGAATGGCTGGATCTCAGTTCTCTAACCATAGTTTTCCAAGTACCAGAAATGCTGGGGCTAGTGAAGTTGACCCCCCCCCCCCCCCAGTCTTGTTTATTCAAGATTTCCTGAGGTTTGAATCTGCTAACATTATAGGTGAAATCCACAAGGCAAATTGCTTGTTTGATTTTTAGAAGAATGTATAATTTGTCAGCCTTTTAGGATGACATGCTTTTTAGGGGACTCTGGGAGGAATAACTTTTCACAGCCTACTAAAGTCTCAGAAGTACTAGCTTCATAACAGAGTAGTAATTTATACCTATGAAGGGCTTGAAATCATACACACCTGGAAACAGCAACAAGTTGAGTCTCATTTACTTTCAAGGCAGAAGACATAGGTAAAGAATAGGTTTTTTTAGCTTCATGGTCTTGGACAAATTGCTTATCTTTTTAATATTGACTTTGGCACCTATTGATGGGGGAAAACACACCCTTCACAAGATTGTTTTGAGGATTCAAAGACATAAGACAATATGCAAAGCTTTTAGTTCAGTACCCATTGTGTTATATATGACTTGTCAGTTTATTGAGTCTCATAAACCTATGTGTTGGGGGGTGGGGGGAGGGAAATGGAGACAAAAGCAGAGAAAGGTATCAGTGTGTGTGGGAAGTAATGCACCTCCTACCTGGTGAATGTCGCTGTAATTCCTCTATCCATTACCCCGACAATTAAAAAAAAACCAACCTAATAAAAGAGCAAAAGTTAGGCTTCATATTGTTTGATGTGCAAAATTCAGGACTTAGATTTGAAAACTACTGTTGAATTACATAGTGTTTACAAAAGAATCTAAAGCAAGTATGTCATTCATTAACATTTTGCTAAATAGTCTTAAAAACTTTCTCTGGTTTTTAAGAGAAAACTGTTACCTTTATAAAGAAATGAAGGTTGATTTGAACATAACTATACTTGAAGTTCATTTCTAAAGACCCAAGACCTAAGTAGTACATGGAACAGAAAGGAGTTCCCTCCCCCCCCCAAAAAAAATCATTGATTATCTCTGATAGTAGCTTTGGTTTAAATTGTCCATTGAGAACTATCAGAATATAATTCAGTTAATTTTCAGTCCCTTTGTAGATAAAAAGCTTTAAAAAATCACGGAATTGAAGCTTTAACTGTCATATATCAAACTGAGATAGAAATAATTTTATTTATAAATTAATTTACATATTTTTTTGTCTTTTTCACAAAATTATTAATAAGTATTTTAAAAATATTCCTTGAGTAGTGTATCAGTTTGCAGAAATATTTTTGTGTCAAGATTGGTATAATTAATGTTTTACTGGCCAATACAGGAATAAATGCTTCTTTAAAGTTTAGGTAGTTGGAAGGTATTTCTGTTTTGAGGACAATTTGGCTCTATTTGGTATAATCTTTTATTAAAAAACTGTATTTTTAAGATGAATATATTAAAAATTCAGCCTGTAATCATAGGTACTCAGGAGACTGAGATACCAGGATTGTGGCTTGAAGCTAGCCTTGGCAGGAAAGTCTGTGAGATTCTCATTATTTCACTGAAGTTCCAGAAGAACTGGAAGTGGAGCTGTGGCTCAAATGGTAGAGCTAGCCTTGAGTCTTAAAAAAAAAAAAAAGGCCACAGACAGTGCCCAGGCCCTGAGTTCATTCATGCCCCAGGACAAGCACCAAGAAAAAAAAAATCTGTAGGCATATTTCTGTGCTTAATCTTTATTCTCTCAACATTTTTAAAATTTTTTTTTTCCGTAGTGCTGGTCCTGGGGCTGCAATCTCAGGGTTTTGCACTTGGGCTCAGCTTTTTCCAGTCAAGGTTGGCTCTTTACCATATGAGCCACACCTCCATTTCCGGCTTCTTGCTGGTTATTTAGGACCTTCAGGAATTTTAAGCCCCAGCTGGTTTCAAACCTAAATCCTCATTCAGCTTTCTGAGCTACCAGTGCTACAGTTAACTTCCCCTTCTAAGGCAAGTTTTCTTTAGATTTCTTTGGGTAAGTGAAAAATTATGTTGGTTTTATCTGTTAATGACTCTGGTTAATTTACTGAGTATTTTAGTTTTTAAAAAAATTAGTATTTTACATATTTTTCTTTGTTGGTAGCAATTGGCCTTGTGTCACATTTCTGAGTTTTTCAAAAAGTTTTCCTTGACTAGATTCTGAATATTTGTGGGAAGAGCATGTTTGATATCTTCCTGATTATAAATACATGATAGCAGAAGGTTGTTGATGTATGGATAAGAATTTGGATCATTTTATGTCATTGGTATTTTTCTTAATTGACTTCCATGTGAATTTGGTAATATAAACTTCTTTAAAAGTGAGTGGGAGCTGAGCACTCGTGGCTTATGTCTGTAATCTTAGCTATTCAGGAGGCTGAGATCTGAGGATTGCAGTTCAGAAGGCCAGCCTGAGCAGGAAAATCCTTGGGACTATTTCCATTTAACTGTTAGAAAACTGGAAGTGGTGCTAAGGCTCAGATGGTTAGAGATCAGGGCCAGGACCTAGTCCAAGCCCAATGACTGTTCCTCCCCCCGCCCTCTCCCCCCCCCCCAAAAAAAGGGAGGGGGACTTTTTCCAATGCACATTTTTAAGCTGATTTTTTTTAAAAATTAGAGAAATAAAAAATTTTAACATTAATTTAGAAATTTAGAGCAGGAAACACAGTTTGAAGTTTTTATTTTTTTACAAAAGCCATCCAATAGGATGGAATATGCAGGGGTTGGAGAGATAAAGAGGGAGGGACTACTGGACGCAGATACCACTGGTATGGCTCCTGTGGTCACACCCTGTTATTTTTTTGTGTTGTGGACTGAGGTGTAGCCACTTGTTATCTACTACCCTTGGGAAATGTTGATTAGATTATTCTTTTTTTTTTTTTTTGCCAGTCCTGGGCTTGAGCTCAGGGCCTGAGCACTGTCCTTGGACTTTCTCAAGGCTAGAGCTCTACCACTTGAGCCTCAGCACCACTTTTGACTTTTTTCTATGTATGTGGTACCGAGGAATCGAACCCGGGTCTTCATGCATGCTAGGCAAGCACTTTAACCACTAGGCCAAACTCCCAGTCCTGATTAGATTATTCTTTTCTCTGGCTTTTCTACTTCTCTGTTCTTTACATGGTTCCATTTTCTTTCTGTGTTGGATGGTCTGTGTTTCCAAAGGTGAGAGAATTTCCTCTGTACCTTTTAGAAGAAGGGCTTGGACTAAAGAAGAAGGGCTTGGACTAAAGACTTTTGACATCACTGGAATTTGTTTTGTACTCCTCTTTGGCCACATTTCCCCAGCTTTGCCTAAGAAGGATATTTGTAATTCTGTATTTGACCTTGCGGCTGAGAGGTAACTTTGGAATTGATAGACCCAATTTCCAGCGTGGCCACTTTGTGACCATGGGACCATGGGCTAGTTAGTTATTCCATGCATTTCCTGTAAAACTGGGTTGATAATAATAGTACCTACCTCCTCTTAGGGTAATTATGAGGATTGAGCAGATAAAGCTGTGTTCCCCTTAGCAATACATAAATGCTAGCTGCTGCAATAACAATAAAAATATTGCAGTGTTATGTTACTATGGGTTATTTCTGTGAGGTTGCTGTGTTTTTTTAAACGCTGAAAGCATATGTGATCTTTGTTCTTGAATGTTGTTATTTTGAATACTGCTTTTATTTTGCAGCACTATTTACTGAATACCTATTATGCAAGGCATTGATAGAATGAACAAAACAAAAGTATCTGCTTGATAGAAACTTAACTTTCTGGCTGGAGGAGACAAAGTAAAAATAATACAAAAAATAGCTGATTTATTATTTAGCTTATGAAATTTAGTTGTTGGACATTGTATGGTGAAGTTGCCATTAACTATTCGTTAAATTTAACTCCCCCCCCCTTTCGTTTGCTGTCCTTCAGTATTTGGTGGTGGGAACACCTAAAATGCTTTGACTAAATGTCTCCAACTACAGCTAGATCTTATTTTAAGATAGCCTTATGGTCTTCGTTGTTTCCTTGACTTTCTTATAACTTAGATCAGCTGTCTAAAAACTTTTCATGGGCTGATGGGCCTGGAGTTTGGCCTAGTGGTACCAAGTGCTTGCCTAGCATGCAAGAAGACCTGGGTTCCATTCTTTGGTATCTTACATAGAAAAAGCTGGAAGTGGTACTGTGGTTCAAGTGGTAGAACTCTAGCCTTGAGAAAGCCCCAGGAATGGCAAAATAAACAACAAAAAAAGTTTTCCTCCAATCTTCTGGTACATTGCTCCAGAAGTGTTAAACCTCCTCAGCTTCTCAAGTTTTGCTACTCTATGCCATTATCTTAAGAGAGGAGATGCTGGTAAGCCTTTTTTTTTTTTTTTTTTTTTTTTGGCCAGTCCTGGGCTTGAGCTCAGGGCCTGAGCACTGTCCTTGGACTTTCTCAAGGCTAGAGCTCTACCACTTGAGCCTCAGCACCACTTCCGGCTTTTTTCTATGTATGTGGTACCGAGGAATCGAACCCTGGTCTTCATGCATGCTAGGCAAGCACTTTAACTACTAGGCTAACCTCCCGGCCCGCTGGTAAGCCTTTTTAAGGTGTTTTCATTTCTTTCCCATTTTGTATTTCTACCTTCTAGGTATTGAGTTGTGTTTGATCTAATTCTAATTCTTTATCTTCAACTTCTGATTCCTTGTTCTCCCCTCATCTCCCCTTCTGTGGGTTGTGGGGTTTGAACTTGGCTTGGGAGCTGTCTGTGAGCTTTTTTCCCTCAAGGTTAGTGCTCTACCAGCCACCACTCCACTTTCCGGTTTTGAGTGGCTAACTGGAGATTTAAGAGTCTCATGTGGACTTTTCTGCCTGGGCTGGTTTTGAACTCCATCCTCAGATATCAGCCTCCTGAGTAGCTAGGTTTTTAGGCATGTGCCACTGGCACCCAGCTGATTGTGTTTTTGACCTCTGTTTTATTCCTAGGCCTTCATTTCTTGTAGTATGATTAAGCTCTTCACTTTTCCATCTTTGTTTAATTCCTCTCATCTTCTGTCAGTTTTAAAAATGTGCAAATGTTTCAATTCAACATGTTAGTTAATGAGTACTAAGCATCTTGCTTTATGTTATCCCTTCTGTTTTCTCATCTCTCCCATCCCCTCCCCTCTCAAATACCAGGTTCTGTTTTCACATATGTACATTGAGTATTATGACTGTATTCACTCACCCTTCTTCTGTCCATTTGCCAGGCCTGCATTCTCTTGCCTCCTGTCATCTTGATTTTTATGTGTAGATTGTCTTTATCAGTGCTTCTCAAAACGTGGTACTCTGTCATTACTAACATCAGCCCTACCTTCCAATTGTGAAGAAATAGACTGCTCAGGTTCTATCAGGATTTCAGCAGTTTATTTTAATCTACCTTCTAGGTACTTGGATGCATGCTAATGTTTGTGTAAGTAGGGAATAGGGAATAAAAGTATCATTTTACTCATCTTCTGTGGAACTTTCTCTTCTACCTAACTCAAACAGATTACGATTCTAAAGAAATGTTTCAATTAAGCATTGAAGAAAATTCTGCACTTTAATTGGGTACGGTTCCTGGGGCATGAACTTAGGGCCTGGCCACTGTCTCTGAGTTTTTTTTTGTTTTTTTTTTTTTCCCCTCAAGACTAGCATTATACCATTTGAGTAACTTTGGGCTTTCTGGTGGTAACTTGGAGGTAAGCGATGCCTCTTCTTCCCAAGGCTGGTTTTGAACTGCAATCCTCAGCCTCCTGAGTAGCTAGGATAATAGGTATGAGCCAGCATTTGGTGCTTACACATTTTTATATATCTATTGCTTATTGATTGACTCCTAGTAATTAATATTAGTTGAGCATAAATCTATAAAAAGCTGACATCACATGATTTATTAAAACAATTTATGGGACATGTGTTATATTGTAATTTAGCAGTTTCTTAGGAGGAGATTGTAAAACATACTATGGATTTGTGTGATACCAGGAGCAGTATTTAATATAGAATTTTATGTGGCAATTTGAAGTTTGAGCACAATTGGCTTTCTGGTGGTAAACTGGAAATAATAGTTTCATGGACTTTTTGTGCTCAGACTGGCTTTGAACTACAATCCTCAGATCTCAGCCTCCTGAGTAACTAGGATTATAGGTGTCAACCACTGGCACCCGGTTCTTTCTTTTATTACAATACTGTCCTTTGAGAAAGGCAGGTAGTGTTTATAATTGCCCCAGAAATAAACGAAAGCTATTGCTAGTGCTTAATCAATGCTTAGGTATGTCTGTAAATACTTACATGCCTAAAGACCTGTTCAAAAAGTTAGGACAATAAGTCCTTTGATAAAGAAGAAAGGTAATTTTTGGTTTTTTGTCTGTCCTGGGGCTTGAACTCTGGGTGTGCACTGTTATGAGCTTTTGTGCTTGAGGCTAGAGGTTTTTGGCAGTTTATTGGAGATAGGAGTCTCATAGACTTTGCCTGCTCCATCTGATCCCCAGATCTCAGCCCTCTGAATAGTAGTTACAATGACAGGAGCCAACAGTGCCTGGTCTAAACTTATTTTGAAAGAATTTGTTCACTGGTTTGTTTCCAAAGTGCATTTTGTAGCAATAGTTGTTGGAAGTGGTTGGTCCTTTGAAGAAAAGGGTTCTGTGATGAAGTTGAAGAAAGTATATACTGTAATAATGGCCTCTTAAAAGATTCACAGTGCATGTTAGCATATTAAAGATTGTGAGATTTTATAAGACATTTTTTAAATTCTGCATTTCTTAAGTTTCTGGGACAGTTCTGTTTCAGACTTGTCTTTCCTACGAGAAATGCTGCCCTCTTGAGGTATAAACTTAATTGCTCTTAAATTTGTGTTACTATAATGCTATTTGATCTTAGCAACCTCTGCTAAGTGCATAGTAACAAAATGACCAAACAGAAAAATATTGCTTAAAACTTTTAGACCATTCCATAACTTAATAGACATAAACATCTACGATGGGCTATATACTCTATGGACATAATGTTTTATGACATAATTAATGTGTACCTATGACATACAAACCCTCAGCTTAATTTTAATTATGTTCTAAAATCTAAGTGCCAGTGATTGTATGTGGAGATTCCCTTCTTGAATACTTGCTTGTTAAACATGACATTTGAAATATGTAAAAATTAATGTTAATAAATTCTTTAATAAAAAAATTTTTAGACTATTCCATGAGATAGAATATATACTTAAAAATTGGACCAGGATATATACTTAAATTGAACCTGTTATATATTACTGCTCTTTTTCTTTGATTCTTTAATCTTTAAAATTTTTTTGAAAATTATAACATTCCTATATTTTTGAGGTACCTTAATGTCCAAAGTCTTTATGTATTCTAATGTTACTGAAAATTGGAGGTTTTGGTATTTCTGGTAATTCAGAAGTAATCTTTGAAACAGAGAAATAAGATGGGTATGGCTCCAAGTGGTAGAGTACTTGCTTAACAACCAGGAGGCCTGAGTTCAAAAAAGCACTGCAAAATAAAACATAACAACCCCAGCAGAAACAAAATGAAAAAATATACAGACCTAACCACCATATACTGTAAGTTTTTTATGACTCCCATTGCCTGTAATAAAGTCAAGGATTTAAAGCAACATAAACATGACCTTTCATGAACCGAAAGACATTTCCTACATGCATAACCTATTCTAGCCTAATTACAAATACATTAATTTTTAAAATGAAGTAGAAGTATTTTAATTCACCAAGGTATTAGAACCATTTGTCTTTGTATATATGTTATTTATTTGACTTAAATACATATACTCTTAATTCAGCCTGAGAAATCACTAACCTCCACATTCAATTTTATCCTTCATGCTATTATATTTGGTAGTTAAGAATATTACAGATTCATTAAAGCAATTTTTCCAGATGCCCATCTTAACTCCCAAAGATTTGCTTGGGTGTAGGAGTTACATATTAGTCACATTAATCTTTGCAGTGTCATTTGTGCCTCGCTTGCTGAATCTTATCAATTAGTGCTGATTGGATAAATGAACATTAATGCTTTTCATTTTGAATATTATAAGCATCTTTTTTTAGTTCCTTAATTGAAGATGGCACAGAATGTCTGTATAAATACAGATAGATCCAATCGAAAAACAGGAAAAGAACAGTAATTAAATATTAGTTCCACCTAGGAATTTTCGGTAATAATGTTTATTAATGTAGGAAGTTGATTTTCTGAATAAAAATGTTTTAGTTATTAAAATAGATGGCATGTAAGAAAACTTGGGCAGTTCTTATGCTGAAAACTGGGAAAAAATGCAAAGAGTGTCTATGAGGTTTCTGATGTTTTTATTGTCCAACAAAAGGTTGCTTTATCACCAACGTCTGAACTAATGGCTCTGAACAAATGGCTCTATTGGGTATGGGATACTGGTAGCTTTGTCAGTCAAAAGAGCTAAGAGTTCTTATTTCAATTCATGATTATGTTAAAGTAGGAAAGTGTAAGAAGTTAACCTCTAAAACAGAGTAGAAAGTTTTTGCAAATAGATCAAAGCATTTTAAAGAATTTGAAGAAGTAAATTACTACCAAGTCACTTAAATTGTTTCATGTCTTTTTAAATATCAATCTTAAAAACAGTAGATCCCCATATCTATTAGTTGATATTTAAAATAATGTCTGGTTTCATAGAGTTAAACCCACATGATTGATAAAACTCCGTTACTAGAATGGCTAAGGCTTCAGTTCTCCAAATGATATAGATGTTATAAGCAATTTGAGATGTAGATATTACTAAAAAATAAACTCAAGAGATAATGTCAGTAAATTAACATACCTTTTAAATTTTTGGAAGGGAATACTGAGGGTTTGAACTCAGAGCCTGTGTAACTACTAGGCAGGCTCACTGTTACTGAGTTTCTTTTAGCCTCCGAATTATTTCAGTGAAAGACATTTTAGAATCACTTTGAAAGTGCTGATTTGCTTCTCTTGAACCTCTGGTGTAAATAAAGTAGAGGGAGTCACTGGGGAACTGCTGCTAAATTGAAGTTCTTAAACAGTAGTGTAGGACTTTAAAACTGAGAAATACCTAGCAATAATGCATTTAAGATTTCAAACAAAATAAGAGCTATTGAAAAGTTTGAATTGTTAACTAGATACAAGGATAGCAGTCACCTGTATTTCTCTTATCTCTTACAAACCATAGTTTTTGCTTCTTTCCATGATTTTTCTTGGCTTTTTTATTAGAAGTCTGTTTAAGTATACCTAACCAGCTATCATTTGATTTTACTTTTTACTTTTACTGTTTTCTTCAGTTTTTAAAGAAATTTGTGAGGTGTTGCTTTTATTATCTGACTTAAATTGGGAATTTTAATATTTGGCTCTTCAGAAACAATATTGGTCAATGATTGCATTACTTACTGTCCATTCTGTTTATATTGCCTGTTCTTGCTTTTCCTATATGCTACCTTTTTTTAATTTACTTTTAAATTTTTTTTGTAGTGTGGTCTGTTCTATGTAAAGGGAGATGAGACTAGTACCAGATTAAGCACTGTTCAGCAGAGCATAAGATTCATTTTAGAGGAAAAGAAAGTCAAGCAATTAAAAGTGTTACGTCACTGAAGATTGTATAATAGAATGAATTAAAAATCATATAGTCCTACAATCGACAAAAATGGATATATATATTAATCTTTAAGGTAAATCAAGTATTTAAAACAATTAGGTTTTTGTCATGTAGGCTGTTTTAGTCTGTATTCTTCATTGTCACAGGTTAATGGATGGGGTGGAGTGGAGTGGAATAGAATAGAATAGAGTGGAATAGGATGAAAGACTTATAATGCGTTTTGAGTGTTGTACAAACCTTATTTGAGTTAGAGGACAATTTTGTCTTCCTTTTTGTAGATCTTTAGAATCTGGTTTTAGCTCTTGAATGTAGTTTTAGTTTTTTTTCATAATTATGCTGCCGTTATTATGCTTAGTTTTAACTAGAATTTGTTTTCTACATTCCATTCCTTTGGTTTGGGTTTTTACTTGACAAATCTTGGGTCGTGAGGAAAATTTCCATTTGAAAATGATTAAAAAGTCATTATGAGTAAACTTACGTTATATGAGCAATATGTAGTTTATATGAACAATATATACATTGTAGGAGACAATTTTGTATACTATAATTGTACTATATAATTGTAGAATACTTGTTTTTTTTTTTTGTGGAGCTTTTAGGATGTTGCTGATGTTTTTGTCATCTCCTTTATGTGAATGGCAAGCAATACCTCCTCCCCTCCCCCCACAAAAAACCCCTCCAAAACATTCTTTGCTTTATCTGTGGTGTATTTTCATTTAAATTTTCCATGGCTATTGTGCACTTGAATTGCAAAACTGTGATTTCTTAATCTCAATCTTAGTGGTAATGGTTGATAACTTTAAATTTTTAACTGGGATTTGAACTGAGGGCTTTGTGCTCACTTAGCTAGCTTGCTTTGCTGGTGTTCTTCCACTTCAGCCATGCCTCTAGCTAATTATTTCAGTTTCATGGATGTTTTTGTTTAAATTGGCTTTGAGCCATGATTTTTTAGGATCTCATCCTGTAGAGTAGCTACCATTACAAGCGTGAGCTCTGGTGCTCAGCAAGGTTCTCTTAAATTGATTTTTATTAGCATAGATTACTTATACAATTTCTCATTAGTTATTTCATTGGAACATCTCCACATGTGTATACAGTGTATTCATATCATTCTGTTAGCACGCTCTCATACCCTCCTTCCTTTTTAGTAAGTTTTAAGAAGTTTTCATTGTTCTTTTTTTATATTTGCCTTACAACCTATATCTATCTTCCTTTCCCATACTAGCCCAATTCCCACTCCATAATACTCCCTCTCTCCAAAAAGGATATTTCATTCTTCCCATCATTCAAGTTCTTTATTATTATTTATTTATTTTTGTGTGTGTGGTGATTGAACTCTGGGGCCCTGGCACTGTCTTTGAGCGCTTCAGCTCAAGGCTACCACAGCACCACTTCAGGTTTTCTAGTGGTTAATTTGAGATAGTCTCACTGACTTCATTGTCCCCAGGCTGACTTTGAACTGCTGTCCTCAAATCTCAGCCTCCTGAGTAGCTAGGATTACAGGCTTGAGCCACTACGCCCGCCCCTCCCCCCCTGCTGAAGTCCTTTATACTGCTTTCATATGCAATTGTAGTGTATCTCAAAATAAATCACTTCTTTTTTCTCTTTCCCTTTTTTTTTCTAAAGTAATCTCCTCTGTTATGTAGTCATGTTCTGTGCTTATTCATATATGTACATATGTGTACCTAATGTTTATATGTAAAAACAGATGTGTGCATACAATATACATGCACATATATTGTCTAGCCTCCATAAATGAGTAAAAACATGATGCTTATGTTTTTAGCTTGATTGTTCTTGCTCAATTTGAAGTCCTTCTGTTCCATTGATTTCTGTGACATAACTGAGAATTGTGCACTTCCAGTTCTCTTTCTTTTTTTAATGGGAATCTTGATTTTAATTTTAGGTATTTGGTATTTGTTAAAAAATTGTCTAAAAAGTTGTAGCAATTAAAATATTCTACAGATGCTGAAATAAGACTTAGAAATAAGCTAAAGGAAGAAAAGGAAATTATAGATGTGTATATTCAGATGAACATGAGGAATTTTGTTTTTTGGCATGAAGAACTATATAGCTGAAAAGAGAAACAGATGACTTTGAAATAAAGACATTATAACCAGATCATCTGACTAGTACAGAATGTTACATGTAGCAGAATTAATAAGCATGTAGCAGAATTAATAAGCATAATAAAGAACTTTATAAGTTAGAAATTACTTATGAATAAGAAAGAGTACTTCAGAGAATTTACACAAATAATTTTAAAGACATGCACATGAAGGAGTATGTATAATGGTAGTATCATTAAGAATAGCAAAATGTTGGAAATAGATTGTCCAGCAATAGAGATATGACCAAATTACGATGTATCCATATACTGATTAAAAGGAATTGTCTGTGTCCATGGAAAAATTGCCAAGGCATTTTATTAATGATGATATAGAATGAGTTATGAGCTCATATACATAACATAGTAGCCCTTCTGTCTATGGTACTCTTTTACATAAAAAATTCATTGTAACAAAGACAAACATGTGAATTGAAGAAATATAAAAATTATTAAATTAGAGATATCATTATGAATCCATCAACCCCTGTCCCCTCCCCTCCTCTTTTCCTATCTAGTTCTGTCTTGGAAGGTCTTGAAGGTAAAGGACAATCTTAATACCCCAGGGCTTCTTGGAAAAATAGGTGATTCCAGTTTTTGGTAATACACAAGACAAAATGAGAAAACAAGTGCCTAAAAATGTTACTGGTTATAAGAACACAAGGAGTTTACAGTGACCAAATTAACTCATGTGCCTGTATTCATAGTAGTATTATTTACAATAACCATAAAGTGGCAATAATCCAAATGTCTATAAACAAATGGACAAATATACTGTATATAAAATAAATTTAACTGTGAAAATGAATGGGATTTTTATATATGGTACAGTAGATTAAACTTGAAAACATTATGATAAGTGAAGTAAGCTAGATTGAAAAGAACAAATATTGCTTGATTCTACGTACATGAAATACCTAGGATAGATGAGTTCATAAGGTCAGGAAGTTAATTATTGAGTGGGAGGAGTGATGGGAAGTTATGCTTTTCCATATATATATATATATATATATTTGAGATGTAAAAGCAGTTGTATACTTAAAATGGTTAAAATAACACATTTTATGGTTGCATATCTTACTGTAACAAAAGCTCTAAAGTATTTTTGAAGAAAATTCTCTGTGGAGTGATTAAATTTTTATTTTTTGCTGTGGATTTGAATATGTATTAAATAAAAATAATGCACTTGGTAATATTATAGCTAAATAAGTGAAAAATGATATCAGGAACATTTTAATTGAGGTAGAGGAAAATTTTATGTGATTTATCTTTTCTGTTTTATGTTAATTTACACAAAGACCAGCTATTTACATTTATAAAATCAGACTTTTCCCTCAGTAACACACAAAGCGTTCACATACCAGCAAATGCGTGCATACATACACATCTTGTAGAAAAAGAAAAATGTTCTCTTTTTGGCCCAACAGAAAGTAATGAAATTTGAATAAAGTTTCTGGTTTCCTGAGTTTATAAGCACAGAAAAAGAAGTGAACAGGACAAATAAAGAATAATGGGCATTGACCTCATGAAATTTAGTATAAACAAAACTGAGTAATACTGAGATAACATTTGAAAATGTAGTGGTTGAGTATCTGTGGTATATTTTAGACTTTCTAACTTTAATTTTTTTCTAAACTTAATTTCCTCTTTTCTTGGTATCCCTTTCTTTTAAAAAGATTGTTGTGCATTTTCATTGTGCCTATGATATTTTAATTATGTGCTCAAAAGAAGGTAGAAAAGAAACAACAGACATCCCCGGTGATTCTTAGAACTGCTGATACTTTTCCAAGATTGCTTCTTTGTGAGCTTTTATTTTTGATAGTGATGCTACCTTTTTAGAGTTAGGGTTCCATTGCCAAGAACTTAGAAGAGTCTGAGATGTTTAACTCGTGCTTGCGAGCTAGCAAAAAGACTCCTGAGTTGATAGCGAAGGACAGTTTTTATTACAAATTGAAATTGCAGTAGCCAAAACGTACCTTCCACCTTACCCCTTCTTCCTCTTTGCTTTCTTTGCTTTGGTTTTTGTCTTTGTGTGTTTAGCCTAGGTTGGCCTGAAACGCTTGATCCATTTTCTTTCTTTTTTAAGGGCTGGGAATAAAGGCAAGCTCCGCCCCTCCCCCCCAAGTGTTCCTAACAAGTGTTTGTAAGGTCATTCCTATATCACGTCATTTCTTAAGTTTATGTTACTATTTGTGCCTTTTCTCACTTTTTCATTATTTCCCTCTGTTTTCTCTTCCATTGAAATCCATTCATTTCTTTCTTCATCATTGCTTTTCTTTTGCTTGCTTTTGAGTTTGCCATGGGCATCTTGAGGTCAGTTTCTATCTCATAGACAGAAACTGATTAAGATCTTTCCCCTCCTTTTGCTTTCCTTCTCCCTTACCTTTTCTCTATTTCTCTCTTCCTACTCCCTCCTTCCTGCCTCTACTTCTTTTCCTCCTCCTCTTCCCTTTCTGCTCTCTATCCTCCCTCTCCCCTCTTCTCCCTTTTTTCCCTTTTGTTGGAGAGACTGGAAGTATATCCTCAAACTGACCTTGAACTTGCAGTGCTGATCTTACTGGGATTACTGACATGGGCCATTCCTTTTCTTTTACATGTAGGCATTCAATGATAAAAATTTCCTTATAAGCACTACCTTGACTGCATCATGTGCATTTTGATGTTATACTTCTCATTTAGTTCAGAACATTTTCGAATTTCCCTTAGGATTTCTTTGATGTTCAAAGGTTATTTGGCATAAAGGTTATCTGTTGAATTGCTGTATTTGAGGTTATTTGAGATTTTTTTTTTTCTTGCCAGTCCTGGGCTTGAGCTCAGCACCTGTGCACTGTCCCTGGACTTTCTCAAGGCTAGAGCTCTACCACTTGAGTCTCAGCACCACTTCCAGCTTTTTTCTATGTATGTGGTACCGAGGAATTGAACCTGGGTCTTCGTGCATGCTAGGCAAGCACTCTACCACTAGGCCAAACTCCTGGCCCGAGATTTTTTTTTTTAACCATACCATTTCTAGTTTAATTCTGATGTAAACAGATAATACCAGTATTTCAGTTTAAGTGAATGTTTTTGTTTATATAAACTTGGAGGAAAAGTAGATGCTTGGAATAATTTGCTTTTTTTTTTGTTGGTGTTTTTTGGTCAGTCTTGGGCTTGAACTCAAGGCCTGAGCACTGTCCTTGGGCTTTCTCAAGGCTAGAGCTCTACCACTTTAGCCACAGCACTATTTCCACCTTTTTTCTATATATGTGGTACTGAAGAATTGAACCCTGGTCTTTGTGTATGAAGCAGGCACTCTTACCACTAGACCAAACTCCAGGTCCATAATTTGCTTTTGAATGGAAAAAGAAAATCTTTTTTTTTAGTAACGTTAGGCCTTCAATTCTAACTGTAGCCAGTGGAGTAATAAAAAAGGAAATTGGGAACTCAAATGCAATCATGTATTGTTAAATGCTGATATTTTCTGGAGCTTTTTTTTTTTTTGGTAGGCACTTATCACTGTGAATTGTCATATTGTGCACTTCGATAAGTCTAGATGGTATGTAGATTAATCAATTGCATGTGGCCTCTTGATACAGGTAAGAGAGGTGGTGACTTACAACTGCTGGAGGAACAGTATACTGTAAAATGATAAAACTGTAGTACTGGATAAATCAACAGTGTAGTTCTTATCATCATTTTCAAGCAGTATGTATTGTGTATACTTCTTTTTTTTTTTTTTTTTGTCTTGTTTTTTCTTCTTTTTGTTGTGGGGCTTGAACTTAGGGTCTAGGTACTGTTCCTGAGACTCTTTGTGCTCAAAAGTAGAGCTTTGCTATTGAGCCATAGCACCACTTCCGATTTTTGAGTGGTCTATTGGAGGTAAGAGTCTCAAGGGTACTTTTCTGCCTGGGGTTGGTTTTGAGCCACAGTCCTCAGATTTCACCTCCTTGTAGTTAGGATTACAGCCATGAACTGTGGACATCCAGCTTATAATTGTGTTTTATACTTTAACATATTGGCAGCACATTGGTATTGCTTATACCATCCATAAACCACAAAGTTTAAATTATTTTGAAATTTTTAGATAATGAAAAGTTTATTTATGCTTTGGGCTTTAAAATAGGATATCTAATATTTGGTGGTACTGGAATTAAAGTTGGGGCCTTGTGCTTACTTGAGTCATGTCCCCCTTTGCCATGACCCATTGTAATGCTCAGATTAAATGGAATTGGGTGGTTTTTAGACTAGGTAAAAACTCTGCAATTGAAGAGATATTTATTATTTATTTTTTTTTTATTAGGGACTCTGAATCATCAAGATTTTTTAAAAGGCTGTCTAAATACTTGGTAAGTACTTCTTTGTAACTTATGCATGTTTCATTAATTTTCATTTATGCTACACAGATATCATTTACAGTAGTAAAATAGCTACTTATATTTGTTGTAACTTTTGCCTAAAATTTTCTTTTATAAAAATTTGGATCACCAAGCCTGGTGCAGTGGCTCATGTCTGTAATTCTAGGTATTCAGGAGTCTGAGATCTGAGGATCAAGGTTCAAAGCCAACCTGGGCCCCAAAGGACCTGAGACGCAATTAACTTGTAGAAAATGGGAAATGGGGCTTGGCTCAAGGGTAGGGTGATAGCCTTGAGTTGAAGAGCTCAAGGACAACGCCTAGTCTGAGTTTAAGCTCCATGATCCACAAAAAAAAAAAAAAATCAGATCACCAATTCGGATCACCTTCTGGTCCATTCTTTACACTATGTTTTTGATATACAGCCTAAACATGAAGTGGTTAGTGTTAATTTGACAATCCTTACATGAGTGTTTGTAATAGTTGTCTATAATCATTGCTGAAGCTTCTACAGATTTTGGGAGCCTTTTCATATTAGTCTTGTTTGCTACAATGTGACAATGTAAGTTCTATTAGTCTAGTCAGACTCTGTTATTTCTTACTTAGCATACAACAAAAAAAATGAGTATAATCTGTTTTTGTACTTAAAGTTTGAAAAGTTTTGTAGACTAAACTGAAGTTTTGTAGACCCCTCGTTAAGAATGTCATAAACATGTAATTTTATTATGTAAGCTGTTACTTTTTAATGTTTGAGTAAAGGCGAGCATTTTAATACCTATTTTACTTCCGTCATAAATTACTTCAGATGTGGATGCTGTAGTAATTAAATAGATACAAAAATGTGTTTATTTATAGAAGATTTTAAAGTGATTAGACACAGTTAAAAATATTTGTGTGCCTGGAGCCAGTGGCTCACACCTATACTCCTAGCTACTCAGGAGGCTGAGATCTGAGGATTGCAGTTCAAAGCCAGCTGGGATACAAAAGTCTATGAGACTTATCCCCAAAAAACCAGAAGTGGTGCTGTGCCTCAAGTGGTACAGCGGTAGTCTTGAGCTGAAGAGCTCAGGGACAGTACCCAGGCCCAGAGTTCAAGCCCCATGACCGACCAAAAAAAAAAAAAGTTTGTAGCTTAAAATGCTGAGACATCACATAATCAGGCTGCAGTTTGTGGCTGTTTTAAATATGCTCAAAAAATTAAAGACATTTGGGTCAGGAGCATAACCTAGTGGTAGAGTGCTTGTCTAGCATGCCTGAAGCCTGTCCTGGGTTTGATTCCTTGGTACCACATACTCAGAAAAAGCTGTAAGTGGCTTTGTGGCTCAAGTGGCAGACGTCCAGACTATAGCAAAAAGTGTCCAAGGATAGTGCTCAGGCCTTGACTTCAAGCTCCAGGACTGGTAAAAAATAAAAATAAAAAGACATTTATTTGATTAGCTGAGAGATTTTCCAGGAAGTGTAAGGATATTTTATTTAAAAGTGTTGTGTTTGAAACAATATTCAGCTAAGTGATGTCTCTAAAATTCTATAGTAATTATAGCAGATGTTTATTAGTCAGAAACTACACTATATAATGAGGATAGTTTATTTTAAATTTTTGTGTTTGAAACAATACTCAGCCAAGTGATATTTCTAAAATTCTATAGTAGTTGTAGCAGATGCTTATTAGTCAGAAATTATACTACTTAGTATATGTTTAAAATAGTGCTAATACCTTTTAGAACTAATATCATAGCAAAAGATCTGTTAAGCAAAGTTATTACTACTTTAAAATTCAATAACTGATTTAAGGAGATATATTAAATAGAAAAGATCATACTGTTATTTTTCACTCAGAGTGACAACTGTCTTTGCATTGCATATGCTTGTCATGTATATTTCATTTAGTGACTTCTTTTTTGTTACTGAAATTTTGGTCACATACCCTAAACATCATGCTTTCGTGAACATTTCAGTGATACTGTAGTATATTCACATGGTGCAGCCATCACTACAGCCTTGGGATGCTTCTCACTGCATCCCTGGGCAACTTCTAATAGATTTACTGTTTGGATTTGTTTGTTCTGGATATTTTATAAATATGGCACCACATAGTATCTGCTCTTTTGTGCCTGATTTCTTCTACTTTGCATAATATTTTCAGGATGTAGCATGTATCAGTATTTAATTTTATGACAATAAAATTCATTTTGTTAATATAATCAATGTTAGATCTACTTTTTTGTTACTAGAAATATACTGTGAATATTATTTTATATTTTATAATATAGTTTATTTTATACTATTTATAATATAGTTTCATCATATAATTATATATAATTTCATTTATAATATTAATATACATATATAAATGAGGTAGAATTGTTTAAAACAATGTGGTAATTCTTTGTGTACCCTGTTAAAATGATACAGAATAGCTGTATCATAAAAGTCCCACTAGCAAAGTGTGAGGGTTCTAGTTTCTTTACATACATACTCAAGGACAGTCACTGTACTTTTACCCAAGTTGGTTTCACTTTTTTATTTCCTTGGTGGTGGTGGATAAGCATCATGCTATATGCTTATTGTCCACTAATTTGTCGTCTTTGAAGAAATAACTTTAAATTCTTTGACCAGTTTTAAAGTGATTGTCTTTTTAAATGTTGATTTGTAAGCATTCTTTATATATTCTGACCCTAGTCTAGGATTATGACAAGGTTTTAATTATCACAGGACCATAAATAAGCATTGGCATTTCCTGTGTTTGACAGGCAAAGCCCAAAGAAAGCAATTATTTTTGTATTTGTGCTTCAGTTCTTCAGCTAATTGTTTGAAACAAAACCTTATCTTTGATCCCCTGTGTTACAATGATAATACTACTTGTTTGTTACTGTTTTATTAGTACTAGTATGAATTCAATATTAGTTTTTGGGTTGGAATAGGGGGGGTTTCTAATGGTTTACTTAATCCTGAGGACATTTTGATTTTATACCTTAAGAAACATTCCCTCACCTTTATATTTTATGGCATTAACTTTTTCTTTTATTTTTAAGTACTGATCCTGGGTCTGGAAATTCTGGGCCTGGGTGCTGTTCCTGAACTTTTGTGTTCAAGGCTAGTGCTCTATGACTTGAGCCATAGCTCTACTTTTGGCTTTTTGTGGTTAGTTGGAAGTATGAGTCTCATGAACTTTCTTGCCTGGGCTGTCTTCAAACTATGGTTTTTAGATTTCAGCCTCCTGAGTAGCTAGGACTTCAGGTATGAGCCACCAGTGCCTGGTGGGTATTGACTGAAGAGTTTTGTAAATTTATTTTTATTTTTTATTTATTTTTTTTTTTAGAGAAAAACTATTTTTTTTATTGTAATTAGTAAAAGGGTTACATGATATTTGCCAGATAGAAGGTGCATTAATTCACATACATTGATACCCTTTCACATGTCTTGGTACCCGTTTCCCTCCCCCCCCACACCCCCCAATTTATTTTTATTTTATTTTTTTTGTAAAAAAGTACAGAATCCTTTCTTGGGATATGTTCTATTTAAATTTAATACTTTTATACTAGAAAAAAAATTACTTAAAGCTGGTTATTTGTCTTTACAAACTTGTTACTTCAATATAAAAAATTGTAATAATTTCTCATTTCACCTTACCAGATTTTCATTTTCATTGGATATATGTTTACAAATGAGACATGACAGTTATTTGTCTACCATTTGAAAGACGTCATCAATTGAACTACTGTGAAATATCACTGTCAGTACTTTTGCTCATCTATTGGATAAGACATCAGTGACAATTCAGAACTATTGTATATTTAGTATCATAAACTGAATAATTTCAGAATCGTAGTTTTTTTTTTTATTATCTGGGTCATGTATAGAGGGATTACAGTTACACTCGCCAGATAGTAGATGCATTCCTTCTCACACATTGATATCCCTTCCCATTTCCCTTTTATAATTACTGAAATAATTTTGTAACCAGAACTGTTAAGCCCGATTGAAGGAAAATAAAAGCAAAATTCCTAGTGAATATCAACTTGTTTTGGTTTCAGGACTATTAAAAACTCTTAAAAAATTGCCAAAGTAACTGGTGGCTCATGGCTTGTAATCTTAGCTACTCAGAAGGCCAAGATCTGAGGATTGTGGTGTAAAGCCCTAATGAGAAAGTCTGTAATGAGACTCTTATCTTCAGTTAACCAACAGATGTCTCAAAGTGGAAGAGTGGTAGCCTTGAGCAGAAAAGCTCAGTGACTGCACCCAGGCCCAGAGTTGAAGCCCTACACAGATTAAAAAACAACAACAAAAAACATATATATATATATATATATATATATCACCAAAGACCCCAAAAGGCTTTGACTTACACTGCACATCTTAATGTTTACTCTATTAGAAAAACAAAAAAGAAATTTCGAATGATTCATTAAATTCATGTAAAAGTCTAGTGTGGAGCCAAGAGTGTGGCCTAGTGGTAGAGAGATTGTCTAGCATGCAGGAAGCTCTGAGTTCAATTCCTAGGTACCATATACACAGAAAAAAAACAGAAGTGATGCTGTTCCTCAGATGGTAGAATACTGGACTTGAGAAAGTTCAAGGACAGTGCCCAGGCCCTGAGTTCTAAAAGCAAACAACAAAAAAAACGAAAACGGCGATACTGCATTTTTAAATTTCTGCCAATATATTTTAAACATGGCTTAATGGAAGATATTGAATTCTACTCTTCTGTATTCAGTCAAATAGGATATTAATATGCCATGTGATCTTTGGTATATTTGTCTGTTTATTTACTGTGTGTGTAGATATGTAGGTATATACATATATATGCATATATACTTTCATAAATACATACGTGAACTAAATAACATCTTAGTAAATGGGTTCCACGTAAGAGTCCCAGAAACACCTGGGGTTCACATTTTAGAATAACTAGATTCATCTGCCACTGAGATATTATTTGTGACAATAGTTTTAGTATGAACCAAATCTTAAAATACCATGCCAGATGATTATTCTACATTTTTATTCGAGGGAGGTTGTTGACAATAGCTTACGTTTGTTTGTGCAATAAATTTGGTCATTGTGGAAGAATGGCCCCTTGGCAGAGTTGTTTCTACATCTCACTTCATTCACTCCATTCATGCAGTGTTGTGTTGTAGGACAAGCATAATTTCTTATCTTTAAACTACCATTTAAATGACTCTCATTTTTCTTTTAAAGAGTGGAAATTAATGTGAGTAGATTGTTAAATTTTAAAGCAAGTTGTTGGCACTTAGAATTATTTGAACTTAAGGAGAAAAGCAACCTTTGAAAAGTAATTTAGTTTATTGAAGAGTAAGTGTGGTACTTTATTATTAGTGAACAAATATTAATGTTTCCTCCTTTTAAATATATCTGTAGTAGAGAAAGTATTTTCTGAACAATATTATGTTTATTTTTCTGATTTTAAAAGTTTATCTTTCAAGCCTTCAGACTCTTTCTATATACAACCTACAGATCAATAGTGTGTTAAATTAGCTGACATGGAAAAAAATGATATATAATGAAACTAGCCATTATTGCTTACATTCTGTTTTTACAGAACTAATGTAAGAGCCATGGGATACGGAGGGTACAAGCATAAGGAGGGTAAAGCATTGTAAAGCTATTTCAGAAGTATTCTGTGCTTTAGAATCTTTTCATAGTTTTTATTTAGAAACAATGTTGATGCTAAAGAGCTAGTAAAATAAGTTACTTTCATTAGAAGTTGTATGCATTTGGTGGGAGGTTTTAATTGATAGTTAAATATGTCAGACAATGTCTATAGGCTTATGTTAATTATGAATTTTATAAAACTTCAAATGATTCTGATCATATATATTTGTCAGCTATCTGTTCATGATGAGTTAGCTTTTTCATTCCAGTTTCCCTATCTTGTGTATTTGCTAGAGTTTATGGGTAGCAGTAAAACCTTTTTCCTAACGTGTCTGACACGCATCTGAAAATGTGTAGAACAGAGCCATAGCTAGACTTCAGAAGTTCATTTGGAAAGCATATAAGAAACTTAAATGGGGGGGCCAGGAGTGTGGCCTGTAGTAGAGTGCTTACCTACTATGCAGGAAGCCCTGAGTTTGTTTCCTGAATACCACGTACACAGTATAAACTGGAAGTAGTGTTGTGGTTCAAGTGGTAGAACTCTAGCCTTGAGAATGACCAAGGACAGTGCCCAGGTACTGAGTTTAAGCCCCAGGAATGACAAAGAAAAGGAAAATGTAAATTTATAGTACTTCATGTTTTCCACATAAAGTGTTCTTTCAGTGAAAAAGCTTATGTAGCAGCAGCACAGGAAAAACAGACTTCTTGACAATAGCAACTCAATTGCATCTGCAGATGAGAATTTAAAATACTGTGCAGTAGACAGTACCACCAACAGGCGAGTAAAAGGTTACTGCATTATTTTGTTTGTTTTTGTGACCCTTATCTACACAAGGTTTTTCTCTTTAATTCAGTATGAAGTGCATGCCTGCATTTAGATATTCTGGAACAATTGATTTAAGTATAACATGAATGTCAAAAGGGCAGTGCAAGGTGAAGGCAGAAGCAATACTAGCTCTTAGGCATTAAACCAGGGATGATGTTGAACATGAGGCAGATACAAATAAAGAACCTTTGAATGCCACAGGAAACAGGAAGTTTAGAAAATACTTATTTAAGACAAGGAGTGTGGTTCAGTGGTAGAGTGCTTGCTTAGCATGTTTGAAGCCCTGTGTTCAATTCCTTGGTACCACCTACACAGGAAAAGCTGGAAGTGGTACTGTGGCTCAAGTAAGTGGAAAAAGTCCAAGGACAGTGCTCAGGCTCTGAGTTCAAGGCCCAGGACTGGCAAAAAAAAACAAACAAAAAAACCTTAGAAGATATTCCATTTAGTTTCTAGATTGTCTTCTCCAAAATGGAGCTGTTAACAAGAGTTCAGAGTTGTTGTGTAAATATTCATTAGGTTAAGTTATTGAAGTATTATGATTATTTGTCTATATTTATCCTTGGAATTGTAAAATGGATTATAATTACATGACATAAATAATCTTTACTTATTACTGGGAGAGGTACAATGCTTAACTATAAAAGATACTGGAGCATGGCTATCGGTTACATTTTCAACGTGATTTATGGGGATTAAAATATTTCTAAGGAAATACAAATCACCAAGTAAAAAATTGATCAAGATTCATGATAGCTTTTTGTTTATTGCAAATATCTATATAGCCACTTGCCACTTCAGTAAAACTGTTCTAACATGAATCATACTGGGGGCTCTTATCTTGCTGTTTATTCCATTATTGTCATTGCATTGTTTTTTTGCTATGGACTTTTACTGCTGATTATTTCCTAAGTCCTTAGGTACAGTATTTAGGTAGAATTTTGTACTTTATATATGACCCTCCTGCCCTCTTCCACCAAATGTCAAAGTTTTGCATTAGCTACTATCTTAAGTTTGGTTTGTTTAAAAAACAAACATGCATATGCTTCTTTTTCCTACTCAAGTTTAGATTATATAATCAGTTTGAAAGCAGTTGTATAAATTATAGTATAGAAGTAAAATCAGTTGATTATTCTTACTGTGAGTGTGACAGGCTTCTTGAATTGTAGTCTTAATAGGTCAGCAGTTCTGATTGCTAAGTTAAAAGAATCCATGCAGTAATTTGCTCCCTGTTGTTTCTCAGAGCATTGCTGCAGCAGTTCTTTTCCAGATATTGAGCGGTTCTTGAACAGTGTGTAGAAGTAGCAAGGGGTGGAGCTCATTTCTGTTGGTTGTTGAAATAATGTGCATTTACAGAGGGAACAGGTTGGATAGGCTGAGCTGAGGAGTAGGCAAACAGATCTAAACTGATGGGAAACAGTGGTTAGTATAATTTTGGCATGTCTTGACTTTGTTCCTTTGGGCTTTAATATAAAAGTTTGAAATATTAAAGCACCTTACCTTCTTTCTCAAGAGTAGCCTGGAGAATTCTATTTTTAATATCCAGATTTTTTTTTGACGATGAGTTTGTGGATATCTTCTGTAGGGAAGCTGTTGTTTTACTCCTTTTCAGCAGTTTCTTTCAGCCAGGGAGCTGCAGAATGAAGCAGTTAGCCAATTTTAAGTATATATGGGACATCACCACTTCTTTTTTTTAAGTCAGAATCTCATCTAATGAGCAAGTCAATGTGTGGTTGTGGCTGTAGCTTTATTTCTTCTTTAATGAAGAGGTTGAGCCGTTATACCTGCTGCTCCGATCTGTTCTCTTGTAGCCATACATCAGACCAGTTGCTGAGATTATCCATCGAATGTCCCAGACAACCAAAGGTAACTAGAGATTTATTTCAAATAAAAATGTACAATTGAAATGGCTGCATTATAAAGGACCAAATGATTAAAAATAAAAAGACCAATTAAAGATATTCTTAGCAGTTTTCTTGACCTTGCAGTAGCTATCCAATATCATTTTGTCATCATCAGATTGTGTAGCAGTGGAAATGCACTGCAGTAATTGATTTTGTAATAGGATCAGGTGATTTAGTAGCTGCACTGACAGCCACTTGCTTGCTTGCGCTGAGTGGTGGAGCACTCTAATGGATGTTGTGATTGCAGGCTGGAGTTGATGTGAGACTGCCGGCCACTTAAAGCAGCAGTGGCATTTATTTTTAAAATCAGAATAGTTTCCTGTTTTCTTGTAAGTTTTGAGTACCCCCAGTAATTTCATATTTGCCTCTATGAAATTTAAGAAATAATCTATTTCACTATCAATTCTTTGCAAGTTAATCAGTTTGATTAGCTTTGAATTTAATGATATAATCTGTTTAATTGCAATTTGGAGTCTGCATCAGTAAATTCTTAGTAGTGAACCAAGAATACATACCATAATACCAGTTTTTATTAATCTTTGTTACCGGAACTAAGTAAAATATTCCTAGCATTGTTAATTTTGCCAGTTTCATACTCTATAATTACAATATTCAAATTATGGGAACTTCTAGATATATAGTGCATTGTAGGAGAAAATTATTATGTATCCTTTTTTGATCTCTTGACTTCTTAATAGTTTCATGGATACAACACTCAATTGGAGTTGTATTATTTCTAAGAACGTTGGTGAAAACAGCTATTTTAGAGTCATATTTAAGTAAATTAATTTCATATCCGAGACTACATAATGATTCACATTTGTTACTTTCCAGGGATTGCATTTTAATAATTTTGTTTTTACCTTTCCCTCTTCATTTTAAACAAATAATGGATGACAAATGTAGATGTGCATTCTCGCACCCAGTACTAATGCATGCTAGGCAAGCACTCTACCACTAGGCCACATTCCCAGCCCTGGACCACCACATTTTTATCTTTTTTTTCTTTTTTTGGTGTGTATGTGGGGGTCATTTGTAGGGCTTGAACTCAGGGCTAGTGTTCTACCACTTTGGGCCACACATTTTTGAGTGGTTAATTGGAGATAAGAGTTGCATATGGATTTTACTGGCATTTTTCTGCCCACTGGCTGTGAACCATGCTCCTTAGTTCTCAGCCTCCTGAGTAGCTAGGATTACAGGCATGAGGCACCAGCTTCTCAGCTTATCTTTAGTTTTATGTGGAGGAAATGAAGCCAAGTCTACAGATTTAGATAAAGAATATCTGGGCATACATACATGTGAGCACATTCTCTTGTTAATTCATAGTTGACTAGTAAGTTTCACTTGTTTATACTCTTGTATTTAGACATTGATGGTGGTGGTGATAGAAGATTTTGGTAAGGAAACTTTTTTGGCTAGTCCTGGGGCTTAAGCTCAGAGCCTGGGCATTGTCCTAGAGAATTCTCAAAGCTAGAACTCTACCACTTGAGTCACAGCACTACTACTGGCTTTTTCTGTGTATTTGAAACCTAGGAATTAAATCCAGGGCTTTGTGCATGCTAGACAAGCACTGCAGCACTAGGCCACCATCCCAGCCCCATGGAAGCTCTTTGTTTGATGTAAGTTCATACTTTTATTAGACTGTTACTATTTTGGAGTGAAGAATGTTGTGGGTAAACTTATGTAAGCAATTCCATTTGTACCTGCTTCTACTTTTCCAGTACTATTAAAAGTGTTTTTCTTTTCCATTATTATAATCACCAAAAAGCTGAAATGGAACTGTGGCTCAAGTGGTAGAGCACTGGCTTTAAGCAAAAAAAGCTCAGGAATAGTGCCCAGGCCTGAATTTAAGCCCAAAGACTGGCACACACCTAGAAAAATACTATTTTAAGGCCAGGAGTGTGGATTAGTGATACAGTACTTGCCCAACATGCATGAAGCCCTGGGTTTGATTCCTGGGTACCACATATCCCTGGGGATAGGGGGTGGGGGACAGAGGGAAGAAAGCTAAAAGTGGTGCTGTGGCTCAAGTGGTAGAATGCTAGGCTTGAGAAAGCCCAAGTACAGTGCTCAGGCCCTGAGTGTAAACCCCAGGACTAGAAAAAAAAGAAGTCCAAACTGTAGTACTCAGAAAATGGCAAATTTATTGTTTACTTTTTGAAAATAGCGCTTTTCCAAAAGAAATACAATAGGTTACTTAAAAAAATCCTACATTATGATCATGAGTTTTCTTTTTTGGTAACTTACAAACTTATGTAAACTAATTTTGGTTAATATGAAACTGATCTCCTTCTGTATTTCTGAAAAATTTCTACTCCTTAAGTGTTCATTTTATTGTTACAAGTAAAAGTGTAGTAACAAAGATAATTTTTTTCTTAAGCATTTTAATCTTTGGTAGAAGTAACTTCATTATTTCTCTTAACAGATTTTTTTACATTGCCTTCAGTTATTTTACCTCACAATACTATTTCTAATTTTGTTATAGAGCATAAGTAGGTTTCTAATTTCTTTAGTGTTTTGAACATTTAAGAATCAGAACTCCAATGATTTGACTTGGCAGAATTCCTGACCCGTCACTTGAAAATTTTACATTACATACTCATATTTGCAAATGCTGGATAATAAGTTGGTAAATGTTGCATACTATATTTCTCTTTAAAATCAATATAATTGTTCAAATCTAAGAAGCTAAGATTTTTATCAAGAAAAAAAAACTAAAAAATGCAGTTTAAATGTTGACATGCCAACAGTTTTGACAGGAAATGTGAAAAACATGAAAATGTGAAAAAGCGTATCTCTTAGTAATAATGACTAAGATACATTATGCAGTGAACAGTAATACAGCTGTAGAGACTTAAATGCATCATTCCAAACACAGAATAGCTTTATAATTTGGAACTATCTACACCTCTTATTATATATTTTTATTTTAGGCCTTTAGATTCTTAGATCTTTTTACTTAATTACTAAACAGGAAATGGACTGCTTGTTCCCAACCTCTAATACCTTTTAGGTTCTTGGTGAGTTACCACAAATAGACAGTGAGAACTAAAAATCCTCTTAAATTCTAAACAGTCTACTTGGAGTTGCTAATAAGTGTTTTATTCTTAGCAACACAAGGAATTTAAAGATTGTTGCATATCACAGAGTCAAAACCTCAAGTATTAAACAGGTTAAGGTTCTAGAATATTAAAAGGTCAGCTAGTTATCAGCAAGTAAAGGAACATGAAAATTGCCTTCTTTTCTTGAAATGCAAAGTAAAAGCAGTGTTCATTGCCGTTGCAGATTATTGACTCTGACATCAGTTGACTGACTATAAGATACATCTAGGAGTCTTGTTAAAACTGCAGATGATGACTGGGTAGATCTGGAGTGGGACCTGAGATACTGCATTTCTGACGAGTTCCCAGGTGATGATAGTAGTACTGATTGAAGACTAGATTTTTTTTTTTTACAGTAAGGCTTTACTCTTCTTCATTAGTTTTTATCCCATTACTGCTGAAACAATCTGTGTAGTGGATTGCTATGAGTGTCACTTTCCTGATCATAGCTCTAGTGATTTCCAGTCTTGTTCATCTTCTTTATTATGACACATGAATATGAAAGACCTTACCTGTCTTCAGCCACATCTCAAATGTCTCAGCTTCATTTCCAGCAATTACATAACCCACAATTCAGTTTTAAGCTCAGAAAAAGTGAACATCTTAGAGGCCGTGGACAATTGAAATACGTGCATGAGTTTTGGGGTGTGGTGCAAGTTACTGAGATGTGTTAATTCTGGCATAAATGGGCTTAGGACAGATATGATTTGATTGGTTTTACTTACTTTTTTTTTTAATGAGCCACAGTCTAGACTCATTGTCCATGATATCATTACTGTTATTTGTGACTTCTGTTTTCTCATGCTAATGGAAGATACTAATTACTCCATACCTGAATACTTCTTTGCTAAGTGAGTATCTCAAATCTAAGTTTAAACATATTACTAGCTATAAATCTTTGGACAAATGACCTTAGTCTGAGGTTGTTTCCTGTTTTGTGAAATAGGAATAATGATTTTAGAGATCTGGATTAAATGACTAGTAGTTAGTATGGTATCTATAATGGGTAGTCTAAATGGTTTTTAATTTAAATGAATACAAAAGAAGAATACTAATTTGAATATAACATGGCTTTATATGGTTAAGCTTTTCTACTTGTATTTTGGTTTCTGTATCTTGAGTAGCTGAATTAGTATTATAGGGAAAAGACATAATTTTTGTGGCTTTTGTTTCTTCTTGTTTGAGTTCACTCTTTGATTTTTGTCTAGGCAAGAGGAGATTTTTGTCTAGGCAAGAGGAGTAACTTGAGAATGAAGAAAACCTTCCCAGAAACAGATTAGCTCTGTCAACCAGTGGTTTTAGAAAGCAGTGATCATCCTTATAGTCTTGTAGTTACTTGAATGCTGAGTATAGTGGTAAAACCCTTCAGCAGCCCTCATTGTGATAAAGAATTTGAGTTGTGACCAATTCACAATGCTTCTTCTTAGTTTTAGGATGAGTGTACAACACAGCATTGTTTATACTGAAATTGAGGGTTGTTTTGAAGTTTGAAAATATATTACAACTGCTGCCTTGTTAGGTTTGTCCAGAAATACTGTTTTATAACCTGAAAAATTTTAAAAATTTCTTGTGTGAAAAACTGTACAATTTCTTGTGTGGAAAAACTACACATCAGTACATAAATGATCTGTTTTACTGATTTAATCATTGTGGCAGGGGTGTATTACTTCTAACAATTAGACATATTTGTAAAAAAGGCATGATGTTTTTGTCTAAAAATAATAGCCCTTATTAATCTATACTAGAAAAGAATTGAAAAAAAGAAGGCTTAAATTGGAATATAATATATCTAATTGTTAGAATCACTGGATAGAGATGGGACCAGGCTAGAACAGAGTTCATGTATCCAGGTTTCTTCTGTACTTAGACAACTTCTAGAAATTTTTATATCCGCACATTTTACAGAATTCCAACTGGTATGTATATTTTTCCTAATGGTATAAAAAACTTATTTTTATAGTCATTAGGTCGTAGTGTCTGAGGGTACACCCCCTTTCCCCCCCATACATGCTTTCTGAAACCTAAGGGCAGGACAATCTGGCAGTATCTTTCTCAGTATGTCTGTTCAGTCTTCTTGCCAAGAATTTGAAGAGGAAGATTGAATGATTATTTCTGGAGTCTGAGTAGTGAAGGTCTGGCATATTCATGTAAATGAGGTTATTGTTTAGCTTCAGCAAGGGAGAAGTCTAGGCAGGATTTTTCAAATGGGAAACAGATAAAAGCAGTTTTGTTTACCTGTATTAAAATTGCATACTTTCCTAATGAAATCTCCTAAATGAGAATTAAATTTCTAACTCCTTTTTCTTTTCCTTATCCTTCCCCCCTTCTCCCCTTTCTCTTTTCTCCTTTCGCTTCCTTCCCTCTGTCACTCCCCCATTTTATTCATTAGTTCTCATACTTTAAGTTGGTGATTATGCAGCTAAAAATGACCACCATGCATGATACTGGATTGTCTTGTAATGTTTTTTGTGCTGAAAGACTGTTGATATATACCTTACGGAGATGGAGAAAGTAACATGTTAGATAAGATTAATTCTGGCATGAGTTATGATAGAATCACATGAAATTACACATTAAGTGGTTTTTTTGTTTTTATTTGCTTTTGTTTATCTTTTTGCTATTGTTGTGGTGCTTGAACATAGGATACTGGCTTGACTTTTTTTGCTCCTGGCTGGCACTCTACCATTTGAGCTACACCTCCAGTCTATCAATTTGGACTCTTGACAGAACTGTCTTTGAACCATGTTCCTCTGTGTCTCAGGCTCCTGAGTATCCAGAATTTTAGGCAGCCACACAAGCTTGGCTTAGAGTTCATCCATTGATGAAACAAGTTTCCAGTTGCAAAAGTTTAAGAATTGTATTTTCCCTAGCACACAGGGCTCAGTATTTATTAATCTAGTGTTTGTAGCATCTTCATGAACATATTACAAATAAAAGAAAAATTTACTGTTTAATTAATCATGGTTATTTGTAGAGACTTTGGGTGTTGAGAATATTTTAAAGACCCTTGCCCCAAGCTCTTGTTTCTGCTTGTTTAAATACTTAATTTGAAATACTGATTGTGAAACCTAATTTTATTGTGGGTTCTGGACAAAAAGGTTAAGTGACATTAATTAGCATTAAAGAAAAATGTCATACTTTTTGTCCAATTGATTCTGCTTGTTTAAATACTTGCTTTGGGATATTGTATTGTGAAAGTTAATTTTATTATGGATTCTGGTTATAAAAGGTTAAGTGACATTGGTTAGCATTAAAGAAAAATGTCATACTTTTTGTCTGTGTTTGCTGGGGTTAAAAAAAACATATCCAGCAGGGCGCAGTGGCTTATGCCTGTAATCCTAGCTACTCAGGAGGCTGAGATCTGAGGATCATAGTTCAGTGCCAGTTGGGACACTAAAGTTCTTGGGACTCTTTATCACCAATTAACTACTAAAAGACTGGAAGTGGCACTGTGGCTCTGGGACAATGCCCAAGCCCAGGGGAAGAGCGGTAGCCTTGAGCTGAAGAGCTCAGGGACAGCGCTTAGGCCCAGAGTTCAAGCCCCACAACCACCACCCCCCCAAAAAAATCCAATTTTCCTCTATAATAATAATAATAATCTGAGGTATATTTAATGCTCAGTGAATATTTTAGAGTACTAATTTTTAAAACAATTGTTTGGACATCCTGGAATTTGAACTCGGGTCTAATAGTTATTTCAGTTCATGTTGCTAGCACTACCAGTGAGACATCTCTCCAGTTCACTTCTTTGATGATTATTTTTTATTATTTTTTGAGATGGAGTCTCATGAACTTGACTGCCTGTACTGGTCTCAAATTGTGATCTTCTAGATCTCAGCCTCTTGATACCTAGGATTATATGCTTGAGACAGCTAGTGCCTGGCTTGAACACTGTCATGATCCTGGTTGTGGAAAAGCAAGCAGCAGTGATGTTAGAGAGTAATCTTTTAGGAAATAATCTTTTAGGATTTGATTATGTTTACGGTAGAGTGAAGAATAGGAGATGTGTCAATTCTTGTCTGCACTTTGCTTAGCTAGAAGTTTTGATTTCTGTGAGCCTCAGTTGCCTGTGCAGTGAGGAACATTTTCACCATAAGGGGTTCCTTGGATTTAATTGATACTATTCCTGACCGGAGTCATTTCCATTCTTACTATGTCTATTTGCCAAGAGTGCAGTTTTTTTTTTCATAATTGTGTAATATGTCAAAATACTTACCAGATTTTATTTTACTGAACTCAAGTTCAGTGTCACTAGTTATGGTAAAAACATGGTTTATGTGTTTGAGATAGTTAATTATGTATTTAACATGGCTTGGCATTATGTACATGTGTTAGAAACAGGAATATCTTGTTTTTAGGGTCTGGGATACCACTTGATGTTCCAGAACATTATATAAAATAAAATCACACACAACTCTCTCTAATGAAAATTAGAGAAGTGAGGTGGTCGGGGTTATGGTATAGTGTGTTTTATCTTCCCCGGCTTTGACTTGGAGTGTGAGCCCTGTCCATGAGCTCTTTGGCTCAAAGCTACTGCTGTACCACTTTGAGCCACAGTGCTACTTGTGGTTTTCTGGTTAATTGGAGATAAGTGACTCATGGACTTTCCTGCCTTGGCTGGCTTTGAACCAAGATCCTCAGATCTCAGCCTCCTGAGTAGTATTACAGGTGTGAACCACTGGCATCTGGCGAGACTGTCATAAAATCAAAATAAATTTTAAAATATAAAACTCTTTAGTAACATTGTATGAATGTTTCACGCTTTAGGTCATAGTGTTTTTTTAAATGTGTATAATGTGTTAGCATTATGTTAGGTAACCTTGAACTTGTCCCCTTATGATACCATTGAAGGGTATAATGAACTTGCTGAAAAGACGCTCCTCAGACTTTGAGTTCAGCCTCTGTTAAAGGACAAAAGTAAATGTACTTGCTATATAAAATTTGAGAAATATGGCTAAAAAATACATTTAAAACATCTGTTGTATTGCTGCTTTAAAGGTGATTTTGAACCATTCTTGGCAGTTTATTAAAAATTACATGGTATTTAATTTCTTAAAAGACATTCTTGTATTCACAAATTTTTGTGAATGTCATATTTAAGGCTATATATACATGTTCTATCATGAATTATTTTATCTTGAACATCTGGCTTTTGGTTTTTATCTATTTTTATTTTTGTTTTGTTTTTATGCTTTTGTGGATGAAGCTGCAGTGAGCATCTTCTGTATAATTTTTTTTTTTTTTCTGTTTTAGGATTGCTTCCTTAGGATAGATTGCCAGAAGTGGAGTTACTGGGTCAGAGGGTATGAACTTAAGAACTTTTTCTTTTAAATAGAATTTTTAATTCTGCTGTCCAGTTGATTATATTCATTGAGGGGAAATTACAGGGATTATATTTGCTATTTGTTATAGAACTATATCTGATAAGATTCTGTGATCAGAAAACTTTTGGGGGAAATTTCCCAGATAAATGAACTTTATGAACATGATTTACCCCAGTATTTCCCAAACTTCACTGAACACTTTTTTTTGGTGGGTCATGGGGCTTGAACTTGGCCCGGGTGCTGTCCCTGAGCTCTTCAGCTCAAGGCTACCACCCTACCCTTGAGCCAAATCCCACTTCGGTTTTCTTGAGGAGGTAAGAGTCTCAGGTCCTTTTGTGCCAGGGCTGGCTTTGAACCTTGATCCTCAGATCTTAGCCTCCTAAGTAGCTAGGATTACAGGCGTGAGCCACTGCACCCAACTCACTGAACAAATTTTGTGTGTTAGACTTAATATTTTGTTGAAGTCTTATACGGGGTAAAGTTTTGGAACTGATCCAAAGATAGTTTGTTTTATTGGCTGAATTATATTTGTGGGTTAAACCAGCTAGATTAAACTTGGGAATTATTGAAAAGAAATTAAAGCTGTTAATATGAGTCTTAAAAAAGGCCCAAACTTTTGTAATTTACATTTTCTATATTGATTACTAAGGGCTATCTTCATACCTAAAAAGCATCAAATACTTTTGCAGTCACTTAGAATATAGACCTATAACATGAAAATAGAGATAATTTAACATGACAACATTGTCTCTCTCCCCCCCCACCCTGTTTTCTCACAGAATGTGAAAACTTTTGCATCTTCTGATAGTCTAGCCAAGGTCCAAGAAGTAGCAAGCTGGCTTTTGGAAATGAATCAAGAACTGCTCTCTGTGGGCAGCAAAAGGCGACGAACTGGAGGCCCTCTGAGAGGTAACTCTTCCTCAAGCCAGATAGATGAGGAACAGATGAATCGTGTGGTAGAGGAGGAACAGCAGCAGCAGCTAAGACACCTAGAGGAGGAGCACACTGCAAGGAATGGCGATGTTGTCCGAGCAGAACCTAGACCTGGAGACCAAAATGATTCCCAGCAAGGACAAGTGGAAGAAAATAATAATCGATTTATTTCAGTAGAAGAGGACTCCTCGGGGAACCAAGAAGAACAAGAGGAAGACGAAGAACATGGTGGTGAACAAGATGAGGAAGATGAAGAAGAGGAGGAAATGGACCAGGAGAGTGATGATTTTGATCAGTCTGATGACAGTAGCAGAGAAGAGGATCGCCCACATAGTAACAATGTCACAAATTCCAGTAGTGTGGTGGACCTTCCCATTCACCAGCTCTCCTCCCCATTCTATACAAAGACAACAAAAGTGAGTATAGTCAATTTGCTGTGAACTTGACATACATTTATACCTCTGTCTTAATGAGGTTAATGTTGCTTTCACTGGCTATTACTGGTAATTAATCTTTACATTTGTATTAATACAGTGAGCTAATACTTGTTTTATAGAAATTTTTTTTTTTTTTTTTTTTTTGGTTTGCTTTTTGGGTCAGTCATGGGGCTTGAACTCAGCCTAAGCCCTGTCCCTGAGCTGTTCAGCTCAAGGCTATCGCCCTACCCTTTGAACCACAGCACCACTTTTGGTTTCCTTGAGGTTAATTGGAGATAGGAGTCTCACAGACTTTTGTGCCAGGGCTGGCTTTGAACTACAATCCTCAGATCTCAGCCTCCTGAGTAGCTAAGATTACAGGCGTGAGCCATTGGCGCCCAGCTAGATATTTTATAAAAAGTATCAAAAATAAATACTGATCATAGGGTAATCAAAAAGGAGTGGGAAATTTATCTTGTTTACAATGAAAAATTAATAATACCGAGTTTTCTACTCTCTGTGCTGGGGCAAAAAGGGAATAGTAGTTTGTGTGGGGTCTTGAATCTTTGGGTGAAATATGATTTATGTAAAGCAATGAAGAATCTTTATAAAATATGGTCAGTGTCACATGTTACTCTTCTGACATGCATTATTGGAAACTGCCTCAAATTAGTTTATCATTTGAAACTTAAGTAGAAATTATTACTAGCCACGTGCACCTATTGGAACAGAATTTTGTATTTTGAGCACCTTATTCATATATGTAAAAATGTTTATGATAGTCTACTCTTGTTTGCTAATTTTAAGATTTACAGTGAATCACTGATTTAGCCCGTAAATAGTATTTGTAAACAGATTTAATATCACTTCCTTCAGTCTAACTTGACCTAATATTGAAATACCTTGACTTATATGGGTTAAAACTTGGATTTCTATGTTATTTTTGCTTGTTTGAAAAACTTGAACTCTTAAATTTATTTGTAATTTCTATAGTTTATGTAGTTAGATTTTATTTATTAGCTGGTGTGACCTAAAGAAAGAAATGATGTTATACACTGTTTTTCTTCTACTTTACCATCCTTTCCTCAAAATGTTGAGGTGGTAGATTTGAATCCCCTTTCAGATGTATCTTTTACTGGCAACTTTTGGTCTGCTTTTTATTCACCCAGCTCCTCATCTCCTGGTCTTGAATTCACTTTCCCATGGCTACTATATCAAAAATAATTTTTTTCCTCCTTTTCCTCATGGTTCAGCTGGAGGGATTGGGGCTTAAGATCTTTTAGCCTTGTATTGTCTAAATAGGAAGAAATTTAAATAAAACCAAGATTTTTTTTTAATGCAGACCAGTTATAGATTTTAGTTACATTTTAAAAATAAAAGGCTCACTGTGGAGGCACATACTTGTAATTCCACTACTTAGGGAAAAGATCTTGAGTTTGAGGTTAACCTGGGCTGAACTGCATAGCAAGTTCCAGGCTACCCTGGAGACAGATAAGATCTTCTCTCAATAACAAACATACCAAATCTAGATATCTTTTTTTGAAAAAGAAGTCACCACAGGAAAACCTTATTACTCTGATTTGACTAGTGTTTTATTTTTGATTTCTCTATAGAGCCATAAAAGAACACTTAGGTATTTCTTATATCTAAAAGAAAACTTCTTTAAAAACCTAAACCTTGTAAAACTCAGAATATCTTGATACATTTTCTTATGACTGTCTCACTCATATGCAGTTAAGATTTATTTCAGGTCTGTCTTACTAGGCTCTGTTTCATACCGCATCTGCTGTTAAGGGTATTTCATCCTAGTTTGATAAAAATTGTGTTCCTCCTTTGTAACTTACATTGTAGGTAATTAATTACATTGTGTCTTGTGGGGTCACATATTGTGATCCTAGTATATCCCATGTCAGTAAAGGGGTGCAGTCTTGGGATTATTGCTAACTGTGTTTTCTAAAATAGTAACTTGGAATTACTAGTTGCTTAAGGTCTAAGCAAGTAAATGATAAAGCTAGTGGTGAAATGTGTGTCTTGCTTATGTATCAAATGTTCTGTCCCATAGACAAAGTATTAATATACACATCTTTTTATTAACCTGTAATAAGCTTAGGGGCCTTTAAAAAATTCTACAAGAATATCAATTTTACAATAATTTTGCTAGTGATTGCTCATGTGCATATGTGGTAGCTTGTGTATAATTACAGCCACTCAGGAGAAGATAGGATTGAGGTTTGAAGACAGAAATCACAAGACTTTCTATAAAAACAATAATTAAAAGCAAAAAGGACTAAGGACATGGCTCAGAGTTACAAAGTACTTGCCTATGGTCCTGAGTTTAAACCTCTGTACTATCAAAAAATGAACTTATTCTCACCATTCCCCCTTTAGCATTGGGATCTTTTTGTAGGAAAAACTTGAATCATCCTAAACTCTTTTATTGAATACTTCAAAAGAAAGTATGTAAATCTACAAGAAGATATAAAATAGCTTTTAGTAGGTTTTTTTTGCATATTTATTCTGTAGTTGCTCTACTCAACCCTAGAGGGCCCCATAGTACTTTATTTCTATGATAGAGCTAATTTTCATGGGTTTGAAAGTAGTCTGTGCTTGTTTCTTGTTCAGAACTTGGAATATTTGGAGCCGTTATGTGCATTGTCTTACATTGTCTTATACTTGCAGAGGATTTTTATTTAATCCAATTTTTGGGGGTGCTTGTTTTTGTTTTTGCTATTTTTGTGACTCTTAAATGTATACATGTGTTCAGGATTACTGTTGGAAATTTTAGTATACGTTTTGAAAAAGTCTTAAGAATTTGTCTAAAAGCAAAACTCTTTCCATGATAAGTTGCTTTAGGCTTTCAGAGCATATATGTGTGAGGAAAGAATTACCCATCTAAATAGTCGTTGTCATTGTCCTCCCCCTCCTCCCACTTCCCTCCTCCCTCCTCTCCCTTCTTCCCAGGGCCGCCCCCCCCTACTCCCCCCACAAAGGATAATGATTTAAAGCCAGCCTGGGCAGAGGGGAGTACTCAAGACTTCATCTCCAATTAACTAGTAAACTGTTGGCTGAAAGTGTGGCTCTAGTGGTTAGTGTGCTCACCACATGTGAGCTTTTAGGGCCTTGAGTTTGAGTCTTGGTAGCAACAATACAAAAGAATAAAAGAAAAGATTTGGAAGGATGAAATACATGTTAATGTTTCTTAAGGTACTTGGGTGTTCTTGACTAAGTTGCCAGCACTGGAATAAATGGAAGGGAAGACAGGCACATCTACAAAATTTTTACAACTCTTACAGTCAAGAAATGATTGCAAAGAAGCATTAGTTTCTGAAAGTCTTTGTTTAGCATGCATTTTAGATGATACAGCTTGTAAATGTTGTAGTAACCTTTCTCTTGTAAATGTTGTAACCCATAACTTTAATGTAGGACATTAACTTCCTCCTCATAATAGTATTGTCAGTGAATCATCTTGCACGTAAACGTTAACCTCTAAATAGAAGAATGATGACAGTTTTCAAGGATTGTGAGCATTAAAAATATTTGGTTGTCTTAAAACTTTCTTTTTGCTTTATAAAAATGTGCTTTATCATGTTGTCAGGTGGTCTTTGCTGATAGTTAATCAAGATGGCTTCTCTCTTACAGAAATAGAAGTGGTTTTAGAAGTTGATTTCAAAGCAAAAACATTGAATTTTTAAAATTTCTTTTTGGTCTTAAATGGCAGTTCCTGGCCACTGAAATTAGTTGCAAATAAGAGTGAAGGAAGGTACTAGTGAATTTGGGGAAAGTACTAAGAGTCACCCATTTGTTATAGATGTTGGTTCTGTAATGTCTACATTATACATTTGATTTTCTATGTAGAATTATTTATTTCCAATATGCTGCCCAATCTATGTTAGGGTTTAAGGAGTAAAAGTTTTAATTAGGCTTAAGTACATCTGTATTAAAGTGTATTTATCTTATACTTGGATGTATTGTTTTTTAAATTTTATTGTTGGGGTGATATAGAGAAGGGTTACAGTTAACATTTGTAAGGTAGTGAGTACATACTTCTTGACCATTGTTACTCCTTCCCACGTTTTTCTCCCACTTCCCTTTCTTGCACCCTCCCAAGTTGTAAAGTTCATTTCTACCATATTGTCTTGTGAACATCTTGTCTTGTGTTACATTGGTTTGGGATGATTGGTTTTGGATTGGTGATTTTGGATTGGTTTTGGATATGATGATTTTGTTACCTTGTTCAGAAAAGAATCAAGTTCTTAAGATAGGAGCTTTTAATCTCTTATCACTTAATTATCAACAGGAGCTTTTAGTCTCTTATCAGTTAATGATCGACAATATTTTATTTCATTTTTGTTATATTTTTCTGCTAGCCTTCTTTAGCCCAGAAGGTTATACAACGGACCTTGCAAACTAACATCTCATAGAATTTTTAAAGGTTTATTAACATTGATTTTTACATCATGTTTCCAATGTCATGTTCAACAAACAAGTATTAAAGAAGGGATTCTCTATATCCAATTACTGACACATAGATTTTAGAACATAATTAAAATTAAGCTGATGGTTTGTATGTCATAGGTACATAACAATTTACAAACATTTCTGCAGAGTATATTCCATCATATATTCTTATGACTATATAGTTAAGTTTATATCTCCACGACCATGTCCATAACCTTGGGTACTCAATTATTGAGTCATTGCTCTTGTATTGTTTGGATCTATTATCCACATATTAAGGATACCATGCCTTTTGTTCCTCACTCAACATGATTCACTCTAATTTCATCCATTTCGCAGCGAATGTCATTATTTTATCTAGTCAGTTGGCTATGTAGAATTCCTGTGTGTGTGTGTGTGTGTGTGTGTGTGTGTGTGTATCTATCTATCTATACATACATACATACATACATACATTTTTTTGTATCCTTTCATCTGCAGTAGGCATCTGGGTTGTTTCCATCGCCTGGCTATTGTGAATAGTGCAGAGATGAACATGGCTGAGCAGGTGTCCTTATCATATCCTAGGTTTTGATGCTCAGAATAGATGCCCAGAAGTGGTATGGCGGGATCATAGGGAGGTTCTATTTTCAGTTCTTTAAGAAACCTCCAAACTGCCTTCCAGAGTGGCTGAACTGGTTTACATTCCTACCAGCAGTGCAGTAGAGCCCCTCTTACTCCACAATCTTGCCAGCCATCCCGCTAGCATTTGTCATTGTCTGAGTTCAGAATGTTGGCCATTCTAATTGGGATAAGGTGGTATCTTAAAGTTGTTTCTATTTGTATTTTCTTTATGACCATGAATGATGAGATTTTATCATGTTTTTCAGCTATTTTAACCTTTTCTTTGGATAAGTCTCAGTTCCCTTGTCCATTTAAAGATTGGTTTGTTGGGTTTGGGGAGGGATTAGTTTCTTGAGTTCCCTGTAGATACTGGATATTAAGCATTTGTCTGATGCATTATTGGTAAATATCCTTTCCCAGTTGGTTTGTTGTTTTTCTACTTTAGTAGCTATGCTTTTATTTGGGCAGAAACTTTATTTTTAGGTAGTCCCACTTGTCGACTCTCTCGCCAATCTGTTGTGACCCTGGGACTCTGTTCAAGAAGTTTTTGCCTGTGCCTATGAGTTCATGTCTCTCCTACCGTAGCAGTTTCAAGGTTTCAGGTCTGATATTGAGGTCTTTGATCGATTTTGAGTTAATGCTTGTGCATGGCAATAGGCTGGGATCAATTTTTAGTTTTCTGCATGTGGCTGCCAGTTTTGCCAGCACCAAAATTGAATGGCTGTGTTTGTTCCACTGTATATCTCTGGCTCCTTTGTTGAAAATAAGTTGACTATAGGTATGTGGTTCTATTTCTGGATCTTCTGTTCCATTGATCTTCTGATCTGTTTTGGTGCCAATACCATGCTATTTGTTATTATGGCTCTATAGTAGAGTTTGAAGTTTGATATTGTAATACCACCTTCTCTTTTTTTCCTAGAATTGTTTTGGCTATTCTAGGTCTTTTGTTGTTCCATATTAATCTTTGGATTATGCCTTCTATTCCAGTAAAGAATGTCTTTGGGATTTTGATGGGGATTGCATTGAATTTGTAAATCAATTTTGGCAGTATGGCCATTTTCACTATATTGGTTCTCCCTACCGATGAGCATGGGGTGTCTTTCCGTTTCCTGGTATCCTCTTTAAATTCTTTAGGCTTTTATAGTTTTCATTAAATAGTTACTTCAATTTTTAAAGTGCATTTAAAAATATGTTTTCAGGTGTTTGTTATCTGTTGTCCCTTAGCAAACTACCCAAAACTTTGTCAGTTATGACAAAAAGGCCTAAGTGTTTTCTAAACCCACTAGCTCCAAACTTCCTTATGTCTCCTGGTAATCTTATAGTATTCCTGGACTACTACTCCCTCCCTCTGTTTCAGAAACACTTAATTAGGAGAATTAAGGTTTGTCTTAAAATTTTCTTGTTAGTGTTTTACTTAATGGAAAAGAATGAAAACTTAACTTCAGTTACAAAATTATCATTTATCACTTATTTATCAGATATAACATCAGACTGGGCATATTGTTGAAAATGTAGTGATATTAGGCACAGCTCATTCAGGAATGAGCCCTAAATATATCTAATGCATATAATTTATTGTCCTATTCTATATTTCCTATATTTAATGTAAATAATGCTATACTAAAGTTCTATGCTAAAGTACTTTAATGAATACTAATAAATCTTAAGTTTTTTAATATGCTATTGAAATTTCTAAAGTTGTATATTTGTCTTAAAATAATTGGTATTGATCTATAATTGTATCAGAGCCTCAACAGTATGAGAAAGTTATCTCCCTCCCCTTAATTCATTATATTCTTAAATTCTCAATGTACCATTGGTTATTTTGCATTTCTATAAATTCAGCTTTGTAGTTGTCATGGAGAAATCCATATGAAGTGTAGAATTGTCAATTTGCTAAACTTCTAAAAAATAGCTAAGCATATTTTCAGTTAAAAAAATTAAAGACATATAATCAAAGCACCTATAATAGTTACTGTTGGAATAGTGATAACTCTTAAATGAATTACTAATACTATATCCTTATTTGTGGTTCTCTGGCCTGCCACAATGTACAGAATTTTTTACAAGGGAAATAAATAATTGATAAAACATTGTTTAAAGGTTAATGAGCTGTTTATATTTAAAAATTGTCCATTAGGATGGACCTTAATATAATAACTACATAGTAAAGATACTAAATAATAGACTTTAAAAACTAATATATATGATATTTTATATTGTTCTTTACATTTTATCTTGAATTGTCAAATTTAAATTTCAGTATCTCACTTGATTATTATGTGAGATTTTTGCATGACTGAAATACTTGTTATTACTCAAACACTTAGAATTTTTGTCATACTTGACTTAAAGGTATTACTATAATAATCATCCACTAAGTTCTTGGTGAGCAGCTGTTTAAGGCCAGTTTAACAGCTGGGATAACCCAGCGTAGAGTGGGAAAGTTAAACTGGATCGTGAGGTAAGTTACATTATAGTCATTGAAGATTTGACACTGGACATTGTTGAAATAGTTACTGAATTGAATCTCATAGTTGGATTTTAATTTAAATTTCTTCAAATGCCTGAGGAAAGGATGAGGAAAAAGGTCCATTTCAAAGGTAACAAGTGACATTTTTTAGACACACTTCTGGTTTTCTAGAGATAAGACTCTCAGGGGCCTTTTGTGCCCTTTTTATACTTAGGCTGGTTTTGAACCTCAGTCCTCGGATCTCAGCCTCTTGAGTAGCTAGGAGCCACTAGCACTGGCTTATATAACATTTTTATATCGTAGTTTTTGCCAATATAAACTTTTAGAAGAAAGAAGATTGGAAGAAGATCAGAAAGTGTTATTTGGGCAAAGTGTATTTGTTACTTTACAGAGATAATGTTTGAACAAGTTCTTTTTAGTTGTGCACGTGATCTCTCTAGCTGCAGAAGTCTTAAACTCCCTAAAGTTTTATAATATTTTTAGCTGCTGCTGCTGCTGCTGCTGCTGCTGCTGCTGCTGCTGCTGCTGCTGCTGCTGCTGCTGCTTCTTCTTCTTCTTCTTCTTCTTCTTCTTCTTCTTCTTCTTCTTCTTCTTCTTCTTCTTCTTCTTCTTCTTCTTTTTGGTCATGGGGCTTGGGCTCTGGGCTTGGTCACTGTCCCTAAGCTCTTCAGCTCAAGGCTACCGCCCTCCCTATCCCTGGGCCTGGGCATTGTTCCTGAGCTCTTCAGTTCAAGGCTACTGCCCTCCCTACCCCTGGGCCTGGGCATTGTCCCTGAGCTCTTTAGTTCAAGGCTACCACCCTACCCCTAGAGCCACAGTGCGACTTGGACTTTCCTGGTGGTCAATTGGAGATTTCTCATGGCCTTTATCTCCCTGGCTGGCTTTGAATCACAATTCTTAGATTTCAGCCTCCTGAGTAGCTAGGGTTACAGGCGTGAGCCACTGTGCCCAGCTAGCTTATTTTTTTTTTCTTTCTTTTTAGGTGAGTATTTTGATAGAATTAGTGCAAGTCTTTTCTGAACTATGTAGATACTATGTTGTAAAATGCCTCACTGTTGTTAGGTGTGTATATTAGAAGCCCTTCTTGCTTTCCTTCCTTTCCTTGCTTTAGAAACTAAATATAATCAACAAAACATAGGTTTTGTTTTTTTTTAATCCTAATTTTAATAGTGAAATTGAAGCACCGGGCACTTACTAAATGTGAAGCATTATTCTATAAGCTTACTAATTAACTCATTTAATCGTCATTGCAGTCATGTCAAAGTCTCACCAAGATTTACATTAGGCAGTTTGGATTGAGACTCCATGCTCTCATGTACTGTTAATTTCTTCAGTGTTTTTGGTATCATCTTAAAAAGCATTTGTTTTTAAAGTCTTTGCTGAAGGTGAGGAGGAGGTTGTAAAGGAAGACCTAGAGCTAAAACTTTTATTTTTCAGATGTTTTAATGTATTAATAATTGGGGCTATCAAAAACATTCTTTATGATTTCCTGCATTGTTTTGGTTTTTCTGTCTATATTTAAAGATGTGGTAATTTTCCCATATCTGTCTGTCCATTGTGGTGGTGATACTGGAGGTATTGGAGATGAAACCCAGGGCTTCACTCTTGTGGCAGAGCTCTACCATTTCACTCCACCAGCACATTTTGCACATTTCTATATTTGATTGGAAAAATGGCTTCAAGAGTATGTACTGTTACTTAAATTCTTGAAAATAGAAAAAGTCTACAGTATACCCCTTTGGGAGTTAGTATTCACTTTGTTCAGATGCTACCTTTTCACACACAAAGATACATGGTTCAAACAATTCCATTTAGAGTTAGCTTTGCTGGAGTTGCAATGCCTTGTATCATCCAGTTGAGGGCAGCTATTTACCAATTTATAAAGTTGAATTAGACCAGCACCACTTTGTTTTACACTAAATCTTGGGCTTTGATAAACACAATCTTCGTTTTTGTGGGGTTCCCCCCCGCCTTTTGCTCCCATTATTTCTTGTACCTTATTTCTGTTGTGAATGAAAGCTAGACTTATGAAAATTAAGAAATTATTAGTTCTTTAGAAACTGGCAAAGTAATACATGAAATCAAATGTTTTAATTTTCTCAGTCCTTTTCCAGTTCCTAGTCTTTCCACCCCAAGATTAGGCCTTGACAATATTAAAGATAATAAGGATATCCTTACCTTTATTAATACATGTGACTTTAATGTTCTCTGAGGGCTTTTAGCTTATCTATTTGGTATTTTTAAATGCAGAATGAATATTAAACTTAATATATTACCCTCCAACTTTTCTGCATTTAAATATCATTTAGTTTAAAATATATTAAATTAGCTATTAAATTAGGATACATTAGGAGGGAGTTACATTCCATGTGAATTTTTTTTAATGATATGAACTATGAGTAAGGTTATACAAACAGATTAGTTCTGTGTTATAAAGTGAATGTCAAATGAGGCTAGTTTATATTTACCTTGAAGAATAGTAATACTTTGATTTCCCAGATCAGTCTAATTTTTTTACTTTATGAATTTCTAGATATCCAGTGTCCCTTAATACTGTCTCTTCTTAACCCTTAATATCTGATGAGATTCCTTTGTAATGATATTTCTATTATCATTTACTTTAAAAATTACTAAGACATTTTTATTGTGGTTAAATATGTGTAACAAAATTTTAATGTTTTAATCTTGTTTAATGTCATTAACCAAATTCAAAATAACAGCATAACTGTTACCACTTTATATTTATAGAACCTTGTCATTCACTGTAACTGAAACTCAGTTCCAGTTAAATACTAACATTTTCCTCCTCTGTCTATCCTGGCAGTCTTGTATTCCTTAACACTGTGAATTTTACTATCTCAAGTTATATAAGTGGCATCATACAATATATCTTTTTGAAATCTTTTTGAAATTGGCCCATTTTGAATAGCATATTGCCTTGATTTTCATCCATTTTGAGGCATGGTTAAAATTTTCTCCTTTTTGAAGGCTGCATGATAATCAGTTGTTGGTGTAAGCCACAAATTATCTGTTCTAATCCACAAGTTATGTATTCCAATCCATCATTGTCTTACCTTGCTTCTACCTTTTGGTGATTGTAAATAATGATGTTAGGATTATTAGGTATACAAATTCCTGTTCAAGTCTCTGCGTTTATCTCCTATGGTTGTATAAAGCCATTTTATGCTCCCACCCATGATGCAGAAGGGTTGTAATTTACCATGTCTTGGCCACTGCTTGTGCCATTGACTCCCTTTCTTTAAAAAAATAGCCATTGTAAGCCGAGTGCCAGTGACTGATGCCTGTAAAAATCAAGAAGCTGACACCTGAGGATCGTGATTCAAAGCCAGCCTGGACAGGAAAGTCCATAAGACTCTTAACCTCCAGTTAAACACCCAAAAATCTGGAAGTGGAGTTTGGCTCAAGTGATAGTGTTACCTTTGAGCTCAAATGATCACAGGCAGTGCTTAGGCTCTGAATTCAAGTTCCAAGACTAGTGTACACACACAAGACTTTTGTAATGTATACGAAATGGTAGCTCATCATGGTTTTCATTGTCATTTCCCCAATAATTGGTGATGTTCAGTATCTTTTTCATATATTAGCCATTTCTTTGGAAAAAATATTTTGTGTAACTAAAATTACCACCCCTGCCAATGATTTTTCACTTTCTATCTTTATTTTTAAGTTGTGGTATCAGAGAAAGGTCTACTAAAAAGAATATAGCATCAGAGTGTGATTAGGAGTATGTGCATGAATTTGTCTTCCCAGCAAGGCATTCCTTATTTAATAAATCTCCCAAGTGAAAAAAGTCACTTCTAAGGTTTTCTTTCTAATTCTCCCTCCCTATCACCCTTTGACTTTGCCTAATAAGGGATCTGTAACAGCTTTTTGAGTTCTGTGGAGGAAATGATGGGCTGTTTATTGGAAGAAAAATACATAAGGAAGGGACAAACGAGTCTACCAAGTGTTGTGAACAGATAGTCCATATAGATAATCTGTTAATTTTCATACTCAGCTCTTAACCACCATCACCATTTTTAATCAGTCAGCTAAGTACTCATTGTACTGTAGAATCACGTACTGTGGGACATTTAGTTAATGAAGAAATGCTGCATATTCTAGGGTGGTCCTCTAATGTTCTATCATGTAGATGGGGGGAAAGTAGGCCCCTCATACTCTGATAAAATCACTTGTCAATACCTTTCTCAAAGGAGAGAGAATATCCCTGTCATTCAGAGACATATGACTGATTACTGCCCATCAAAGGTTACTTTATAAATAATTTGTACATACACATATGCACACAATATTCTGGGGTTTGACCTCGAGGTCTCATATTTGATAGACAGGCACTTTACCACTTGAGCCTCATACCTTCTTTTTATATGCTCTTCTAATCAGCCATGTGGCTATTGTACTTTCCATAGAAAAAGCGAATTTTTCAGAATTCTGGAGAAGCAGCAGATAGTTTCTGGTAGGAAGATTAAGGGCTATAAATAGCTAGAGAGTATATTTACTATCTCATTGAGTATGAGATAAAGAATGTTAGGTATGGAAAAAGAAAGAGCATACTTAAGATGAACACTTGAAGAGCTCTAACTAATGTTCAGCTAAGGCTGAACAAATGTTTGTAATTTTGAACATGTGTAACCACTATCCTTAAAATTGAAACAGAATTAAGAATATTAAGAGATTAATGTTGATGACAGTAAAGGTAAGGAGAAAAAAAAAGACTCAATATGATACCAAGAGAAGATACAGTATGGGTATATTTTAGTTTGTAAGGGAAGTTTTACTTTCGCTTTCTAGGGAACACCTAGGTTAGCTAGTTGAAGTACAAAAAGGGACTGGAGCACAGCCCTGCTTTGGTTGTATCTGTGCTACTGACTTTGTGTGGGAGCTCACCAGCTGTTTGACTGGCAGGAGCAGGAGCTCTCACTTGAGGAGTTTATAATTCCTGGCTATTCTAGGATAGTTTGCACTTCACCAAGCCTCAGACAGGTCAGGACATCCAGTAGGAGAAGGTTGAAAGACAAAAGCAGCAGGCCTTGGGTTCTCAGCCTTTTGAAACAATTATTAAGATATAGATTATTTTAATTTGATGATTAGAGTTTTTAGTAATGTGCCTGTATTACATGTAGAGAGTATTCATCAACCAAGAGGAGTTTTAAAATGTCAAAACCGGGAAAAGCTACTCTAAACCATGGCTTGGTTCCTGTTGATCTTAAAAGTGCAAAAGAACCTCTACCACATCAAACTGTGATGAAGATATTTAGCATTAGCATCATTGCCCAAGGCCTCCCCTTTTGTCGAAGACGGGTAAGTCTTACACATTTGAAAAATATGAATGTTTATTTAAATGATATACTTCTGCCTCCTTTAGTGAAGAAATGCTTCGCATTTCAATTAATATTTATAACTAAAGCTAGTGTATTGTGTAGCTAGGGAAAATGTACATAAGTGGTAGTTTTATCATGTAATATAGATCCCAGAGGTTAACCAGTCTGCTCTTTATCTCATTTATTTTTCATGAGATTAGAATTCTGTAAACTTATTTAAAACCAGTAATGTGAAAGATATATTTTCAAATGCATTAGTAAATATTAAGACCTCAATTTTGGAACTTTTATTTGGCATGAGAAGCCAAAAGCTGCTTGTGATATTCCTCTTGTCCATGGGAATTACAGCATATAGCTTTCCAAGTCCTCTTGGCCCTTTAAGCTGGGTTATTTTTAAAGGTTTTTTTCTGACATTAAAAATTACTTTTTTGTAGTGACATGAAAGAACACATGGTATTGAGTAGCAGTTAATGACATAATTTATGCGTAGAAAATCCTAAACTGTTAACCAACATTTTCTGATGTTTGTTAACCTTCGCTAATGTATGATCTCTTGGGTGTTATTCGTTATGATGTACTATTCTCTCATCAACTTGTGAAGGTGTTAGTGCTATAGTTTCTGAATTAATATTGCGATTTTTAATTATTTATTTGTAATATTTTAGATCTAAGATGTTCATGATCCTAAACACATTTTAAGCTCAATACATGTGTAGACACATGTATTCAGACATTTACACTTATAGACACACACACACACGCACGCACACACACATGCACACACACCCTCTGTCTCTTTGGTATTAAATGTGTAATTTGCTGTTAGTGTCTTCTTTCTCTTTTTTTCCTCCTGTTTGAGTGAAAGGAGCGCATTCTCCTAAACAAGAACAAATTTCTGTAATACCAGAAAAATAGTTCTGCTCTTTGATGGACAGATAATCTTGTGTGTAGTAAGACTTAGGTAACCTTTGTGAAATACTTTCCAACTAGCTTAGTGTCTGTGAATCATATCTACTTCTCCAAAGGAAGTGGCAGCCATGTTGGAAAACATTTTGAGTGGGGTAAAAATTTGATAGCATTTGATGATTGAAAGTAGAGTACAGATTTCCTTGTTTATTTTTCTTGTCTACTCTGTCTTCTCAAAGCATTTATTTGGACTTTTTTCACTGTGTCAATTTATAGCTTCTGCTGAATGAGTCACTAATCTCAGAGGTTTATAGAGGCCTTTGATAGTTTTAAAGTCATTATTACAATAAGTTTTAAATTTAAAAGCTGTAAAAAAAATCTTAAATTATAGCTGAGCTTAAAACCAAGAAACAGACTATGTGGCCTGTTTTAAAGGATTAAGATATTAACCAAATTTAATTTTTTTCTGATAACACGCTTGTTTTAGTGTGAGGAAAATTACTTCATGATGTCACAGTATCCTTTTTTTGTTTTCTAACATCGTTATTAATTTAAAACTTATGGGAAAAAGTTCCATAAGCAAATATGATAAAAATAACTTAGAGGCCTTCTCCCATGTGCTTCCTAAGGTCAGTTTTCAAGCTGACTTTTCTAGGTTACTGTGCTATGTTAAAATGCATCTTTTTAATTGTCATAACTTGATTTAGAATTAAATGTGAAATTCATGGTAGGAAATTAAGAAATTTTCTAAAATTTAGAAAAGTTTTAAGATACTGAAAAGTTAACAAATTTGGTTTTGCCTGCCTGCTACTAGTTGACTATTGCATAACTCATTGACTTTGGCACTTGGAAATATTAGAAGGATTATGAAACTATATCCTCTCTCCTTTTTTACAACTGGTTAAATGAACTTACATTCTCTGTCATCTTAATTTTTTTAATGTTCCTTAATAAAGCTTAGGATAAGCATTTAAATATATATCTGTCTTTATAAAGGGTTTAAAAAAAACTGTTGATGTGATAGAATATTTTGTGATAGAATATTTTGTGCCATACATCTTGTATAGCTCTTCTATTAGGTATGTGTAACTACTTTCAAGTGGATTGCTAATACACTTTGGCATTTTTTTTCTAAAAGTAGTGACCTGAATGTAATAATAGCTATTACTTATAATATATGCAGTCTTAATTCATTCAAGTTTGTAAAACATGATTTGAGTTATCTTTCCATTATGGAAGCTGAGTTAATGTTTGCGTGGTTAATGTCTTGACTAAAATAAGTTTGAAGCTAAAATATACTATAAAATTGTAGCCATAACTAAACTATGCATCTCTTCCAGATTTGAGGGGAAATTATTTACCTTATTAGCAAGTTTTATAGTAATACTAGTGGTCTAACTTGTGGTTATCATCAGTTTTTCTAGGCTCTGTATATACATTGGGTTTATTAAAATGGTACAATGATAAATTGCAGAGTAGCTATTTATCAGTTACTTAAAAAAAAGAAATGATTTTAGTGTTGAACTTCTCAGTTAATTTCCATTTGCTAAGATTTTTTTTTTGTCCTAACTACAGGCTGGAATGGTTATAAAAAGTAACTTCTACTTACCCTTAATATACAGGAAATTTGGGAGTATAACTTATAGCTGAGAGAACCTTCAGTTATCATTTAGGAGAAGAGAAATTTTGAAAAAAAAACTGTGGCTTAATTTTTATACATTTCAAGCATCTAAAATAAGAATGTAGCTTTTTTATTGTATGAGAAATGATGGTATATCTTTTAATAGTAGTAATATATTGAAACAAAGTCAGTGACAAATCTCATTTCTTCAACTCATTTTGTTCTAGCTTAGAATACTTCAGAATACTTAGAAACTCTCTTTAAGTTATTCTTTATGTAACTATTTTGGTAGAAACTTAATGTCACTTGGAAATTATCTGTTTTTTTTTTTAAATTTTTATTTTAGTATTTTGCTGTCCAGTGTTGCTATGTCTTCCAGACTGGTCTGAAAACTTGACCTTGTGCCTTCTCTCTGGGCGTGCTGAGATTACAGATGTTTACCACCACCTTAGACCAATAGGGTGGATTGTATTGGACTTTTTTTTTTCTGTCACCTGTGGACTCTGCTAATTTTAGACAGGTTTATTTTTAGAGTTTGTATACAGTAGACATCAGAAACATGGAAGACCATGATAGAATGGAGTAAATGGTTGATAGGAAGGACAGGCTGTGGATGATGGGATAAAGATTTGTATATCTAAGCCCAGGAACCCAGGCAATAGTAAAAGATAAAATTGGGGTTTCTGAAGATAGTTTTATAGTGATCATTTTCAACATTAAGTTATATTCCAAATAACATTCATTTTACTTTAGAATTCCTATCATGTTGGGCTTAGGATTTTTTTTTTCATTCATTTCCTAATTGTAATGGACAAACCTACTATTCCTTTTATTTTTTTGGGGGGGGGTGGGGCTTGAACTTTGGACCTGGGTACTGTCCCTGAACTTTCTTGTTCAAGGCAAGCACACAGCTCAACTTAATTGGAGACTAGAGACTTGTGGACTTTCCTGCTTGGGCTGGCTTTGAACTCCAGTTCTCAGATTTCAGAGTTCTGAGCTAGGATTACAGATGTAAGCCACCAGTACTTGGCTGCATTCACAGTTTGAATGTTCTCATTCAGACATAACCTAATTGTGTGTGTGTGTGTGTGTGTGTGTGTGTGTGTGTGTATCATTTTCATCTAACAGGTGCCTTCAGTGGGTTTTTTAGTGGGAATTACTAATTTATGAACCCAAATTCAGACTTTTAATACCTTTATTGGGAAAGCAAACTTGAAAGAGTTACTACCCTCCTAAATTCATTAGTTATTTAATATCTCCCCAACTTGAAGTGAATGGTTAAATAGTGGATTTTTATCATTTATTTATTTATTTACTTACTTACCTATTTGTCGTGAGGCTTGAACTCAGGGCCTGAGCACTGTCCTTGGACTTTTCTCAAGACTAGTGCTCTCTCTACCACTTGAGCCACAGCACCACTTACAGGTTTTTTCTATGTATGTGGTACCAAGGAATCGAACCCATGTCTTCATGCATGCAAGGCAAGCACTCTACCCTAAGCCAAACTCACGGCCCCTGGATTTTTATTTTATTCTAATTTTTTTTTTCTTTCTTGCTGCCTGGCATGGGGCTTGAACTTAGAGCCTGAACACTGTCCTTGGCTTCTTCCTCAAGGCTAGCATTCTACCACTTGAGCCACAGCACTACTTTTAGCTTTTCTCTGTATGTGGTACCAAGGAATTGAACCTGGGTCTTCATGCATGCTAGGCAAGCACTCTACCAGTAGGCCAAACTCTTGGCCCCATTTTATTTTAATTTTGATAATTTACTTCTCTTTATAAAACTAGGACATGCTTATTACAAATTTGTTTTTTACAATTTTTGTTATTCCACTGCTTGTAAATGACCCCAATAATAGTTTTAAATGTTATTTTTGTGCATAATTTGCACTTAAATCCATTTTAATGCATGGCTAATGTATCCATGGCAGTAGATATTCAAAAGTATATAATCTACATTTAAGAATGTATAATCTGGCCAGGCACCAGTGCCTATTGCCTGTAATCCCAGCTACTCAGGAGGCTGAGATCTGAGGATCCTGGTTGAAAGCCAGCCTGGGCATGAAAGTCTGTGAGTCTCTTTATCTCCAGTTAATCACCAGAAAACTGGAAGTGTCTTGAACTGAAGAGCTTAGGGACAGAGTCCAGGCCCAGAGTTGAAGCCCATGACTGACCAAAAAAAAAGAAAAAAAAGGTGTATAATGTGCCATATGAATGTACTATAACTTCTACGGTTACTGATTTGCATAGGGACTTTGAACATTTTTATGCAGACATCTCTGGCCACATCCTTATGTACAGATTTGTGGAAATAGAATCATTGAGCTAGTAGGTATGAATTTCATTAGCCTTTTTTTTAGTAAATATTATGGAATTGGTGTCCTAGAAAATTGTGCCAATTGAAAATGTTACTTTTCCTATTAACAAATTATTTTGATACTTCTAAATCAAACTGTATTATTGTACTTTCTCCATTATTGTAGGTTTTCTATCAAATGAATCTCTTCCATGTTGATTGTAGTTTTTTTAATCAAATGAACTTCTTTTGTTTGGAAAAACTAGGAAAGCATAAGAAGTTTTCATATATAAAGGAAATATATATCACACATATACACATGCTTTGATGAAGGAAAATACAAGTAGATGAAAAATAATTTGTTCATAGTGATTTTATTTTTCATTCATAGAAAATATTTGACATCGGTGTGTTACCTATATTATTTCAAATTACATTTTTTCTACTCATACTTCGTTCTTCCTACAAAAGGGTAACCTATATGTGTATTTAAAAAATACTAATTTAAACAATTTTTTACTAGTTTTACAGCTCTTTTTATTAGTCACATTATGTATGTTGTTTCTGAATTTTAGTGATAGTTTTACATTATAAATGACAGCCTCTCCCAAACTGTATTGCTATTAATAATCTCTATTATAAGTACACGTCTCATGGTAGTAGAAACAGCTGCCAGATATTTGTCTGTTAGTCTAAAATTTCTGTCATAGCTTTGCCAGTTAACCCAACCTAGTTTACCTTTCTTTAGCCATGATTCTTATTTAAAGTAGTTGCAAGAAGTTGAATTGAGTGTTAACAAAAGTAAACAAGAGTAAACAAGGAGAAGGAGCATCTTTCCTTAAGGAGGCCACAAGGTACCTTTCTGTCTCTGTTATGTGGATCTCATTGTCATCATTCTGTGTTCTTACTTCAAAACCAGAGGAACACATCTGGGTTTAATGACACAAGCTTTCAAGCTCAGCACTTGGCCATTTGGTTGGTAGCAGCTCTTAGTTTTAAGCATACTGTCTACACATCAACAGCATTATATATTGGGTCCACTATACCTGTTTAAGATACCTGTTTAACTGCAAACATAATTTTCCGGATGGAATTTCATGCATGCATTCTTTGAAATCCCCTTCCCAAACAAAAATAAAAGGACCAAGACACGAGAGTCTTAATCCAGCTGCTTGGGAGTCTAAGATCTGAGAGTCAAGGTTTATAGCCAGTCTAAGAGACAAAACTTTAATTCTCATTTCAGTTAACCAGCAAAACAAGGTGGTAGTGTGCTAGCTGTAACAGAAAAAGCCAAGCAAGAGTACAAGGCTTTAAGTTCAAGCCTAGCACTGTCATGCATGCCTATGCATACCCACCACCTCCCTACATACACAGTAAAGGTTAACTATGATCTCAAAAGCACAGGGCTAGTAAGCTATTTGGCTTTGATTATGATAGGTTACAGAGATGTTAGGATAATATTTGAGAGGAAGAGCATTATTTCGATAAAATTTAAATTTTTGAGTCTTGAATGTGAAAATTAATATTTATTAGTTATTATTATATATTAAATGATTTTTTTAATGCCAGTCCCGAGGCATGCACTCAGGTTCTGGGGCACTGTACCTGAACTTCTATGCTCAAACCTAGCACTCTTACCACTGGAGCTACAGTTCCACTTCTGGTTTTATTTATTTATTCGGTGGTGCATCGGAGATAAGAGGCTCACTGATTTTCCTGCCTGGGCTGACTTTGAACTACCATCCTCAGATCTCAGCTTTGAGTAGCTAGGATTATAAGCATGAACCACCTAGCTTTAATGACATTTGTCTATGTGAGTGACTGGAGCACAATCCCTAGAAATGTCTTCATTGTCACTTCAGATATAAAAATGTCACTGTTACTACAGTTATGAACATGTAGGGGCAGTATAGTACCATTTTTGTAGATCTCTTCTGCAATTATGGGCTTTAAACTTCAAATGTTATAGGTAAAATTTTGGTCCTTGAGAAAATATAATTTACCTTTTAAAGGAGTAATTAATATTTAAGTACAGATTCTTACATGTATTTACAAAAGGTCTTGTGTTTACAAAAAACTTGTGTCCTTGGTTTATATTTCAAGTGAAGGAGTGTGTTTAAGTTGGTATTTCAAGTGAAGGAATATATAGAGTATGAGAAGAAAATGCATTTTGTAGTTAAATAGTAAAATGAAAATACACAAAGTACCCGTGCTAGCTAGTGTGCTCTTTACCTACTCCACTGTCTTTTCAATGTTGAGTGTTTTATTATTGATTAAAATATGGCAAACAAGGCTTAGTCTTATTTTATAATTATTACTAATTATTAGTAGTAATTATTAGTATTACCAATTCATAATTGCTATTTTTTTCAGTATCAAAACAGTTAAGGTTATTATACATTTCATTACAAAGCTTAGCATGGTTTTTTTCTCCCAAGATACACTAAAAAGCAAATAGCCAGGCAGCCATTGCTGTTTATGCAGCACCTCCAACGTTCTGACAATGAAGAGTGCAGACCTAACCTGCATGGATGGTGGAGCCAAGGAGACCTGAGTGTGAGTTCTTTGCTCTACTTAGGCTTTAGTTGTAAACTTGGTGATATTGTCTGCTTCATAGAGAGTTCTTGTAAAGGCAAAATTAAACTATAGAAATTATGTACTATGCAGTATCATAAAGCCCAAATAATCTTTATAATTAATTCACCCGATATAATCGTATTTTCTTTTGTTTAAGGTACTTTTGTTTAAGGCTATTATTTTGAACTGTAAAAGAAAATACCTAGCACCAATTTTGAATGGCTTTCTTAAACAGTTTCCAGAGTGATTGCTATGTTTCCTAAATGGAACGTTAAGTTTTGCTTACATTGTATAGATTCATTCAGTGTAACTGTTGTGGACATAGTAGGGTTTTTCTTATTATATACATCAGTGAAAAAAATGATCAATGACATCTTGGAGATTCTCAGATGTTCAGAACAAATGTGATGGATTCAAATTAGAATTTTTAAAATTATCTATAAGTAGAAGCAGAATTTGTGGATTTGTGTATTAGCTGCTAAGAATGGCTAATCGTTTTTGTTTGTTTTTTTATAGTTTTGACATCTTTTTTCTCCCTGTATTCCACAAATTGGTAATTAAGAAATAGGATATACTTGTTAAGAAATAGGATATACTTGTTAACATCTGTAAAGACTACCTTATGAAAATGGTATTCATTGCTATATAAGAATTGAAACTTGGAAACATTTAAAAAACCTACACAGACTTAGACAATAGTGGTTAGGAATTCAGATCTTGCTTTGGTACTTTGTGCTCTCAGATTTTTCTATTCATGTTTACATACCCAACTCCAAATACATACAGATGCCCCACACAAACAAGATTCTAGCCTCAACCCCTGTTTAATAGCTTATCAACTATGTTCATGCTGCACTGCTTCCTCGGGGGGAAGTGTTGCTCTGCTGTTTCCATATTAGCTTTGTTATCGTGCAGTATTTTTCAGCTGCTCTTACTCATTACCATACAGCTGGTGTGTAGAGAAGAGAAGGAAGCAGGCAGGACTTACACTGGCTACAAGAATAAGAAGCTCTATTGCAGATGGGGTGCTGGCAGATGGGACATGTGTTTGAACAGGTTTTACTAATAAGAGTGCATTAAAAATCATTCTGAGAAAGTCCAAGGTCAGTGTTCTGAATTCAGAGCTTGAGAGGCTGTTCAGCTTTCTGTAGACCTTTTTAGAATATTAATTAATAAAAAAGTCATAAATGGTATACCAAAACTAGCTCTGAAACCTCAAATTAGCTTATATATTTTAGTATATCTTGTTTCTCTTTAAAAACTACCAGTGCAGTTAGCGCTGTCACAACTTCTGCTGTCACAATAAAATACATTTACTTAAAATTGCCAAACTGTAGCTGGGTGCGGAGGCTCATGCCTGTAATCCTAGCTACTCAGGAGGCTGAGATCTGAGTGTCCAGGTTCAAACCAGCTCCGGTACAAAAGACCAAGAGACTTGTCTCCAATTAATCACTAGAAAATATGAAGTGGGGCTGTGACTCCAGGGCTAGGGTGGTAGCCTTGAGCTAAAGAGCTTAGGGACAGCACCCAAGCCCAGAGTTCAAGTCCCATGACCACCCCCAATATTTTTTTTTTTCCAAACTGTGGTTATATACAGAAGTGGACATAGTATAATGTTAAGATACTTGTTAGAAGAAAGCCAAGCTGGGTGCAGTGGGCTCAGTGGCTCACACCTATAAATCTAGCTACTCAGGAAGCTGAGATCTGAGGATCAAGGTTCAAAGGCAGCCCAGGCACAAAAGAGACTCTTATCTCAAAAAAACGGGAAGTGGTGCTTGGCTCAAGAGCAGGGTGGTAGCCTTGAGTTTAAAAAAAAAAAAAAAGAGCTTAGGGACAAAGCCTAGGCCCAGGGTTAGGGTAAGTAGGTAGGTAGCCTTGAGCTGTAGAGCTCAGGAACAGCGCCCAGGCCGAGTTCAATCCCTGTGACCCCCCCCCCCCAAAGAAGAAAGCCAAAGGTGATTTAGCAAAAATCCATACAGTATTTATTACATTGAAGATGAAGTTGAGCCATATAGTATCTGTTGTCCAAAGTTATAATGACAGGTCATTTTGAGCAGTTTTGAGCTATTTTGAGTCACATCTCCACATCTGGCTTTTTGCTGGTTAATTTGAGATAGATGAGTCTCATGGAATTTCCTGCTCCAGCTGGGTTCGAACTGTGATCCTCAGATCTCAGCCTCCTGAGTAGATTATAGGCACTAGTCATCTGTAACTATGTTTTTTTGTTTTTGTTTCTTTATTTTATTTTTTTTGTCCTTTTTTTTAATACCAGGACTAGAGCTTGAACTGAGGGCTTTGAATTGTCCTCTCATTTGACTTTTTTCCCACTCACATGTCTCTACTTCCTGCTTTTTGCTGGGTAATTGCAGATAAGTGTCACATGCAGTTTTTCTTCCCACCAATCCAGGCTGGCTTCAACTTTAGCCTTCTGAGTAGTTAGGAGTGGAGGTATGAGCCCCTAGTATCTAATCATATATTTCTTTGAAAGCTCCAAACAATACAATTACTTTTTTATTACACAGCAAACTATGTTTACTTTCAATTTAATTTATTAGACATATTTTACTTTTCCTTAGGGGGGGAAATAAAATATGTAAAATTATAAATGTAATGCTAAATAATAACATGATTAAAATATAAAATATATTTGCATATTAACTTATTCTGATTCTTAAGAGTTTTCAACTTTTGCATATTATTTTCTGAAGATTAATATTTTGAAATAACTTGTTTTGTTACTGTTTCATAGAATGTCATATTACTAATGTCTTATAAATCTTACTTTTTAATACCTTAGTAACCATAGAAATCATGTGAGGAGCTGAAATATGGAAGTGGTCACTAATCTCTTGGAATTTGGTCTAATGGCAAAGAAAGATAATGTTGACAAATTGTGACAGGGTTTTAGCTTTACTGTTACTAATATCTTTAGGAAGGAGGCAAGAAGAAATCAGATGATCTGTATCAGCGATTCATATATTTCCTCTCTAATCCAGACCTTCCTTCTGAGCCAGTTGCAGCAAAACCTTACCTGGAGGTCTCATAGATACCTTTAGATCTGGCTTGTCCCTATATTGTAGAAAACATCTTTATTCACATTGTGGAAATTTTTTATCCAGTTACACAAGTAAGAAACCCATTGTTATACTGTATATCTCTCTTCTATTCTAATTCCCATGACTAATCTCTTCGGTCAGTCTCTGCAGTCTGGAGTATCAGGATTTTAGGAGATAGTAGTATGGGGAGTTAGCCAGTATCTGTGTTTGAATTGAGTCTTGGGTGTACTTACCAGGCATGTTTTCTATGAGTGGTGCTTCTAGGTGGGCTTTTTAATAGTTATTTTGGAGTTTCGCAGACTTTTCTGCCTGGGCTAGCTTTTTGAACCATCTTACTGAGAAGCTAGGACTGCAAGAGTGAGCCATGGATACCTGGGTTGTCCTGTCAGTTTATATCCTACATATCTTTTAATTTTTGATTCCTGTACCCCTCTGTTGATACCCATTCAGTCCAAGATACCATTAGTCTCCTTTAGTCGAGTAGAATATTTGTTTACACAAGTCTCTCCATGTCCACTTTGATTTACTTCCATTTTGCTTCTAAGACTGCAGTCAGAATGATTTTCCAAGAGATAATATCTTGGAGTTTTGCTTTATTGTCTTTCTTCCCTCCAACCTATAATCTCCAGTATTTAAGAATCATACTTGGTTTAACTAATATATAATAGACACCTTAGTAAATATTATAGTGAATGAAAATCACAGATGGAAATAAAACATAAATCTTTATTTGTCATAATGTATATTAAGTAGAGTAAATACTTAAGACTTTAGTCAAACATAAGGACAAAAATCAAAGAAATATATACACATGTATTATCCCTGATATTTACTGTGAGGAAGTGATAACCACACAGGGAGTATACTGATAATCACTTAATAGATGGATTGGCTCTTATAAGGGTCAAAACCAGACATAACTCACAAGCCAGGCATAAGACACATCTGTAATCCCAATACTTGAAAGCTACAGCAGTAGGGTTTCAAGTTGTAAGCCTTTCTCATAACATGTCTCTCCCCCGCCCTTTAAAAGAAAAAAAAAAAAGAGGGGCCAGGAGTTTGGCCTAGTGGTAGATCTCTTGCCTAGCATGCACAAAGACCTGGGTTCAGTTCCTCAATACCACATACATAGAAAAGCCAGAAGTGATGCTGTGCCTCAAGTGATAAAACTCAAGCCTTGAGGAAAGCTCCAGGACAGTACTCAGGCCCTGAGTTCAAGCCCCAGGACTGGGTGTGGGGGGAGACAAAAAATAAGCCAACACGGCAACCATATGATACATTCTATGTAGATAAACATGTATAAACATGCCCATATGGAAGGTAGTATGAATGTGTATGTACTTCTTGATGAGTTAAATATTTTAGAGTTTTTATGCTTGTACATGAAACTAGAAATACTGAAGTAAAATTGAAGTGTTACAGGCTCTATTAAGTGTATTTAAGTTGGAGTAGCCATCAAAGTTACTTCAATTAAGTGTTACACAGATATGACTTCTCTGAGTCTTCAATAAGGTTCAGCATTTGAGTCAAATTTTGTAGCTTATTTGAAGAATTTCATTTGTAATCCTTTGGTATGTGCTGATCTTTTTCATTATTTTTTTTTTTGTGTTAAGGAAATAAACACCATGAAGGATGAGTGGGACATAAAAGGTTTTTGTTTGTTTTGTTTCTTTTTCCAGATTCTTCTTTAAAACAGAGCCCATGTGCTGTGAATACCTCCCACCCGACTTTCTCCACTCCGCTCAGCATCAGTATACATAGTGTTAAAGATAGGAAGCAGTTCTTGATTAGGCATTGGGGGTGGCTTATCAACTCCTTGTCCAGTTGCCTTTGGTAAATTTCCAAAATTACCTGGAAAAACATTCAGCTCTCTAGTTTGTCCCTTTTTACCGCCTGCAGAGGCTCTGATACAGATTTCTTCTACATAGGATACATTTGCATGCTTATATAGGGGACTTCATTTCCAGATATGTGTAAAGTATATTCCATTTTCATCCCCTCTATCACTCACTTGTTTCCTCCCCCCTCATAAACCAATTTTAATGAATTTCATTGTTATATTTTCATACTTTGACCATATCATTCATACATTCATACTTTGATCATATTCATCTTCCATCCTCCTTTTTAACATCCTATAGTAGTTTGTTTTTTTTAATCTACCAATGTATTTTGTACCAATACTTTGTCTACAAATTCTGTTTCATTTTCTGTAAATCTGAGTCCAAGATGTGTCTATGTTCCATTACCATGCTTAAGCTTGTATGGCTCTGAGGAAGTTCCTCTTACCTCATCTATAAAATAGGGATAGTAGTACTTTCTTCACAAGGTTGTTGTATGGGTTAAGATAATTAAAGTACTTCAGAGTGCCAGGCTTGGGGTTCTGTTCTCTGTGTGCTTTTTTCCCCTAAGGGAACAGTTTTGTGTTTTTTTTAAAAGGAGTTGCTTATCGAAACTTCAGTGAAGTTTATAGCATTGTTGATACAGGGACCTGGAAAGAGCACTCAAGTGAGTTTAAATAGTAGTGTTTATTTTCCGTTTATCCTGTAGGTTTGAAATGATGTCTGTCATGTACATTTCCTGAAAATAGCCACTTCTTCCTCTTTCTAACTCTATAGTCACATGAATTTACATTGTCATTTACTACTTGCATTTATTTGTTATAGTTCAATTTGGCTTTCCCCCTTCTTTCCCCCTCTCCCCAAATTGGAAGTTTGTTCATAATTGAGACTTCTGCATCTTGCCCAGTTTTGCTGCTTTATTTAATTTTTTTGGCTTAGTGCTTGGATTTTACTGACCTAGACTAAATCTCAAACATAAATGTAGAGTCAAAAATTTTAAAAAAAATCTTTTAAAATTTGTTCTTAATCCCTTCTACCCTTTCTTCATTATTTAAGAAATAGAGAATGAAATCCAGAGGATCATTTGGATGAAACTAATAATAGTATAATAGAATTTGGGGTTAGAAGCTCACAATTAATTACTGTCATAATCTTTTTTTGTGCTACCTGTATTCAGTGACTTTTACAAAGTTAGTCTTAGAAATAAATGCCGTGCATTGGTGGAATAAATTACATCTTAGCCTTAATACAATTTGTTCATAGCATTAGTTTAATGAAAGCCAGAAGAGTTAAAATAGTTACTCCTATACTTAAATCTCAGACCTATTCTATAGAAATCATTCATTTCATCATGTAGATGATTCTCAGTAGATAACAATAAGTATTTGTGGAGCAATTCATAATTAAGTTGTAGTGTGCATTTGTTTAGTGGAGTAGTAATCATTCTGTCATTACGTATCACATCTCTACCCAGCTGGTAGAAAACCTAAAATAACTGTTTATCCCACAAAAAGTACTTTTTGGTTACATATCAGACATGACAGATTTCAGGGTTAATTTTTAGATATTTAGAGATTTTGCATATGTTGATAAATATTTTTAGAGATGCTTTTTAAATTTAAATGAAAATGAATTTATATTTCTATCTCAAGCATTTTATGAAAGTAATAAAATGTTGCTAGCCATTAATCTTCTTCAAATTAAAGACTTATACCTGAGGTGCATTTTTCAAATGAATAGGTTCTTTTTAAAAAAAAAACAAACAAAAAAACATTATGTAGTACAGGCTGGTTTGGAATCTGCAGTACTACTGCTTTCACCTCCTGTGTGCTGGGATCATACCTCACCATGTACTTGTGCAAATTAATAATTTTGAAAATAATTTCATAGCAGGCAAGGTTATGTCAAACACTACTCGTGGTCCTCAGTTGTAACAATATTTTATTTGCTAGATCATTTGAGTCTTTGGAATCTCCTGAAAAGGTAGAGGCTCATTTAAGTATTAGGTTAGTCCTATTAATCTTGATTTTCTTCATAGCAAAGAGTACAGCGGGTTAAATTATATGTGGAGTAATTGCTTTAAAATGTTCATTGATTGTACAATGAGTATGCAGAATCTTCCTTTTAAATGTAGCAGTGATACGATTATTGGGTTCTGTCAAATACTTGAACACTTCAAGAGCAAGTAAGTAAAGAATCTGATTAAAGATGAACTTGGTGTTATTTTTTTTTAGTAGCCTAGCATCAATACAGAACAGTATTCACTGTTTTCAAATAAGTTTCCATTTAAAAATCAACACATATGTTGATTTACCACATTGTTGTTAGCAATGTCTTCAGTAGTTAGCACATAGCAATGTGTGTAGTGGTTTCAGTAGTTAGCACATAGCAGGTACTCAAAAGGTTAAATCTGTGTATTGACATGTAAGAGAAAGAGGAGAAAAATCTTCTGTTAAGCCACTTAGATATCCACTGGTAACATTTTTATATCTGTATCTGGGCATTTTTTTACTCCTTTAAATCTTTGTATATGGTAACGAGGAATTGAACCTGGGTCTTCGTGCATGCTAGGCAAGCACTCTACCACTAGGCCAAACTCCTGGCCCCTCCTTTAAATCTTTCAAATGAGTCACTATAGAATGTCATACATTCTTCTACTTTGTAATAGCCATTCTAGTTCTATAAGTGATAGAAACTTACTATAGGTTCAAAATATTTTGTTTGTATTAGATCTTACTTCTTAGAAGGAGGCTCTGAATCTTAGGCTTGAGGGCAGATTAGTAAGGGAAAGGAATGGTGGAACGCAATGAAAGTTTTCCAAGAAAGCTATATACTTTTGAATGGCAGAAAACTTTTTCGCCACATATTGGTGGAAATTTATGAATTGTATCTCTGCCTGTTTACCTACTCTTCTTAGACTTAGTGTCTCGAATTTTTTGCAAAGTATAAGGTATTTAATAATGCTTAACAATTCTTTCTGTACTGTTCCCCCCACTCACTGTATTCAAGAGTACAACTTGCTTAGATGTATGATTCCTGGTATGCACACCTATTAAAGGAGAGAGACCTTTTATTAATCAGTGTTCATGCCCACGCAGTAAAGTTCTCCTTGTACAGAAAGACTCTTCAAACTCTTAAATGGACAAATGAGTCATGAGATTACTAATAAGTCAAATAACATTTTAATTCTAGTATTAAAAGTTTGAATTAGGAGAAAAAACACTTACGTAGGTTATCCTACAGAGAACCATTCAAGACCAGTGATTAGTAGAAGTTGAATAGATGTTTATAATGGTAATATTCCTACCTGTATCCTAAAGTCTACAAATGGGAATTCCTTTTTCCTCTTCAGTACTTACTAAACTTCCACTTCAGTCTTTTAAACTTTTATGAAATCTTAATGGATTATGTAAATAATTCTCCCATCTTCTTACCTGTTCTACCCAGTTTGACAATTCATATTTAGTCATGCTAGCTAGCAGTGGAACGTTATTGTCCTGTTACTAGTGTCCTCCAAAGTATTCTGTAGACATTGAAATATAACAGGCCATTTTCTCCATATTTTCTCCCTGCAAGAAAAATAGACCAAAATAAATCATTTTATGAAACGAACGATTAAGATGTCAGTAGTTTGTTTGCATATTATCTATATAATATAATTTTTACCCTTTAGTTTTTTTCTTATGTCCATTTAGCCACTTCATATATAATAGAAATCAGAAAAATAATATTGAACTTGGGAACTAGAGCTAGCATTTAACCATACACAAGAGCCTTAATTTTCGAAATTCTCAGTACTTTTTAGAATTTTATTTTGAGTTCTAAATCAAAAGTATGTATCACCTTTCTCTTTCTTAATTGACTGTAAATTTAATAAAGGAAAAAATCTTAAATTCTTAGTGACTGAGTTCAGGAAACATCAGTCAATGCTGTCTTCTACTTGTATCAGTGAAAATGTAAATACTGGGCATACTTACTATTCTAATCAGTTGATAGAGGAACTATAATGAAAATGAATTTCTTGATAGTTTCAGTTATAACATCCTAGAAAGTTAATGACACTGACTTGGTGAAGTGTCAAAAAGATTCCTTCAGCCTCAACATACTTGACATTCTTTTCTTTGATGTTGCATTTTGAATTGTGACTAAATTCTGTGCTCTGGGCAAGACAGCTATCTGTTGGTGGTGTCCCATGACTTTTATACTTAACCAAATTACACAGTGATTCCTGTTACTTGCTTGAATTGCCAGTTCACTAAAAGCTATTTGTTACATACTATTTTTCAGGATTTCCCTACAAGTAAAATAATGATGTAAACTTTTAAGGAGTAGGTAATAGAGGAGTGAAATATCCAAAAGTAATGGCACTGAGCTATAATAATAGAACTAGTAATACTACTAGTGATGATAAATAGGACAATAAGAGAACAATATCTGTATATCATGCAGATGATGGTTTAATGTTCAAGGTAAGTAAAAGAACTAATTGTTCTCTTTGTGTCATACCATGTTTATATTGTTGACATTAACAAGATTTTAGATCATTTTCACTGTGTATGTTTGGGCTATATGATTTTTGGTTTCTGTTTATAACCGTAACTTGCCCTTTTGATAAACTTTGATCTCAACCTTGTGCTCAGTAAGAGCCATTTCATAATGGTTCATGGATTACTCATTCTGTTGCCTTAAACCCCCCCCCCCCCATCCCCAAGGTTGTTTTGGGGTAGTACGTCATCATATCTTTGTGTATATTTTTCTCAGGATTCTGCTGGCAACCATTTTTACACTGTTAGCTCAGTGCAGTTCTGATGAGGTGAACATTGGGTCTCAGGTGAACTGTATTTGAGGACTTCCTTGTTGATCATTACTCTTGTTAGTAGATTATCAACAGTGTTTACAGGTTGTTGTCATCAACATCAGAAATTTTTTTAATGGAAGGGAAAAAGTATTGCCTGACTAAAAATAACAAGAAAACCAAGGTAACCATAGAAAGAAAATATTTCATATATTGAGATATTCTAAGAATTGAGATGATCAATGTCAGGAGTAGTTGACTAGGTAAATATTCCTTTTAAATAACTTGTGTTACGTTCTAGCTTAAGGCATTAAAATACCTTTAAAAGTTATTTTATTGTTAATATTGGACAGAGGGTTTACTATTTTGTAAGTCAGGTAATCAGGTAATGAGTACATTTCTTTTTTGATAAATGTTAGCCCTTCCTTTACTTTCCTCTGGTTTCTTCCTCCTGTCCTTCTCCACAAATTGCATTGTTCATTTTCCACATAGAAAATACTTTTAAAATAACATCAATTATAGACTGATTTAAGGTTTGAAATGTCTACAAGTGTGAGACAGATAACTGGATACAAACACATGAACTTTTTATTTTATTTTTTTATTGAAGAATTTATTAACATTGATTTTTACATCATATTTCAAATGACATGTTTAATTAGTATATCATTAGAGACATTTAGAAGTTTTAAAACTCTAAAGTCTGTATTTTAGCCAAGATTACCAGAAATAGAAATGTGAGAGGTCTTCATTTGCATTGTTCATGTTAATATAGAATATATATATATAGAGAGAGAGAGAGAGACAGAGAGACAGAGAGAGAGAGAGAGAGAGAGAGAGAGAGAGAGAGAGAGAGAGACACATATATTTTTTTCTTGTGGGTCATGGGGCTTGAACTCTTGGGCACTGTCCCTAAACCCTTCAACTCAAGGTTACTGCCCTATCCCTGGGCTCTGTCCCTGAGCTCCTCAGCTCCAAGGCTCCCACCCTACTCCTTGAGCCACAACCCCACTTCCCATTTTCTAGAGGTTAATTGGAGATAAGAGTCTCAGGTTCTTTAGTTCCCAGGCTGGCTTTGAACCATGATCCTCAGATCTCAGCCTCCCATGTAGAGAGGATTATAGGCGTGAGCCACCACACCCGGCTATGTTTAGATTTTTTTTTTTTGAGTAGTAAAATAGAGGACAATTTTTATTGATAGTGCTAAAAACCACTCTCAAATGGAAACCATTGTATATGGATGAATTGTAGTATGGAAACTTATTAACATATTCTTGTATTATTTTGATTTTTTAAACTAAATTTTTCTCATTCAAAAGTAAAACATGAATGTGCATGCTTACATATAAACGGATAGTTGTGGAAGACAAATAACATTAGGAAGAGGAAACTATGAAAATATTTGTTTGAATATATAAAAAGTCTCAGTCAGTATTCTTCTTTAACCGTCTAGATTTCGAGACAAGTGTCCTCTGTTGATTTCTGCTCTTAACTGAGTAGATTTAGAAAGGTTGTTCAGTTAGAAACAGGACAAGATTGCAGTTGAAGTTAGTGAATGTATGATATGTCACTTGTATTCTAGTTAACCACTGACAAATTCTAATAAAGGCCATTACAATTCTTTTCTTCAAATAGCCTAGAACAGAGCTATTTATTGTTTTCTAAGTCATAAGTGTTCTGACTCTCTAATAATAAGGTTTTATTGGTCTTTTCCTAGCAAGTAGATTATTTGTTGCTGAGAGTAATAGATTTAAATTTTAAAGGCACTTCTCTATGAAATAAATTAATTTACTATGTTGAAAACTAACTTCTGAGTTTGTGTGTATATGTTATTTCTGGGGGAAAGGGTTTAAGGACATGAAGATTTTTAAAAAAGATAATGGAATCTAATTTCTAGGTCAGAGTATTATCATCAAAAATTTTCATTTTAAAGTAAGACATTGGTTTAATATATTTTAACACTTATTTCACTGAAATTTAAATGGCTATCTGCATATCCTAGTATACACTTAATTTTTAAATTAAATACTATTTTATGTAATATTTGAAATTATTTTAGTCATTAACTTCCATTTTCTTTTTTTCTGAAGAAATTTTCTGAGGACTTTAACCATAGGCATACAATTTACTTGTAATATTGTTAATGGAGAGAGGGTAGAAGTTAGTTAAATAGGCCCTTAATAATAGGCCTTTCTAGTCCAAAGAATCTTATAATTGCATTGGAAACTAGTGTAGCATGTTGCAAGATGAAAATTTTAGATTTGTGTAGTAGTCATTCTAAAAAAAAAAAGATGACTTTAGGCAAATGCTGGCACCTTTATTATTCTATTAAATGTCTTAATGATAAACATTCACATTGCTTATCATTAAAAAAAGTAATTTTACAGATGCAAGTCCAGTGCTTCCTGTTGACCAAAGATAAGCAAATAAGGACAAGGCCCTTCCTCTAAAAAGCACATTGTCCCTTTGGACAAAATAGTCTTTCAGACAGACTTTATACATTTATGTGTTTTAAGTCTCATGATTACTAAGAATTGGTGAAATGTGTGATTATTGTCTTAAATTGAATTTTGAAAGAACGAAGGGGAAAAGCATAAGGAATGTCTTCATCAAGCCATAAGAGACATGCCAGTTGAAATGTAACTTATTACACATTTCTGCAAATACTGTATGTTCCAAAGAATTTACTTCATTGTCAGTTTCCCAAAGAGTATTTAATTTTTCCTTTTTGATACTGCCATTTGGAGCCATCCAAGCTACTTGAAAGATGTGACCAGCCTGTTCCAGCATTACTGTAGGATGACAGTTAATAAAAATAGCCTGCTTTGCCTCTTTTTTGGAAGGGGTGGCATAAAAAGATTTCATTTTCAAAATGTTTCCGGGAGGACTTATTTGTGGGAATGTTGCTTGCTCTTTAAGACTCTCAACAAATACAGATTCACAGAATACGAAAATAATCTGCTGAAAGTTTGAAAAGGGAGAGGGGCTGTCGTGTGGGGGCGGTCTCTGCTGCCCACATCCTCCCTCTGTTCAGTGCGTTGTGTGCTTGCTTACGGGTTCCCTGGAGCGGATCACCATATAATTGATGTGCAGTCTGCATTGCTGAATCCTGGACTGCACCATTCTGTGTTCAAGGGAAGATGTAATCTGATCCCTCTGCTGCTGAGGGAGGAATCTGTTCAGTCAAGGCTTTGACAGGGCACCGTCTCCTCCAATAATCTTCTCCGTTCTCTCTCATTATTCCCTGGAGTTCTCCTCAGTCAGGCTGCATGTATGTATGTGCGTCCCGAGAAGCGGTTTGATACTGAGCTGCATTTGCCTTTACTGTGGAGTTTGGTTGCCGGTTCTGCTCCCTAATCTTCCTTTTCTGACGTGCCTGAGCATGTCCACATTAGAATCTGTGACATACCTACCTGAAAAAGGTTTATATTGTCAGAGACTGCCAAGCAGCCGGACACACGGGGGCACAGAATCATTGAAGGGGAAAAATACAGAAAATATGGGTTTCTACGGCACATTAAAAATGATTTTTTACAAAGTAAGTAATCTGTTTTCTAACTGTACTGTGTGATTGTGTGTGTGTGTGTGTGTGTGTGTGTGTGTGTGTGTGTGCCTGCCTGCCTGCCTGCCTGCCTGCCTGGGAAGGAAAATCTGTATCATCAGAGATGGCTGCAGTATCCTCTAATTTTGGTGGGTGGCTGGATGTCTGGTATTCTGCTTTATTTCATGACTGTAAGCAAATGATGGAAAAGCAATGTGAGCTGGGAAAAGCCTTCAATTTAAAATAAAATGTACATCTTTATCTGAGAATTTTCTCTCATTAAAAATGTAGTCAGACTTTAGAAACGTGGCTCCGTTAGATGCTGACCTGGAAATACTCTCTCCTTAGTCGGCTTTTAGTGAGTGAACCATTTGCCTTCAATTTTTCTATACCTTACATGTTTCTTTTCTCATTACTTGACTCTTAACATGTAGAATCATTAGAATATTTGGGATTTATGTTTAAAGAGGGATGGTACTTTCTGTGCCCCACAAAAATTGCAGAATTTAATTTTGGTTATAAAAGGCAATATTTTTCAATAAAGAGTGCAATATTTAAAAGAGTTATAGACTCATTCAGAAAAGTGCTTTATTTTATAAAATTAAAAAACATCCCCTTTTCAGTGTTTCCTTGGTGTATATTTTGGGCATTTAAAAAAATTATTGAGAGGTTTCCAAGATGGAAATAAAGTTTGCCTTTAGTGGTAAATGGTATTAACACTAATGCATTTACAAGGTATCCAGAAGTTTTGAAAGCCAGTATCATAACTTAATTAGAATGAATATCAGAGTTTCTTGTAACAATTGTGAAAACATTCTGTAAAAGTTATTTTACTGATTGACCTTCCTGATATGTTCGTTGACAAATTATATATATATATATACATATATATGTGTGTATATTCCTTTAGCATATATATATGTATATATATATGCAAGCATGGGCTACCTGCGTGTTTTTATATTAATTACGTTTTCCAATAAAATCAGAGGAAGAAAACAATGGCTTTTGGATCTAATCACTTTAAAACATTGTAATAAGTGCAGAAAGTTCTAAAGAAAAGAAAGCAGATCAGTTCCATTTTCTTCCAGTAGGATTTTACAAACTAAGGAATAAATTGTGGATAAGCTTGTTGTGCTGTCATATCCATCCAGCTCTAATGTCCAAGAAAATTTTTTAAAACACCCTAAGTCATCCTTTAATGGATACCAAGACTTTTTTTCCGTGGGGATGGAACAGTCATTATTCAGTCTTAAAAAGATTTTGAGTTTTTTGGTTCTTTTTAGTATTCACATTGTATCATTCTGTTTTATGGTGTTCCCATGGGAAGCAATAGGCTGCTAAAAATTAGTTTTCAGCTACTATAAAAAATAAGAATAACTCTATTTCCTGTAACTTGCAGTAATACAGTAGTTAATTAGTGAGTGGGACTCTGAAATGGAAAAAGTTGCATCTTAACAGATCTTATTTTCTAGCTTTAAAATAAATGCATAGTCAGATGACCTCTGTCAAACTGATTGTGAACTACAAAAACTTAAGTATTTCAATATTGATAGAATACAATTCTGAATGGTACTAGTATAACATGAGGCCTTAAATCTTAATATTAGGTATTTCTTATAAAAAGCATAATTCATTTTCTTAAAATACTTTTGTTCATTCAAGTTAGAGTATTTGTATTATGTAGGAGCTATACTCTATTTTTACACCAGTTGATGACTTTTCCCTTCAGCTTCATTGTACCGTCTTCAAATTTCTGTATTGTGAATTACTATTTTTTAACTGTCTATGTTATGATTATGACAAAGCTCCAAAATTATATACATTGTTGTCTTTACCCTTTTATATAATGATATGATTATTTACAATTCATTTAGCTACTCCTTATTTCTGGTTTGGAAATTTCAAATTGTTTCTCTTTTCTTAAAACATGTTTTTAAAAGAAAAATGTAGATCAGTAAGGAATGGAGATTAATAAGGAAGGCATGCATGTTAAATATGGTTCTCACATGAGTTTTTTATATGTTGATTATTCACCTGGAAAACATAGCTATATTATTCCCAGGCATTATATATGATAAATATTGGTTTTAAAATCAGGTAGTGCTATTTTTCTAGACAGAACACCCCAGGGATAATTTACCTTTAGACTCTTAAGAGTAAAACAACGTAGGACAAGTTTTAATAAAAAGATATTCATTTTCTGTATTACCTAATTTTCATTATAATCACAAGAAAATTTAACAATTTTTTAGTATGACGAATCCCAAGTCAAGAGTACAAGTGACTTAAAAAAAACCCTATTTTGTTTTACTTTATAGATGAAAAGAAAGTTGGACCATGGTTCTGAGGTCCGATCCTTTTCTTTGGGAAAGAAACCATGCAAAGTCTCAGAATATACAAGGTAATATTAACTATCATAGTCTATTCTCCCATAGTTGTCATGTGTTTTTAGAGATGATTCTGAATATTCTTTTGAAGTAATACTACCGATAATGGTTGACTGTAACATACTTTGAGATGACTGAAATTAGGGAATAAAACATCATTTTAAATGAGAGAAGAATGACTACCATTGTATTTTGTATTTTGTGCTAACACATTGATTTAAAGCATAAGCAAAAGCTATTTTGGATTTTTAACTGTATTTTTAGGGAATTCCCAAAAGTAAACTAAAATATGATGAGCAAACGTGTCTTGTACTATAATAGCAATAGCTATTCTATGATGGATATCTTTATGTATTTAAAATTGAAAGTCTGTTTGTGAAATAAACATCTCAAATACTAATTCTTATTTTGTGAAATTAATATATTAGAATTTACTTTCATTGGCTTGGTAGCTATTAAGTTTTAACACATACATTTCTACACCAGGAGAATAGTTTCCATAACAACTAAACACAATTGTAGTCTTGTTTCTTGCTTCAGTCCATCATTTTTGGTTTTTGCATCAGTATAAAACTTTCCCACTCTCACGCTAATTAAGCTTAACTTAAGCACAATATCAGTTTCCCAGCCAATTAAAAATGGCTTTGAATGTTTCTTAGAATGTTATATTTCAAAATTTAAATATCAAAAGTATCTTTAGAACCTTTTTATCCTTTTTTGGGTTTTAATTTTAATTGTCAATTCTTCAAGTAACTAATCAGAATAAAGACTTTATAGTTATATTTTTCCACAAAATATTTTTATTTAGGTATTTTTATTCTATAGGTTACAATAACATTAACATTGCCCAGGTATAAGATTTAAAAATAAATAAATAAATTACCGGTTGCATAACACCTCTTTCTCCAAACAAGAGGAACAGTGTGTGTGTGTGTGTGTGTGTGTGTGTGTGTGTGTGTGTGTGTGTGTGTGTGTGTGTGTGTGCGCGTGTGCGTGTATACATATATATGTTTTCAAATGCTTGTTTATGAACTGTATACATCATTAGTAGGATAATTTTACATTAGAAAATCTAAAGAGATGATACAGAATCTGCTTTTCTTTCACCCTCTTCTGTTAACTGTCTCCATTCCTCTTAACTCTGCCTTTTGGGTGGAGGATAGAGAGACAACTAAACTTCATTTCTTCAGGCCTTGATAAAATATTTGAAGAAGTTGAGTCTAACGTTAAACTACTAATGCTAGTTTTAAAATATTTAGATTCCAGTCAACTATCTTATTTTGGTCTTAACATTAATTACTGATTCCAGGAGAGGTATGTTAAGTTCAGTTTTTTTATGGTAACATAATTAATGACTGTTAGATTCTTATTAAAGAGCACATTTCAGTGAAATTTATTTTAGTTGCTTAATTTTTATATTGCGAAAGTAAATTTTCTGTTTTAGTCGGTTGTGGAGCTTGAACTCTGGACCTGGGTGCTGTCCCTGAGCTTTTCAGCTCAAGGCTACTGCTCTACTCCTGGCATTGTACCTGAGCTCTTCAGCTCCAAGGCTCCCACCCTACCCCTTGAGACACAATGCGACTTCACTTTTCTAGTGGTTAATTAGAGATAAGAGTCTTGTGTTCTTTAGTGCCCCAGCTGGCTTTGAACCAGGATCCTCAGATCTCAGCCTCCTGAGTAGCTAGGATTACAGGTGTGAGTCACCACGCCTGGCTGAACATCACTGTTTTTTTTTTTAGCATAGCTTTACTAAAGCGAATTTAGACCCAATAGCAAGTTTCTTCCCACTTCCTTTTGAAGGTTTTGTCAATTACTAATGTGTGTATTCGATGTTTTGTTACATTTTTGATAGGTGGTAACATGAAATTTCCTATTTTTAAAGTATTTTTATTGACAAATTTTATTTTACAGAAAAAATGCATTTGAAAGAATACCAGATAAACATTATAAATGAGGAAGGATGAAGATTTTCCTATAAAATACGGTGGTTTAACAACATAAAACAAAACAGTACAGGAATTAAAAATAGGAATTTGTTTCATTAGTAGTTTATCAGATTTGATTACCAGTTGATTTTCAACTGTTATGATGTAGTTTGTATTTGTTCTTTGGACTTTGAATATTTCACAAGTATAAATTTTGTTAACTAATCCTGCTCCTTTTTGGTAATATCTTTAAGGCAATAACTCAGTATTCGCTAATATTTTAATTAGAGAAGTTATAAGTTATTGTGTATTAATAGTCTAGCTGATATTCTTGTTACCACTAACTCTAGATTCTCTAGTCTTCTTCAGTATAATAGTTGAAAAATTCATTTTCTGGTTTGGTTGGCTTTTTTCTCAAAGCATGAATTGATAAATATTTAGATGATCTTATTTAATTTTGCCTATAAGTTCTTTCTGCTGTTTTGAATAGCTGCATTTCTAATCAAGACTGATCCCCTCAAATGTCTAGACTAAGCTATAAGAATAACAAGATTTATACAGCAGTAGATAAATATAAATTTGAAGCCATCTGGGGCAAGCTTCAGGAAGTATGTGACTAGTGATACCCAATGCATTTGAATTCTATTTCTGCTGAGCTGTTTACAGCATTAATAGTCTCAGACTTTATTTTTTTAATACAGTAAAAATGTAGACTCCCAGTCATAGAATTGGGGCCTGTCTTTTTTTTCCCCCAGTCCTGGGCTTGAGCTCAGGGCCTGAGCACTGTCCTTGGACTTTCTCAAGGTTAGAGCTCTACCACTTGAGCCTCAGCACCACTTCCAGCTTTTTTCTATATATGTGGTACCGAGGAATCGAACCCGGGCCTTCGTGCCTTCTAGGCAAGCACTCTACCACTAGGCGAAACTCCCGGCCCCATGGACCTATCTTTTGTAAGAAGAAAAATCTTATTTGTCCATTTATTGGTAATTAGAGCTTGAACCCAGGGTCATTGGTTTATGTTAATTACATGTTCTTAGGACTAAGCCATGCATTTAGTCCTAGGGAGATATGTTAACTTTATTTTTTGTATGTATCAACTACTTGATGTTTTGCTAGTTTGTTTTTGAGATTTTTTTTTTTTTCATTTGGTTGCACTTTGCTTTGCTGAAGAGTAACAGGAGGAAGAAAACTTCTAAGACTAGCAGAGTAGGTTTTTGTGTACCTCTTCTTTTGAGAATAACCAAAGAAAAGGACTAATGGAAATAGGCCAAGTCATGATTCTTAATAATTATTTATCTTTGCCTCAATAATCTTTTTGTAGTACCACTGGGCTTGTACCTTATTCAGCGACACCCACAACATTTGGGGACCTGAGAGCAGCCAATGGCCAGGGGCAACAACGTCGCCGAATTACATCTGTGCAACCACCAGCAGGCCTCCAGGAATGGCTGAAGATGTTTCAGGTGACATTTGTAAAACCACTATGTGAAATGCTTCACCTAATTGCTTCAGAAAATTGGGGATTATTCAGCCATAATGGAGAATAAAATGCTGTTACATTCTGTACCATAAATGAGCTTAGTAAAAACTATGCTTAGTGAAAGAGGGAATACCCAAAAGGGCTCACGTTGGCCCTGTTCATTCTGTTTGTGTGACATGTCCAGAATTGGCAAATCTATTGAAACAAAGTAGATGATTGGCTACTAGGCACAGAAGGCTACTAGGCACAGAAGGACGGGATTTGGAGCTAACTGCTAATAGGTAGGGTTTCTTGTTGGGTGATAGGTTTTAACTTGGATAATAGTAATGGCTACCCAGTATGATAGTTGTGCTGGGAACCACTGCAAGGGTATTAAAATGGTGACTCTGCCATGGCAAATACCTTGAACAAAATGATACTAAGAATTAAGGTACACATTTTAAGTGTAATTATTATGGCAGTCCAACTCTTTTGTGTACATTTTGATTTCTTTGTGTTTGGGTTTCTGGGTTGTTGTCCCCTTGTTTTCTAAATCACATTGCTTATAAATTAGGAATTTAGGACTGATTTTAAAACTTGAATTAGTCACTGGACATAACTTACCTGTCACTTCTATCCTAATAGAGTTGATTCAACGTCTACTCATCAGTGCCCAGATTGTATATGGCTTAGTATGCTGAAGTTCTAATTACTCTTTTACTTTTACTAGTATTTCATTCTTTGACTATTTGCTGGAAGATTGTTTGAAACCAAACCTGAATATTGTTAATTTTATGACATATGATTATGATGTTTAATTGATTTATCTGTTCTTGTGAGATAATGCCTATAAGTTACAAGTTGAAGCAAAATAGTTTATATGGAGTAAGAACTCATCATTTCTTTGTACATCATACAAAGCGATGTGAAAAATACCTGATATTAGCCCCGACTCTAATGTAAAAAGGCTATATATCACTTGAAAGACTTAGTATGGTTGCATGTAAAACAAATGAATAAGGAATAATAATTAAGAAAGACCCTCGGACTTTATGGACTTATATTAGTTCTAGTATTTTAAATACTTGGACATAACTAAAACATTTATTTTCTTTTATAGCTAGAAGAACTTACTTGAAGCACTGTTGCTTTTAAATGGATTTAAAATTAACTTTCTTCCTGTCAAGTGATTTCAGAAACACTCAAAAAACATTTTTTTGCCCCCATTTTGAGGGGAGACTTAGGTTAGGCTCGTGGTTCTGAAAAGGATTTGGTTTGTCTCCTTTTTGAGACAAAAGTGTCACGATATTACCTTGTTTGGTACAACTGAGTAAACAGGGAGTGGGACATTGCCAGTGTCTAGTGAGTAGAGGCAGTGTAAAGAACAGTCTCTCTCCTGCAACAAAAAATGGCTGCCCACAATGTAGAAGCACTAAGGTTAAGAACCTTGGGGTTAGAGGAGTTAAAGTTCTAATGTGAAAATCTTATAAACCTCTTCTTTCCACCTGTATTTTTGCCTCTAGTTTACATATTTTAAAATGCATGCTTCAATTTCTTTTCTATGTACATTCTCAGAATTTGAACTTTCTATTGTTCCATCCTTGTAAAAGAAATGTATCCATCAATTAGAGGCGAAAATGAACTTAAATGCCTACTTAAAACCAGGGAGATGAAAGTGTAGTGTGTTGGCATGCTTGTGCGTGCACTAACTGTGAGGAACCCAGTACTATGAGTGGTGCAGAGCTGTCTTTGTGGCATTTTACCAGAATGATTGAAAAGTAAGTGATCATTTTATTCTAGGTAACTTAAAACGCTTTTTCATTTGTAAAGATTTATTAGGAGGTAGTTCAGACAAATTTTTTATGTGGTAGAGCCCATTTTTCCCCAGTGTTTTAGTTTTTTTTTTTTAATGTCATTAATGGTTTTCACCAATTTCAAGGAATCTCTTTGTAATATTGATCTGTAGTGGGGTACTTGCTCTTTACAGTGAAGGAATTTGAGTGTTTTTAAATACAATGTTTGCTTGTTCAGCTGACTTTTGATTTTCTTGATGAAATATTCAAATGTTATCTCTTACCATATTTCAGCTTTCAGCGAATCTGAGACTCCATAGGTTTCTTAGAAATATCTCAGTTTCAGAAATGATAATTGTAAAACTTAAACATACTTGTTTCTTGAGCTAGGGTTGGTGGAAAATCCACGTAGTCCAAGAGAGGATGAGAATTCAAGGTTAGTCTGGGCTACATAGTGAATTCCAGGCCACATAGGCTATGCGGTATATAAGCAGCCACAACAAAACTAAGCCACAGACAGGCAACTTGTTTTTTGCACTCAATCAAACTCAGTAAAGTAATGAGTGTTAGGCTAGCATTTGGTCCTATAAAAGTATTTGGTGTGTTTTTCACATGAGAAGTAAATGAAGAAAACTTGTTTTTAATCAACAAAAATAATGTGGAATAAAAACTGCAGGTACTAAACTATAATTTTTTTTTCTAGTAAGTATTCAGTAGCAAACAGATCTATAACCACAAAAGGTCAATTTGACAGGTAGATCAGGAACTTAAATCTTTCAAGTACCATGTCTGTCTCTGACTTACCCCAGGTCTCATTCTGGGCTGTACCAAAGGAATGAGTCACTTGCCTAAAGGCTTGTATGTGCAGATATAATTTCATAGTAAAGTGGTGGTGTCAGCTGACCTCTGGTATGCCTGAGGGATAATTAAACTGATGAGATTTCTACAGATACACTGCAGGAGCATTTAACAACATGTTCCTCTTGCATAACAAGCAAAATGGAAGATCCTGCCTCCTTACTGTCCACTTACTGCTCCGGAGGTAGTGATACAGCATTGCTTTGGTCTTAGCTCCCATCTATCCTGACAAGATACTCCCAACTCAAATTTGTAAATTGAATGAGAAACAAATGGTATGCCCTTTTGGATAAAAGAAATTGAAAGACTTCTACTACAAAATAGAAGTGCAAATTAGCAAGGAAAACAAATGGGATTTTTATTCTTTTGAATTTTCAGTAACCTTTGGTACTTTTTTTTTTCTTCATTTCCAGATTGATAATTTTGAAGGAAAGTTCATTTTTCTTTTTAGTTTATGTACTTTGGGTGTTAATATATGCTTTCTTTTCTCAGTTGGCAATTTTAAAACTAGTTAAAGGCATTAATGGCATATCAGTCTTCTTAAATTCAAAGACATTTTGACAGAAGAGTATGTATGACCTACACATCAAAAGCTTTTAGTTCAAATTTTGGATTTGTCCCTTAGTAAAAGGAGAAAGATTGATATGGTGGAAGAGAAACCAGAGTATATGGATTTTGCCTCTTAGGAAGTGGATAATTTTACTGATGTTATGCAAGCACTCCTATTTTCATACTCCATGGGACAAATATAGCACTAAGAATTTGTCAAAAGAAGGAAAATGTAAATTTGCTTAAAGCTTGGAAATACAATGAAGAATCCATAATTTTTTTTCTTTACTAGTCAAATATTTTGGCCCTGCGTTCTCTGATCTTAGAAGGGACTAACACTGGCTTCACATATTATTGTGAGAATCAAAAATTCTTGAAGTGTTACTTGAGTATTTTTATATTGTTTATTCTTTTATGAATGTTATTATGCTTCTTTATAAGTGTATTGCAGCAAGCCCATAAATGTCCTTTAATAGTTCAAAGTTAGTCTAAATATTAAAATGATAAAGTATATAATAACTTCCTTGATATTAAAATAAGATAAAGCCTACTGCACTAAGGATTTACTCATGTTTATACTTAAAATAAATCACGGTATATGCAAAATTTCTATTTAAACCTTATTTTCTAGTCACCAAAAGATTAAAAATTATAGGGTAGTGACAAAAGAGTGAATTTAGTATGACTTTGAGATAGTGTTTTTGTTGGGTTAGTCAGGAATCTTGAGATCTAAGGATCACAGTTCAAAGCCAGCCCAGGCAGTGAAATCTGTAACATTCCACCAAAAAAGCTGTAAGAGGATCTGTAGTTCCAGTGGTAGAGGGCTAACCTTGAGCAAGAAAGCTCAGGTACAGTGCCTAGGTTCTGGGTTACAATATGGTTAAGAAACTTTGCTAAACTTTGCTAAACTTTGCTGGGTTGAGGAAAGTCATGTATTTACAGTGGGCGTAGGGAAAAAAGTAATATTGCCTGTCTTTAATATTAAAATTGGAACAAACTGATTCTTGGCTTCTTCAGGAAGTAAAACAAAAATAATAGCCTTCAAGTTAGATTTCTGATATTGTTGATTAACAGAACTGGCACATAGTAAAATGGGAGTTCTTTTCAATATGACATTCAGGTGCAGTACCACCCAAGGCCTCTTGTTGGATCACTGTCATCCAAACCAGTGATCCTCAGGAACTAGTATGTACATCATCTATGCTTGATTTGTTTTGTTTTAAAATCTTAAATGTCCTCAGCCATATCCTGACTACTAAATCAGACCCTCAGATCTGACTAGTGCTTGGGAACCAAGGTCTTTATTACAGACTCAGATTAAGATACTTGTAGTTCTACAGGTAGTTTCTTAGTAAAGTCTAGGCTCTTGACCACAGTTCAGTGCTCTTTCTACTTTTCTCTGCCTGTGCATATAATTAACATAAAACAAAATGCTATTTTTGTGGTGAATTTTCAAATTTACAATTTAGCTACAGATTGAGATTTTATTTTCTTTGTTATTCTGTTTCTCCGTTATTCTGAAGCTGCCGTGTTTTTCCTAGCCTCTTCAATGTTCCCAATTTTTTTTTTTTACTATGAAAGGCCAAAAGAAGTGCTTTTTTTTTTCTTTTCCAAGACCATTTTTTTTTCCAGACAGAAAATAAAATAATGATCCGTTATCCCTTACTTTCCTTTCCCCAAAAGATACCAAAAAAAAATAAAATAAAATAAAGCCTGAAGAGTTTACACTGTGTCCTAATGAGTGACCATGTCTCCTTTTAAAAGTTGGATTTCCTGAACCATCTTATTTGTATTTCACTATTCCTCATTAAAGGCTGTTAAAGGCTGGTTTTTTGTTTTAGTATGGTTGTTAACTGGAAGGTTTTCAAGTTAATACATACTTCTCTTGCTGCTCAGTCATGTATGTTACAAAATTTGAAACTACTCTTGGAACCAGACCAAGCAAACAAGCCCCAAGGATACCATAAATATTAAAGAATGCATTCTTCGCTGTTTTGAGATAGCATGGATTGTAGTAATCCCTAACTGTTTCAGGATTCATTCACTGACCCTACCCTTATTGAACACTTAATTTGTGTTACATTGTACTTTGGGTCAGGGATATAACAGTTTAAGTAAAACAAATAAAAAGCTTTTTCATGGAGCTTTCATTCTAGTCAGGGGGTGAGGGGGTATGAGTTGAGAGGTTAGAAGTAATTTAAAGTTTTTAGCATACCTGTAATCCCAGCTGCTCAGGAGGCTAAGATCTGAAGATTGTCATTCAAAGCCAGAAGGACAGCAAAGTCCATGAGGCTCAACCTCGAGTTAACCACCACCAAATTTAAGGGGGGGGAAAAAGCCAGAAGTGGAGCTGTAATTGAAGTGGTTAACTATCCTTAACATTAAAATAAAGTGACAGCACCAGGCCCTGAGTTCAAGCCCCAGGACTAGCAAAAAAGCAAAACAAAACAAAAATCCTTTTCAAACCTTTACCAAAAATATGAATTACTTATGTATTGTTTATCCTAGCTTGCTTTCCTTTTCCAATCTACACCCCAGTCTCTAGAAAGTATTTGATAAGAGATATTTCTCAATCTGTGAGCATTTACACTCTGTTTCTTAAATGGCTTTTCTATCCTCTAATATTGTTTCATTAACTCAAAAGAAAATATTAAATATATACAGTTGACTGTCTTAAATGCAATAGTAGATGATATAATATATAAAATAATACATTGAAAGATTTTTTTCATTGTGTTTTTACTATAGAATTGTATCATACTATCAAAATTTAACAATGGATATCGCTAAAAGCTATTTTTAAAGCAGGCATCCATATACAAGTTGATGAGGAAGTCTGTGGAATATATTTTACTATTGAATACTTTTATTAAAGCTGAATTTTTAAGTCAGTATAGTCTCTCACCAAAATGTTCTTATAGTAGTATTCACAAACCCCACATAAATTCTATTCTGGATCTTAAAAGAGATATAAATTAACAATTCAGTGACTGGATACATTGAGATACATACTTAGGGCTGTGTGGAGATTGGTCAGATCATGAAACAGGCTAGTTTTGAGATAGTGCTTTAAATAGTAAATACTTAAGATCTGAAGATCATGGTTCAAAACCAGCCTGGGGGCCGGGAGTTTGGCCTAGTGGTTAAAGTGCATGCCTAGGGGCTGGGAGTTTGGCCTAGTGGTTAAAGTGCTTGCCTAGCATGCTTGAAGACCCGGGTTCGATTCCTCGGTACCGCATACATAGAAAAAAGCCAGAAGTGGTGCTGAGGCTCAAGTGGTAGAGTGCTATCCTTGAGAAAGTCCAAGGACAGGGCTCAGGCCCTGAGCTCAAGCCCAGGACTGGCAAAAAAATAAAAATAAAAAAATAAAGTGCATGCCTAGCATGCACGAAGACCCGGGTTCGATTCCTTAGTACCACATACATAGACAAAAGCCGGAAATGGTGCTGAGGCTCAAGTGGTAGAGTGCTATCCTTGAGAAAGTCCAAGGACAGGGCTCAGGCCCTGAGCTCAAGCACAGGACTGGCCAAAAAAAAAAAAAAAAACCAGCCTGGGCAGACTCTTATCTCCAATCAACTACTCACCCCCCCCCCCAAAAAAAAAAGAGAAGGAGGAGGAGGAAAGAAGGAAGAATAATAAGAGGAAGGAGGGAGAAGGAGAAGGAAGAAGAAAGAAGAGGGAGGAAGGAAGAAGGAGGAGGAGGAGGAAAAAAGAAGAGGAGGAAGGAAGGAAGAAAAGAAGATAAATGCAGTAGGGCCATGGCTCAAGTGTTAAAGCTCTAGTTTTGAGCACAGAGTGGCTCAGGGACAGCATCAGGCCCCGCGTTCAAGCCCTACAACTGACCAAAAAGAATTTTTTTTAAGGTATTTGGAATAAGACTCCTTATATCTTTAATGTGTCTAGCTTGCAATTAGATATTGTACATTATGCAGTCTCCTTGTTTGAGCAAGAAATGGAATGTCAGAATCTAGCTATACTTCCACATTTCATTTGTTCTTTTCTCCCATTTCCATTTGAAAGTAACACATAATAATTCATGGAAGTACGTAGATCAGCTTAGATTTTCAAAAACAAAGATCTGTTCAAAATATTCTTTCACTTAATTATGGGGTTGTTTCAGTTTTACAGTACAGTTATAGAATTCTAACATTTTATTCACACAGTATTTGGATTTTTTTCTTGAATGTTCATAGGTGTTCTTTATTGGGGGAATTAAAAAAATTAATCCTAGTGTTTAATGCAACTCATATTTTGGGGTCAACTCATTCTGGGGTCATAATTATGCATTTTTGTTTTTGTGTGATACAGCACTTTGTTACTCTCTTTAGGTCTTTGTTTATATTCTTATTTTGCTACGAAGTCAGCTACTATATTTAGTTTCTTAAAACAAACCTAAGCCCTTATATTTTGTAGAAGGCACTTGGTAGATGTGCAAGCAATCTAGTTCTTACTTTTTCTTTAAATGATGATACAAATCTCAGTTTCATCTACTAGTGAAAACCTTGTTAAAACCAAAGAATTCTGTAGTGTCCACTGGAAAGAATATAGAGAAAGAAGAATCATTAGTCAGAATATCCTGCTTATTTTGTAACCCAAATTGATATTTCTGGAACAAAATTTTGACATTGAAACCAATATCTTGGTGGTAGATGAACATGTAACAATTATAAATAATACAGAACTGTTTTTTCTTTCAGAATCATGACTTTTTTTTTTTTTTTTTTTTTTTTGCCAGTCCTGGGCTGAAAACTCAGGGCCTGAGCACTGTCCTTGGACTTTCTCAAGGCTAGAGCTCTACCACTTGAGCCTTTCGCGCATGCAAGGCAAGCTCTCTACCACTAGGCCAAACTCCTGGCCCAGAATCATGGACTTTTTAAAAAAAAGTTTTCGCAAAAGGTGGCAAACTTAGTTAAACTGAATCATTACTCTATGTCTTGTACCCACACTTTTTATAATAGTTGCCTTATTTAGACATGGCTGTGGGTGATAAGAGTTTTGTGAGTTTATAATTTGAGGCATCTGTTAAAATAGTTTCTAATTCCTGTTTGGTAGAGCTGGAGTGGACCAGAGAAGTTGCTTGCTTTAGATGAGCTTATTGATAGTTGTGAACCAACACAAGTAAAGCATATGATGCAAGTGATAGAACCTCAGTTTCAACGAGACTTCATTTCCTTGCTCCCTAAAGAGGTGAGTTTCCTTCCTGTTCACCAATTTCTCTTCAGTGCATGGAGACAATGGACTTGTCTCAATGGAGATTTTTCTATTAGTGAAGGAGATTTTACATGTTGATTTAGGGGATGTACTTTTAACATCTTATTTGTTCTAGTTTATTTTTTTTTATTCTTGTTAATTACCAAATTTCTTCTTTAATCAGATAGACTAAAGCATGGACTTGAGCTTAACAAATAAAATGCAATATAGATGTGTATATATGTTATGTGTATATAGAAAAAGTGTCAGTGTACATAATATATATATATATACCTTTTTACTATAAATAACATCTATATACTGAATGGTCTTGGATAGACAAACATCTTTTTCATGAAGTTTTTCATGTTCATCAGTGTTAAACAGAATACTACTGGTTAATAATATACTGTGAATATGAAAAGTACCAGTAAATGATTAATGATGACATTCATAAAGTGATTGATAGGGTGTAATATCATATAATTCCTATTTAGCTTCAACAGAATAATTCAAATCATGCTTTATTCCATGTATGACTTTTGGCCCTTTAATAATTCTGTTTAATCCTTGTCATTTAATTAAAAAATAAACTTGATTGTTCTGTTGATTTTAACTGAAATTTAAATTCAGTATGACTACTCCAATAAGCATGTTCAGTAGCTATCATCCCATTAATTTTTCCTTTATTATTCACTACAAGAATTGTAAATGAAAATGTCAGAGCACTAGTATGCGAAAGGGCTAGCTCAAATACATACACTCCACATGACTTGTCAAAAAATCCTCATAAACATTGTAAAGTAACTAGAACCTATTACTTTCACTTGCTTATGGAATGATTTAATGATAGGCAGCAGTTTCCATGCTTGTAGTTGTAGCTACTTTGGAAGGCTCAGATCCTATAGATCACCATTTGAAGTCAAGCTTGAGTAGGAAAATCCAAAAGACTTAGCTCCAATTAATTAGCAAAAACCATGAGGCTGGAGGCATGACTGATATGATGGAGTGCCAGGCATGAAAAAGCAAGCAAGAGGTGCTGAATTCAAGCCCTGATACAGGCAAAATAAACACATATGTACGTGTGTGTGTGTGTGTGTGTGTGTGTGTGTGTGTGTGTGTGTGTGTATATATATATATAAATATACACACACACATGTTGAGGCTCACAGAGCAAAGGCAGATGTGTTCAGTCAGTATGTTTTAGAAGTAAATAGTAGAGTGGGTATTTTTAATTTAATTTGTTAAGATTGAAGTTATACCTTTCATAGTTTTAGAAATTGTAATTTAAAATCACATTCACATGTAAGTATTCTGTGGAGAGCGATTAACCTTTCTATAATTTTTTTTTCATATGCGTATATTATGCCCTTTCCCACAGCTGGCGCTTTACGTGCTTTCATTCCTGGAACCCAAAGACCTGCTGCAAGCGGCTCAGACATGTCGCTACTGGAGAATTTTGGCTGAAGACAACCTTCTCTGGAGAGAGAAATGCAAAGAAGAGGGTAAGGTTCACAATTGTAGAGAGAGTTTGTGTTTTGAAAAACAAGTAGACAAAATTAGTTTCATATGCAGATACAAGAATGGAACTCCATTCACACTCATCTACTTGGTTCTTACTGTGTAAGGTAAAGGACAATCCAAGGGAAGGAAGCTCACAGATTGTGTTACCAGTCGCACACCCACATAATTTCCTCCCACTGAATAGTGCCTAAGAAGTAGGCCTTTGTGAAGAAGGGGCTAGCCTTCCTTGCCCAGCCATTTTCTTCCTGCCATAAGAGCTTGTAGTCCCTGAACACTTTTTTTATCTTCTTAAATCCTCTTACTTAGAAGAGTAAATACTATATACATTAATTAAAGCAAGAACTTTTTTTTCCAGAATCCATCTAGAAAAAAACAGGTGTAAAAATTTTACACAATTTTGGCGAAAATGTGTAAAAATACTTTTTCTTGAGTATAATTTTTGTGAAGAATCATAGAGGTAGAGGTCTGCTGTGAGGGTGACTGCCATTTGTGGTGGTATAGGCAGATGGGAAGCATTGATGGTGTCCATATTTTATAAGGCTTTCAGGTTTAGACCCAGTCTGGGACTTAGTTTAATAGGGAAATCTTCATCTATAGTGTTCTATACACGCAGTGAAACATGGATTGCTGCCTGAACTTTTCTTCTATGATCATGTTTTCATGTCTTTTAAAATATTTTGATAATTTTTATAGTATAAAATGTATTTTAATGATTCAATTCCATGATCTTAATTGTATTCACATTTTTGCACAGCAATCATCATCCATCTCCAGAAATAATTCATTTTGTTTAGCTGAAACTCTGTTCCTATTAAATAATAACTAATTCTGAGTGTTCTAGATACATGAGATAGGTAAAACTCATACGATATTTGAGTTTTTGTTTTTGTAATTAACCTTACTTCATTTGACATAGTTAATTTTCAGGACTCTTCATTTGTATCCAAATTCCCTTTTTTTAAAAAAAATACTGAATAATAGCCCATTGTGTACATATATCATGTTCTGTTTGTCCATTCATCTGTTAACAAATATGTGGATTGCTTGCACATTTTGATTGTTATAAATAGTACTGCTGAGGGCATAGGTACCTGAAATTGCCAGCTCATGTACATTGAAACTTTTTTGAGGAAGCATGTTATTAATTTCCATAGTAGCTACACCAATTTTCAGTTATACAAACCAGGCACAAGCATTCTAGGCACTGTATGTACATCTTCACCAGTGTCTGCTGGAATCGTGATGAAAGGAATGGAGCAATATATGAGCCATGCTATGTACCCACAGACAGGGTTAGAAATTGGACAGGGCCCTGAAGTTTACTGGTAGAGCCTAGCACTGGTTCTCAAGAACTTCAGTTGGGCCATCACAGCAGGAGACTGAGCCTCCTTGAAGCAGTTCTGGTTAGGTCCAATAACCTGTACAGATGTCTAGTGAGTGTCCTTCTCACCGGGATGTCTCCTGGGGAAATATGTGTGATTATAAGATACATTGTGAAATATGTAATTATTAGTGGAATTCTGTTGAACTTTTGACACTTCAGGGATTGATGAACCATTGCACATCAAGAGAAGAAAAGTAATAAAACCAGGTTTCATACACAGTCCATGGAAAAGCGCATACATCAGACAGCACAGAATTGATACGAACTGGAGACGAGGAGAACTCAAATCTCCTAAGGTAACTGAATTGTTGCACAATGTAACAAAGGCATTAATCAGTGGTAGAACCTAATAAATTGTTTGATTTCTTAGAAGAAAGTGTGACCTCTGTGAGAAAAAAAAGTTAACCATGGTAGGTTACACCCATAATATCTGCTACTGTTGCTTTGGAGGTAGAAGAAAAGGACTGAAGGATTAAATGAGTAGTTTGAACCAGTCCAGGCAAAAAGTTAGACCCTTGCATCTTAGCAAACAGACTGGGCTTATTGGTTCATACCTGTAATACTAGCTACAAAGGAGATGTAGGAAGGATTGTGATCAGCAGCCAACCTGAGCAAAAGTAAGCACTTCCATGTGGAAAACAAACTAAAGGGCTGGGACATGGCTCAGGTAGTAGAGAGCCTGCTAAGGAAAAGCCCTGAATTTAAACCAGAATACTGCCACCCCCACCCTAAAAGCTTCCGTATATTGAAATAATGGAAAGTGTAATTCACAGTATTCCTGTATTGATAATTTTTTCACTTTTAAACAACAAATTTTACTTGAATCAAAAATGAGAGGAATGTAATTTATGTAAAGGAAAATGCAAGAATATCCTTATAAATTTTATTGTGTCATACGCATTCTCCCTACGTGGTTTTTTGTTTTTGTTTTTGTTTTTTTTTTTTGCTAGTACTGGAATTTGAATTTGTAGCCTTGTGCTTGCTCTGCTTGCTTGCTTGGCATTCCAGCATGTAAGCCACACTTGCAGCTCATTTTTTTGTTGATTATTTTGGTGACAGAATCTTTCTGACGTTTGTACCTAGACTGCTCTCAAACCTTGATCCTCTAGATCTCAGCCTCTGGCTTAGCTAGTATTACAGGTATGGAGCCTGGCTCAAATATGATTCTAGTTTTCTGTCTTACAGTGTTTCAGAAAATGGCGGGGGGGGGGGTAATGCTTGAAATTCTTAAACTTTTTTTTCCTTTTTTTTTTTTTTGGTCAGTTATGAGGCTTGAACTCAGGGCCTGGGTGCTGTCCCTGAGCTCTTCAGCTCAAGGCTAGTGCTCTGCCACTTTGAGCCACAGTGCCACTTATGGTTTTCTGGTAGTTAGAAATAAGAGTTTCATGGACCTTCGAATCCAGGCTGGCAGACACAAAAGTCTCTGAAACTCTCCAGGCTGGCTTTGAACCAGCCTCAGATCTCAACCTCCTGAGTAGCTAGAATTACAGATGTGAGCTACCAGTGTCCAACTTTAGATACACTTATATAATGAGGGAAGAAGCCAGTTGAGAAGATAAGGTGAATTGATATGTGTATGTGAGCCATAAATTGAAAAAAAGATGATAGTTACTATTGACTTTTGGTTAAATGATTTCTTTTATTCTTGTGCTTATTTACAATTTGCAAATAAAACCAAATTCTTGGGGGCCGGGAGTTTGGCCTAGTGGTAGAGTGCTTGCCTAGCATGCACGAAGACCTGCCTGGGTTCGATTCCTCGGTACTCCACATACATAGCAAAAAGCCGTAAGTGGTGCTGAGGCTCAAGTAGTAGAGTTCTAGCCTTGAGAAAGTCCAAGGACAGTGCTCAAGCCTTGAGCTCAAGCTCAGAACTGGCAAAAAAAAAACCCAAATTCTTTTGGTTTAAACAGATAAAATAGATGATTATAAAATACATTATGGTTGAACCATCTTTATGAGTTTTTGACTCAGACTTTAAAAGTGGATATTTCAAATGTAAGTAATAGAATATGGAATAATAAAATGTTTAATGCGTAATTTATCAGCTAGGGAACGGAAAGGTGGTGCTTCATACCTTATATAATTTAATTCTAGAAGTAGACTACAGATTATTGTTCCTGTTTATGACTTCATTTTTCTTTCTCTCACAAGTTGTAAAGAACACAGCGTGCTAGCGTGTCTCTAACATGTACCTCTACCTGACAGGTGCTGAAAGGACATGATGATCATGTGATCACATGCTTGCAGTTCTGTGGTAACCGAATAGTTAGTGGTTCTGATGACAACACTTTGAAAGTTTGGTCAGCAGTCACAGGCAAAGTAAGTTGACTTCTTTCGGCTCGTTATCAAGTCACCATTGTGCATATATGCATCTTAGAGGAATAACGAGCAAAAGACTTGAGCCACATTTGTTTTATCAAGGTTTCTAACTCTGCCTTTCCTTTGTATTTAGGAAAGTCACCTTGGCACGATAGATGATATTTACCATGATAGGAAGCTATTAGGTTTTCTTTTGCCTTTTTAATTTAGGAATCATAAGGATGTTCGGGGCCAGGCGTTTGGCCTAGTGGTAGAGTGCTTGCCTTGCGTAGCATGCATGAAGACCCAGGTTCGATTCCTTGGTACCACATACATAGAAAAGCCGGAAGTGGTGCTGTGGTTCAAGTGGTAGAGCACTAGCCTTGAGGAAACCCCAAGGGTAACGTTCAGGCCCTGAGTTCAGTCCGCAGGACTGACCAAAAAAACGGGGGGGGGGGGGGGTGGTATTCAAATTTGCCTTTTCCTTGGCCTATTACTTCTCACCTTTCTCTTCTACATTATACTATATTATTTCTGAATGTTTTTCAAAAAGTATGGTTGAAAGATACTTAGCTCATCAACAAAGAAATTTACAAGGAAAACTGTAATTTTGAAGTTAATTATGTCAATCTAGAGTTACCTCTAGTTTTAGTGATAATGGAAGTTAAGAAAGGAGGGTAGATGTTTAAATACAGGTGTGAAGGAAGAAGCAGTTTAAGGAATAGCTTCACTTCGCATATTATTCCTTAATGATTAGTAAATATTTTTATCTTTCCAAAGGAGAATATTGTCACGAATTAAATAGTTGATCATCTAAAAACTAATAGAAAGTGTGAAAAAAATCTGCTTTGAAAGTCTCTTTTACTGTTTTGCTTCTTGGACAAAAATCTTATAAATATTCCAAGTCAGATGGTAAAAATTTTTAAAGCAGCTTCATATTTGCATGGTGTAATATTAGTTTTGGATTTATTTCGGTGTCTTAATATCTGTCTTTACTTGTCTAGAAGTAGCTTGTCTGGCTCCTAACTACTGCCTTGGGCAGATTCAGATGAAATGTGGTATGGAGCCACACCCTACTCACTTGGTATTTTTTCACTGATTCTATTCCCAAGGAAGAAACTAAGTTGCAGTTTTACATATTTCATTAAGGAGGCCAGGCTGTAGCTATCATACTTTGCTTTCCTCTGAATATGTTTGCTTTCATTCATATGTTTTATAGCATGTGATTTTTATCATATGTGATTCTTATCATGTGTTTCATACCATGCTTGCTTTCTGTGTGTTTTGCTTGTGTATCCATGTAAGTATATGATGTGACTGAATGAACAGAACATAGTGATAGGGCCATGTTGTATTGATGTACATTTTTTTTTTCCGTCAGGACCAAATGGAATAAATAACTTACTGCAAATTTTAATGAGCTGTTGCTATAATGTTTGAATTTTCTACCCCACATTAATCAACTTTTTTTCCAGTGTCTGAGAACATTAGTGGGACATACAGGTGGCGTATGGTCATCCCAGATGAGAGACAATATCATCATTAGTGGATCCACAGATCGGACTCTCAAAGTGTGGAATGCTGAGACTGGCGAATGTATACACACCTTGTATGGGCATACTTCTACTGTACGTTGTATGCATCTGCATGAAAAAAGGTAAAGAACATCCCATCATGGCTGGGATTTCTCCCTATCACTTGTGAATTTGGGGCATTTCTTTGTGGCATTACTGAGGTAGTGATAATGACCTCTTAAAATTAGACTTTAATTATTAGACTGCAGATATTTCTAAACTAAGAGAATCAGCCAGTATTGACATAAAACTGGGAAGTTTTCAAATTTCCTTCCTTATTTGATGGTGTTATGGGCTTCCTTCTTGAAGTTCATCCTAGTCCTGTTTATTTTTCTTTGATTCATCTTCAAAAAATTCATTTTCTGTCTTAATATTCATATTTTTGAAAGTATGAAAAATGGAGTCACTCAGGCTTCTAAGTCTTTTGAATTACCTACCCACCTTACCCCCTACTTCATTGAGACAAAAGCTGAGACTTGTGGCTTTTTTTTTTTTTTTTTTTTTTGCCAGTCCTGGGCTTGAGCTCGGGGCCTGAGCACTGTCCTTGGACTTTCTCAAGGCTAGAGCTCTACCACTTGAGCCTCAGCACCACTTCCGGCTTTTTTCTATGTATGTGGTACCGAGGAATCGAACCCGGGTCTTCATGCATGCTAGGCAAGCACTTTAACCACTAGGCCAAACTCCCGGCCACTTGTGGCTTTTAATATCATCACCTGTCATGGGAACTCGTGGCACAGCTTTAGAATATGGTCTTTTATATAGCAGGAAGCATCACTGTCCTCGCTTTAAAAGATTTTTGGAGCCTACAAGTGTAGGCTACTGAATTGAGGAAGAGAGCCTTAGTCCTATTTTAAGATGGTTTCAGCCAAACCAGACTCTCCACTCTCTTTCCCAGTGCTGACAGTCCATCATGTTTTCTGTTTCATTTGTCACTGAAGTTCTCTTTAGCCTGACATGTAGTACTACATGTCTATGATCCCAGCACTCAGTATACTGAAATAGGAGGATTTTGAGTTCAAGGCCAGCCTGGGCTACATAGTAAGAACCTGAGTTTCAAAGAATAAAAACAAAACAAAATAAATCTCTGTACTGTAAATACACAGCACTCTTTACCTATAAATTTGTCCATATCACCATTCCATTCCACCATTACAATAAGAAGACATCCTTCTGAGTTGTGACATGCAGAAGAAAACTCTTTTGCTCATAATTTGAATACTTAGTGTACAATACAGTTTAAATTGGGGGGAAATTATCAAGAGATCTTGCATTTCACTTCTAGTTGTATTCAGTCTCTCAGTGCTTCAGTGTCCACTCTTTCAAATGTGGAAATTGGTATTTGTCAATTAGGAATGATAATATTTTGGGTTTTCAGCTTTGTTTTATAATCCAGAGATAATTGCATGATAGAAATCATTCTAGTTTTCAGAACTTTAATCATGTTAGGCCAGATTTTTAAGGAATTTCTATAGCTTCTACGGGTGTGTCTTTGTCACTGTAACCTATTGGATGTTTATAAATTTAAACATAAGTACAAACATATTTTCCTTTAACCTATATCGAAATCTGGTACATTTTACCAGTATATAAAATGTAAACATTACGTATAACTTTCTGAACCCCAAGTTTTGGTTATAAATTTGATTCTTTGGAGGAACCTTAATTGAATTTTTTACTTAGTTGCAAAGGTAGGAAGTGTTCATATTGAAATTTAAGGAAACAACAAAGAACATTAAAATTTTGTTGTTTAAAATAATACTTGCATTAATATTTGCATATGTACCCATTGCCATTTTATTTCTAAAATATTTATATTGAGAGTGGCCTTTTAAAAAAAAATATAGTAACAGAGGTTTTTTCAAACTCTGTTCCATGGAACCTCCAGGTGCTAGAACACAAGGTCCAAGTCAAGGAACCAACCAGGTAAAATTCTTGGCTTCTCCACTTCCCATTCCAATCTGAGTTGACTCAATATTGTATTTATATATGAAAGTTTTAAATAAGATTTCTTGTGAAAAACAGATGTTGCTGCCTAAGAACGGAAAAAAAATCTGACTTCATTGTTTTTTCTTGTTACTAAAAATTCTAATGTATCCTTTTCTCTTTCCCCTTACAGAGTTGTTAGCGGTTCTCGAGATGCCACCCTTAGGGTTTGGGATATTGAGACAGGCCAGTGTTTACATGTCTTGATGGGTCATGTAGCAGCAGTCCGCTGCGTTCAGTATGATGGCAGGAGGGTCGTTAGTGGAGCATATGATTTTATGGTGAAGGTGTGGGATCCAGAAACAGAGACCTGTCTACACACGTTGCAAGGGCATACTAATAGAGTCTATTCATTACAGGTAAGAGATCTTATCTCTCCACTCCTTTCATATTCTACTGATGAATCATAAGATTGTTCTACTCTGTCAAATAATCTGTCATCTTGCTCATTCAATTGAATCCTGTAAAGATGAAAAATGAATCCAGTTAAACTATAGTTTACATATACATTTTACATATGCTAGGGATTTGAACTTAGTGCTCAGCCATATAGCTTTGTTTCACTTTTCACAGGGAAGATGACTAAATCAGAATCCTCCTATGTTAGGCTTCTCATTGTTGCTAGGATCACTGGCTGCATCTCGCTTCCCTGCCTTAGATACTGAGTCTCATGGACTTGTCCTCTAGAATCTGGCCTGGCACCATGATCCTCTTCTGCTTCCCATGCTATGAATTGAGAAGAAATCTTTTGAATCTTCACAGATTGACCTCAAACTGTGATCTTCCTTTTCTCAGTACCTAGGATTATAGACATGAGCCACCAACGCATAGCTTGTTTACATGTTTATAAAATTGGCCTGAACAAAACTAAATTTCAAAACTAAGTGGTTTCAGTTATGCTATCTATCCTCCAAAAGTGTAACTTGAAGCATTGGGACTATACATTTTGCTATATAAATTAATAGTCTCATAGGAAAATAACTTAGATTTTAATAAACTCCTTAGAAGAAGATTAATGTGGCCAATAGCTGAAAGTTGATGGAACATGCAGTTGTGATCCTGTCCCCATTCAGAGAAGCAGTAGAGCCTTTCTGGTTGGTAGCCATGAAGGAAATTTGACTAACCTAATTGGTTGTTGTTCATATTTCATGATCATTAACTAGACTAATAGCAAATTTAGAAAATGGGTATTACATTTCTTTAAAAGACATCATTTTCCCTTTAAATTTTTTTTTGTTACTTACATACTACCAGTTACTACTTATTAATGATCAGCAAATTAGTACATAATCCCTGTGCTGACATTGCTGTTCTTAGGGTATTCATTTCATAATTGATAGGGTAATCTCTATGCCAGGAAATAGTGATATCATATAAAATATTAAATGTTGATTAAATTTGAAGGAGAAAGAATTGGATGCCACTGGCTTTTTTTTCCATTTTGATTTGATGATAGGCTCAGAACCTAAATGAATATAACATTCCCAAAACAAACCACTCTCTGAGAAAAGAGATGTCCACGTTATTATATATGTCTAATGGGCACTGACAGATAATTATTGACTTTTGATGTGACTAGGAAGCTAGAGAAGAGACAGGTGTACAGCCTGCGTTGTTACGAATGTCACCTGTTCTAATTCCAGATACCATTATCCTTCATACATTTCTAATTAGCATTAGCTTCCTGTAAACTACCTTTATTTTACATATTTTTTCATAGAACTTGCTTTTGAACATGATGAAAGTTATGTTGAGCCCTTTCAATGCCTCAGGTGCCGATCAGCACACCTCTTCCCTCAAGTTCAGGCAGGAAGTAAAACTCAGAGGGCAATCCTCGCTCATTAGTCCATGGGACATAGCTGCCAAGTTGGGACCACGTGGTTAATTTCAAGATTCTGCTTCCTTGTTTCTGCCTTCAGTTTGAAACTACTGGGCATAAAAAAAAATAGCATTTATGAAAATGGTGTCCTGGAAAGTACACTGGCAGTTGCTTGATGACAAGGACAATAGTCAGTCTTCTATACTTTGCTAGAATTGTGCTTTCTTTCAACCTTAACTGTTGTCCATGTGCTTTCTTCCCATACTAGGAATAAGTCAATAACTGACAAAAAATAAAATCAAAAAAAATCTTATCTACACTTCTTTCTAATACATTGTGTCTGTTGTAGTTTGATGGCATCCATGTGGTGAGCGGATCTCTTGATACATCAATCCGAGTTTGGGATGTGGAGACAGGGAATTGCATTCACACATTAACAGGGCACCAGTCCTTAACAAGTGGAATGGAACTCAAAGACAATATCCTAGTCTCTGGGAATGCAGATTCTACAGTTAAAATCTGGGATATCAAAACAGGACAGTGTTTACAAACATTGCAAGGTAAGTACTAGTTAAACTTTGATTGTAATAATCTCAAATGCCATACTCAGGAGGGAAAGCTTGACAGAGCTGTAGTATCACAGTATTATTAACTTCACACAAAAAGCTTAATAGTGAAAAGGTGATGGGGACTTTTCTTTTCCAGTACAAAACTAGGTTACTATAACTTGTTTGACTTTGTGTTTTTAATAGAAAATGGTTTAATCAGTTCCTATGTGTTGACTTTGCTTAGCCTTAAAGAAAAGTGAGAATAAGCTGAGCGCCAGTGGCTCACGCTTATAATCCCAGCTACTCAGGTTGCTGAGATCTGAGGATTGAGGTTCAGGCCAACCTGGGCACTAAAGTTCATGAGACTCATATCTCCAATAAACTGTGGCTCAAGGAGTAGAGTGCTAGCCTTGAGCTGAAGAACTCAGGACAGCACCCAGGCCCAGAGTTCAAGCCCCATTACTGGGGAAGGAGGGAGAAAGGGAGAGAAGAGCTAGGACGAAAAGTAGTAGTAACATACTCATTGTTTTTTGAATTTCAGCCTTGCTGTTTAAAACCTGCTCTGGCGTTTACTTAGTCACCTATTTAAACTAATGAAAAGCGTAACAGTGACCTTTGAGTTAAAAGACGGCTGCATCATTTCTATGTGATGAGGCACAGCCTGTAGGGCTCTTCATGGTTAACCTTTTCTGTTTTCTAGTCAGAACTCTCAAACTGTTTTCAGTGAAGCCATCTGGCGGGTATCATGGTAGCCTTCTTGGTGTTGCTTTTGCCTCTTCCTCCCCTTGAGTTTTAGTGTTCATTCAGCTTTCACCTTGACTGGTCAATTCGGAATAACAGGCAATAGATGCCTCATACTCATTTGTCCCTCAGCAGAATACAGAAAATTTCATGTACTGTCATTGCCAGGCAAAGCTCCCTGCCACACAGCCACAGAATGAAACATGTGTCTGGTAGCTAACCAAGCTTCCTGGAAGACAGAACTCTTGAAAGATAATGTTTCAGTTACAAATAGCTACCAGATTTTTTTGCATCCATGCTGATCCTAAAATACTTAAGAACAAGTTTCTAAGTATGCAGCATTTTAAGTGTTGCATTTAGTGTATATTGTAATGTAAAAAGTCTACAAATTATAATGTAATAAACCCATAACTAGGACTTCTAACTAGTAATTAAATTTCTTTGATTTTTGCCTAGGTCCCAACAAGCATCAGAGTGCTGTGACCTGTTTACAGTTCAACAAGAACTTTGTAATTACCAGTTCAGATGATGGAACTGTAAAACTATGGGACTTGAAAACGGGTGAATTCATTCGAAACCTAGTCACATTGGAGAGTGGGGGCAGTGGGGGAGTTGTGTGGCGGATCAGAGCCTCGAACACAAAGCTGGTGTGTGCAGTTGGGAGTCGGAATGGGACTGAAGAAACCAAGCTGCTGGTGCTGGACTTTGATGTGGACATGAAGTAAAGAGCAGAAGATGAATTTTGTCCAGATGTGTAGACGATATACTCCCTACCCCTCTCCCTGCACAAAAGAAAAAGAAAAAAAAAAAGAAAAAGAAAAAAAAGAAAAAAGAATAAAAAGAAAAAAGAAAAGAAAATGGAAAAAAAAATCCCTTGTACTCAGTGGTGCAGGATGTTGGCTTGGGGCAACAGATTGAAAAGACCTACAATTCAAGAAGGAAGAGAGGAACAGACAACAAATGTAACTGACAGGAAAGGCGTCTATCAGCTGTCTCTTTACATGAAAGGCTTCACTTTTGACTGAGGGCAGCTTTGCAAATTGAGACTTTCTAAATCAAACCAGGTGCAATTATTTCTTTATTTTCTTCTCCAGTAGTTATTGGGCAGTGTTAATGCCGAAATATTGTTACTGTCACCTAGCAAAGAGCTACTATAATAGCAAAACAAGTACTGGTTGGCTTTCTAACTAGAGAGCATCTGCAACAAAGTCATTTTTCTGAAGTGGAAAAGCTAAAAAAACAAAATTACTGTGAATTGTTTTGTACAATTATCATGAAAAGCTTTTTTTTTTTTTTTGCCAACTATTGCCAATGTCAATCAATCACAGTATTAGCCTCTGTTAATCTATTTACTGTTGCTTCCATTGACACTCTTCAACGCATATGTTGCTCAAAGGTGGCAAGTTGTCCTGGGTTCTGTGAGTCCTGAGATGGATTTAATCCTTGACGCTGGTGCTAGAAGTAGGTCTTCAAATATGGGATTGTTGTCCCACTCCTGTACTGTACTCCAAGTGGCCAAACTTATTTATGCTGCTAAATGAAAGAAAAAAAAAGGCAAATTATTTTTTTTTATTTTTTTTCTGCTGTGACGTTTTAGTCCCAGACTGAATTCCAAATTTGCTCTAGTTTGGTTACAGAAAAAGACTTTTTGCCACTGAAACTTGAACCATCTGTGCCTCTAAGAGGCTGAGAGTGGAAGAGTTTCAGATAATAAAGAGTGAAGTTTGCCTGCAAGTAAAGAATCGAGAGTGTGTGCAAAGCTTATTTTCTTTTATCTGGGCAAAAACAAAAACAAAAAACAAAAAAACACATTCCTTGGAACAGAGCTGTTACCGCCTGTTCTGCGGAGAGACTTTTCTTTTTTGAGGGCTGTGGTGAATGGATGAACATACAAAATAAAACTGACAAATATTTTAAATATATAAAACACAAAGTTAAAATAAAGTTGCTGGTCAGTCTTAGCATTTTACAGTATTTGGGAAAACAACTGTTACAGTTTTATTGCTCTGAGTAACTGACAAAAAGGAACAATTCAGTCTCTGTAGTGAAGGTGTCACATGCAAACCAGCGCAGTGAATGAAAAGTCAGATGGTTTGCCTCATTCTCCAGGAGCCACAACTCAAGCTGAACTGTGAAAGTGGTTTAACACTGTATCCTAGGCGGTCTTTTTTCCTCCTATTTTTTTTGTTTGTTTTATTTATAGTCTGATTTAAAACAGTCAGATTCAAGTTGGTTAATTTTAGTTATGTACCAACCTGACATGATGGAGGAAAGCAACCTTTAAAGGGATTGTGTCTATGGTTTGACTCACTTAGAAATTTTATTTTCTTATAACTTAAGTGCAATAAAATGTGTTTTTTCATGTTAGTATGCCTGTTTTCTTCCACTGAGATAATATCGTTTCATTGTAAGTATTTAGGACATATTTCTAGTATTTCAGAAGCAAAGTCTTGGCTTATTTGTGCTCTATACTGTGACAGAAATCAATACATCCACAGAAATCAATACATCAGCTAGTGTTAAGGGCAGTGTGCTGCAGATACAAAGTTTACTTCTCTCTTTAAACAGCAAGTAAGGGGGATTCCATTGTGCTTTCCTCTGAATATTGCATCAGGTCTCACAACTGGTTCCTTCAGAGTCAACTGTTGATTATAGCTAGAAGTCCTGTAAATTCATTTTTAGAATTCTGCCCGCACTTACCAGATATTTGTAAATATTGTCTCAAAATCACACCACTCCTGAAAAAATACTGTTATTACCTGTATTTTAAAGAACAGCTACAAACTGCAAGTCCATCTAGTTAGGGAATTTTCCATCAGAATGCCAAGATTCAAACCCACATTGCCAAGGACTAGACAAAAGCTGTCCTTTGATGATTATTTGACTCACTAAAGCAAGGTTTGAGGGAATTGCTATTTGCCCAATAAAGGAGAAGCAAATAAAACTTAGTTATAATCACTATATCTTAGTATTTCAGTAGCCAGAGTGGTATGTGTGTGGGGGCGAGGGTGGTGGTCTGTGTGTGTATGGTGTAGTGTGGTTTCTGGAGTTTCATGCCCTAGCAATCTCAACTATCCAGGCCATAGATGGAAAATATTTAAAACAAAAATCTCTGCTTGGGAATGAGTTTCTCATAGTCATACTCTGGGCACTCTAAGGCTACTAAGTCAGAGATCTGGGAGTGGGACCCAAAAGGCTGCACTGAAATGACTTTACCAAGAAAGACATGGACACTTAATTTAGCATCACCACCTTAGACACCATTCTGGTATCTGATTATTTTGTTTAGTAGGTCCCAGCAATTTGCAAGGACAAGAATAGCAAGAAAAGGTGGAAAACTATGATTTAAAAATAAGACATGGTCTAGTGGTAGAGTGCTTGACTAGCACACACAAAGCCCTGGTTTGATTCCTTGATACTGCTTACACAGAAAAAGCTGGAAGTGGTACTGTGGCTCAAGTGATAGAGCTTTAGCCTTGAGAAAACTCAAGGACATGCCCAGGTCCTAAAGGTCCTAAGTTGAAGTCCCAGGATTGTCAAAAAAAAAAAAAAAAAAGAATGTTGGAAGGAGTTGTAATGATAAAGAAGCATTATATTCATGCAGTGCTTTGTTGAATAGCACTTTGTACACTTACAGGTAATAAAAATACATTTTAAAAAGACATAGGCTAGAGGTGGTGGTACGCACATGTAATCCCAGCTACTTGAGAAATGGAGATGAGGGTATCATTTCAGGGAAGAGAAACTGTTTACTTTTTAAAATCCAGAATGTATGACTACAACTACTGTTCACAGTGATGAGTAAATTTTTGAGAAAAAGTTGTAATCCTGTTTGATAGTTCTTGAAACCAAATTTGTGTAATACCATGTAAAGCCTAACTATAATATAAGGAAACAACTATTTTAGGTGACCCATACAAGAATATGTAATGCACACAGATACAGTTCACATGTATATGTTATTGAGTGTTCATTCTTCTAAATAGAGCCATATAAATTCTTATTGAATCCAGCGAGAGACAGGTATTGAGTGCCCAACAGTGGTTTGGCGTATATAAGGGTTCATTAAACATTTTAGGAGCTCATGGATAATCTATTACAGCAGGTCTGACCCTAAAAGACAAAATAATACCCTGATTCTAAAGGAATCAAAATACTGTAGTTGTAATCATTAAGGGGCTCAGTGGCACAGCATAATACTTGCTTATTAGCATGTAGAAGGTCCTGGGTTCAGTCCTTACCCTCCACCTCCCCACTACACACAGCCATCAAAGTAACTCCACTTTGTGAAATCCTTCCTGAATGTTTAATTTTTGCAACACTGTAGACACCATATGTAGATGTTAAAAGTTCCTAAACTTAGGACACAGAATTAACTCTTCAAGCTCCTTACATGGCAGGCGTCTAGTGCCTTTGACTACAGCAAAGAGATCTGATTGTCTCATCTCATTGGAGTTGATTATGATTTTGACACTTTGAAACCCCCTTACTGAGATTGTTACTGCAGCTATTTCATTAATTTGTAACAGCTAATACCTACCAAATGGTTATGTAAATGTTCCAACCTATACAGTTCTCTTGAAGAAAAGTAATTGGCCATTTTAGGCCATCTTATATCCCTTTGAAGCTAGTCTGTTATAAAGTCTGTGCTTCAGAATTGATTAGAGGCTACAATCAAACAGCAACAGTAAGGACTGTGTCTGTCTGCTCCCTGAAGGAGATGGGAGCCAGGGATGTTAAGGTCCATAGGTACCTTGCTTCTTTGTACCCCTCTTGGGGGCACCTAGTATACTCTCAAAGGAAGGTGCAGAGGGGAGAACAGACCTCAGGACCCACTCATCATGCTCCTGTCCTTGTCATTTGAGTTCCACGCAGAAATCAGAAGTAAAGCTCTGTTTTGCATAGCACAAACTGTCATCTTACAGTTTCTTTGATTCATTCATTCCCTCTGGAGGATGGAAAATTTTTGAATTTATGTTCTTCAATAGAAAGCTTTTCTTAGACACAGCTTTATTTTCCTTCTGTTAGTGATGTCAGGTTTATAACCTATTTTTCAGGTTCATCAGCCAATGAAGAATCCACACTTCCTTCCCAGTTGGAGAATACTTTGTAATTCTCTTAAGAATAAAGGTGCCTCTGAGCTGCTGGTGGATGATGTTGAATTAATGGCTTGTGAGGTGGATTGTTTCAGTGTCCACTGCCTTTCCTGAATTTTAAAAATGGTGTATATATATGCTTACATATAAGAGTATATTGGAAATTAGGACTAATAATCACATCATTCCTTAAATCTTTTAACTACCAACCTCCCCCCGCACCCCCAAAAAAAGAATGAATCCTATAAAGAAAAGGGGTTGGTAGCCAAGAGGAGACTTCCAAGTTGCTTTTCCCTTGATATCAGTGGTGCTTGTGTCTGAAGAGAATATTGTGTGCCCTTACAATGGACAACTAAAATATGAAGTGGCTGCACCTAAGTTCTCTTGCTTCGGGGCTCCTGGTTGTTGCTATGTTTCGTTGACTAGTGGACGTGACTCACGGTCGATTCACTGAATGCTAGTGATACCCAAATGAGGGAGGTTCTTGCCAGTTTCTGCCATCTTTTTTAGGTGGATAAAGTAAAATATCAAAAAGCAGTTTCCAAAGCTTTTCAAGAAGGGCTGGGAACATACCCTCCTCCAAAGTGTAAAGATAAATACATTCTCCAGTTCAAAAAGGCATTGCTGAGATGAAAGCCTGGTGACTCCCCAGTTTATAGTTAAATATAAAAATAGTGGAATTTCTATTTCAGATAATGTGATTCTCCCAGGATTTTTAAGGGCAAGGAGCCATGGACTGGACATTTTGATGTTTCATTCTTTCCATTGGTGGTAAAACCTAGGCATACTCTTTGTCTTTAGGTTTTGTTTTCTTTCAGCAGTCAGGTTCTGCAAAGAAAATTATTTTGGAATCACTTCCAAATCAAATATTCAGTGTAGTGTCAACTTAGACCCCTTTTTCCTCCCAAGAATTTTGAAACATCAAAATGCTCTGCCCTATAAGGAAGTTAACATGACTTTCTCATGCATGGTACTGGAGGCTGAAATAATTTAAATCATGCCTCCAGCCTTTTTGCTTTTAGTTTATTTTTTTTTTTCTGATAGGGACTTCATGCTTTTTCCAGGATTGACCTTAAACTGAACAGCTGAGACAATAGGGCATGCATAAGCCACCAAACCTACTCCCTTTTTAAATGGTCTCAATGTGCTATGCAGGTTGACTTCCCCTAGCCTTACAGGTATATACCATCACCTGGCAGACTTACAAGACTTTTAAAAACTTACATGGTTGCATTGCATTAATACTTATACCCTTATATTTTACTAAATAGTCAGTAGAAAAATGACCTTTTAATTTGAGATTACTCTCTTGTAAAGAGAGTTTAAGTAGCTTAAGTGTATGAGGCAAAGCCAGTATAAAGATGAGTTAAACTACAGTGCATCTCTGGTAAGGGCCTAGGTCTGGGTTTGAAGTCCTGAAACTTAAACATTTAAGAGCTCGGGCTAGGAGTGTGGCCTAATAGAGTGCCTGTCTAGTGCGCACGAAGCCCTGTGTTTGATTCCACTGCCTTTCCTGAATTTTAAAAATGGTGTGTGTGTGTGTGTGTGTGTGTATATATATATATATATATGCTTACATATAAGAGTATATTGGAAATTAGGACTAATAATCACATCATTCCTTAAATCTTTTAACTACCAGCCTCCCCTCACATACACAGAAAAAGGCAGAAGTGATGCTATGGCTCAAGAGGCAGAGTGCTAGCCTTGAGAAAGTCCAAGGACAGTGCTCAGGATTGGAAAAAAAAAAATAAGAGCTCATAAAGATAAATCTAAAGTGACAACTACGAATTAGCAACACCTTGGATGCAGTTCGTTTGCTTTTGAGTGTGAAATTTCCAGGTTTGTTCGTTAGAAATGCTGTAGATTGCTGCTTGGCTTCTAATCTAGAAAACTACAACTCCCAGCAGCCCTCACTCTCACAGGGGTCTGCTAAATGAGTGAACTTAAAGCTTAGCTTTTCACCTTCAAGATGAATCCATGTCTGCTCTTCAACTTTAGCACCCCCCATCTATAAATAAATTAATATGAAGGGGATTCCCTGAGACAGTGCATGTCAAGCACTTAGAATTTTGCCTGGGACATAGGATTTATTAAAGAGTTGACACAATGGAATGCAATTGCTGGGTACTATTTTGTGCTTTTAACACTTAGTGTGGTTCTAAGTATTTTCAAGTCATTTAATTTCAACTGTCTAATAAATACTATTGTTTTAGATCTTTCCATTTTGCAGATGAGGAAATTAAAGCAGAGAGATGCCAAGAATTCACTCAAGAACACACAGATAAGAAGAGGAAAAGACCAACTTGGGTAAACTGGCTATTGGGCAGAAGGTCTCTATATAATATATGAGTTCACAACTGTATGATCGCAAACATGAGAGCATGCCAGAAATCAATGTACTCCCTGGCCTCCACCTATCAACTTGGAGCCCACAGTAGCAAGCAAGGGCCTGATTTCAACTGGGGAGGCTCAGAGAACAAGTATGATTTACATTTCTGGAATGGTTTGACTGAATCCCTCCCTTTTTGCAGTTGCAAAAACAAGGGTGAATTGCCTGAGAATTTAAAAGATCTCCATAAGAGTGAAACATAGAGCCAGGTACAGTGGCTCATGCCTGTCATCCTAGCTACTCAGGAGGCTGAGATCTGAGGATCCAGGTTCAAAGTCTGCCTGGGCACTAAAGACCGTGAGACTCTTTATTTCCAATTAACCACCAGAAAACCCAAAGTGGTGCTGAGGCCTCAGGGGTAGGGTGATAGCCTTGAACCTTGAGCTGAAGGGCTCAGAGACAATGCCCAGGCCCTGGGTAGGGAAGTAACCTTGAGGTGAAGAGCCCAGGCCCAGAGTCCAAGCCCTGTGACCAACCAAAAATAAAAAGAGTGAAACAGAAAAAGTGGGTAAAGTAGTGCATTAGTAAAAGAAAGTCTTCCCAGATCTTTTTGGACGGGGTGTTATTTTTAAAGAAGATTAACACTTTGGTCATGTAAGAAATTAAAAGATAAACTCATTACTGATGACTTGTGTCCTAACAACAGGTGAGTCAATAAAGGAACAGTAAGCTTTTGTACTGTGATATAGTCATGAGGGGAAGCAGGCTAAGCAGAAGATCATGACATACAATCAATCCACAGTAAATGTCAGCAGCCTTGATTATTTTTACTATTGTCAAGAATAAGAAAGACAGTTAAGTTCAAATTATATTTCAGCCACTGTGTGTGAGAGAGAGACAGACAGAGAGAAAGATGATAGATTTGTTTTATCTCTTTTTGAACCTCTTTTCATCCACAGGAGGGAAAGTAAATGTTACAACTATTACGTAGAATACTGTACAACTGTAGTACAGTGGGGTCTGAGTATGTGCTTAGTACACAGTAGTCACCCTTACCATTACCACTACTGCTTACAGTGAGGGGATTAATGACTGTTTCAGGTCACCATTACAAACTTAATGGGGAAGAGGTATCCGTAAGACTTACAGTAAATGATGCCCAAACTACCTCCCAACATGTGCCAGCAACCTAAGAGCACTCTCCTAGGTCAGAGAGTCATATGCAGTAGAGTCTAAAATGGCACATTATCTCTTTCCCCACTAAAAAGCTTATTTAAAGGAAAGGAGGGGCCTTGAAAGGGCATAACTCCAAAAGAACAAGAGAAACAAGTAGACAAAATGTTTCATCAACCTTGGGTATAGGAAAGCAGATGGAGGAGTTGTTTGCTCTAGATGAATAGATTATAGAAGCTACCATCTGAAGTACCCAGGAAGAAGGGGCTAAAATGAAAACTGAGCTCATTTCTGTAGAAGGCAAGGGTAAGTCCTGGGCTGAACACTGGAGTAACAGTTGAAAGGAAAGATGTGTACTGTGGCTAGAGCCCTGCTCATCTTGTAGCCAGGGTGCCACATGTGTACATACACACACACACACACACACACACACACACACACACACACACACACACACACACACACACACACACACAAACTGGGCCACAACCACAGCTTTGAAAGGAGAGATTGAGTTACAGCCTACAGCTTTAATCCTTTCCCCCAAAATTCTGGTCTAACATAGACCAGAATACCCTTCCCTAGAGAAGTGAACAAGAGAACACATCTCTGTGTACTGGCTTTAGGCAGGGGGGGCTTGGCATTGACATTTTGCTGGAGGATTGGAGGCAAAGCAATAGCACTGACCTGTCCGGCTTCCTCTGATAGAACTGTGAGCCCCACCCAGCCAAGGAGAAATTTCTTAGTGAGCCTCAACCACATACAACTTCCTATTTGCTTTTAGCCTGTTTTTCTTAAATATGAAAGACAGGAGCATTGAAACTTTCAAAAAATATGAAACAAGCTTCCATAGAGAATGATAATACCATCAGAAGGACAAGATACATACCTATTTGGCAGTATGGAGCCAAATCTTTTGAAAGATTTTATGGAAACTAAAATGATGGACATTTTAAAATTTAAAAAAAACAATGGAAAATAAAAATTAGAGGAATAAAAAACTAAAGGAAATGATAGAAATGAGAAGAGAAAATATACAATACTTAGAGGATCAGCTAAACACATCTAATATCTTAATGACAGGAATTTTAGAATGGGAAATAAAATACTGAAGAGTAATACAAGAAAAACGAACCAGAATCAGAAGACACAAAATCCCTAGATTGGAAGGCCCTATGAATAAGTCAACAGGGGAAAAAAAAACTATACACACTGTAGTTCATAATGAAACTTAGAATGTATGAGTTCAAAGCCAGTCTATGAAGCTCTTTATTTCCAATGAGCTGCCAGAAAACCAGAAGTGGTGTGGCTCAAAGTGAGTGGAGTACTAGCCTTGAGAGAAAGCACATCTCAGCAGATAGTGCCCAGCCCCTGAATTCAAGCTCCATGACTGACAAATAAAATTTTAAAAAATCAAGGTTAAAAAAGAATTGGAATTTTAGACACAAAATGTTAGGAGACAAAATTCTTCAACTTTCTATAAGCAAATTACTTAGTATTCAACACTTGACTGATTTGTCCCTCCACTGAGAGGGAACAAAAAGATACTTTCAGACAGGAAAAGACAGCACATCTACCTCAGAAACCTTTTCTTACAGAAGAGGTGGTCCCATAAAACATTGAAAAAATGAGATTTCAAGACAATGAAATATTCATACAGAGAATCCCACAAGAGATGAGTGCCGGGAGTTCTGGATGATAGCTGCTTGTGTGAACTCAATAATACAATCTAAACAACAGCCCTGTGTACAGGGCTTGCCTGGCATACACAAGGCCCTGGGTTCAATCTCAAGTACTGTAAGAATTGAAAAACTTGGACTCTGGCTGAAGGAAAAAGGAGAAGAGTAGTAAAGCATTTCGAATGCTTTACTATTTGCCTGTGTTATTACCAAAGCAAGAACAAAAAAATCAGAAGGCAGATTTCAGAAAGTGTCACTTCGTCCAAATGTTAAAGACCTGCTCCTAAGGTCTACTGGGAGACAGAGCCTCATAGGAGGAAGTTAAGTCATAGCCTAGATTCTTTTGAAGGAAGGAGATACTGGGACCACAACCTCTTTCTAGCTCTTGTTTTCCTTCCCCTGAAGTAAGGGCTTCCTCTACCACATACTTCTGCCATGAAGTTCTGCATTACTTGCAGGCTGCAAAGCAAAGGGCCGAATAACCATGGACTGAAACCTCTGCAACAGGGGGCCGAAATAAGTCTTTCCTTGTGAGTTCTAAATTACCTCAGGTATTTTGTCATAGTTAGAGAAAGCTAACACATAACTTCATCAGACCACTGAAAGACTGAGCAGTTGAGTATGTCATGAGTTTAGCATGACTTCTTGGTTTTTTTTTTTAATATCATGTATTATACAAAGAGTTTCATGGTGGTATGTCCATACATGCACTGGAATTCATTTACTCTGTTATTCTTTCTTATCCACTCCCCCTTTTCATAGTTCTAATAGGTTTCATTGTTCTATTTTCATACATGTATGTAAAGTACTTTGATCATAATTACTATGTGTCAAACTCTCGTTTAGCCCTTCTCTCTTTTTCTGGTTCTTCCCTCTGAATGGTGCCCCTCTTACATTCTGTCATTTTTTTGTATAGATATTTGCATATGGGAAAAGCATACAATGTTTGAGGATCTTTTGAGTCTAGTTTATCACACTTAACATGGTGATCTCCAATCTCCTTCCATTTTCCTGTAAATGACATCAGGACTTCTTAATAAAGGATAGTTGATGTTTCCAGCTTCCCCATTCTTAAAGTATAAACAAATGAACAATAAGATCTGGCTCTAGCAGGATAGAACTTTTTATTTCAGGTTCGGATTTTAGCCCATGAAGACGAATGACCAATGCTGGAGCCCTATGTGTCATTTATTAAGAGGAGTCTCCTCTCTTCCCCAACTGTGTTCTCCTCACCTCTTTCTAACTTACAGTGACATTTATTTCTATATTCTCTTTTCAAGGTATAGGTTTATCATATACTGTTTTCTCTACTTGGAAATATCCCACAGGAAAATGAAAATGATTGGCCTCTTTGGAAAGGAAACTGTTGGCCTGTTCCAGGTCCACCTCTGCTTTCCTTGGCTGAGTACACAATTCCCCTGATCCCAGGGGCCTTTCACCGCTGGGAATGGGCTGTGTGAATTGATGTGAGTAGATGCTGATACTGAGCCGCTCCTGACCTTCTGGATCCACTGGAAATAGTCATAAGTACTGAGCTCTTGTGAATTCTTCACCTATCCTGGACTCTTCTGGAAGGCTCTAGAAAGGGTGGGGGTTGGGAAAACAGCAGAGGCCCCCAGGCTTGAGAGCCCTGTCAGAGGCTCACTGTTGACTTCTTAGCTCTCCAGGCTGAATCTTGAGGTCTAAATGACAGGCAGACACTGCCTCCTGATCTTTTGAACACACCCTAGCCTATCAAAAAGCCCAAACCACAGACATTCCTGAGTGCTGCATTCCGTGGCTTGTGGTAGCTATACTTGGGTCCTGTAGCTACAGGCTACTTGTGTGTGATTTGCTGTGGTTTTCTGGTCAGTGACCTAGACCCTTCCCCAGTAACATTACTTAAGGTTTCAAAGCCACTGCAGACCCTCAAAAGCTGGGGTTGTTGTTATTTCTTGTCTCCTTGTGCAGCCAAAACTGGCCTTGAACTTGTAATCCTCTGCATTCACCATCTAGATACTGAGATTACAAGGTTGGGCTATCATACCCAGCTGCAAAGTTTTTTCCTTTTGGGGGGATGATGTAACTATTCCTTATTATCTGAAATTGGCTGTTTGCTGGAATGAGTAGCTTAATTTTCAGTGACGATTCATGGATGTTTCATCAAATTTGGTAAGGGTGTGTGAAAAGATGAGGCCACATATGACTATCTCCAGAATTGTTTTTAAAGCATTAGGTCAGTCTTTAGAGGCCCAGAGTCTAATTTAACTAAATAACTAGGGTTCATAATCAGAGTTTCCGTGTAAGGATCTCTGAAGTGTTGATTTTCTCCTTTTGGACCTGGGCCAGAATACCCACACAGGTGTGCCTCGCTGAACCTTTGGAGAAGGGGTCCCAGGAGAATCACCAAGGGGCTTCCTTTTGGCTTAGAATATATGTCTCTTCCTTTGCTGCCTACACATTTTTTTCTTTTCTAAGGTTTTAAAATTAGCATATGTTAATAGTACAGCGGGATTTTATGATTCCGTGTTTTGGGCAACTTCATCTCCCCTATTATATTCCTTTAAAAACTATCTTCTGCTCCCACTTTTTCAGATTGCATTTTGTGGGATTCATTATGCTCTCTTTATATATGACATATTACATATATAATACATATGCACATATGTGTACTTTATATATGCATGTATAAGTATCCTGTCTATATACATATATTTGTGTGTGTGTGTGTGTGTGTGTGTGTGTGTGTGTATAAAACATATTTTGATCCTCTTCATTTTCTCTTCTAGACAGGTACTCAATATGTAGCCCAGGCTGACCTGGGATTCTTGGGCTCTTGTCTCAGCCTCTTCAGTACTGGGATTACAGGCATATACTACCACTCTTGGACTGATTATAATGCTTTAAAACTCATAAGAGAAGGGACTGGCCCCACCCCTATACCCTGCCCAACTTTCTACACACACACACATACACACACACACACACACACACACACACACACACACACACACACACACACACACACCATCTGCAGGCCTGAGCTTTCTTCCCATCTCCCTCTGGCCCTGATCTTTCTATTTCTTATTTCTACTTGGCAAAGAGTGGTTGCAGAGGGGCAAATAAATTAGAGCTAAATGAGACTGAGATTCAGAATCCTGGAAGCATGACTTCTGATGAGCATTACTGCTTATTTTATGTCTCCACTGCCTGGGGATGGGGGTTTGGGGAGTATCACTTCAGAGCCTGCACCATGGCTAATCAGTGCCCAGAAGTAAGTCAGGAGTGAGGTCCTAGCCTATGTCTCTAGTTAATATCTTCCATCAAGTTGACTCCACCTCCAGAAAAAAAAACTCACCTCCCTACAAAACAGTCCTAGGCTGTTAAAAATATCTTATTTCACTCTTTTCCCTTGCTTACATTGGAAAAACCCAAATTAGAAAATTTCCTATTTAAAGTGATCAGCAGAGGAGAACAACAGATCAACGTGGGCTAATATCAGTAGCGGGAAAGACCAATTAACAGATTCATGAATTGTGCTGTTTACACTTCTATTCCTAAGGTTAATTATGCGATCAAGTAATAGCTTTTGCCTTGATTAGAGGGCCCTCAGGAAATAAAAGTGTGTTTCCACTTTCTAAGTATGTTTGCCTTTTAGTCCTGTAGCAGTAGCTCTCAACACTCATGGCCTTGAACACTGCTATCATCCAAGGAGAAGGTCTTTATTTAAACAGCCCAAGACTTAGTGCACATACACAGAAACAGAGCACCAGAGTACTAATACCTATCTCTATATTTTTTTGTGTGGCTTTGGGCTGTTTGTAATATCAATGCTTTTTAGATGTTAGGGATGTGTCCCAATGTCCCATATTGAGTAATATTTGTACCTTAGCTTTAAATATTACAATATTATGCACAGGAAAAAGAAACCACCAATGTTTCAGAGATGTCCTGAAACATTGTTCATTTCTGTTCCTGTTAGTACTAAACATAAGTGTGTGTGTGTGTGTGTGTGTGTGTGTGTGTGTTGGTCCTGGGACTTGAACTCAAGGCCTGCTGTTGTTACTGAGCTTTTTTTGCTCAAAGCTAGGACTGTACCACTTGAGCCACAGTTCAACATCCACTTTTTTTAGGTGACTGATTGGACTTTACTGCCTAAGCCAATTTTGAACCATGATGCTCAGATCTCAGCTTCCTGAGGAACTAAGACTACAGGTATAATCCACCAGTATCCACTGGCTTGAACAAATATTTTTGAAAGGTAAGTCTAAGCATGCTAAAAGCATGCTTTTATTCGTGTAATGTTCATGGTGCTATCTTTCCTTCTTTCCTACAGATGAGGAAACTTGTGGTATATAAATAGCATTTGACCTTAGGCAGTGTGGCTCCAACACCTAACATACAGCCATATGGGCAGTTGCTTCTCTCTCCAGGGCCAGCTTTGATGATCTGTGTAGGCAGAACAAATGATCTCAACACTAAGAAGGCCTAGTTCCAGGTCTATAGGCTGTGGTCTATGGGCTAGCATAGCAGCGCTTCCCTTGGGAACTTGTCAGAAAGGTCTCATATTCCATCCCTGGACTATGGAAACAGATCCTATGCGTTGGCCCTAGGGCCAGGACTGAAGTTTGAGAAGCCTTGGTAAGTGAAATGTATTGTGCCCACTGTTTGCCATCATATAAATTGGGACTGCCCACCATCAAGTAACCTCAGCAATCACCACCTGGGCATAGAAGGCTAAAGGGAGGGAAGAGGTCCTAAAAATGAGCTATATGGCCCTCCTCTATTTCCACTGACCTCCAGTTCCTAAATTGTTAGACATAAAGGGAACTCATTTAACAAATATCACCAAGAGCTGGATGCTGGTGGCTCGTGCCTGTAATCCTAACTACTCAAGAGGCTCATATCTAAGGATCGTGATTCAAAGCCAGCCTGCACACAAGAGTCCGTGAAACTCTTCTTTTTTTCTAGAATTTTATTTTTTTTTAAATTTTTTTTGTTGTAATTAGTAAAAGGGTTACATGATATTTGCCAGATAGAAGGTGCATTAATTCACATACATTGATACCCTTTCACATGTCTTGGTACCCATTTCCCTCCCCCCCCACCCCCCACTCGTCTTGTTTTCCCCCCTTCCCTATCAAATTTCAAATATCCAAATACAAATAAATTCAATATATCAGATAACAAAGTGAGATACTGTAACAATATGAGATAACCAAGGGACAGCAAAGGAGATGAGAGACAACATAGTACATTAAGGACAACAATCATTCATTATATGGCTTTTGTTTCACTTTATCTCCACTTAACTTCCAGAAAACCTGAAAAGGAGCTGTGGTAGAGTGGTAGCCTTAAGCTGAAGAGTTCAGGGACAGTGCCCAGGCCCAGAATTCAAGCACCACAACTAACAAAAAAAAAATCACAAAAGTTGGGCTGGGAATTTGGCCTAGTGGTTAAAGTGCTTGCCTAGCATGAATGAAGACCCGGGTTCGATTCCTCGGTACCACATACATAGAAAAAAGCTGGAAGTGGTGCTGAGGCTCAAGTGGTAGAGTTCTAGCCTTGAGAAAGTCCAAGGACAGTGCTCAGGCCCTGAGCTCAAGCCCAGGACTGGCAAAAAAAAAAAAAAATAAGAAAAGGCTGTTTTTTTAACCAAGTGGATATTCAATTGCTGTGGTACATGACAGAAATGTCCTGGGCATTCACATGAAGTGTCAGGGTGCACAATCCATAGCCAAACTGATCCGGAGGAAAAAATATTGCTCACAGACCCCAAATCCAGCTGTTCCTGATGGTTCTCAGAGACTTTTGATACTGCCTGGTGGGTTTTTGTTTGTTTTTCTTTTTCTATGCCTCCCAGTCTAGCCTAGAATTCATTATCCTCCTGCCTCAGCCTCCTGTCCTGGGACAACAGGCAGGTATTACTATGCCTGGCTTCAGACAAAGCTTTAAGACCTGATGTCTCAGGGGAAGAAAAGCTCAGTAGACCAATTGTAGACTGAGTGATCTGAAAGCCCAGGAGGAGCTCTAGAAAACAAGAAATCTCCGGTTCTCCCCTCACTGCTGTAAACTTGTATTTGTACACAGCTGAACAAGACTGTTCTCCTGAGAGCCACATTGAGGCTTTTGAACTGTCACCTGTCTGGCTTTGTACCCCTTCTGGAATGAATTGGAATGAATTTGGGAGAAGCTTGGGGAAGGGATTCTTCCTAGGAAGGCAGTGGCAGAGCATCAGGTGGCACCCCGCTGATATATGGAATCAGGTTGGGGGGTTAAGAGGAGATGCCCAAATGGGAAGGCACCAATGCCAGGGTGTCCAGATTTTCACACAGCAGCTCTCTGCCCAAATTCACCAGAAAGAGCATTTTGTTTGCTGTTTAAGATGTACATTTGAGGCTTTGAAATCACTTTGAAAAAGTAAGGTGGGGAGTTAAATAGAGAAACAGGAAAGAAAAAGTTATTCCCCCAGTGCTATTCAGGAGTCAGAAGTAGATGTAGCATGCTCGCACCCTTTCCTGGTCCTGCCCCATACCTGGCTTCTTCCTCATTAAGTAACATTCCTGAAAGGCCCTCTTGTGCAGTAAGAGTGTTCAAATGTACTGTCTTAGGGACAGGCATGGAGTTAATGCATAGTATTTTATATACACAAAAGAAAAAGAAAGCAGTTCTACATACTGTGGAGGATCAGGAGCTGTGGGAACAAATGAAGCAGAACCAAGAAACTTGAGAGCAGCCACAGACACAGGCAAGTCCCTGTCAACAGCAAAACAACAAACGATTGTATATTTGACAATGATAAACTGAAAGATCACTCAATGACCAAAGCTGGAAGAATTTTAGCATGCAACGTGACTTAACCAAACCTTCTGTCCCAGTTGTGCCACCCTGAGGACCCAATCTTCTAAACACAGGCCTTGGGTAGACATTCCAGATCCCAATGAAGAAAACAACAACAACGACAACAACAAAACAACTAGATTAGACAACGAGTGAAAATAAAAGAATAAAAGTGTATTATGCATGACCACACAATTCAATAAATAAACGAATGAGACAATTTTCTCATGTGGAAGAGATACAAATAATGTATAAATACTCTTCCATCAAGGAAGTTATGTCAGTCAGCTTTTAATTGCTATAGACAATTAAGGAAAGTGGCTTATTTTGCTGCACAATTGTGGTAATTCTGGTCTGTGATCCATTGCTTTGGGCTGAAGGGAAGCAGCACATCATGAATGCAAATAGTAGACAAAATCGCTCATGAGCCAAGGAGGAAGGAGGAAGGAAAGGGCCTGATGGGTTCATACTCTGCCTTCCTGAACATTCTTTCAATGACCCAAAGATCCCACACCAGGTTCCTCCACTCCACAATGTCACTACACTGGGTATCTTACACACAGGCCTCTGGTGGACGTTGCGTCACTCCCTGTTCTTTAACGGTGGGCTTCACAAAGTGACATTCCTCCCAAGAGTCAAGTACAGAAGTGGAATTTTAAAAAGTCAGAAACTCTCCGAGTGTGGAAACCTGTCAAATACTATCTCAGCCCAGTGAGGGAGGTCAACAGCAGTGGGGATACGTCATGTTGATAATGGCGCCCGTGCTGTGTGACAAAAATGGCATTTTTACCTCTGAGGTCTCCCTTCCCAAACTCCGAAAACCAAGTGTAATTATGAGAAAAAAACATCAGACACATCTCAGTAAAGAAACCAGACACGAAACCTGACTAGTCCTCCTCGAAGTTGCCAAGATCATCGAAATCAAGAAAATCTGAAATGCTCACAGCCGAGAGATTTCTGAAAAACATGAGGACTGAAGAGAATGGTATCCGGGATGTGATAGAGGAGGGAAAAGATTAGCCGAAAAGAAGAAAATCTAAGGAAATCTAAGTAAAGCATGAACTTTCCTTAAACATAACCTGTCATTCAGAATTCATTAGTTGTGACACATGTACTATACCAGTGTAGGTTGTTATTACTAGCAGACACTGGGTAGAGAGGGTGTAGAAACTCTCTATTCATTTCATAATTATTTACAAATGTTAAATCTACAAAAATACTTTTCTAAAGTTCTAAAACCTTTCTGAAATATTTAAACTATGAAAGAACAGGAAGAATGCTTTCAAAAACTCTGAGTGTGTGTGTGTGTGTGTGTGTGTGTGTGTGTGTGTGTGTAGAACTCAAGTCTGAATTCAGGGTCTTGTGCTTACTAGTGCTATAATACTTGATCCACACTTTTAGCATCATTTGTTTAATTAGTGTTGAGTGTGTCTTGAGAAAGTTTCTGCCTTGGCTGACCTCAAACCTTGATTCTTCCTATTTCCAGTCCTTCGAGTAGCTTGGATTATTTGGAGCGAGCTGTTGGCTCATTAGACCTCCAGCCATTTTTTACTTAAAAAAAAAATTGTCCTATAACACTCTGACAAGTCAGCAGAGTTCAGTCCAGTGGATCAGTGGAATGGGCAAGATGAGATGAACCAGAACTCATGCATCTCCTCATTGCCTCTCTTGTTTTTTTTATTCATTCCCAGTATTTCTTACCCTTCCAACATCACCATCACTGAAAATGCTGTTTAATCCCACATTCTTTAGCCAGTGACTTCCTTCCTTATTTGTTGCTTTTGTTAAGATATACTAAAAAAGCTTACCCTTTGAACTTTCTCATTTAGTTGATTTTAGTATATTCTCAGAGTTTCACAACTATCACCACTGTATTGTTATTGTTATTGTATCAGTGATATTCAGAGGGGTTACAGTTTCATAAGTGAGGCAATAAGTGTATTTCTTCTTCAACAGTTACCCCATGTCTTGTTTTCTCACAGTTTTTTCCTCCAGACTGGCCGTACAAGTTGTGTGGTTCATTTTCAGCATAGTATCGGGTGAGTATCACAGCTGCATTTGTTCAGTCTCCATTACTGGATTCCCCTTATCCTCTTCAAAACAGATAACCTTATATATAAGACAAAAAGGTACAGAAAACAAAACCAGTGACAAAGGAGAAAAAAATAACTAGAACAAAATAACAAAAAACCTATTATTTCCTTTTCTTGGAATTCATTTTTATAAATATCATTTCATAGGTATTGAGCCTTTTATAATCACTTTATTTTCAGAACATTTTCATCACCCCAAAAAGGAATACCATAGCTATTAGCAGTTATGCCCTCACACCTGTATCCCCTGGCAACTACTAATCTATTGCTATGGTTTGAATGTCCCCATCAAAACACAAGTTGAAATTTATTCTTCATTGTGAAATATTAAGATGTGGGACCAAGAAAGACTTTGAAGAGCCCATTGGGTCTGATAGTTCCTTCTCTCATGAATGCATTAATTTATTTGGGGATTAATGAGTTAGTGAGTTAATGAGATATCTCAAGAGTGGCTTTGTTAGGAAACTCTGGCTTGCTTGCTCCATGTCACATTACACCCCTTTCCATGTCCATGACCCAGCAGAGGCAGCCTCATTTGTTTCCAAGCTCCTGTGACAGCATTGCATGATGTCATAACTATGTTCCTTGAGCTCCAGCACCATGAGCTGAACAACCTTTTTGTTTGTTTGTTTGTTTTTTCTTTAAATTATCTGGATTGGCTGGGTACTGGTGGCTCATGCCTACAATTCTAACTACTCTGGAAGCTGAGATTCGAGGATGGAGGTTCCAAGCCAGCCTGAGATGAAAAAGCCATGAGATACTTTTCTCAAGTTAACTACCAAAAAAGATGGAACTGAAGGTATGGTTCAAGTAGTAGAGCACTATCCTTGAATGAAAAAGCTAAAGGAGAATGCTTAGACCCTAAGTTCAATCCCTAGTTCTGGCACAATGAAATAGCTTTTCTCTCTAAGCCTTCTTTGCCTTGAGTTTCCATTTATTCAAAATTAAAACAAAAATGTATTTCAAGGAAAGCTGATTTTATCTTAGTTTTCTAGAGCACCCACCAGGGCCTTGGGAAAAAGGCTGATGTCACATATCAGAAAGGCAATTGGCTGTCGATAAACACTTAGAAGAAGGCTTTAGTCCCAACAGGATAGGGGTACTTGTTACCATTTTATTTCAATAATGCCTAAATAATTTCCATAATATGATTTATACTGCATACTATTCTAGTGTATACATGAAATTCCATTGTGGGGATTTGTTATCTACTGAGCTCATCAACCTCCTATTCTTTTGTTTCTTTCAGAAGTAATATAACTAATGCTTGGATGGACAACCTGTGTATAAATAATTATTTGTGGTCACCTCTACTTTCTTACCCTTGTTACTGGAAGTGGACTTGCTGGTAAGAATGATGTGATCTGAAAGCTCTTTGTACCCATTGCCAAATTGCCCTCTGGACATGGCACTAATTTATATTCCCCAGCGCTGCTCAGGAGAGGATGTCTGTCTGGCCTTCCAGAGAGGACCATTTTGGCACCTTGGCCAATGGATAGCAAATGAGAGTTGGCTCTTTTAACATGATGCCATTTCATTATGAATTGGCTATAGCATGGACTTTTTACAGGTTAGTTCTGGTCAGAATAATGACAAATATAGAAAGAAAGCCCAAGCCCCAGAGTCCCTGAAGCAATCAAGAACAGAGTCTAAAGGACAACTACCTGGGCCTGGGGCCCAGAAGAGAGAAAAGACAGGGCTAGGGCACAAGGAAGGTGAGCCTGCAAACAAGCTACCATCAGGTGTAATATGTCCTAGAGAGAAATAGGAAGAAAGAAAGGAAGGAAGAAAAGGGAGAGGGAGAAAGAAAGAAAGACTCACATCCTTGCCAGAGGAGGGCATGGAATTCAGGGCTTTGTCTGGTGAAGCTCATGAAGACCCAGCCATGTCCTCTCTTCTCAGAGCTGTTCCTGTGAATGGGCGAGAGAATGGCCAGAGCCTTGTGGGCCAGACTGGGTTCCGAGTGCAGGAGTCACCTGCCTTTTGGCAAGCCATGGAGGGAATGAATCCTCCACTCCCAACATCCCTGCCTCCCTTAAACTTGAACTCAGTGCCTTTCTTTTTCATTCTCTTGGGTGAAAGACAATTTGTCATTTCTGGAATAAAATCAGTAACTTTTTCATTTTTGACTTGCGTGACAGATTCCACAGGAAGCTAATGCCCATTTTCCCTGGACTCTGCCACTCTGGTTCACAGTGCATCTTCGAATTCAACCTCTCTCATCCCTGTACAACCCCACACCCTAAAGACTATGGAAGTTTAGACTGAGTTTAAAGATACATACCTTTTTTTGTTGGTCCTCCTGACTATAAAATAGAAGAGCAAAAAAATAAATAAAAATTGTACAAAATTCTACCTCCCGAAATAACCGTTGTTAACAGGATAGTCTACATATCTAGTGGTTTTCCTTAGCATAAACATGCAATCCTTTCAAAATGTGATTTCTAACGGAACCTTTTTTTTCCCCCAGCAGCCCGCTCCTATCCTGGACTCATTTGCTCTAAATACAATGTATGCTGCAGACTAATGAGCTTATCAGAAATGGGGAGAGCAATAGGATGCCTTTAGAAATTCTTAGCGATAAACACAAAGAAATTACTACCTTAACATGGCTCACAAAGGTTTTCTTTTGTACAAATATGACCTGTCAGAAAACCCCTGCCTCCTGAGCTTCCAGGAGGTGGTTGCAAAAGGGATTCTTTTCTTTCCTTCTTTTTTGCTGTTTCAACCATCATAAATGGAAAATAAGATTCAGGCTGGGTAGTCCCAGGGGCTGAGAAATTGATGGATAATGAGATCGGAACAGCAGCAGCCAGCGAGGTAGTGGAGGAGATGAGGTCTCCTGGTGGGAGGCAAGCAGGGAGCTTTCCAGACAGGTGCAGGAGGTCACCACCCAATGATTCGGTGGTCCTTGATTCTGGGATGACTTCCATATCTGGGTTTAGGGGTGCCCTCAGGACAGATGTGCATCCGGGGTCCTGGCTGATGAAGAACTGCTTAGACTCAGGTGTCCCTTGCCCTGATGTCATTGGACTCAGATGTGGCTCTACCAGCAGGTCTTTCCCTGGTGGGCCTCACTGGAAGACAGAGTCCTTGGCGGGGTACTGGCACAGGTATACAAGGAATGATACAAGGAATCAGATGGCTATTGTTCTTACCCAAACAAAGGTGGTTTTAACGTAGGTATTTACTCCATCTTCTCTTTAAGAATGCTTTAAACCTAAGTTCATCAAATGTGGTCCCCATCTAATAGGGTCAGCATGTCATAAGACGGGCAAACTGTCATTTCCTTGCCTTGGGGGTAGAGTTGAAGGTTCTCTCTCTCTCTCTCTCTCTCTCTCTCTCTCTCTCTCTCTCTCTCTCTCTCTCTCTCTCTCTCTCTCTCTCACACACACACACACACACACACACACACACACACACACTACCACCACCACCACCTCTTTAAAGCCAATTCAAATAGCAAAGAGCAGACAAAGCAGTTTAACTTTGTAAGGTAAATTTAGGGTTTTCCTTGGTGCCGAGGACATCTTTCTCCCCTCCACCTTTCATCATGTGCCTGAGACATTAAACACAAGGACAAAAGATAAGACCTGTCAGGCAGGTGGCTGGAGGAGGAAGTGGAGAAGGATAAAGAAAAGGCCCAGAGATAAATCAACATTCAAGTGGTGATATGGTCCACCAAGACAAATTGGCCCCTAGTTTCCAGCTTAAAGATGAATTATCACACTGATGTTACATTTTATTTAAATGGGCCCATTTCATCACAGCAGGTGCTGGTAAAATGCCCATGTGAGCAGAACATTAAAAGACCAGAGGCCCAGGGAGTCTGGGCAGTGGAAAGGCAAAGCCACTTTCAGCCATGCAGAATCTGCATCGCATCTCCCTAGCTGCAAAAGCACACATCCCTGCTTTTCTTTTTGCTTCTAGGTCTACTTGCTTCTTGTGTGGTTAAAGGTGATTTGCTTTTGTGCTCTTTCCCTTGACCATGCCTCCACTGGGCAAAGCATATCCAGATTTCCTCAGCCTCCTTGACAATGTCACTCTTTGGTTTCAAGACTGAAATTGTCGAGAGATGACCTCTCAAACTTGAGATCCCAGAATGGCCTTCGTTATTCTAGCCTCTACCTCGCCTCCCTGTTCGGGGCTCATCCACGGAACTTGATTCAATGCCAGAGTTGGCTGGTGGGCCTTGACTCATTGCTTCCTCTCCCTGTGGCCCAGAATCTCACTCAGAGAATCCCGCCCTGGTAAGCTTGCCGTGAGGATTAAAGGAGAGAATCAAGAGTGTGATGGGCATCGAGTCCAACGTAATGAACAGTGAAACAATAGATAATAATAAAGATGTGTTAGCTGAGGAGCATATAACAGCAGACTTTCATTGTGATGATATTCTGTGGAGTCGCTGCTCCCTGTTGCTGCTGTTTGTCACCTGTCCTGCTCTAATCTGCTCCTGGAAGGCAGGGATGAAGCCCAGACAGGAGCACACACATGTTCCACATGCTGGGATTGTCCCATATGGCTCCTCTGTGGAAGAGGCTTCACTCCTCCTGATCTGGGTGTCAGCTCACAGAGCCCTCCTGATGGCTTGACTCCTTAGCTTGTAACAACTGGAGAACAATCCTGTATTCGTACTCTCAGTGAATCTTTGCTACCTGGCTCGCTTAACTATCTAGTTCACTGGAGGATGGATGGATGGATGGGTGGATGGATGAACAAATGTAAAAACTACCCCCACCTCAGCTCAGGTTGTGTCCTTACAACCTTATGTTTGTTCAACATATGGCTCATCTTCCACCTGGTCCCTCAGACTGCTGGCTCTGATGGAGAGAGTGAAAGAGCTTCCTTCTCCCCTCTCTCTCCACTTCCTACCGGAACCTTGAAGATCTCTTCTTTCCCAGGAACAGGGTAAGCTTCAGTGGAGACCCAGGAATGCAAAGGTAGGTCTATGAACTTTCTTTACTAAGGAAGAAGTCCAATAATGGGATATGGCTACACTATTTAGGACAGCAACCCAAAGACTTGCTTTCTCACATCTAACTTCATGCAGAAGCAAAAATTTTCATTTGAGCATCCTTTGATTTTGAACATTATCAATCAATATGTACTTACATACATATGGTTACATTTTACTGCTTGCTGAGAAAGGACTGTATTGTTCTGAATATAAAATAGATTTCCTAAAAGATTGTGAGCTAGAACATCAATGCATGCTATTGGCTACGCTTGCACCCTGTTCCCTGGCGTACACAAATTTCATCTCCAGGAAGGTAGGTAGGATGGGGGTGTGGACGATATTGGAGCATGGAGGTGTAAAAACAGCCCACTTGACTTACTCCTGTTGGTAGTAGCACTTTGGTATAAGTGTATAAGTTCATATTAGGGAGAACAAACTATAAATTTAAACTGTTATCAGCTAAGATTTAAAGGGGAAATGTTTCCCCTTTTTTGGTTGGGCCAAATCCCAGCCAAGTCACAAGTTGGTTCATGGAACTGGTAGGCACTGGTGCCACCTTACAGGACAGTGAGGAGAAGGCAGAGAAGAACTAACCACAGGATTTCCCAGGAGTGGGCCTTGCAGAGCCTGGAGAGGAGTCCAGGTCATGGAAGGTTCTGGGCCAGCTCTCAGGACTGGGGTCTCACTGTCCTCTTGTGCAGGAGCTGGTGGAGCCCCTTGCATCCCCAACATTCAAGGCTGTGTTCCACTCCCAAGAGTTCCCCCATCCTCTCCAGATGTTGTGCCTACTACTCATGGATTTTGTGTCTGTTTACACATAACTTAGATTCTCTCATGGTCCCTGTCAGCAGATGAGGTGTTTCATTTTGTTTTTGGCTTCTAGTTATATCATCAACTTTCCCCTTCTGTGCAGTGCCAAGAAAGGGAGGAATTGCCATTATCTGTGCCTAGAATAAGTTCTGTGTCTTACCAACTGCCATTTCAGAGGTCACTGGCTGGTATGTCCTCAGATCCCCACCCCCCAGCAACACTGCAGACTGAGGACCAGCCAGGTTGAGGGCAGAAGCTGGGGGAGAACAGAAGACAACATGGCTATGGTTGTCTATCAGTGTGAGCCAGCTGTCCATTACTGTAATACCTGAGGTGGCAAGCTTATAGAGACTAAGGATTTATATTAGCTCACAGCATCCGAGGCCTGGGGTTGTTTATTCTGCTGTCGCTGGGCCTGCACATCATGGAGAGAGCAGTGGGAGAAAGAACAGCTCACCTCATGGAAGCCAGGAACTAATGAGAAAACGGAACCATTTGTCACCTAACTTCCTTCTAGTTAGAAGTTTCTACCGCCTCTCCCCAAAGCACCACAGACTGAGGATCAAGCCTATAATCCATGGGTCTTTGGGGAACCCTAGCTGTGGCACTGTGACATTTAGCCTCCTAGCACAATCCTTGTGGCTTTTTCCCCTACTGCCCTGGACTATGAACGAAGCCAGGGTAAAGCAAAGGCCTTTCAGGTCATAACTGTATCTTCAGCATATAGCATCATATATAGTTCTCGAAATGAATAGTTTTAAAAATGTGAAAAGGCAAGGATACGTTCTCTTCCTGCACTCCTTGGCCTGCCTAAATCCTCCTTCGTCCACACCCAGTGCGAGAGAGGGAATGCCACGAAGGCTTCCTCATGCTAGGCCGGGAATGCTTCCTTACACCTCAACGCAGTCTGTGAATGCGTGTGTCAGGGCATTCCCACTAGTGGGTATCGTCGCTGTTTACTATTTGGTCACTGGACGGGACAGCAGTGGGCATTCCTATCGGCTCTTCCAAACAGCTTCTCCACATTCTGATAGTTCTTACCTTCTCTAGCTTCCCAGGCTGGGGTTCCAATCATGGTGAAGTCTGCAGTCAGTACACCCAGGTGGGACCTGAGTTTGGATCTAGGTTTCATGGAAAAGCAGCAGGACATAGGCCAACTATTTTGATGGCTTGGGTGATAGCAGATGGAAGGTGTCTTCTGAGCCAGCCGTGATGGTAACAGCTTCATGATTCAGACATTCTTGTCTGTGACAAGTCAGCTTGTCTTTGGCAGGTTACTCTGGCAGAGTAGTGGAAGCTCAGACTAGAGCCTGTTTCTTCCCATTGATTTTGTGAGATACAAACTGTAATCAGTCCCTTTCAATTTCAACTAGCTCGAGTGTGTTACATTGACTGTACCCAAGAACCTTGACCAGTACTCATTTTTTCCTAGCAGACTGAACTTCAAGAAGCTGGTAATCACACTTTATTTGTCTTTGTATCTCTAGCACTTAGAACAAGGTACAGCTTGTTCTAGTAGGTTGTCAATAAATGTTTGTAGAAGATCTTGGTTAGCATGTTGCTCATCTATATAAAGATCGTTCCAATTGGTTATTTTTATTGATATATATATTGTTCTTTTGAGAAATCTAAAGTCTACCTACTTATATACATGATTATACATTCTAGTCATCTCGCTGGGCACCAAGCAAGCAAAATTTCATAGTATAGTCTCATACTTTCCTCAAATCAGCAGGGGAGAATCATTATTTTGCTACTGAGATGATACTTAGTCATGCTTAGATGAGGCCGAATGAATTCTAAAAACACTGTGGTATTTATAAAATACTCCCCAGCATCATCTTTGGATTATTAATTTCAATCGTGAAGAAAACAGCTTTGGCCATCTTAAAGAAGCTCATAAGCAGGACATCGTGTTGCACGTCTATAATCTCAGCATTTAGAAAGTGGAGGTAGGAAAATTTTAACTTCCAAACCAGCCTGGGCTACATAGAGACTTTGTATATTAATACACGACAAAACAAACAACACAACAGAACAAAACAGAGCGCTTCTCCCCTAAACAAAGCTATTCAACCAAGTGAGGCTGAGATGGAGCTTGAGATCTTTATTCTGAATATGGCAGAGTTTTAAGTTCTGAGGACTTATTTTGAGCACTGTGATGAAGCAGAACTGGAAAGATGTGATGTCTTGCATCTAGGAATCCTTGTGCAAACCTTCTCTATACCAAGTCTTCACCCTGGAAGTGGATGCTCCATCCATCGGGTGAATGTGAGCCTTGCCCAGCACACAGCTGCCCTTGCAGACACCATTCTCAAAGTTGAAAACAGCTTACGTGTTTCATTTCCACAGGGTTTCCCTGTTGGGAATAGGATTTGTATAAAAGGAGAGCAATGTACAGTGGAGGTTATAATGAAGGAAAAAGAAAATAATCCATGAACCTTGAAAGCACAAAAGATATAGTCTAATCTGCCGCTAGACCTGGACCGTTTTTCTGTGTTTATTTTCTCCCTTGCCTTGTTAAAAAAGATACTTTCCTTGAACTCACCTGGAATCCTAAGTTTCTCAGAATGATAGCTATGTTTTGCTGCACATAGGGTAGAGAGCTTTCCCAGCTTTATCTCATTTAACCATGCTGTTGGCCGCCTCTGAAGATCACCTGTCCTTAGTGTCTGTGGTAGCAGGAACAAAAATAAGCAGGAGGCCACAAAGGCCAGAGTTCACTCCAAGCTCCTGGCCCTCCAAACTGTGTTCTTTATTCTTACTTTAGACTTTCCCAAACCAAGCGCCATGAAAGTGGCTTTTAGAAACTTTCTCTTGTTCTTTGCAGCACCCTGAAGGACTTAAAGGTCTTCTGCAGGGGCTGAGAGTGTAGCCTAGTGGTAGAGTGCTTGCTTTGCATTCACCAAGTCCTGGATTCGATTCCTTGGTACCACATACACAGAAAAAGCTGGAAGTGGTGCTGTAGCTCAAATGGCAGAGCACTAGTCTTGAGTAAAATTGTTCAAGGACAATGCCAAGACCCTGAGTTCAAGGACTGGCAAAAAAAAAAAAGTCTTCTGCAGCCCAATAATGTTTCAAAATTAAGTCCCTCTCTGCTCAGTCTCAGTGGCTAAGCCTCAAAGTGCAAAGTCTGCTTGTTATCTTTTTATCCTAATCCTGTTTTTGTAATAGAGAACCGTATCTCCCCTACATCTGGGTAGTGTTCGTGTGTGTGTGTGTGTGTGTGTGTGTGTGTGTGTGTGTGTGTGTGTGTCTATGTGTCCAGTGTATCCTAAGACCTGATGTGGCTGCCTCCTCCATCTCTGGGAAGAGGGCTGCAGGGGCTCTGGATAATTCTCCCTCCTTGGCTCATTGTTGCAAAACTTCCCACTCTGTAAATGGCAGATGACAAAACTTTTGAAGAACCTTTTCATGGCTGTATTGGTCTCTACCAAGGGAAATTAAAATACCCATATTTACAAGCTCAGACATTTGAGACTTTGTTCGCATATTTTATTGATTTCCCCACCCATGGTTTTCTGTTGAGGGGGGAAATGGGGCAATCTGTTATCACTTACCTGTATAACCAGGTAAGTAGACTGCTTGGGGAGTCCCAGAGGGGAGGGAGAGGTATCCCTGCAAAGCTGAGACTAGCTAATCAATGTTCTCTACTGCCATCCCAGCAATTACATTCCAGGTTTGCCCAGGAAAATCAGCCTTACAGTCAAAAACACTCAGTGCTGCACAATGTGTTTATTTTGCAGATCTGAATGTTCTTTCAAAGATACAGAGAACACTTCACACACACACACACACACACACACACACACACAAACCCACAAAAGACAAGAGAGTTTACTGTTTGTTCTATTTTTGTGAGGTGAGGGGCTGATTTTTTAGGAGGTAGACGGTTTCAGAATAGGGCTTAGGTAGATGGAAAGACTTATGTATGCACACACACACATGTGCATATGTATATTATGTCTCACAGAGATATGATGCTGGACTACAGGCCCCAAAGTAGTGCAGCAAAATGACAATGGCTGGAGAACTCCAAAATCTATGACCCATAGTAAACCCCTCCTCTTCCAGTGTGGAGGCTGTGTTGTCACTGGAAGTCTAGCAGAAGATGCAGTGGCAGGTAAGCTTTACGGAGCAGGAAGTGTGTGCCAGGCCCTGTGGGAGGGGGCGGGGCATTACATAGTCTTCTTCCTGCCACCTTCATGCTCCACACATGAGCTACCTTCCTGTTGCCTAAGTTTTATGGATGAAGAAAACAGACTTAATGAGGTGAAGATATTATTTGTGCAATCCCTCTAAAAAATGAACAAAATCTTATGTCATTTCCAGAGTTTATTAAATCAGGCAAATGAAAGAAGGCACTTTTACACAATGATAAACTCACATGTTAAACACTGTTCAGCTTAGAAAGTCTGAAAAAGGCCATGTTCAGGGGCTATATGATGAGACATGATTTTACCATGGACTAGTCCATCCAATCCTGTACCTCACAAAAGAAGGGGGGACACTGGATGTCCTCCAGATGGCCAGGGTTGGTAGGGAGTGGTCACTTACGTCCTCTGCTTCTAGAGTCCTGGTTCCAACTCACCTCTTTTGTGAATCCTTTTAAAACTTAGGCAAATTCCATCTCAGTTTCCTCATCTGCTTGGGAGGCTGTCACTCAGAGGTATTTGTCAGCCATGCACAAGGCCTTGGGTTCTATCCCTGAAGACAAAAAACAAACAAGAATGCTAGTACACACATCATAGGGCTTGTTATGGAGGCAGGGGAAAACATAAAAATCTATGATGTAGGATACCATAGGAAAAATCCAATGAATATGGGTTTTTATAATAATCAATATCATACTAATTAGCCAATATTATAATAATTGGAGTCCTAGTTTACAACCTCAAAGAGGTAAGTATAAATCAAAGAGAATTTTACATTTTCAGGGAAGGGAGTCAACTCTCTAAACTTAGCACAAGAAGTGGCACAAGCCGAAAGTATAAATAGAATGCAAAGGGTTAGATCATGAGTGGGAAACCTTCTCTTCCACAAGCTCACAGCACATAGACAATATCCATTTCGGGCTCGACATAAGTCAAAGATGCTATCACGGGCTGTGATGGGGATTCAATTAGTCACTGGTTGCCATGCCAATGAAAATTCACCCTTCCACCCACGCCATCATCAACACATTTGAGTAAGTAACAATGATAGTGGCATGCACTAAAAATGCTATTTTCAAAAAAAAAAAACCAGTTAAATGTACTTCTGTCAAAAGTCTTGTTTTCAGAAATAATTGGTGTGGACTAAAGATTTGCATAGGATTTCTCAAATGGGCCGAGCATCTTCACAGAGGAGAAATGTTCTGTGGACTATGAGGGGCTCCTAAGGCTTTGGGGTGGGGAGGGAAAGTACTCCCAATACTCCAAATGTGACTAAGTACCCTTTGTGGTGACAGCCTTAGACTGAAGCCGAGTGGTTCCCCAGCCTTCTTCAGGCCTACTTTAAACCTTACTTAAGTCAAGTGCTGGGGCTCATTCTTGTAATCCTAACTACTGACGAGTCTGAGATCTGAAAATCTGGATTTTGAAACTAAGCTGGGCAGAAAAGTCGATGAGATTTATCACCAACTAACCCCCAGACATGAAGCTATGGCTCAAGTGGTTGGATGCCAGCCTTGAGCAAAAAAGCCAAGAGAAAGAATAAGGCCACGAGTTCAAACCTCACTATCAATGTAAAGACAAAGCAAAACCAACTATATAAATGACAATGAAAACTCTTTATTTGATATCTACTGTTGGATGATATGTAGCTATAGCTTAAAAAGAACAAATAAAATACTTTAGGGACAACATTTTAGCTTCTCAAAGTCAATCCTGAGAAAATCATTACTAATATATAATATTTATAATAGCAAAAATAAAAATAAAAACAAAAATAGAAATCACCCAAATACTCAGATTGGATTTTTGTGCATCCATATGCCAGAAAATGATGAGCTATTTAAAAAATGAGGTTGTCAAAGAACATTTGGTGAGGTGGGAAAATAGTATGTATTGTTAAGTGAAGCAAGCAGGATACTAGGGTGGGGGGAGTTGGTATAATCCAGGTTTGATGTATGCAATTTTATGCAAATATATGCACAGGGAAAACTAGTAGCATGTTACACAAAAATGTTAATAATGGTTATTTCTGGATGGTAGGATTACAGGTGGCTTTTGTTTTTCTTTTGAGCCTTTCTGTATCTTCCAAAACCACTTAGGATAATTGCCTATTTCCTCTGCAATCAGAAATAAACATACTATCCATTTCACACATAATGTTGAGGTGTGTGATTGGGAAAGCCTTTGAGGGAGGCTGAGCCTTGGCCACCTGTGGTCAGGTCCCTGCCTCTGAGCACCTGGGGTCATGTGAGAGGGGTCAGCCTAGCAGACAGTAGTGGAGATAAGTCTGAGCTGACCTGGTCTTAGCCACATTCACCCTACTATTTACAGTGGCTTAAGAGTTCCCATTTGCTCTGCACATCTTGACTAAATACCCTCTGTCCTAATACTGTGTGTTTTTTTTTCTAAAGGAAGTAGGAGGGATAGGTCATTATTGGACTTGTAGACGCTCTGTATTAAGTTTTTATGACCAAGTGAAGCCTCACCTCAGCTTACCTCTGTCCTCTATCTGCCATCTCATGTCCGAGGCCAGGAGCACCACAGGAAAAGTAACGTGAGAGATTGTATCCCCAGGAGCACAATGTTGATGGCGATATTAAGGAGCAACTAACTGTGTGCTTGGTATAATGGCTTATGCCTGTAATCCTGGCTACTTGGGAAGCAAAGATTGGGAGGGAAACAGTTTGAGACGGACCCAGAGAGACCGCAGTTCAACAAGATAAATCAGGCATGGCGGCATGTGTCCGTCACTCCAGCTGTTGTGGTTTTATATACTTTGTCCCAGCTATTCCTATTGACCACCCTGGCAGGAAGGTAGGAATCAGGAGTTCCTGGAACTCCTGAACAAATGAGTTCTTGTACACAAACAGAATTGCGGTAGATTCCTCCATGAATCTCTTTGTATGGTATGGGGTGCAAAGCAAATGTGTCTTCAGGCCAAGGTGGACTTGTAACTAGGAGAGCTGTTGCTACCGGCCCTTGTCACTGGACTCTGCTAAATAGGGGGACACCTGGGCTCTCAGATTGCTTCTACATGTCTCCTTAGGGTATTCTTCTCCACCTTTACAATTAACTGGCCCATGTGTGTCAGAGACACAGAGGCGCCTTTCTAGATGACTACCTAGGAAAGATGACATTTCCTGCACTCCTTTGAAGCTAGGATTAGTCAGTGCTATGGATAAATTCTGCCCATATAAAACAGAGAGGAGGGGGAAAAAAGAGGTTAGCATGGTTTGGAACTGCCAAAATAGAGCCAGATTTGTTCAGGTGGACTCAGAAATGCCTATTTTCAGTGTCAGAAGTCCAGCCGCCATCTTGGAAAGCTTGAATCTGTTTTCCTAGATTACAATTCTAACTAGCTCTAAATAAAATCTCATTTTCTTTGTTCTTGATAAGATGGATTTGTTGCTCTCAAACCCTCAATCCTGCTCCTGCAGTATGGACATAGTTCGAGCTGTGGGAATGGAGTGAACAAAGTCTTCACTCAGTGACAGAGCAAGGGGAAGAAAAGAGTAGGTAGGGATGGTGTGGAAGGGGACAGCAGAGGCAAGCCAGAGTTCCATGGAAGACAAGCAGACGGTGAGCTTGTTTAAGGCAACTGTTAACTATGGGTTCCGGGTGAGAGTAAATCACATTGGTGCTGGACAAATGCCTTGAATCAATCAAAATTCTCTCCAGGAATTGAGAACCAACCCCTTGGGGGGTTAGCTATCCAGGGACAAAGGTCATGGCCAAGGTCAGGGCCTTGGGCCAGCCCAGAACAGAAGACTGAGGAGCAGAGGCAGGTTGTTAGTGGAGAGGAGTGTGACGAAGGCAGGCAGTGAGGGCGAGGAGGGTGGCTGCCATTGTCAGTGACATTGTGGTCCCCAGCACAGGTCCTTGTGGCTGCATAGAGCATTGGCTGATACAGGACCTACTTGGGCTTCTCCTGACCCCAGGTCAGAGAAGGGAAGCCAGCAGGAAGGGAAGGGCCAAACTGAGCAATTTTGGAGACAGCATCAGGCTTCAGTCAACAATGTGAGCTCGTAAGAGACATGGGGGATGATGCAGAGACCAGGGTACAGTCATCAGGAAAACTAGCAAAAGAGCTGGGAAGGGTTTGGGGGGTGTCTAGAAACTCTCCTTGGCAGAAGCATGACCTCATGACCTGGAGAACTAGAAGAGGCGGCTGCCCCTGAGTGATGTCCCCTGGAGCTGTGCTGCAGGACCAGGAATGGGGTGAGGGATTTCCCCCTCCTCCCAGCTGCCCAGGCATTTTTCAGAATAATTGTGGGGGCCAGTGTGGAGAGTGTTTGCATATAATTTGCATGTGATTTGCACATGAATAGCTGGCACTACCTGTTCCCAGGAAACTTTCAAGTTAAATATTAATTGTTACGGCCTTTGGGGGCTTTTATTTCTTGATTTTGCTTTCTCTGTTTCTTCTGCCCCACTCTCAATGACTTAGAATCTGGAATGGCAAGGGAGCGGGGAGGAGGCACCTCCATAGGGCTGTGGAAGGGCAGCTGAGGACCAGAAGCTCAGGCTGGCCACAGCCATGCCAAATGAAGGGCAGGATGCAGTGGCTGAGTATGTGGGGGAGAGATGCAGAGGAGGCTTGAATGGTGCCAGGGAGAATGGATGACTGCTGTGTACAGAAAGCAATAGGCACGCAAAGCAAGAGCTAGCTAGCTCTGGAAGAGATGCTTCCCAGAATCCTCCTGGCTCCCGTCAGCATCGGAGCTCCCACAGTGATGTGAACTGTGCTGGTCCCTCAGTCCCACCCCAGCTCTGAAGAGTAATGCCAGCCACTTCTTGCCAGCCAGCCTGCCTTGGCACACAGATATCTCCCAGGTCCCAGTCCCCCTTCTTCCTCATCACCAGAGGCCCCAGTGATAAGCAGCATGAAGACAAGGCAAGGACAAACCCTGGTTCATAGACTGACGCTTATCTCAACCTGTGCCTGGATTTGAATTCTGCCTCTGTATGTTATTCACTGGGCAATTTGGGGCAAGTGACTGCCAAGGTTCATGTGCTGTAGGCTTGATCCTTAGTGCAATGGTATTGAAAAGTGATGGGACCTTTAAGAGGCCTAGTGAAGGGTGATTGGATTATGCTCTCTGACAGTGGGTTAGGCCTCTATAGGTGGGTTTGTTTCTTTGAGAGCAGGTTGTTATAGAATGAGCCTGGTCTCTTTCTTTCCTCTCATACAGACTCTTGCACTAAGATGCTACTTGCCTCACGTGACAGCCAGAAGCGACCAGACGACCTCACCTGTTAGCCTCTCCCCCAAAACAGTGAGTCAAATAAGTATTTTTTTAAATAAAATACTTAGCACTAGACCTTTCAAGAGAGCAGCATGTAAAGAACTAAGGCAGTGACTGCCTGTCCAGGGACCTTGGTTTCCTCCTGTAAAACAGGACAATAAACAACAAAATGGTGCCTGACTCATGTTGCTATAATTCAGCTACGCTGGGTTAGGCCCTCGAGCCTTGGGCCTGTCAGGCTGGGTTGTAGATATTCACAGTTCTAGGATGGGTCCCCTGGTCCCAGCTCTGTTCTGGGAGCCTCTCACCAGCATTTGATCATCCAGCTCAGCCTGAACATTTCCTGAGGCGGAGGCTCACTTGTTCCATTCTCCTGGGGACAGTTTCTGACACAACACATTCTAACCACATGAAAGGACCGTGGGGACGGTAGTTCAGAGCCCTTCCAGGAGGCTTCTTCTGTTCCTACCCGACTCTCTTTGGAGGGTTGGACTTCCTTGGGCTGCCTCCTGGCTCTACCCTTAAATAGCCTTCTGCGCGTAGCAAGCCTGTAGCTCCCTCTTTTCCGAGACTCATCAAAGATTTCAGTGTAGCACTACCTTCCTGGGTCTCTTCTTCCCAACCTGTATAGACCAAATAACTCACTCTTGTCTCTGAATGTAGTGGACCACTGAGGTACTGGTGAGGTGAAAGGATTTTCCATTGGAGTTTTTTAACCCATGCTGTGGAGTCTAGAGGCCTCTTGCCAGTATGAACAAACACCAGCCTGATGTTGACACTAGTTGCCATTTGTTAGATGCTAGGCCCCTACTGGAAGTGTTTTACATATAGCATCTGTTATTCCCATTTCACACCTGTGGAAACTGAGGCTTGGCCAGGCTAGGAAATTTGCCCTCTCTCCTGGCTCCATTTTTATGAGGACCAGCTGGGACATGGCTCAGGCTACAGCTAACTACCTTGCTAAGTATCTTTTCCCCACAACTAGGCTTTCTTTGCTTTTTCTGCTGTAAAGAAGTGACCAGTCAACATTATAAGAATGTGCCTGTCTTTTCATTTGTATTGTGAGCACTATTTAGGCATGTGTCTGTGCTATTGTACTAGTTAGCTTTTCATGACTGAAAACACCTGTGATACTCTATATATAATCAGAAATGGGTCCTTTGGGCTTTCCAGTTGGAGTTCTAGTCATGATCAGTGGGTCCCATCGCTTTGGTTCTCATCATGGTGGGGAGGGTGTGGCAGACCAAACCTGTTCATCCCAAATCACTAAGCTGTGATGAGATCCCACATCTTTTAGGGCACACCTCCGATGTCTGGAGAACCTCCCACTAGGCTCCACCTCTTAAAGGTTGTACTGCCCCACCAAACACCAAGCCTTTTGGGGAGACTTTCCTGATCCTAACTATAGCAATACTATAGACAGCAGCGGTCTTTCTATCTTTTGGCCTCCTTTGTAGAGCTCTTCCTATTTTTCCTAGACTCTCCTCTGTATGGGATGTGTACTCTGACCTCTCTTTTTCTTCAGAGGTTATCTCACCCTCCACTTGCATGTCCAGGAGTCTTGGCGCCTCTGAGTCATGGGCACCAATTCCCTCACCCACAAGCTCCAAACCACATTTCTCCTCCTTGCCCATGATCACCATAACACATGCTCACACCTGCTCTGCCTCGGGCCTGCACTTCTGACAGCTCAGGCTGGAGTCCCAGCCTCTTGGAAGAATAGTATTTTCTTCACATCACCAAGGAAACATCTGGAGTGTGGGATTCTTGTGTACAATGCCAAGAGTTCAGCATATGAAGAGGTTCAGTCCGTTCTTGGGGACGCCAAAAGAATGTCAGAATCTTTACATTACATTCATTTTACATTTGAGAGACATCTCCACCTTGAAAGAAGTCTCATGTCTGTTTTTGTGTCTATCTGAACAGGATGTGGGGACTGCCTCTCCTGGTGGCTCCTGGGTAGGTTGAAAGTTGAAAACTTACTGGATGCCAGTGGCTCATGTCTATAATCCTAGCTATTCAGGAGGCTGAGATCTGGGGATCTCAGTTCAAAGTCAGCTCAGGTAGGAGAGTACCTTCAACTCTCTTTTTTTGTGGAATAGGTTTTAGTAATTTTTTATTTTCAGGATAATGTATAGAGGGGGTTACGATTATATTCGCAAGGTAGTAGGTGCATTACTTCTCACACATTGATACCCCTTCTCATGTTTTTGTCCCCATTTCCCTCCCCACACCTTCTCCCAATCATCTTGTTTACTCCCCTTCCCTTTCCTATTTCAAATAAACAAATAAACGTATATACAATATATCAGGTAACAAAGTCAGATACAGTAACAATATGAGATTAACCATAAGGGCAAAAAAGAGAATAGAAATGACATAATACATTATGAACAACAGTCACACAAGATAAAGCTCTTGTTTCCATATCCTGAAGTTCCTTTCATTTAGTCTCATCCAATATGACCTTATGTACCTAGGTTTGGGGCTATTGTAATCCTCTGCTAGGAGAGTCCTAGATGTGTACTAATTATTACAAATGAGAGAAACCATTGAGCCTATGTTCCTTTTGTTCTGGCTTACTTCATGTAATATGATTTTTTTCCAAGTCTTTCCATTTCCTTACAAATGGGGTGATATCATTCTTTCTGATGGCAACATAAAATTCTATTGTGTATAGGTACCACATCTTCTTGATCCACTCATCTACTGAGAGGCATCTGGGTTGGTTCCATATCTTTGCTATGGTAAATAGTGCTGCAATGAACATCCTTGTGCTAGTGGCTTTAGTATGTCCTTGTTTCTGGACATTTGGGTAAATGCCAAGGAAGTGGAATTGCTGGGTATAGGGGAGTTCTATGTTTAAGTCCCTTCAACTTGTATCTCCAATTAACCACCCAAAAGCCTGAAGCAGAGCTGTGGATCAATGGTAGAGCACCAACCTTGAGTGATAAAGCTAAGGGACAACGTTCAAGCCCTGAGTTCAAGCTCACTACTGATGCGCGTGCCTAGATGCGCACACTTGCACATGTATACACACACACACACACACACACACACACACAGAGTCACAGACACAGACACACATACCCACATGCATTGAAAACTCACTCTTTCAAGTGTAAACTTTCCCATGAGGGGAAAAAAAGGCTAGAGCATCACAGAAGAGAGAAGCCCTGGGTTCAATTCCCAACACAAAAAGTTTTTTAATTTTTTTTTATAAAAACAGGTCCTTTTTTCTTCAAAGGAAAACCTTTTGTGAAAGTCCAGGGCATATAACAGATCAAAGAGAAGCTGGTTTGGAGGAAACATCCATTCTCTGTGGATGAGCCTCTCAGAACCCCAGGGATTCCAGTTAGTAAATCTGGAAACCACTCTGCACTTGATCTCTGTACTTGATGCCCATCAGCTCCAGGGGAGCCAACAGAGACTCTGCTTCTTCCGGTTTGAACTTGAACTCAGTGTGCTCAAAGGTAGCCCAAGGTTTTAGAGGAGAGGGCAGATGGGGGCACTTCACTTGGAACTGTCTTTCCTCCCACTTTCCCTTCCTCCTCCTTTTCCTTCTTCCCCTGACATTTGATTTGATTTGATTTCCATTGCTGCTACATATCAATCTAGAAAGATTCCCCCCCCCCAGGCCTAATGAGGAGTAAATACCACATCTCAATGGCATCTCCAGCCAACTCTGCACTAAGCACAGCCACGTGGGGCTCTCCTTTGGTCTCAGGTGGAAAGGGGGCAAGGCAAAACCACACCATTATTTCTTGAATTTATCACCTCTTGTACTTGAGGTTACTGGAGCTAGTATTGCTGGGAGAAATGTCTTTTGATGTCCTGGATCATTAAAACCCAATAATCTCTTTGCAATGGCTTAACTGCTTCCTGCCAGGAGATCAAGTAAATAAAACTGTCATCTCTATGTTCACTGTCATTGCATTGATGCAGTATTTCTTTTCTTTTCTTTTTTATATAAAAATAATGACATTCATTTTATTTCAAGCCGATACATTGATGTCATGCTAGCGGTATACAAATTTGGTAATTAAATCCTGTTATCTCGACACCATGGGTAGAATCAGAGCAGAATAGGGAGATGCTCCAGAGAGGAAAAATACTGAAGACAGAGAAGGAGATTAGTTTTGTATTTTTTTTTTAAGTCATTTTTTACCACATCTTTTTTCAGTCCTTGATAGTTGACAAATGCCTGAGTAAAAGAGATCCTTGTGTGAGAAAGGTCTCTAATGAATCCTGAGAAATTCATCTTCAATTTATTATGCACCCTAGGAAAGGAGAGAGTGGAAGATACTTGTAATCCCGCAGAGCTTGAATTTTCTCTAAGTTTTATGACTCTTGAGCAGTGGAACCTCAGGAAACTGGCCTACCTTTTCTATTTTGGGTTCCAATAAGGAAAATTCCAACCCTGATTGACCAAATTATTATTATTATTTTTTTTTTTGCCAGACCTGGGCTTGAGCTCAGGGTCTGAGCACTGTCCTTGGACTTTCTCAAGGCTAGAGCTCTACCACTTGAGCCTCAGCACCACTTCCAGCTTTTTCTATATATGTGGTATCAAGGAATCGAACCCGGGTCTTCGTGCATGCTAGGCAAGCACTTTAACCATTAGGCCAAGTTCCTGGCCCCTGATTGACCAAATTATTAAGCAAAGTGTTTCACACTTATATTAAGAACTTGTGATGTAAGGTGACTTCGGATATGCTGAGTTCAGAAGCTCATTAATAGACATCCACACAGCGGTGCAGTTCTTTTCAGTCTTTCCTCTACTTTTCTCAGTGGATTGCCCTGAACTCTTAGTCTAGGAGTTGTCATGATTGAAAGATGGCTGCCTCGGTTTTCAGGAATCCCATTTAGATCTAACAAGATCCAGCAACAGCAGTAGCAGAAGACTTATTTCTTTTATCAGCAAGAAAGCTTTTCTGGAAGTCTTTAGAAGACATAAGCTTCACACAATAGTGGCTAGAAGTGTGTCACATGTCTACTTCTCAACCAATTATGGCAAAGAATGCTGTGATTGTCTCAGCTAAAGCACAGTGTTCTCTTCCTTCTTGGGCTCATCATAGAAGCTCTGTAGAACTTGGCTATGCAAAAACAAAAACAAAAACAAAGTCTAGACACCAAATAAAATCAAGGTTTTATTGAAAAGGTGAATAATTTGTGAATAGTTGTTGAATCTGTAGCTGATAGTATTTTCTATAATTTTTTGAGTCAGTCTTTTCCTTAGTACAATTGAGATGATAATAGGGATAAAATCCTATTGAAAGGATTCAAAGAGATAAGTGATATATATTAGTTGTAAACCTTTCTGTCATGGACATTGTGTTGCTAGACTAGACTGCTGATTTAGGGGAATAGGTAGATTTTTCCAGAAGTATAGGATTGATAGTTCTGTTCTCCCACCATTCTCCAGAAGGCTAGAAAATCAAGTTCCATAAAAAAATAGTGTGTAACCATTTTGCCTTGGTAAGTTGTCTAGGCTCTCCTCCCTGCCTGTTTTCCTTTTCTAAAGTATTTATGGCACATGGGTCTGGATTACAGAGCGAGGCCCCTTATTTTCTATATCAAGTAGCTTCTCCAACAACAAGTGCAGCCTGGGCTCACATCCAGTCTCAGGCCAGAGTCTGCCTCGTGATTCACAGGACGGCTGATGCCGGTGAAGCCACCACCATTTTGGAGCCAGCCCATCTCATCATTCCCCCAGGACACAGCAGACAGAGAGGGGATGTAGAAGAAGTTCTTTCCCGAGGCAAGTTCCCTGCCTACTGAACAGTATGGGGCAGGGAGCAGAGGGTGGTCTTTCTTGAACTTGGTTAACCCTTTACATAACATAAGGGAAGTGCTTTGTGAAAAGGGAGTCACTATGGGCCTCTTTTTCTATGCAACCTCTCTTTTTCTCTCTCACCTTCTTATACATGAAGTCCCATCCCCAAATCCTTTGTCCCCTTGACCACCTTCTTCTGTAGGAAACTCCATTCTCTTCTAAGATGGTGAAAATTCAACCTGGTCCCCTTAGATATCTGCTGACTATGCAAAGAAGATTGATTCCCAAGGTAGCAGTGGGGGAATGGAGGATTCATGGCTGATTGCCTTCATAGCTGCTTCCTCCCTAGTTCACCTCGGAGGGAAGCAAGAGTCCTGTGGACAATGTTTTTTGGTTGTGAAGCATGCAGCATCTTAATTCGAATAGAGGAAAGAGTATTGCTTCCATTAGCAATGCTTTGTTCTTGTCCTATACATTAACCTTAGCCTCTGCCATTATGGTGCCGAGAAGCCTTTAGGTTTTTCTTGAATCCGTGATTGAATGACATTATCACAACCCCACATTGGTAATTAAAGGGCTCTCTCTGTGGAACCCAGAAGGGATGGCTCTTGCATGGCTCTTGAATCCCCCTGGTTAACAGGAGAAAGAGGATTGCCACTTGCTCTCACATGTATTTTTGCTTTCAGTCTGTGAGTGAATTATTTAATTCATGAAAGCTACGAGTAGGGTGAATGCAGATTACAGAATGAGGGGGGTTGCTCTGAGTTATAAGAAAGAAGTACAACATGAATCAGCAAGAAATTAACGTTTTCAAACCTTTGTCCTAAGAATGGGAAAAGATTAAAATGATGAGTTGCTTAAAAAAGATTATATCTGTCTGTGAGATGATTATTTATCTGGGGAAAAATCCTAAAATAACCTATTAGAATTAACAAAGTAGCCTCATACATATGCCAAGTAAAGGAAAGGTATACAAACATTAGTAATATTCCTGTATACTTGGATTATTCAGGCAGAAATCTAAGGGATGAAGAAACTCGTATTTGATCTGGTGCCTTCCTTTTCCTATTTTTTTTCCCTAAACTGAATCCCATGGAGATTTGTCTGCCCTTTACCTCTCTTTGGGAAGTTGTAACCCGTCCTCTCACTTGATTTCTACACACTTGTTTTCCCAGGCTCTAGGATTTCTGGTTTCCATTTTCCTCACTTGAATCATGGCCCTCTGAGGCCCTTGCTCATAGAGAACCAGCACCGCTGGCAGTCTTCATAGTGAGTCTGTCTACCACCTTAGGGGTGGTGCAGACCTGAGATGTTCTCCAGGTAGGACACTGATGGCTCCTCCCTAAGGAAAGTACCCTGGTTACTTTCCTTTGTGTCACACCTGGAGCTCACCCAATCCTTGAAATTAGCTTGCTTCCTGCTCTCCAAACAGAAGCTTCTATGGCTGGAGCTGTAATATACCAACAACTAGAAGTAGTCACAGAATTTGACATGGTGGATATAAATCCTAGCTTTGCCATCTTCTCTGTGGGTGGCTTTGAGCAAGGCACGCAGCCTCTCCAAGCCTGGAGTGTTCATCTGTAAAGATGAAGTAACAACATGGTCTCCTGGGATTGCTGTGAGAAGAATAAATGAGGTGATGTTGAGGAAAGTCACCTAGCCCTCCATCAATGAATCTGCAGTGACATTCCCAGTCAATGGATCATCGCTCTCCGGAAAGTCATCCTACACTAACCCTCTGGATCATGACTGTGCCTCGTTTTCCCCTTGGTCCATGAGCCGGTGAGCTTCCTTGTAGGCAGGAACCGATGGAAACCCACAAAGTCAATCTCAACATGCCTCCTCTGGGGCTACCGATTTCTACTCCAGCCCAGAACCTGAAGCCCACACAAGAGTCACTCAAGCACCCAAGTGGAACAGCCCCAGGGCCACCAGTCACGTTCTGCCTCCCTGCTGGTGCTGACAAGAATCACGCTGCTAGCAGGGTCATCCTTGAGTGAGAAAATGACGGCAGAACCAGGATCTACACACACCCACGTATAGATTAAAAATACAGCCCATATCGACTTGCTAAGGAAAGGACTATGCTGTTTTTTTAAAAAAATTCTAAGAATATATTTATATCTGACAGCAGAGCTTAGTGCTCTTGAGCTAGAAGGACCTAGATCTGACATCAGAGCTTTCGCACTTATGCAGGGCTCCTGTGCTGTGACAGGTGAGGGGGTGGTAGCTTCCAGAAAGCCTTGTTAATTTCTGAGGTGAAGTAACAGGGTTAACAGTTGTGGAGATTCCCCACAATAAGGCCACTGAAATAGTGTTGTGGCGGGGAGGGTGAGTGGAGAGGCAATCTGATATCTTCGTATGTGTTGCTGGAAGATCACATTCAATAACCATTTTGTGTCCATCTTTCCCCTTCATTTGGTGGCTTATTTTCTTGCATCCAGATATGGCTTCTATCTTAAGGATAGAGAAAAGGAAATTAAGAGAAATCCAGCTTCTTAAAGGTGTCTTTGATCCTAGCTTGAGCTTTTCTTGGACCTCATAGTTGGCCAGAGAATTTCCTAGAAGTGAAAGTCGGTGTTTGATACAAAGGTTATTCCACGTTTAGGTGTCTCAATCTCATTCTGGGTAGCACAGATTATTTGGAGTTAGATTTCAAAAAAAGAGGATGGGGAAACAAGCAGCTCAGTGAAGGTCTCACACCCAGCACTATTACAAGAGGACAGACTTAACTGGACATTCTTGCAGCTTTGTTTGGCAAATAGAGTATTTGTATTTGATTTTATTCCATCTAGCATTGCTGCTAGGGTTGGATTAAGGCCTATATCCAGTATTGAGTTTGTTTGGTAACTTGGCCTGTTTTCCTCATGTGTTATGGTTTGTTAGGAAGCTCAGAGATGCTGGATCACAAGCTGTTAGATCCTCCTGCCTTTCTGTAACTTCATTTACCTGCTGGGAGAATGAGCTCCAGGGAGAAGCACCATTCTGTAATCAGGCGCTGTATGAGCAACGAGACAGATGTTCGCATTCTCCAAACCTTTCTTACTGCAACACCAACTCCTAGAAGGATTTCAGATCTGCTCTTTTTCACCTGTAGGAATTGAGATGCTAGGCATATTTCCAGAGACATCCAGGACTGGGATTTGGTCTGTATGGCACATATTTGTGTATAAGTTGTGTGTCTTTATTCCCCTTGGTGGAAAGCATTTTAAAATATTCCTACTTTCTTTTCCCTCTCTTGTTGCAAGTAGCCAAAATAAAGAAACTTTATTTAAAAAACAAATGAACAAAAAAACAAACAAAAAAACCAAACTCTTTGTTCAAAGCCCTGCCATTGTCGATAGGAAAGGGCTAATTCCCAAGTCACCTGTGATCCTTACCTCTGCAGAACATTCAAAGCTTTGAGATATAATCAGTCTTCTTTTTCGTCTTTCCTCTCTTTCCTGCTGGTGACATATGGTATTCCTTGCCAGTCTCTACGTCCTCTAACGTTCATCTATCTCTATCTACTGGCCTGTCTCTATATATCCATGTGTCTGTCTCTATCTCCATCTCCATGCTTGACCTTGACATGTGCTAGCAAGATCCCTGAGAAAGAAGAGCTCATCTGAGCTAATGCAGCTTCCGTGTGCTTCAGCATCTACCTGAGATGCCATACATATCTTCTACCAGACATCCTAGGGAGAGTTTGATTAGATTTTCTGACCTTCTGGGAAGAGATCAGGGAGAGAAGATTATGCCAATTTCTGGAGAGCTTCCGAGCTTCTGGGCCTCTTCTTTTGAGTGTTTAAAATCTTCTTTACTGCATTATTTTATTGAGTACTTTCCAGGTGCTAGGAACTATATTAGGCATTAAATTCAAAGATGCACTGAAGGTCAGACTCTGATTCCCATAGCTTCCTGAGAAGTCTAGTAGAGGCTGAGCCTTGACTGCTGGAAACTGGCAGCTGTTAGTCAGCTTTGCATCACTGTGACAAAATACCTGAGATAATCAATCTACAAAGAGGAAAGGTTTATTACGGCTCATATTTTCAAAGGTTCCAGCCCATGGTCATTTGGCTCCATTGCTTTTGGGCCTATGATAAGTTGGCTGGGAATACGTGGTAGAACAAGGCTACTCACATTTTGGCCAAAAAGTGGCAAAGGGGTTTGGAACCCATTATGTTGCTTGAGGACATTTTCCCAGTGACTTAATTTCCTTCCACTAGACCCTGTATACTAAAGGCTCCATCTTCTAATAACATCATAAGCTGGTGATTAACTTTGAAGCACTTAAGTCTTTGAGAGAAGTTTGCTAAAATGACGGCACAGTGAAAGGCTAGCGCCTCTACATGGCAAATGTCACTGGGAGAATGGAGAAGAACCAGGTGGGGAGAGAGGAGGAAACCCTGGAGTATACATCTCTAGACCAAAAGCTCAAGACATTTGCTTTTCTTCTTTATTGTTGTTTTCCTAGGTTCTGCAATGATGCCCAGAATTATTTGTTCAATAGGATGTTTTTCAATAACTCATTCCCTTTCTGTCTCCCCTTACCTCAGTATTTCATGGAAATAATTCCACCCAAGGACAATGCCATTAGATAGGTATATCTTGGGAATTTGTGCCATCTGTCTGGACCTCCATGACAGGGGGTGCACCAGATGAATCCCAGGTCTATTTTGGTCTTTCCTTTGCATGTTTCCTATTTTTTCTGCACCCCATGCAGATGGATACTCTCAGGTTATTTATAGCCAGATTTTGCCCACAAGAATAGAACAGTTGCTGTAACTGCAATGCCAATTGAAATAGTTTAGGGTTTGCATTTTTCAGCGGACCTGTAGCAAACACCATATTAAATACCTGTGATGCCAAGACTGTCCCCATTTGCACCTGCATCGATTAGGATTGTCTCCCCCAAGACAATTTTCTGTAGCATGAATTGCAGTGGTTTTGTGTGCGCACATTTCTCAATAATTTTTAGAAGCACTCCATTAATAGACCCAAAACTTCTAAATAAAACATAGCTCCGGAAAGCTTAATTCCATGATGTATTAAGTAATTGGTACCTATAGCCAAGAATTCAAGGATAGTTCTTTGTGTAAAGTTACTTAGGATTTTAAGAATTACAGTAGTCAATACTTTTTTTTAAGTCTATAGGTTCAACAATGGTCTTGAAAACTGGTATAATCACTCCATAGCTATCAAAACATACACTCCGGGATAGTACTGAGTAATATGAGAAAATGGTTATGATATAGCACATGAAACTTATAGATCATTATATACACATATAAATATACATGATATAACCTTTTAGTCCAGTTATAGTGGTTGAAATAATAATGAGTAATTTCTTAGTAGGAGGATGATGAGTAACTTTTATAATTTTCTTCCTATTTTTCTGTTTTAAACAATATTTCTACAGTGAACATTTTGGACTCTGTAATCTAGGTAAAAAATACCATAGATGCCACTTTGAAGAATAGTCCCTCTGGTTTCTTTCAGGACTGAGACTCTATCTGAAGTTGATATTAAAGACTTGTTCAGGACATATACTATTAGAAACTACCAAAGGGAAAATAGAACCTGTGCAACCTCGTTCTTTAAAACAGGCATTTAAAAAGGTTGCTTTTAATTTAATGACAGAAGAGAGATGTAGAGGATGTCTTCCCTGCAGAGATTTATTAGTGTTGGTTTGTATGTTGTCCAAACCATCCTAAACATGCCCTAAAGCTCATCTATAAAAACCCAGCAAGTGTAGGCAACACATAAGTTTTCTGTGTCCATAAATTATGTGCATTGTTGGAGGTTGGGCATCTATCAAGTCTCCTCCAGGGACAGAGTCCAACCTGTGGAACCTCAGCTCTAAATGAATGGTAGAACAGCTCTGCAGACAGGAGTTTCCTGAAGCATGAGTCTGTGGAGCCTGGTTTTGCTTTCCAATGCCTTGTCCTAGAACTTAGCCCCAGTCAGACGCTAAGCAGCAGCCTCACATTGCACAACCTTGTAAATCCTTCTTGGTTAGATACATGGGTTTTCTAAAGCCTGAGGAGCAGATAGCCTGACCTGTGGTCACCGTGGTGACTTGAACATGGAGCTGTAAGAGCTGCATAGTGGGCTGCTATGATGAGCATTAGTATTTATCTTTCCCGGTTTTCGTCTGCCTGATACTCTTATCTGCCCAGATACAGTAACTAGGAAGTCTGTGGGCTCACACACACTGCTTTTAACCAGAAGAAGAGTCTTATCTAATGGGTCTATGTTGGCATTATCACCAAAAATGTCTCACATAGGAAGAGAATCTCACAAATAGTGAGTGTTAAATTTCAGAACAAACAGATGCCAGAATGTTGGCTTGATCTAAAACCTAGGTCCCCTTGTATCTCCTCCAGACTAGTCCCTGCAATTGAGAAATGAAGCAGACCCTGTGATGTGTGGCAAGAAAATGAAATATTCCCATGTTTCCAACCAAAGGCAATAACAACTGTCAAGTTAGTTCACCAACAGGACTTATCGGACAAAACAATCTGGCAACCTGGATGAAAAGGCTGATAATAGAGCCTATGTCGATTATAGTGTGTGTGTGTGTGTGTGTGTGTGTGTGTGTGTGTGTGTGTGTGTGTGTGTGTGTTAACTAATGAGACAACAGCAACAAAGTCAAACACACTCTGTTTTGGGATTTAGAGTCAACTCTATGGTCATAGCTAATGACATCCTATTGTCTTACCCTGGAGAATGTGAGGAAACATGGCTTGCTATGGGCTTCTCCATTTGCACTTGAAATTTGCTCCAGGGAATTTCATAGACATTTCTGGTTTCCTCCGGTGTTTTCTACACATTCTTTAAAATAGCTACTAAACAAACCAAAAAAATGTATTCTTTTAGTCCTGTGAGACTTTTCATTTTCTGGTGGAGAGACTATTCTGCAAACTTTTTTTTTGTCAAAAGAGACTAGAATATACAATAACGTAAAAGTCAAGAAGACAAGAAAATATCCAGAGACTGCTATCTGTGCCATTTTGATTGGAAGGACTCCTGTATCTGTCATCCCTCTCAGCATGAGGCCATCGGCTATGCCTCTGCCTATTATGAGTGGGAAATTTATAGCTTGCAATGTCCTGGTTACAGGAGAGTCAAAGTTCTGGACATTTCTTTCAGATCAGCATCTGGAAAACGGATCAGAGTAGTTTAACGCTTCCATTTTGGAGCTGTTAACCACAGCTATGCACAGGGCTAGGAACTGTGCAACCTCCCATCCATCTGACTTCCACAATGCCAGATTAAACATTTATTGAATGGACTTATAAATTAATGAGCTGTGGAGGGAGAAATGAGGGAAAGCGCCAATGAACCCTGAGGCCGCAAAATTGCCTCTACGTGACCCTGTGAGTTTTGGCTTGTAGGCATAATCGTTAAAGCTCATAATGGCTTTTATTATAGCTTTGTTATCATTTTAGTTTTTGAATAAAATGAATAATCTAGAAATACACTTTTAATTTTAAAATTGGTATTTCTGAAAGTTTATTTGTTTTTTACTTATTGAGTGATTTTTTTTCCCACATAGTACTGGTTTTCGAACTCAAGAACTCAAACATACCAGTTACTTGGCTTTCAATCACTTGGACCAAACCTACAGTAGCTTTGGCTTTAGTTCATTTCTGGCTAGGGTCTTCCATTGTTTTGCTCAAAGCCAACCTTAGAAAATGATCCTCCTACCTACAGAAACCTCCCAAGTAGATGAGACTTTTAGGTCTGTACTTCTACTCCCAGCTCTTTCATTATTTATCTTTAAGTTAATTGCAGTGAGTTATGAATTACTATACATAAATGTATGGATTATGTGAAATATGTTGAAACTTGTTTCTTGACCTCTATTATGATGCATTTACCATTTTGCAGATGTTCTAAAGTAAATTCACATATCCATCCCCTCACATAGTTAGGTAACTGTTGGGTGATAGGAACACTTCTTAGCAGAGTTCAAGTATATAATGCATTCCAACTAGATTCACCATGATTTCTGTTAATTAGGTCACCAGAACTTACAACTAAAAGCTGAAATCCATGGTCTACCACTTCCCTTTTTAGCATTTCTTGATTTCTGGTAACAGACTTCTCTGCTTCCGTGACATCAACGTTTCTAGATACCAGGCTCTGTGGGAGATCATGCCATCTTTGACTTCTGGTGGGTGACTGCTGTCACTTAGCATAATGACCTCCAGGCTCACTCCTGTTTTCTTTTTCTTCTTTTCATAAGGCTGAATAACTTGCCATTATATGTGAGTAAGAAGAACAAAACTGGGAGCTTCACGTTTCCTGGCCGCCGATTCTATTACAAGACTGAGGTAATGAAAATGTTGTGTATTGCCTGGTAAAGACAGGCCAATACGTCTGGTTCCCCAACCCCTCCACCTCCACCCCCGTGGCTTTTAGGTTTACTTTCTTCTTTTTATCTTCTGTGAGGAAAGATAAGTTCTCATGTTTTAGAAATTTTTGCCCATGATTGTCTTCAGACTGTGTTCTCCTTATCTACTTATGAATGCCTCCCGTATGCCCAGCTTATTGCTTGCCACCTTTTGCTACCTTTTTGGCCAGTGTTGTCCTTGAACTGTGATCTTCCTGATCTCTACCTAAGTAGCTGGGATAACAGATGTGAGCCACAGCACCCAGCTTGCCAATTTGTTGATCTTTTTGTTTACTTTTGTGTCATTCCCCTATTTGCTATAGATACAAACCTCCTATTGTATATGTAGTTTTCAAATATTCCCTCCTATTATATGGCTTGGGTTCCCTTTTCATTCTCTTGATTGCTGCACAGGCATTTTTTTTTTCAGTTTGATGTAGCTCCAAGTACTGATTTTTATTTTTATATTTTGCCTATACTTGTTTTGATCATAACCAAAAATTCATCACCAAAATTAAGGTAATCAAAATTCCCTGTGTTTATCTCTCTATGTTTCAGGACTTACATTTAAATCTTCAATTCATTTCAAGTATATTAGCATGTGTAATGTAATTTAAGAATCTAATTTTACTTTTTGTAGATAGATAAGCCATTTTCCCAACACCATTTACTGAAGACATTGTATTTGCCTCATTGTATAATTCTTGGTGACTGTTAAACGTTAGTTGACATGTTATTAGCTGAGTTTTTTCCTGGTCTTGGTAGTCTGTCCTGGTGTTCTGTTTTCATGCCAGTGCCATGCCGTTTTGTTTACTATCCCTTTGTAATGTAAGTCAGAAACTGTAATGCCTTCATTTTTTTTCTACTCAAAATTGTTTTAACTACTTAGTACCTTTTTTATTCCATATGCATTTTAGAATTATTTTTTTCTATTTCTGTGAAAAATCTCAATGGGATTTTGATAGAGGTTACATTGAATCTGTAGGCCTGTTTAAGTAGCTTGGACACATTGACAATATTCTGATTCCCAAGCATGAAGTAGTTTTCTGTTTATTTGTACTCCATTTAATGTTTTACAATTTTTAGTATACATGTTTTAAAAAAATCTTGTTGGCTATATTCTTCCTAGGTACTTTATTTAAAAAATGTTGTGGCTTATGTTTCTTCTTACGTCTTAAAATTTCCCTTCCAAGATAATTCTGCTTTTCCTTGCTTTTGAAGTTTTCTTTGTGACAGTTCACTGTTGTTCAGTGCTTAGCTTTTATGTGTCTGATGGAATTGGATGCATCTTGGAATGGAGTGACAGGATTGGCTGGTGTCTGGGAGAGAGGGAGCCAAGAGGCATAGAACTCCCATGGCAGGCTCTGTGGGTGGCCTTGTGGCTTGGCCCAAGCCTCAGTTGTGGGCCTAAAGATTGAGCTCTGCATCTGCCCAGCCTTTCTTAAAAACTTCCAGGTGTGTTCATTCATCCACCACTTCTTTGTTTTAACTTAAACAAGCCCACTATCCATTCCTTTGTTCATTATCTGCTCTGTTTTTTAAACACTTCAAAAGAAAATATCTACCAGGGGCCAGCCATGATATATGGTGAGGAAGATATGAATGTGAGCGAATGCTCACATGGGTTTTATCTTTGCTATTGTACAGTCAAGACAATCCATCACTTCAATAAGTGTACATTTGTGATTGAGCTGAGTGTCAGGAACATGCAATGCTCCAAGAACCTACCATGAATGAGGGGAATCTGCCTGTTCTCCTAACTCAGTATTGGTCCATGGCTTGGCCCACTTACTACCCTTCCACCAAGGAATCCTCCCCAATTTCTCCAGTCCAGAATCTTGATCTCAACATGAAAGCCCATGCCCCCACCCTCTCAGGTGAAAGGCCCCTGACAGACAGGGCAAGAGACTTGCTCAGACAATAAGGGAGCAGACTTGTACCCTAAACTCGAGAAACTCTTTGAACCCTCCAGCTACCTGGGACCCTGCTCCTGCATCCCATTACCCCTGCTTAAGTCCCTCTACCCCCACATACCCCCATTCCACCATGCCTCTGTCTCATCTCTCCCCTCAGTATTCCACTAAAGTTGATCTGATCTGTTGAGGTTGTTTTCTGTTCTTTATTTTAATACCCTTCGGGATGCAGTTTCCTAACAATGAAAGGTTTGACTGTTAAAAGGAAGAGAAAGGTTTCTCTGAGGAAGGATCTGAGGTAGGCCAACTGTGGGCACAAGAGAAATGGCAGATGCCAGGGTACCCTGGCAGGCAATGTCAGTGCAAGACTGTATAGTGGAGAAAGGAAAGGAAAGGACAGCAAGGTTTCTAGCTTAGACAAAGGAAAGATGGGATGCAGGCAGGGTGTGGGCAGGGTCTAAGACCAGGAGACACTGGGCCATTAAGAGTTGGGTGGAAAGAGTTGTTATCCTGAGAATGTTGGCAGGGGTTGCAGCAATCTGAAGAGAAACCTCTCTGGCTTCCTGGCTGTTTGTCCTGAGCTCGGCTGACTCAGGGACTGCAGAATGACTCTGGGTTTTTCCACACAGCAGCTCCCTGCCTCCACAGTGGGGGAAGTCCGGGCATGTCCACTGCAGGGATGGGGATGGGAGGTTGGAAGCCCAGATGTAAATGAATGGCTGAGATTTTCTGTTCATTCCTCTGGCTTGCTGTTAAGTCAAGGGCTCAGAAATCACCTGCTAAGTGCCTGCAGCAGCCCCCACATCCCCATAAGCCCCTGGGGCTGGAGCTGCCCAGTGTCTACCTCCTAGGCAGGGGTATGAGAGGCCAAGGGCTGCACCTATCTGCGTCCTCTTTCCTCTCTGACCCCCCCAGAGCTAATGAGGATGTGAGAGGCCCTAGGTGGCTCAAAGGACGGAACTGCTAGTGAACTTAGACAGGAGGGAGAAGGTGGCACTGAGACAGGAGATCCTGCCCTGGTCTTGGCCTCACAGTGCCTCCCCAGTGCTGTGTCCTGGGCCCAGGGCTCACAGTCTGCACTGGCCTCCATGTCCTCATCTGTAGGGGTTCTCCTAGGGTGGCCTACAAACCAGAGGCCTGGACAAGACACTTGGGGAAAATGATGGAGCAGTTTCTGTAGAGGATCTACCTGGCCCAAAAGACTTGTTGAGGAAAAGCTGGCATTTTTATACTAAAACAAATACTAGCTTTTTTTTTTTGGCTCAGAAAGCAATTTTATACTGAAAAGCAAAGGCAATGTAGGTTCCTGCTCTTTGTTCAGCTGTGGGGGCTGTGTAAACCGAGAGGGTGATGTGGGGCTAGAGCCCCCATGGGCTCTGTCAGCTCCCCGGCAGTAGGGGCATCGTGTGAATGCTAAGGGGTTTGGACAAGGCCTCTGGACTTGGAGAGTATTAATGCAGTGTGGGTGGCGAGAAAATGGAATTTCAGCTGTGTCCTATATCCTCATCCACCTTGGCTTTCAACTCCTGTTCCTCTCCCAGGAAATCCTTCATCTTTTCTTTCTGCCTGACTCCTCCTTTAGGTTCCTCTCCTAGAGGCTTCTCTATTCCTTCCCCCTTCCTGCCTGTCTCAGACCCACTGAACTGTGGACTCAGGCCTGGTCCCTAGGCTGTTAGCATCCCACATTCAGCTGATAAGGAGCCAACTTTACAACACATGCACATCCCAAGCCTGCCTTGCTGTTGTCTGCTTAGAGCTGGGTTTCTGAGAGGGCAAATCCTAGCAATGTAACTGCAGAGAACTTTGCTGGGTTCTCTCAGCTTTTACAGAGGCTATGGGAGGGAGGATTCATCAACCCATCAGCCAACCACACAAGGTATCCTCTGCCCCCCCCCCCCCACCACTAGGGTGTCAAATAGAAGCTCCAGGAAGTCTCCTGAGACTTGCCATGAGCTTGTGCCATTGTGTGTGGTGTCCCAATGGGCCTGTCTCTCTGATGATGACTTTTGGATGGAGTCCCAGATCCAAATTCCATTAAGAAAACATTCTAGTGAGATGGGCTGTGGGGAAGACCACATGGGAGTGGATTTACAAATTAGTGCAAAGTAATGGGATAGTAGGTGGTGGGGTGTGTGTGGATGGAGAAGAGGGAGAAGAAAGTCCTGAGATCTAGCATCAAGATGATGTATAGTTACTATCGCTGACATTTGCTCCCCAAAGTGTCTTCTTTTAATTTATTTTTTATTGTAATGTATAGAGGGGTTACAGTTTTATTAGCCAGATGGTAGGTGCATTACTTCTCACACATTGATACCACTTCTCATGTTTCCACAAAGTGTCCTCTGTCCTCTCCCACAGTTCTGTTTTCTGACATTTAAATAAGATCTTGGAACATTTTTTACCAGTTGAAATACCTTTGGGCAGAGTCTAGTTTGTTGATACAATTTGAATGTGTTCTGTTCAAAGCAAGCAGCTGGGCATTGATCTGATTAGCTAGGAGTTAGAAGAGAACACTTACCTTTCTTCTGTCTCCTGAGTCACAGGAGCCATTTGTGATTTCTCCAAACTAAATTAGCCTTGCCTGCTTTTCCTTTAGAGTTTTTGCTTTTGAACAAGTTCAAACTTATCCTGAGGAATAATAGCAGTTCCTTTATTGGGAAATAATGTTCTGAGTAGGTGAGGCACTGTGAGAATAAAAAGATATATAGGTATATAGCCATTATTAAGGTCCACTAGTGTTCTGGTGAAAATACCATGGGTGTCCAAGACTTCATAATGAAAACCAAAAATATTTGGATGATTTAATAAAGTCATTCAAAAGGGACATTTGGCCTTATGTAGAACATTTAGTTGTTAGAGAGAATTTTCTCCATTTCTGTCAAATCCATGGAGTTTCCCCCAATTGACTGAGGTAATGTGAAGCAAGATGGAATTGTATTTCAGTTTCTCTGTAGGAGACCTATTTGAAGTTATGGATATTTTGAATTTGTTTGTTTGTTTTTTTTCCTTCTGGATTCTATTCACCCATTCGGAGAGAGGACAGGAGAAGGAATAGAGGAGGGAAGAGGGAGACAATTTTTCAGTAGTAGCAGAGACTGAAGATCCGAGAGTCAGGCCTGACAACCAGAAGGGAGCTGGGGGCCGTTGGTCTAGGTGGTATAGGGATTGACTCTGTGGTCTGCAGCTGAAGCAGCTGGAGCAGCTGGATGAGGCAAACGGGACTGGGTGGGTTCTGGGGCCTCTGAAAGTCAGAATCTGAAGGAATAAGATGAGGGAGGGAACAGTGAAAATTAGGCAGGGAAATAGAGGGCCTTTCCTCTCCTTCTGCCCCACCTATCCTGCTTTTTTCCTAAATTCTGTCAGAACCTACTGTGTCTCCTTCCAAGACACCTTTCTGGCTCCCCCCCCAAGATGAAATCCAGGCAGGTGTCCTTCCCTCACAGAGTTCCTCCTGAGTCGGGGCCTGAGGGCTCTCCTAAGCACTCCACTCAGGCTATGTGCTCATGAATCGCTGATGAGAGGATGTCAAATAAATGTCAGACCCTGATATATGCTGCTGGAAAAGGAAATGCATCAGCCCTTTCCCCGAGAAAATAAATTCCTATCAGAAGACTTCTGCCCAGTAATGCTTCATCTGTCACTGGGCGAGGCGGGCCGGCCCTGGCCGCTCCTTCCTGGAGGGGGGCTGGGACCACACCAGGCAGCCTGCTCGCAGCCAGCCATGTTTGATTGCACTTAGTTGGATCGCTCCTTCTCGACTTGCCATCTGGAGCCTTCATATTGTTAGCAGAACATTCTCTAGACATTTGTCAAACTCCCCCCAAATCAAGTAGCAGTGTTCCAGCCCAGGACTTCCTGGAACTTAGTCCTGCCAATTTGTCACTAGTATATTAAAAATAAAAAGCATACCCAGCATGGCTCCTGCTCCCCCTTCTCCTGTGACCTTAACCCAATGGCTGGGAAACTGTGACTCAACCTCAGGAAAAAACACTGCTGGTGTCACCAGCAGAAAGAAGGCCCCTCCCAGACTGGCCCTGGGGATATTAATAAACTCTCTAGACTGGATCATTGCACCATCAGCTCTCTTTTCTTGAGGGAACGTGAATGTTCAAGTGCTTTAAAGTGGAGATAAAAACGACCCATGATTCATGTCCCTGTCTTTCTGAAGAGTTTCCTTGCAGTTACTTGAAGGTTAAAACTATTCTTTTCCAAAAAGGAGAAAACCATTTCATTTTTCTCTTCATTGTGTTTCTCCTTCAACACCTTGAAAAGAGGTGAAATGTTCCCCTTTTTTATTCTTAACAAGAGAGAATCTCTTTCCGACTCTCAATCATCTGGTGATTTGAACATTAAAAGAAAAAAAAAACACCCAGAGTAGAATATAGTTCTTCAGGCAATCCTTCAATAAGTCTTTGGGGCTGCTCCCCTCTGCTGCTGTTTGTATTTATTGGCTATCGGGCTAGCAGATTTCGGATCTGGAGTGGTTCGCAGCCCAGGCTGGCAGCACACTGAGTTTGTTATGTGAAGCTCACTCTCCACAGAGCATGCCTATGACTACCTGTCACACAGCACACAGTTTTTAACAAAAGCCTTGGGGCTGTTTTTCTAACTAGTCACCACTGCAGGGTGGCAGGTACTGGGGTAGCCACTGGGTCCCCCTAGAAGTGGGGTGAAACCATTCAAAACCTTGAAGATGTCAAGGAGGCCAGAGCGAGATGGAAGGAGGCCTAGCACCCAGGAACTGGTAGAGTCAGAAAGGGAGACCCTCAGAGCAATGCATAGCCAACTTCCAAGGCGCTAAAGGCCTTGTGGGTTCCTTGGAGACCAAGGATTAGTGGCCATGCTCTCTCTGCTACAGGGACCCAGGACACGTGTGTCCTGCAAGCTCCAAGGTAAAATGAAGAGCAATTGTAGCTCCTAGAATTACCCATGGAAAGGTGCTGAGGGACTTTCTTTGAAGGTTTTGGACTTACACTATTTCCCAGAGAAGTCCCCTTAGAAATAGTTCCCTCTGCTGGTTGGCTTTCTACTGGGGTCTATTGTGTTCTCCCCATCTTTTCTGTTAGACATACTGGAGAAAAGGCCTGAGTGACACCTCGTGTAGTGGGGAGGCTGGTGTTGTGTTATTATCCTTCCATTACTGTCACAGACCCTGAGGTCATCAGATCCTGATGAGAAAAGTGTCCGGTTTTGGAGACTCCGGTCTGTGATTGCTTGGCTGTGTTTCTTTGGGCCTGTGGTGGTTCACTATGGTGGGGCGTTTAGTGATGCAAAATCATTCACTTCATGGCTAGGAAGGGGAAGTGAAGGAAGATGTGGGAATCCGAGTCCAGGAGGCCTTTCAGTCCCGGGGACTGAACCCAGTGCCTCACACACGGCACCAGTGAGTCATGTCCTCAGCCATCTCATTCTCTTTTAAATATTTTATGAGGAATTCGTAATTGATGAACAGTTTGAACGTTTCCTAGTCTATTATAAGGCTACAATGGACATCCCTGAACAATTGTTGACAGGTGTATGTGTATGTATAGTTCTGAAGTAAAACTTCGAGATGGAATTGCCTAAGAAAGCACGTGCAGGTGAGCACCAGTGGCAGGCATCTATCATTCCAACTACTCAGGAGGCTGAGATCCGATCATCCCAGCCAGCCCAAAGAGATGAATCTGAAGGAATCATCTCCAATTCACAAGCCAAAAAAATCTGAACTGGATATATGGCTCAAGTGGTAGAGTACTAGCTATAAGTGACAAAGCCAACTGAGAGCATGAAGTCCTGAGTTCAAGTCCCAGTGTGCATTTAAAAAATCGGATACATTGGCCAGGAGTTTGGCCTAGTGGTAGAGTGCTTGCTGAGTGTGCATAAAGACCCAGGTTCAATTCGTCAGTACCACATACACAGAAAAAAAGCTGGAAGTGGTGCTGTAGCTCAAGTGGTAGAGTGCTAGCCTTGAGGAAAAAGCAGAAGGACAGGGCCCAGGACTGGTAAAACAAACAAACGAAAAAAGTTGGATACATAACGACAAATTTGACTCTAAAAAGTTGTATCACATCAAATTTGACTCTCTAAAAAGTTGTATCTAAAAGTTGTATACACCATCATTTATATAAGTGTTTCCTTATCAGCATATGACACATTATCTAACGTATTGATTTTTCTCAATCTTTTTATTAAACATTACATATTCTTATTATTACATCTTCTTTGTTTCTACTTATTCAGTTATAAATAAGAGTATGTTTCTTGTTTTGGATAGCCATAGAATTTCTTTCTCTGTGGGCCATCTTTCCTTGGTTGTTGCCTATTTTTTTCTATGAATTGTCAGTTTTCCTTATTGATTGGAGATCTTTTTATGTGGAGGAAATAGAAGAGTGATTTATGCTATATTAAGCCCCAGTTTTCTTCTAACAACGGGTAATCTCTCCTATCTTCTCACCTTCTTACTCTTTCTTATTTCCTCTGTCTCTCCAATTGCTTCCTTGTGTATTTACTTTATTTATATGAAGAGAAAAATGGGAGGCAGTCAAACAAGGAAATATACTTTTGAAATATGTATACTTTACAAGATTTTTTTTTATTTTACAAGACATATGTGAAGAAGATCTGAAGTGAGAGAGGCTTTTGCCTAGTGCTTATGTGGATATTCAAACAGTGTTCTCTTGCTTGGATGGTGGACATTAGATTGCTCTGCATCTTGTTCATTAACTACAGAAGAAAGCCCAAATATTGCTACTACCTTAAACTTACATTTATACCTCCCTTATCTATTCTCTTCCTCATAACTCTCTTCCAATATTCGCCTGAGTAATGATGGCTTCTTTGGGACAAATAGTCTAGGTTCTCAAGACTTTAGTATCAGGAACAGCGTGACCCCCAAGCTGAGGCTGAGATGCTGAGGTGAGCTTGCTCTGGGGCTAGCCCAGCCTTCCTCTGATTGATTCAAGGAGACAGAGCCTCCAGTGAGGTGCAGTTCCTCTTTCCACCTTTCCAAATCATGACAAACAAAACCAACTCTCTAGCTAACATGGTAATGATTTGTGGGAGCAGCAGAAATTCCTCTGTAATTATGTGTGAATTGATGTGTGATTTCCTAATGAGCTGAAGTGAAGAAATCATCGTTTTGTGATAAATGCTTTATATCTTAAAAATGCCAGCAACGCATATCTAATAAATTCAATCAAACCACTCTCATTTATATAACATTTGCAATTACTAGTTAACATGCTGGCTTTCTTTACTGCTTTACTGATTTTGATAATTGCAGCATCTAGAAGTTCCTTGTCATAAACAAGGCCACAGAAACTCATTATGTTGGACTTTTGCCTTAATGTGATCATGAATGAGTTCGTTTAAAATATACATTTTCATGCTGTGCAGACCAAGACCCCCTTCTCAGAAAATGTTGTGTTTGCTCATTCACAGACTTTTGTCTGTGGAGTGGGGTAGGTCATTCTTAGATTTAGCTTTAGTACCTAAACATGTCCAAACACCTTGAGAAAAATATTTACAGGATCAAAATAAAGTTCCTCTTCACTGAAGATAGTCTGAGGACCAGGAAAGTTCAGTGTCCACATGTCTGTGGTCATGGGGCAAGAAGGACAGAATCCAGCCTGAAAGAAAATAGACCATAGTAATTAATAAATCAATTTGGGATTTAGATTCAGTATTACCCTTAGTAGTTGGGGGCCTTTAGATAAGCCACACAGCCTCTCTAAGCCTCAGTTTACTGGAGATACTACTTACTCTCGTTGAACAGATTAAATGCTTCAGCATATGTAAGAGCTCCAGGCACACTGTTTAACAAAGAACAAATGTTCAGCAAACTGTGGCTAGTCAAACAATTACTGGTAGTTTGAAATATTGTAAATATCAGCAGGAACAAAACTCACAACCCTCAAGGCACTTCTCCCAGTGGCCAAGATGGTAGCGTGTTCTGTTTGTATCTTCTTCTACAGAGCTGAGAAATGTCAGGCAATGAAAATAGTTTTAGTTCTAGAACTTGAGATCCCTTCTGGTGGGTTGTAGTGAGCTACCTGTCAAATCCTAAATAGATCCATTTTCCCTTGAGGTACCTTAGAACTTGGGATTTGTTGAATAGAAACCCAAATTGGCTTTGAGACTTAAGCTGTAGTAGAAGCACCCTCCCCTTCTGTGGCACCTTCTGAGCACTTATGCTACAGGCCTGTTTGGGGAACATTTACTGACATCCATGCTTTATGCCTTGTGATTCCATCTACCTGCCCCACTGGGTCACTGCTTAGACCTTGAGCAGGGGCTGTTGATAGGATGCGCACTGACCAAGGAAAGCTAGGCTAGACTAGTTTGAAGAGTGATAACGAAGTGTGTGCGTGAGTGTGTGATGAAATTGTAAAGTCAGGAGATGAAGTGGGACCTGAAGAGGCCCAAATGGGCCTTGTGCAAACAAGTCACAACTGGACAGAAGCTGGGAGAAAGGACAGGAGCTGGAGGCAGGAAAGGGAGCCTCACGGAGTAAGGCAGGGGGAGCGGGGATGAAGGAATCAAAAGATCTGGTCAGTTGTGGGTATTACTCTGGTCACAGATGGTTTTTCAGCTCCACAGGGTACCCACCTTGCCACAGGCCCCTGCCCTTGAGGTAGCCTGACCTGAGGATGATTTCTCTTCTCCCCTGTTCCAGGACACACAGTGAGCAGCTATTAGGCAGCAAAAAGAAAATAAATATGTAATGGGGAAGCAATGATGTGGAAATCATTGTTAATTATTCTGCAAGGAACCTTGTCATCCATTTATCTTATAGATAATAGCATGGGACCTTGTAAATCGGAAGAGAGGGTTTGGTTTCTGAACAGGAATGAGGGAAACGATGTAAATTCTCAAGGTATTTGATTCTGTTAGAATTCAAAGAACTTAAAATTCCATTCAGATAGAGAAATCCATTGTCTTTCTCAGACAATTGGCTTGTTCCTTGGTTCTTCCAAGGACATTAAATAAAAGAATCTGAATGTTTCTTTGTTGGAGTCTACATAGATTTCACAGTGGCTTGTATCTTTTCATAAAGAAATAGCCAAGCATCTCCGTATTTCCACTGCCACAATAATCTCACACAACCATCCACTAGAACTGTTTTTAAATGTTTTTGTTCTGTATATGTAAATACACATCACATTATCTGATTTATATATAGTTAATAAGACGTTTGCTACTATTTACTGAAGTAAATGAGCATTTCCCATACCTCACAGAGTTTGAGGGAGGTGTGTGTGTGTGTGTGTGTGTGTGTGTGTGTACACACGTGCACATGCACGTGCGTGTGTGTAAGTGAAGATCAGGTAAAATTTACTCAGCAAAAATCCCGAAGATGATACACAATCCTGAATATGACAATGTACTGATGATCACAGAACAGATTGTACACTAGATCTCTGGTCTTGTTAGGCTTTTTTTTTTTTTTTTTTTTTTTTTTTTGCCAGTCCTGGGCTTGAGCTCAGGGTCTGAGCATTGTCCTTGGGCTTTCTCAAGGCTAGAGCTCTACCACTTGAGCCTCAGCACCACTTCCGGCTTTTTTCTATGTATGTGGTACCGAGGAATCGAACCCGGTTCTTCATGCATGCTAGGCAAGCACTTTAACCACTAGGCCAAACTCCCAGTCCCTCTGGCCTTGTTTATATTGCATTTCTGTGCTACTTTTTGGTCCAGAGATCCAAGTTCTGTATTTAGGAAGTGTTCATTAAATGCAGGTTGTGTGCCACTGGTTGTTGCAAAACTTACCAGGTTTCTTTAAAACAAAAATCCCTTCCTTCAGAAAAGCAAGCTTCTGTAAAAAAGTGTTTTAGTATAGGAAATTTGAAACATAAAATTAGAGCACGCACGACAATGAACTGCCATATCTCCACAATTCAGATTCTAGAATGATCAACTCAGGACCAATCTTTCTTCCTATATTTCCCCCACCTCCTCTTTTCTCTTTTCTCATGCTGATTTTGAAACAATTCCAAGACATCACATTATTTCACTAATGAATATTGCTGTGTATATTTCTCTTTTTCTTCCCCACCCACAGTTGTAAGGAGTTAATGTAGTAAGGAAGCAGTAAAGGTCACTCAGGAGAGTGAGCAGCAGAAACAAGTTGTCCACCATGTGGTCAGGGCCATCTTTCCCCCCTTCCTTTTTGGCAGTTTGTCTGATGATGATTGGTTTGATCGAGAAAGCAAGACCCTCAGGGAGGGGGGGGGGCGCTTAATAGGAAAGTGGGCCTGGGTATGGAAAGACCCACCCCTGCTGGTGTCACCAGGTGAGTGGGAAAGCACGCTGGCAGGCTTGGGATGGCTGGTGTTTTCCTTCATTGTTCACTTTGAGTCTCATGGCTGTTGGGACATAGGAGATGTTGATTTCTCTTCTGGCTCCTTCCTTCCTGCCAGAAGGAAGGTTCTGAAGGCGGCCCAGGAGAAATGCCAGAAGAGACTCAGGGGACCCGAGGGGCTTTCACGTGGTTGTAGCAATGCTGGTCTCAGGTCCTTAGTGGTTAGTTTTTATATCCACGGTTATTTGTAGTTGGAAGTGAGCTTGTGGATATAATATCCTCCTCAGCTTTGCATGGTTTGCGTGCTTAGTTAAAAGGTGGCCATTCGAAGAATTTTCATTGTCTTCTGCCCCAGGTTGGGCACCAAGATGACGCACAAGTGCAATGGGTTCCTATTCTCAGATAGTACAGAAATAAAACCAGGAACAAGAGCACAGTGATGAAGAGTTTATTTAGGAAAGAGAAAGTAAAGGTCACTGGGGAAAGTGAGTAGCGGGACCCAGAAACTGATTGTCCCTGCTGTAAATATGTCTAAAATAAAACAGTTCTTTTCAAAGGAAACAAGAATATCATCATTACAGAGAGACTAAATGAATAATTACTTCATGTTACCAAAAATTCAGTGTTCAAGATTCCCCAATTATTCATATCTCTTTATAATTCCTTTTTTCATCGTATTTTAAATAAGCTAACCCCATATAGTAACTGCTTTGATTTTCAACCTTTTGTCCCCCTGCTCTTGCTTCTCTTCCACTCTCGCATTCTCTTTGCTTCGAGTTTCATTTGTTGAAGAGGACTGTTGTCCGACAGCTTTCCACATCTCTAAGATGTTATTTAAAGTGGTCCTTTATCCACTGTATTTTCTTTAAAACTGATTTACAGTCCTAGGCTGAGGGTGTCGATCAGACTGAGGATCAGTAATACTGTCCAGCAATTATTGTGTATCTCAGCACAAGACACAGAATGTCTCCTCTGCAATGCCAGCAGTTAAAGGAGGTCACCACCTCCTTAGTCACAGAATGATTTCTAACTTTGTATCAACTGTTTGGCAATTTTAAGGTAGAGTTTATGTTGGAGGTACAGGTTATATGTTTAATTCAAGCTTGTTTTCACTCAGGAATTATTATAAACTCATGATTTAAGTCTCTTTGATGTGTTTCAATCTATTTTTAGCTATTATTCTTATTGAAAACTATATTGTTCTCCCTTTGGGCCTGGGAGTCTCTTCAAGCTGACTCCTGACTTCTTTGATGTGGCTCTAGAAGTCTTGGTTGTCTTGACTGTTTTCTGAAGTGCCCAGGCACTCAAGTTCACTGCACATTCTTAGCCCAGAGCCCAGGAGCCAGTACTACCATGGAGTAGGTTTTCATTTTGGGGTCTTATCAGGGTCAATGGATTTTTAAATTTTCTTGTCAGGGTGATGCATAGAGGGGTTACAGTTACATCTGTAAGGTAGTGAATACATTACTTCTTGAACATTGTTACCCCAGTTGGTTTTTTGTTTGTTTTTAGAGAAGCTTTGCATTCACAGAAAACTTGAGAGGAAGCTAAGGGGATGGGTAAGAGGATGGTTCGTTTTGTTGGAAACCTTCAGGCTGTCTTCCAGAGTGGCTGGCCGTTTGTTCGTCTCCCCGGGCAGGCGAGAGAGCCCTGGGGCTCCACAGCCTCGCCAGGCTGGCGACATCCAGGTGCTGGTCGTGTCGTCTGGACAGGTGGGCCCTGGCACTGTGTTGCTGATTTGTGATTTCCTGATGACACCTGGGGCAGAGCAGGTCTTCATATACTTATTGCTATCCCCATCTCTTCTTCGGTGAGCTGTCGTTCAAGTCTTCGGCCCATTGTTTAAAGGGCCTGGTGTGTTCTTATTGTTGTATTTTAAGAGATTTTGCATATTTTGGAACAGTCCTTATTCAGATATGACTTTTGTAAATACTTTATCCCAGGCTGTGTTATATCTTGATTATTTATCTATCTACCATCCCTCCTTTCTCTCTCCTTCTCTCTTCCTCCCTCTCCTCTTCCCCCCTCTGGCAGCAGTAGACGAAGAACTGGCAGAACGTATTAGAAATCTGTGTAGTACTAACTGCACCATCCATGGTCCCTCCTGAGTGTCTGCACAGTTGCAGGCCTGTTCAGGGAAGATACACACACACACACACATACACACACACACTCACACACTCACACACACTCATACACACACACTCACACACACTCACACACACACTCACACACACTCTCACACACATATAATTATATTAGTATTTGTTATATTAATTATGTATATAAATTATATTTTAGGTTCCTACTGATACTCCAAATTCAGTACTGTAAGGGTTTTCCTTAATCTTTGTGTTTAACTTCATTGTGAATATATTTTTCAGTTTAGTTTCCATCTCTTTCATTTTGCTTATGCTTTTTGCTGATTTCAGTGCCTTATTTCAGGCTAATAGTCAGATGTATCTGTCTTTTCCATATGGCCCCAAGCTTTGAGTCATCATTTTGATAGCCTTTGCCATTCCTGTGCTGAGGCAACATTTATCCATATTTTATTCTGATATGTTCATGGCTTCATTTTTATTTACATTTAAATTACAGATCCATTGGAGATTTATCTTATTATGACTGAATGAAGGAAGGACCCAGTTTATCTTTTCCACATGTCTCTTTAGTTATTCCAACATCATCATTTACTCCCTTAGTCATTAGGTGAAATTTCCGTGTTTAGTATTTTCAGGCACCAGTGCTATATTGGTTACATCACAGGAGTTCCAAAATATATCCTTCTTTTCTAGAATTTTTCAGACCAGTTGCTTTCCTAAAACAAACCTTATAAGTGAAGACCTCTGTTTATCTGTTTCCATACATCAGTGCCAACTCTCTAAAGCAGTGAAGGACGGGTATCTGACTCTGGTTAGGCAGGTCAGAGATAGAAAAAGGTGGCTGGGACAAAGGCCCACATGGTGAGAAACAAAGAAAGGTCATAAATCTCCTTTCTTGTTCCTGCCTAGAGTGGCAGGTTCCAAGTCCAGCATGTGTGGTTACCAGATGCAAAAGCAGAAAGCAAGTGCCACTTTTGCCTTCCTACTCTAGGATAGCTGAGGTCAACGAGACAGGAACTTACATCCAAATGAGAGGCCTTTGGCCATGAGCATCTCCTGCTTAATGACTCAAACCAAAGATACATCTTCCAAGAGCAGGGGAACTAGGGACCAAATATTTAGGGTAGTAATGACATTCTCTGATTTGGAAAATGAGGTTGAGAAAAGGCACCAGTTTTTTTTTCTCCTTAACACAGGAATTGGAAACTGTGGTTGTAAGCCCTTTTTGCTTACAAATAAAACTTTATTGAAATCAATTTATACGTGAGTGTTTACAAGTCTTCTATGGCTGCTTTTAAACTTCAGGGGAAAGCACAGTAGTTGTAATGAACCCCTATGACAGGCCAAAGCCTAAAATACTGAAGCACTCGCTCTGTGCCTTTTCAGAAAACATTCACTAACTCTGCCTTAGGATAACACATCCACCCTACATGTTTTCTAGAGCTCATGCCTAGCGCTACCAGAGCCATTATGTAACTTGGAAGATGTGGGGAAAATAAAAATGTAGATCTCTTGGTCTTTGAACAAGACCCTTTCTTCAAAGGCAGGATCTAAAAAGGCATTAAAATATAAGGCTCTTTTTTGCTTTGTTTCCTCAGTTTTTGCCATGTTGTTTTCTTATTGGCTATTGAATGTCATTCAAGTAAAGAGAAATTAAAAATTCAACTTATTAGCACAAATGTACCTTTGCATTGTGCAAAACCTCTTTTAAATGCAAATATGAGCACTTAACTTTGGAATCACTGAAATTACACAATTTGTATTTCATGGTTGTCCCTGGAGGGGCCTTCAGCAGTTAAAAGAGACTTAACACAAGCCAGACAGAGAGCTGGGGGGCGAGGGGGCAGGAGAGGGGAGGATCTTCCAGGCATGGGATTAGTGAACACACCATTGGACACAGGAACACTTGAAGCAGCAGGCGCTATCTTCGGGGGTGCGGGGGGGGGTGGGGTTGAGCAAGGCCTTTCTGCACAATTCACGGCCCAGGAGACCTCAGTCAATGGACCAACATGCCTTTTCCAGACGAGAGGTGGGGCAGTGACTTGGAACCACCACTAAGAAGATGGATGACCATCAAGGGTAGTGTGACCTTCATACCAGGACAGCGCTCATCTGCCTCAAGCAATAGTATGGACTTCCCAGTGTGCTGTAGGCAGGAAGATGGCAGTGGTCATCGAGTAGGGCCAAGAGACAGGGAGCTGTGAATCTGTGCCAGGAGAGATGGGCTGTGTTGAAAGGAGGATCCACGATCTCGCTTCTACTCTGTGGTCCAGGTAGATTTCACATACGTCACACACATCTGAAATCAAGTGACGAAGAATTGAAGAGGCATCTCCATCCCTGGAAGCGAGTCCTGAAGTCAAGTGACGATAGAGGTCTTGAGGACATCTGTCAACACTGCAGCTTCCAGGGCAGGTGGGGAATAGAGAAGTTTTGGGGAACCCTATGCACATGCGGAATTTCACAGTGCAGCCTTCGAGGAGTTGTCCAGCTATTAAAATCCTGCAATTTGTATAATTTTACTCTACACCTTTTTTACTTGTGCTAAGACAATATAACCTAGATTTCACCTCAGCCATTGTTGTGTGACCATCACCACTCTCGAGTCTAAAATCCTGTGTATTTTATAACACTGAAATATTCTGCCAACCACTGAGCAGGAATTTCCTATTTCTCTTTCTGCCAGCCTCTGCCAGCCATAGCCCCCTTTTCTACTTTATGATTGTGACTATTCTGCCCCCGTTAGAGTTAGGAGAAATAGTACAGTAATCATCCTTTTGTGATGAGCTTGTTTCATTTATTTCCTTAAGGTCTTATAAGATATGTCACTATTTCCTGTGTTGTAAAGGCTGGAGAATAATTCATACATCTACATCTATGTTTCTATCTAGATCTATGTCTACATATCAATATCTAGCTGTCTGTCTGTCTATCTGTCTGTTTATCCACTCACATATCCACGAACACTTGGCTGACTTCTGTGTCTTGGCTGTTACAATTAATGCTGCCATAACCCCAGGTATATGGTGTGCTGGCCTGTGTCACTGAATGAGCCTTTCCATGGCACAGCAGTGATGTTATCGCTATGGGGTCTCGGGTCTCGTCTCAGGGGCACACAGAGGGCTACACTCAGGCCCTACTGAACACTCTGTTTCTAACTTAATTGGCTGTAACAGGAAAAAAAAATATTTCCAGAAGAAAATCTACAGAAGCATTATTTTTCTTTGTTTCTGAAAAACAACTTTGGCTTATTTTCTCCCATTTGAGTCTTTGTTTTCACGCATGCGAATGTGATTCATCTTGCAATGCTGGAAAAAAAGGGCCCTAAATAACATAATTACTTCGCCAATCATCTAGTTGGCTCCTGGAAATCATCATTTTAGTGAGGTCGACTGTAGTTCTTCAGCTCTATATAGACCCTCAAATAATGAGCAAGTTTCTTTTTCTTAGCATGCTAATTATTCTGTGAAACCAGTGTTGTTTTTAAAGGATGATTTAATTGGATATTAAGTCTGCAATTGAAAGATTAAATTATGAAATAAACAAACATATCCATCTAATAAATCTTTGCAAAAAATATCAGGCATTCTACTTCAGCCATTTGCTAGGTACAGATGCTTTCAGATACATAGTTAATTCTCTGCCCATTTTGCTGTGTTCTGTAACTCTCCACCTGAATTCTTTCCTGGGTTGATTCCAAAGGAAATCATCTCAACTGAATGAGCTCAGGATTCTGTGAGTGCTGGCCCCCAAATAACCTCTTGCTTAAAGGCTTTACCTGTATAAATGAAATTCAAGAAATGTTGAGGAACCATTTTGAAATGAATAATACTGAAGCAATTCCAAGGGGTATAATTTGGGATGCATTAAAGGAGGTAGTAAGAGAATACATTTGCCTCACTGGAAGTTTAAAGGAAATCAAAGATCAAACCAGGCACATGTTCGAGAAGGAAATTAAGAAATGAGAAGTACATCACAGCTATCCACAAATCCCCAATGAGGTTTCAGAAAATTATGCCAAAGCAAAGTAATATCTTTAAAAAAAATAGAAAAGAAGGTTCCCCTACCCCCTCCAAGTTTATAAAAGCATGCATCTCGAGAATAGAAAATAAAGAGAAGTGAAGTGGCTCTTCAACTTTACATTTTAAAAATGTACAAGAAAGCATAGATTTTTTTTTCCACTTTAAAAGAAGTTCCCCTCTAGGAAAATGGCAGTAGGACCACAAGACAACTGTTTCTTTAAACACAGATGCCCAGACCTGAAAGAAATGAAAGGAATACACATTACCCAGCCACAGCTGTACAGTCCAGCTGCAGGAGCCCCAGCCAGACAGCCAGGGTGCAGAGGAGAGCAAGGGGGGAGAGGAGAGCAAGTAGCCATGAGCACACACCTGGCTGCTCTGTTCCTCTTACAGAATCCTGGAGAACGGGGCTGGAATGTAAGCTTGCGTAGTAAGTGCAGCATCCTGGGTTTGATCCCCGGTACAGAGAGAAAAGACAAAAAAGAATACAGTTTAAAAAATCCTGGCAAATATAACTTGGAGTGACGCCTTACAGGGACATTTTTAATCTATAAAATTTTGCAGAGAAATGTGTTCTTTAAATGCCACTGTATCAAATAGCTCTTGTTACCCTTGAATTAGACACCTTTGCAGTTCGTTTGTTTTTTGTTTAGGTTTGTTTCATTTATCTGAGACAGTCTTACTGAGTAAACCCTGCAGGCCTTGTACTTTGATCCTCTTGTCTCGCCCTACCAAGTGCTGAGATGACTGGCGTGTACCACTGTTCCTTCGATGCATGCTTAGTGTGTCATCTTTCTATGTCTTGAGGGTTTGTAATGGCTGGGGTGCCACATGCACTTAGCATGTGCGAGGCCTGTGTTCAATTCCCAGCAGCATCAGAAAATAATAAAGCACAATAAAATACAAACTAAAACTAAAACACAGTAATAGATCTGTCGGACAAATTTTATTCCGAGAGCAGTAAATGTATCACATATTAATATTGGATGAGCCTTTTATCCCCATCTAATAAAATTCCATGTCTAGCCTTCATTTGTTTACCTTTTTTAGGTAACTAAGCATTAAAACATTAAAAGTTAACCCCGAAACTTTTAGACAGGACCAATATAGGACCAAAGGGACCAAGTTTGGACACAACAGCAATGACCACCGGCGTATAGAAGATCTGCCTTCATGTTGTTAATCGTTAGGTGTGATGATGATAATATAGCTATACTTTAGAGATTTTAACTTTAGAGATGTCTGCTGAAATGTTTTCTGATCAAATGACCAGCGTCGTGGGTTGCATTTTAGGTTAGTGTGCAGAAAGAAGTGTGTGTGACATGTGATTGCCTGAATGCTGACAGTTGCTGAAGCTGTGGGCTTAGTCTGTTAGGTAGATATTTGAATTTTTTTTTGTTAGTCATGGGGCTTAAACTCTGAGCCTGGGAGCTGTCTCCTTGCTCTTCAGCTTAAGGCTAGTGCTCTCCACCTGCCACTTGCAGAATCTTAAAGTTTTTTAGAACTATTTTTTTTCTTTAAAAAAAAAAAACCCAACCATCTTTGCATTCTTATATGCAAAGATAGAAAAGATGGCGTCTTTTTCCCATCAGTCCTTTTCTGCATTTACTGGGCTGATTGTGTGATTTTTGTCTTTGATTCTATTTATGTACTGTATTACATTTATTGACTTGTGCCTCTAGAACCATCCTTGCATTCTTGGAAGGAGATCAAATTGATCGTGGTGTGTACATGTATGATAGTATGCATGTATATGTGTGTATGTGTATGTATATGTGTAGTTGATATGTTTGTGTATGTGTGCTTATGTACATGCATATGTGGTTTTGTGGGTATGTTTGTACATGGGTATTTATGTGTTTTTCATGCATATGTGTTTGTGTATTGCTTGTGTGTATATATATGCTTCTGTGTTTCTGTGTGTATTTGTATGCATATGTATATATGCATATATCCAAGTGTGTGCATGTATGCAAGCATATGCATCTCTGTGGTACACAGAGATATACACATGAACACACATGTGTATTTATACATACAAAAATGTATGTGTGTGTGCATGCACACACACTCTTCTCATGTCTCAGTGCTGTCTCTCCCTGTAGGAGTGGACTGATTGTGAGTAGATCTGAGCACTTAGCGAATGGATGTGGATGGCCATGGCTGACCCCACTTGTCATGCTTTAGTCGTTTCATATTTCCATGGACTCTTTTGAGTGCTTGACAACCATTCTCTGGGTAATAAAGGACATTTCAAGTTCTCTGAAATAACTTACTTTGTCTCTATTGTTAATCACAATGCAGATGTGAGTTATTTGTGAATTTGTGAAGTTACATAGTCAGGGGCAGATTATCTGTAGAGTCACAATTGTTATGTGTGCAGCATTAAGAGAACACCTGGGCCTAGCTTGGAGTGCAGAATGGGTCTGTGCGGTCTCTTGGTCCGAGTGTTATGGATGACTGACGCGGTGAGAAATGCGCACTGCATTTCACTGTATTTTAGTCTTTCTCGAGTAGAAGTACTTGAAGCCAACAATAGCTCAGATCCTTGTTGGGATTACCCAGGAGTTTCTGATCATGAGTGGACTTGGATTAACGTTCATAGACAGATTGCATCTTGGTTTCATGGTGTTTTAAACTTGGAAGATATCTTAGAAAATTTCTAATTTACAGCTGTGGTGATAAGGTCAGGGAGGTGCTTGCTGAGGCAATGAAGTGAAGGCATACTGATCCAGTTCCTGGGTCCCCCTCCTGCCTGAGGCTCCACAGGAAGTGCTGAAGCCCAGCAGAGCTAAGCTGCTGGTATTCACTCACGTGAGAGTCTGACAGTTTCAGTAGAAAGTTAAGAATTACTCATCTTGGTCACCTACCAGCCCAGAGTGACAAGAAGGAAAATGAACTACCCCCTAGCTCAGTAGATCACCTGGGTTCTGTGACTCAGTGGTAGAGTCTGTGGAGTACTTGAGACCCTTTGTAGTTCTGAACCTCAGTACTCCCAAGAGAACCTGAATTAAAGCCATATGGAGGTAGAGATTAATTTGTCAGTGATTGAGAGAGGCTACACACGTAACATTTTTTTTTTAAGTTTGGAAGATAATTTTGCTTTTGGAGATGAAGAACGAGGCCAGGGTCCTGTCTGTCTTGGGGAGGAGATTCCCAGGGAGCTGGGGGCAGGCTGTGGCATCACTAGGCAAGGATGGGGAGAGGAAGCTGCGAAGCCAGCAAGCCTGTCTGCCTTTGGCCTGTTGACCTGCAAACCCGGGGCTAGCAGTGCCAGTCAGGGGGAGATTTCCATGCACTTGACAGGGCATGTTTAATTGGTAGATGTGAACTTGAGTCTAATCTCTCTCTGGGCAAGCCTGCACCTGACTTTGGATCTCTGCTACCTGCTCTACCTTCTTTCAGAATGCATGAAATAAATGCTGGGAACAGCTTGAGCCTGGACTGGAGGCATTGCTGGCGGAGTAGGAAATTTCATGCCATTCATTTCAAGCATCCATTCATTCGAAGAAGATGAGTCAGTCACACAAGGGGAGCAGGGCCTGACTCTGGAAGTGGCCACGTTGTTTCTATGGAGACTCAACAATCTGTTTAATAATAGGCCCCCAGTAGGCTCTGGAAGGGCAGGGTGGACATGGGAGACTCACCTCCTCACCACTTTCCTCCCCAACAGTGGAGGAGTCCCACACCAGCCTCTGCTCATCCCTTCCTCTTTCCTGCAATTCTCCTACCTCATTCCCGAACCCCCCCCCCCTCATTCCACCCTCATTGTGAGCAAGCAGAGAAGCTACTGGAAGGCTGGGGTTTGGAAAGGAGGCCACAAGAAGTAGAGGTAGAGATCCAGCTCATTCTGGTCCTCTGGCCACCATAGTCCTGGTAGGAAATCCCATCACCAGTCAGGAATTATTTTTTTCTAGCTTAGTATTGAAATAAGAAATAGGGTGCTGGATTTACATTTCTTCCAGCCACCTTGCTTTCTAGAGTCCTAGAAATTCAGCAAGTATGAGGCCCTGGTTTGCAGGAAGGGCTGGTGTGTGTGACTGTGTGTGCACATGTGTGTGTGTGTGTGTGTGTGTGTGTGTGTGCGTGTGTGCATGTGCATGTTTGCACTGTACTTACATGATGATTTATGGTCAAAACTTCATCATCTAGCACTGGATTTTCCTCTTCTCTAAGAAACTGAGCCACATGGGAAAGGTGTGTGTGTGTGTGTGTGTGTGTGTGCAATTTCAGCAAATTGAGGTTTAAAGATCTAATGGGCTTTTATTAATGATTTATTAACCAGGCACCATCCAGTCTACAAGTATCAGGCAGTGCGCAGGACAGAGCAGTCAGCGTTGTTAACGTAGCTTGAGAGAGGAACAGAACAAAGCAGGCATTGGTCTCCCCCTTCTCCACAGGGGACTCGTCCCAAGACCCTCAGCGGGTGCCTGGATTGTGAATAGTACTGATCACTATATAGACAGTCTGTTCCTACCCATAGTTCCTTTCATAAAGTTTAACATATAAATTAGACACAGTTGAGAGATTAGCAGCCATAACTAAAACAAAATAGAACAGTAACTGTAATGAAAGCAATTCTCGTGTGATTTTTCCTCTCAAAATATCTTCATTCCGCATGGCACCATAGAAGTCTTTTCTGACCTTGGAGGACTGTGAGGAATGGAACTGAGGAACAGGAGACCTGGGTGAGGGAGATGAGGGAGCAGAGTCACTGGCCTTCAGGAGGCTTCTGTGTGGAGGGTGGGAGAGGGGCTTCCTTCCAATTTGCTGGTGCAAATGGATTGCACTCTTTTAGACTGGCTGCTGCAGAGAGTCTGTGTTTCCTTTGGGGAATAGGTAATCAACCTTTTCCTTTTCTTTCTTTCTCCCCTTCCTTCCTTCCTTCCTTCCTTCCTTCCTTCCTTCCTTCCTTCCTCCCTCCCTCCCTCCCTCCCTCCCTCCCTCCCTCCCTCCTTCCTTCCTTCCTTCCTTCCTTCCTTCCTTCCTTCCTTCCTTCCTTCCTTCTTTCCTTCCCTCCTTTCTTCCTTCCTTCTCTCTCTCTTCTTTCTTTCTTTCTTTCTTTCTTTCTTTCTTTCTTTCTTTCTTTCTTTCTTTCTTTCTTTCTTTCTTTCTTTCTTTCTTTCTTGGCAGTACTGGGGCTTAAACTCTGGGCCTAGGTTCTGTCTCTTAGCTTTTACATTCAAGGCTTACGCTCAACACTTGAACCACACCTATTCTGCAGGTGGTTTTTTTTTTTTTTTTTTTTTTTTGGTGTGGTTAATTGAAGATAAGAGTTTCACAAACTTTCCTACCTAGGCTGACTTTGTTTATATATATATATATTTATTGTAATTAATAAAAGGGTTACATGATATTTGTCATATGGAAGGTGCATTAATTCACATACATTGATACCCTTTCACATGTCTTGGTACCCTTTACCCTCCACCACCACCCCCTCCCCCATCTTGATTTTCCCCCCTTCCCTATCAAATTTCAAATAACCAAATACAAATAAATTCAATATATCAGATAACAAAGTGAGGTACTGTAACAATATGAGATACCCAAGGGACAGCAAAGGAGATGAGGGATAACATAGTATATTAAGGACAACAATCATTCATTATATGGCTTTTGTTTCAATCTCCTGGAGGTCCTTTCAATTAGCTTCATACTATATGGCCTTATGTATCAAGGTTTTGCTCTATTGCAGATCTCTGCTAGTGGAGCCCAAGGTTTCTACTGATTATGACAAATGAGGGAAACCATTGAGCCTAAGTTCCTTTGAGTCTGGCTTACTTCATTTAATATGATTTTTTCTAAGTCTTTCCATTTCCTAACAAATGGGTCAATGTCGTTTTTTCTGACAGCAGCATAGAATTCCATTGTGTACAAATACTACAACTTGTTGATCCTCTCATCAACTGAGGGACATCTAGGTTGGTTCCATATCTTTGCTATGGTGAATAATGCTGCAATGAACATTGTTGTGCTAGTGGATTTAGTATTCCCTAGATTCTGGATGGTTGGGTAAATGCCAAGTAGTGGAATTGCTGGGTCATAGGGGAGTTCTATGTTTAGCCTTTTGAGGCACTGCCACACTGCTTTCCATAGTGGTTGAACGAGTTTGCACTCCCACCAACTGTGTAGTAGTGATCCCTCCTGGCCACATCCCCTCCAGCATCTGTTATTATTCATTTTCCTGATCCTGGCCATTCTAACTGGAGTGAGGTGGAATCTTAGAGTTGTTTTGATTTGCATTTCTTTTATGACCAGAGGTGTTGAGCATTTCTTCATGTGTCTATAGGCCATTTTTGTTTCTTCTTCAGAGAAGACTCTAAGTCTTTGGCCCATTTTTTAATGGGATGGTTGTTACTTTGGAGATTAGTTTTGGAGTGATTCAATTTTTTGAGTTGTTGATATATTTTAGATATGAGGCCTTTGTCTGTTGTTTGGTTGGTGAAGATCTCCCACTCTGTAGGCTTTCTAATTAATTTACTAGCTATGTCCTTTGCCATACAGAAGCTCCGCAGTTTAATGCAGTCCCACTTATCCAGCCTTTCTCTGATTTGTTGTGATTCTTGGTCCTTATTAAGAAAGTTTCGACCTGTGCCAAGAAGGCCTAGTATATCTCCTATTCCTTCCTGTAAAGTTTTCAGTGTGTCAGCTTTTACCTCCAGGTCTTTGATCCATTCTAGTGCAAGGTGACAAAGAAGGATCCACCTTTAGTTTTCTGCAGGTGCTTAACCAGTTCTGCCAGCACAACTTGTTGAAGAGGCTGTCTTTCTTCCATTCTATTTTTTTGGCTCCCTTGTCAGAGATTAGGTGGCCATAGATCTGTGGTTTAATATCTGGGTCCTCAGTTCTATTCCATTGGTCGTCAGGCCTGTTCTTGTGCCAGTACCAAGCTGTTTTGATAATTATAGCCCTGTAATAGAGTCTAAAGTTTGATATTGAAATTCCTCCTGAGCTGTTCTTTCTGCTAAGAAGTGTTTTTGCTATACGGGGTCTTTTATTATTCCATATGAAATTTTGGATTGCCTCTTCTATTTCTTTAAAGAATGACATTGGGATATTGATGGGTATTGCATTGAATTTGTAGATAGCCCTTGGCAAGATTGCCATTTTCACGATGTTGATTCTTCCAATCCAGGAGCATGTGAGATTTATCCATTTCCTTAGTTCTGCTTTAATTTCCTTTTTTAGGGTTTTAAAGTTTTCATTAAAAAGGTCCTAGGCTGACTTTGAACCTTGATTCTCCATCCTTCATTTGTTTATCCCTTTCTTCTTGAACACTCCTCACCCCCACCAATTCATCTCAAGTTTCAGCTTCCTGTTGTTCATTTTGTTTGACTATGAATTCGTCTAAGTAATTACATCATTTGAATTCTCCCCTGAGTATACCATACTTCAGTTAACATGTCTGTTTATACTGCCTATGGCCCCATATATATTTATTTGTGTATTTATAGATTAGATCTGGCTTCATTCCTGTGTAATAATCCCTACGGTGAATGTTCTAGTTCAGGGCTCTGCAGTTTCAGAGGTTAGAAGTGTCACATGTATCAGAAGGCAGGGCCAGAGGTGTCCTGAAAACTAGAAGACAGGCTGAAGTTTTTATAAGGAGCAGTTGGTCCTGGCTTTCTTCCCCCACATACCCAGCCGTCTGTCCCCACTCTATCCCTGCACACTGGGAGACTCTCCCTGGCCCACAGCCCTGAGAGCACAATCACACCTGTCTGGGTTTGCTGCTGCCGTTGTGTTATGGTCACTGAGTCTTTCCCTATTAGCTTCTTCATTCTTTGATAAGTGAATATTTCAAAGAGGCTTTTTAAAGAGGCATCATATCTGATTTCTTTTCTTCTTTCTTCTCTTTTTCTTTTTCATTTTTGTGTTCTTAAAGTATTTTCAGTTCCTTTTATATCATTTTTAAGGGTTCTGGGAGAAATTTAAAATAAACACTTTTATACAATTTGAAAAGTTTAAATGGCAAAATGTAAGGCTTTTTTAAAAAAAAAAAACAATCTGCGGAGGGAAATGGGTACCAAGACATGGGAAAGGGTATCAATGTATGTGAATTAATGCACCTTCTATCTGGCAAATATCATGTAACCCTTTTACTAATTACAATAAAAAATTAATTAATTAATTAATTAATTAATTAATTAAAAAAAACAATCTTTTTTTTCATGAAACAATTCATTATTTTATTTTATTTTATTTTATTTTTGCCAGTCCTGGGCTTGAGCTCAGGGTCTGAGCACTGTCCTTGGACTTTCTCAAGGCTAGAACTCTACCACTTGAGCCTCAGCACCACTTCCGGCTTTAAAAAAAACAATCTTAAAATAAGTACATAGGAGATCTGCAATTTCCAAGAAAGTAAACTTGGGTAGAAGCTACAGAAGTAACTATTTGATGTAGTTCTACCTTGAGGGGCAGTTACCAGGACAAACTCCTAAGTGTCATGGGAAGGGTTTTCCTAAGATTTCCTTTGAATTGAACCATCCTATGAAAAGGATTCATTTTGAGACTCATCTGGATGGAAAGTGTCACTTTAAAACCAAATGTTGATATTTCCTAACAGAACTTTTAAAAGTACATAATCATCATTATTAAAAAGCTGAACAGCTTAATCTGCTCTTTAGAGACAAGGGAAGATCAAAATGTTCCCATTGAACCAATTGTTAAATCTTCTCATGGCAACTTTTTTTCTTCCCCACTTTAACGGTGATACTGGTGTTTGAACTGAGGACCTTGTGCTGGTTAGGCAGGTGCTTTACCATTTGAGGCATACCGCCAACCCTTTATGCTTCAGCTATTTTTCGCAAAGGGTCATGTTTACATTTTGTTTGGGGTCAGTTTTGAACTATGCTCCTCCCTCTCTCCAGCTCTTTTTGCATCAATCAGTTGGGTTTCTGGTAAGAGGCACCATGCCTAGCTCATTTGGTTGAGATAAGATTTTGATAGCTTTTTACCCAGCTAGCCTCAAATCTATATCTATCTAATATCCATCTCCTGAGTAGCTGAGATTACAAGCTGATCTACAGTCTAACCTGAGTCTCTGTACTAGTTAATCGTAAAACATATTGGTTACGCACCTTCTGTGGAACTGAACATCTTTCTGTAAGCTTCCATCTGGACACAGGACCTGTGAAAGCATTTCACTGAAGGATCTTAAGGTGGGTTCATTTGATATCCTGACCCACGCCTCAAGCTGTCCTTGTACATGCACCATTTCCTTTGTGAGCAAGGAATCTGCCCACAGAGGACAGTCTGATCATTTCGTCACTGCGATGGGGTAGAATCCTTCCTGGCAGTGACTGTCATGTCCAGTGCAACCCCCACCCCAGCCCCACAGGTGGGCCTGCCCTGGCATCTGACATGTTCTCATCCATCTTAGAGCCTGGGCTCTAATTACCCCTGCCATTAGCCTGCTCAGCAGGACTGCAGATGTCATTAATGGTTGTGAAATGATCCCATGCCTTTCAAAACTCCAGTGCCAGCCAGTGTTTGTCCCCATAACCTCCCACAGAAACTTGTCCTTTTCTTCATTTTGCTGCTGGATCCAACTTTCCCCTTGGTCACCAAATAGAAAGGATGTCCCCCCTCCATGTCTTTCATGCTCCAATTTGGCACTCTTGTGCCCTCCTTCCTGAAGGCTAGCTTCCCATTCTGCCTCCTTTGATTTTGTAGGCATTCCCTGCCCCTACCCACCTCAAGCTCTTTTGTGCAGCAATTGAAATAACTTGTTGCGTCTCATTAGAAAATCAATATATTTTCATGGTTGGGAAAATTAGAAAAATGCAAATAAGTAAAAAGAAGAAGTAAAATCCATACTCTCACCTTCCAGAATTATTGTTGAATGTTTATGTCTTACCTTCACAGATATTTTCTATATGGACTGAAAGATGTGATATGATACATTATAATAATATCAATCATAAGTAATATTTAACAACTACTTACTGTGAACAGACACTGTTCTGATGGCTTTTCCAGACACAAATTAATTCATTGAATCATCTCAAGAATGCAGTAGGGTAGGTTTGATTTCTACTCCACTTTGTACATGGGGAAAACAAGTATAAAGAGGTAAATATTGTTTGTGCTAAGTACAGTGGTACAGAATAGTAGTGTCAGCTACCCAGAGGGCTAAGCCTGAAACATGTGTGAGTCCAAGAAGTTGGGGCCAGACTAGACAACACAGTAAAGTTGCATGTCAAAACAGACAAAAACAAATACATAAGCAAGCAAGCTAATGAAAATTGCTGAGAATCTCTCTGCTATTGAAGTGGAAGAGGTGGGAGTTGAACCCAGAATCTCTAGGCGCTGAGCTGCTAAATCATGCATTATACTGTTACCTAACCTGCTTTGTCCACTCGACAAATTCTTGGTCACTTTCCATGTTTACTGCTATCTCACTACATGATTCTGAATGATAACGAAGACGGAGTGAAAGGTCAAAATATGTACATGTTGAAATTTATTTAAATGTTAGACTCAGTTTCCTTTGCTTTGATTTATTTTTTGCTAGGATTATGAAGACTTGGGTTGCTTTTCAATGAGATGGTCTCTTCAGGACTAGGGCTGGGGGACAGCAGAGGTAAAGATGCTAGATGAGCAGGGCTCCTTTTGGGGATGTTTGTAACTGGAAGTTAGCCACAATCCTTCATTCTGTCCATCATTTCTATCAGACATCTTCTACTATAAGAAGCTCCTCCTTACAACTGAGCACTTTTGTGATTCAGGCCTACCTTATTTGTACTTTTAAAGTGGTGATGTTACTTACAGATAATTCAGGCTCCTTTTGAGTAAGATGCTGATGAAGTGGGAGAGGATTTCTCTTCCCCCTCTACTTGCTCCTTCCCTCTCACTACCTCTTTCTTCTTCCCTCTTTCCTTCCTTTCCTCTCTTCTGCCCTTCCTCTTTTCATCCCTCCTGGGTTTTTGCTCTCCCTCCCTACCTCTTTTCCCCTCCCCTCCCCTCTCCTCCCCTCCCCTCCCGTCCCCTCCCCTTCCCTTCCCTCCCCTCCCCTTCCTTTCCCTTCCCTTCCCTTCTCTTCCCTCACAGGCAGACTAGTCTCTTTTCCTTCAGCTGAAAACAGCTTAACTGTTCCGTATCTAGAAACTCTGAGGTGGCTTCAATGCAAAGCCTGAGAAGCTATTCCAGAGAAAAATATTTTTGGCCTTTTGGCATTATATCTCATCTGGCTGATAGGCTAAGTCTCTATATGTTTAGTAAATCTATCATAACAGAGTATACTTAAACATTTTAGCTAATTGTTATCCAGTCTATGAAAATGTATTTTTAAAAATGTGTGTTTGCAAATGTTTATGATGTACGTGAAATAAATGCTACATGGTGCTTATGAAGTAAGTGGATTAGCCAATAGGTGGAAATTAGGGAGTGATGGAGGATTTCTAACTCAGATGATCACATAAAACTTCATGAAAAATGTGTATAAGTAATCAGACACATACACACATATCAGAAAAGAGATGCAGAAATACTGGCAAAAGTTTCTATAAACTCCTTGACAGTCCTGACTCATCAAATGGACATCTACTAAGCTTTTTTAGCAATTGAACACTTTATCATCCATGTGAGGCAAATTACTAAGTTGACCCTTGACTGCTGCAAATATCCCTCTTTTTTATTTTTGCTAGTCCTGGGCTTGAACTCAGAGCCTGGGCACTGTCCTTGGACTTTCTCAAGGCTGTAGCTCTACCATTTGAGCCACAGCACCACTTCCACCTTTTTTCTATGTATGTGGTACCAAGGAATCGAACCTGGGTCTTCATGCATGCTAGGAAAGGACTCTACCACTAGAGTGCCTTATAGGTTTTTAAAGTAATAACTCTTAAGTCAGAGAAAAATGTTGATTCTGTTACTTTGAAAGACCTGCCATTTTAATAACAGAAGAAAAATAAATCAAGGCATGCACTGCTGGCCTCTCAGATACCCCAGCCTTTTTCTCCCATTCGACCCCAGTTCTAGAGGACAATGGTCATGATGGACTCTCCCAGGGGTGAGCCACCATTGGGGATCCCAGGCTAGAAGAAGGATAAACAACACTGCCATTACGCACCCTTCTCAGTCCACCCCCAGCAGTCTGTCTCTCTTCCTCTACTTAGCAAGCCACATTAGCTGAGCTACAAAGCCACCATCATAAACCTACGGAACACCAGTCCAGACACCAAGTCCCACATCCCTGGGAACGGGTCGCATGCAGCTGCTTTCGAATACCCTTTAAAAGAGCCTGGGAAAGCTGACTCATTCTGGGCAGAAAATAAAATTGATCCTTACTTCTCCACATTGGGTTCGAGTAAATGCCAAGTGTATTAAGGACCTAAGTCTGAAGTAAAGAGGCACGCACAGACTGCATAGAAAAGTATGTAGAAGACTATTCTCATGGCTGTGGAGTTGGAGACAAATTTCTTAAACAAGATTCAAATGACATAAAGCATAATAAAGGGAAAATTGCTCAGCACAACAAATCTCAGAGTTAGAGATTTCCCTTCAGAGGGGTTAACTGACCTGACAGATGGCATTGGGGGAAGATGCTCAGAGCCAAAAATCAATCAGAAATCATATCCTAAGGAATTCTTGCACATTGGTTAGAAAATGATGAGTGGCCCCCACTGGAAATCCTGGCCAAGGGACAGAGGCAGTTCATAACAGGAGAAACTCGAATTACAAATAAGCATATGAAGAGCTACTCATTTCACTGGTAATCAGAGAAATGTACATTTCAATGACAGCCCCCATCTACTTTAACATCATCAGATTGATAACACTGAAAATTTCATTAAGTATCAAGAGGGATTTGGGGAGTGCAGGGCCCTCTGGCTCTGCTGGTGAGTGTGTAACACCTCATATTTCTTACCCAGTTCCTGGTGCGTAGGCTCTCCTTGGATGGTCTGGAAGCAAAGGCCTGTGGTCAGAGTATTGAGCAAAACAACAGAAAAGATCGAAAGCAGGAGGCAGCCATAATTATATTTAAATATGACAGCGAGGATGGATTTTACAAACAGAGCTGGATGAAGAAAACAAAAGAATGGATTTGTAGCACATTGCCTTTTGTAAATTAAACAGGCATGCACAAAGCCATATCCGATATTATTCAAGAGTATTCATGTGTTTGAATAGAGATGGAGTAGAGATGGATAGAGGAGGGGGATGGAAGTCTTAGAAGAGGGGAGCTGAGGTTTTAGGAGATGACACAGTAAGAATGAAGGAGGGCTTGTTATGGATCCATGCAGCAAAATTCCTGCAGATCTGAGAATGGACAGTTTAAACTGTTTTTCTGAGCTACAAGAAAAGCCAGGTAATTGATGGCTCATGCTTTTAATTCTAGCTAATCAGAAGCTAGACCTGTGATCCTCAGATCAAATCCAACCAGAGCAAGAAAGTCAGTGAAACTTTAGCTCCAATTACCCAGCAAAAAGCTGGAAGAGGAGCTGTGGTTCAAGTGGTAAAGCAGCAGCCTTGAGTTAAAAAGCTAAGGGACAGCACCCAGACACTAAGGTCAAGTATTAGAGAGAGAGAGAGACAGAGACAGAGACAGAGACAGAGACAGAGAGACAGAGAGAGAGACAGAGACAGACAGACAGACAGACAGACAGGGGCAGAGACAGAGACAGAGGGAGAGAGAGAAGGAGAGAGTCAAGTTGGAATTTGGTTGAGCAAGCAGTTTGCTTATATAGTAGGAATTCTGAGGTATTCTGTTTAATGGCTATATAACAAATCACTGATAAACTTCAATTCTTCATTACTTGTAATAGATGCCTTGCTGAACATATTTTTCAGCTGTCAGAACCCCAGAGGGGAAAGCCACAGCATGAGCTGCTTAGGGCCTGTCTTTGCTTCCCACAATCCTGTACCAGTGAATATACCCTAGAAAGTAAAAGGAGGCAACCTTGATATGCAAGATGCAATTAGGACAAAGATTTGGAAAGGTTTGTAATTACCATTCCATAAACACAGAGTCAGAATACCGCTTTATCCATATTTTATTTCCTCATCTAATATTTAAAGTCTTTCCCCTTTGTATTTGCAGAATGGAAAGCACAAAACGAAATGGTTCTAACATTATTTCCCTAATTTCCACCGCCCACACTGCTCCACATCCATCTTTAAATTCCTGATACAAATGAGCAGAAGACAAAATTCTTTGCAGGATTCGGAAGTGAAAGGTTGCAGTGGAAGGTAGAGAAACAGTTACATTTTTGTGAATGTGTGTGAAACTAGAGACAGAGCTGCCCTCCAGCCTACTAACCACAGACCAAGGAAGAGCTTATACAGATCCATCCCCCTCCTCCAGACCTCCCCTCCCCCTCTCCGGGCTCTCTTTCCCCTTCCCCTCCCTTTTTCTCTTTCTTATCCCTCATTCTCTACATATTTGCACCAAACTCAGTGGTCAATTTTCTCAGAGATGCTTGAGTGAGTGTTTTCTAATTTTCCCTTGGTCCAAAGTGACCTATTACTCAAGCTGCTCTCAATGAAAGCATTTCTTTCTCTCCTTGGGTGTTTTGCAGTCTGCAGTAAACTTCCTTTGCTTGTACCCAGGTACACAAGGGACCATGCACACTCCTTGCTGATAGCTTATCTTGCACACAAGCAGATGTTTTTACAATGTGCATTTGATTTGTTGTTGATAGCACATTTGCTTAGCTCACTCTGCAGCCTTTGCTTCTAGGTCAGAGTCTAATGATTCCTGTTGTTCTTTGTTATTTTGAAATGTATAATTCTTGGGTTACCTATTCGCTTTGCCCATTGGTTTTGAGGATTCACGTGACACTGATAAATATTGTGAGTGTGGGCTGTGCAGTGGCTCATAGCTGTAATACCAGCTGCTTCGGAAATGGAGATTTCTAATCATTGTTTGAGATGAGCCAGGGCAAAAAGTTAGCAAGGCCTCATCTCAGTCAATAAGCCCCACGGTGGTGGTTTATGTCTGTGATCCTAGCTGCACAGTGAGGAGGCTCACAATCAGAGGACCGTGCTAGGCAAAAGTAAAACACTTACCTGAAAAATAACCTAAAGCAAAAAGAGCTGGGAGTGTGGCTCCCAAGCAAATGTATGGCTCTGAGTTCAAACCCCAGAACTGAAAATAAAATACAAATAAATAAATAAAATACAAATAAGTAAACAACAACAAAACCCTGAGACTATTTCATGCCATGAGGAGATGTGTGTAGCTCATGGCTGCAGTGTTGGCAGCAGGAGGTTACTTCATGGACCTTCAGACTCAAGTAAGCATTGTTAAAATCCACAACTGGCTTTGGAGGGAGTAGACAAGTGTCCTGTGTCTCCAGGGGACTTCTTACCGTTTGCAGACCATTATCTCATTAGTTCTCAAAGTACCCCAGTGAGGAAGAGAGGAAGGAAGATGCTAATGGAATAATGAAATGGTGAAGAGAGAGTGAGAGACAGAGCACTTTGCTAATGCAATCATCACTACTTATCTCTGGTTCTAACCCCTAAACTTGGATGCAGAAGCTGAGATACAGGAAGCAGAACCGGACTTTCCTGGGTCTCTGAGCTTAGGCTGGGAAAGCCACGCCCCCACCTGCTGGGGATAATGTTGGGGTACAGGAATGCCTACCTAAGGGCTATCTCACTCACTTAAGATAATGCCAACTTTTGATTTTTCAGCCAGCCCTGGGTGAGGGTGGCTGGGAAGTGAAATGTGCTGAGAAGAGGGATGGGCACGCAGCCAAGATAAAGCCAGAGATGGTGATGGCGTTCAGAAGTGGTACTTTGGGGTGCAGTGGGCTCTTGTGTCGACTCAGTGCTTGTTGATAAGCACCATTCAATTTGTCTCACATATTTACAGATGCACCAGCACACATTAAACTGACCCCATTCGGTCTAATTCATTAAGGTTTTCTTTTTTCTTCTTCCCGAAGCCTTTGAGGTTATTTCTTAAAGAATTACTCTGGTAATGGCTTTCAACTTTATATAGCAGATCTAGTTAACAGTATAAGCTTGCTTACTGGCCAGGTCCTTGAAAGTCGCCTATGGGCGATGTCTAGGTATAGAAATCATGGTGTCACCACACGGTAGGTGACATCGTATCTGAGAGGCATCCATTGTTTCCCTACTCAGTCTTTGTACATCAGTCTTTTCTGAACCCAGAAATCTTTTTCCGGGACTGAGATACAGTGGATAGTGTGAAGGAATGCACAGAACGGTGCGTTCCTTCCTCATTCAATGGACACAAAAGAGCCTTCTATGAAGGCACTCACAGACATGTAAACAAGCTGTCTGGGTGCAGGGAGGTAATTCCTGGAGATGTAGAAGGCAGATGTTTCTCTCATAAAAGTAGGAATGTTCAATGAGTTTAGACAATCAAAATTCCAGAAGACATCCCCACAGGGCCTAAGTCCTAGGTGACAGTAGCAGGGGTGGCATTCCATGGAGATATATAATTGGTCCTGCATTCGTTTCATTGGACCAATGGAAGAATGAGCAGACTGGGGACACCTCCGTGCAAGCAGAGAGGGCACAGCCTGAGGGGCCAGAGACCTGAGGCACAATCCTCGCTCTGAGCTCCATGGAACCATGTCTTCACCTCCCTTGGCTTCAGAGCCCTCATCTGAATGATAGAAATGATCAACAGTAGATTCTGCCCAAAGGGCTATGGAGAAAATGAAGCTATTAGAAAATTGTGGACAAAAAAAATAATATAAAAAATCAGTACTCAGTAAGATTTACTTAAGTTGATTATTACTCACAAAAGGTCTTTTTAGGAAAACAACCACGAAAAGAACACCCCAGACTTCTAACGTACAGCTTTCCTGGCTGTGGGCAGTTGTTCAATAAGCTCATTGAATTGCTTTCTGGTCTCCCCCAAAATGAGAAGTGAGGAGCAAATCACCACTTTTGACCTGGTCTGCTGTCCAAAAGAGGAAAGTGGCCATGTCATTTACCATGACCCTCTCCTGACAGGAAGCAGAAGCCTGGCGGGAAGCATAAGGAAAGCAAAGATCAAGAGGGCTAGAGGCAAGACATGGCCACGCTTCATGCAATGCCTTTGAGATATTTCACGCTGAGCGAGAACCTCTGCCCACAGGGATGAACTCCCAGACATAACCCAGTCTCTGCAGCCACACTGGGTTCTGAGGAGGAGGAGGAGGAGGAGGAGGAGGAGGAGGAGGAGGAGGAGGAGGAGGAGGAGGAGGAGGAGGAGGAGGAGGAGAGGAAACTTGCAAGTATTTAAAGAAGCCAGGGTAGCCACTGATGTGAGGAGCTCAGCTTTTTACAAAGGCTCTTGCAGAAAATGAGGGGAAAAAGCATGCAACCAAGACTAGTTACAAGAGACTACCAGAACATGGAAGTGAAAAATAAAGGGAGATGTGGGATCCACTTTGAAGGACAATGAAAGGGACTTACCCATGTTCCAGGCCAGGAGATGACCACAGGAGAGGCAAGCAGGAGGCACCAGGGGAAGTACAGCTGGATGTCACCGGATCCTGGGTGGGTGAGCTTGCTGTCCAGCTTAGACAAGAAGTAGTCATGAAGGGGTTAACTAGAGGACACCCTGGAGATGTGGTGGTGATCATGAAGATGACAAGGACCAAGCCCCCTGGGCAGATCTGACCACTTCTCCCTGGTGTTCTGGGATGCACAGTCCAGAGAGGGCAAGTGAGCTCTGCTGTGGATGTTCACGGGGCTTGCGGCTCGGTCCTCGGTTCTGATTGGGTGGGAAGTACAGAGAGTTCACAGAGGACAGCAGCCTAGGGCCACGGAGAAAACAGGGAGCCTAGAGACACCCAGACACCGGAAAGCAGAGCAAACATTATGGAGGGGGCTGGAGGCAGGGGGCAAAGGTGACCCCTGGGTTTCTGTCTTGAGCAGCTGGAGCAGGAAGGGAGAGTCCCACCATGGAGCTGAGGAGCAGGGGAGGGGGAAATGATGAGGTCATCTGCAGCTTCCTTAAATCTAGTCTCCTTAAGCTATACAATATGTCCTTCCACTTACGGGCCCCACAAGCACCTGCTGCCGCCCCCCCCCCCAATATCCACAGAGCCTCGCTTTGCCTCCATAGATAGAAGCCACAGCTCTCATTGTGTGTGCCCATCTGTCCCATGCCCCTCCATCACCCTCTACCATGCTGGATTTTATTTACATGCCTAGCATCATACTGAATGCTTTATAGACTGCACAGTAGTAATAACCACAGGGCACGCTGGGGCCTCTCTACACCTTCCCTCCTTCCATATACCTAGCAGATACCGGTGTTCTGCATGGGCCCTGGACTGTAACAGACCCCTAGGAAGGTCTGTTATGGTGTGTGGATGATGTGATCATGTTGTTCAGACGTAGTGACATAACTAAGGAAGGGGTCGGCCTTTCTGTGAAGGCCAATGTAGTAAACATTTTCAGCCTTGCAGGCCTTGCGATCAAATACTGGGCCCTGTCTATGTCAGCCAGCGACAGCCTGGAAATAAGCAGTATGGGTGGGTTACAATAAAACTTTGTTGGTGGAGACTGAAATTTGAATCACATGGAGTTTTCATGTCATGAAATAGTCTTCTTAGAATGTAAAAAGTTGTTTTGGTTTGGTTTTCTTTCACATTTAAAATGGTTTAAAAAAGCAAAAACAGGCTTAGCTTGCAGACTATTCTGAAACAAAGTTTCAGATTTGATGGCTGGCCATTGCTGGCAGACTCCTGCTCTGGACAGCAGCTTAGAGCCCAGGTAGAGATGACTTTGGACTCCCAGAATTCAACCCCCCTACCACTACCACGCCGCTGCCAGGCAAGAAAGGGGACACTCCCCATACTGGGAAACAGCTCTGACTGGAGATTTCCAGGGGACCAGGCAGTATCTGCTGGAATGCAGATGGGGAGGGGGAAGGTCTCCAGGAGGGCGAGTGTGGGGATGAGGAGGCTGGAGGTAGCCTCTGCAGTCCTTTTCTCCACATGGCAGCTGCGTGGGCTTGGGGTAAAAGCACAAGAGCAGAACTGATTGGAGGGAAGGTCATTCAGAATTAGTAAAAAGGTCCGAGTTATAAAATAGTTTATAAGAAATGATGCCTCATTGCGCTCAAGGACATCGGGCAAAGGAACACTTAACAAAGGACTGTCAATAATCCATTTGAATTGCACTTTGTATTTTTCAAAGTGCTTTCCAGTACATTATTTCCATTGATCTACACAGCACTCCAGGAGGCAGTGAGGTCAGAGCCCAGGATGCAGGCCAATGCTCAGAACAGGCCTGCATGTCCCCCCAAATTCCCTGAACTCTAGTAAGCATCCTGACTTTACAGAGCTCTTAACAGAGCCTGTTATAGAGCTCTTTTAGAAACTTCTTTCGATTTGCATGAAGAGCAAACATTCTGAATGAGATACTTATTTATTTTCAGAATTTGAACTCAGGGCTTCTTGCTTGCCAGGTAGTCTCTTGAGCCACAACCCCAGCCCTTTTTTCTACTTTTGAGATTGGATCTCACTGCGTCACACAGGCTGGCATAGAACTCTCAGTCTGCCTCTGCCTCTTGAGTGCTGGGATTACAGGTATACATTGCCATACCCAGCTTAAAGCTCCATTTTCCTGCTGCTAGAAAGCTGGCCACATTCCCAGCTGAGCATGTAGAATTCGTTGCATGGTAGTGTTAAATGTAGCCGCAGTTCATTGTACGTTCTTTCCCGGTCTGAAGTATCAGACATGAATCTGGAATCCAGAATTCTTCATTTGGGCAAATGCATCATTGAGGGAAATTAAATAAACAACTTTGATACCAGAGGAAGTCTCCTCCAATTACCTCCTAGTGTTTTCCTGACTACCAGACTGAGTGTGGCTTGGGGGACACAGAAGCAGCCAGCCAGCAAGCCTTGGTGATTTGGGGATGAGTCTGTTGCCCCTTCCTCCCAGCTTGGGGCTCTCATCAGTGTTTCCCTGCCAAATTGAGCTTTGGCACACCTAAGGAGCCTTGGCAAACTTCGTTAATTTCCCAAGAGCAACTTCCTGGTTCTTAATTAGGCCTTTTATTCCTCGATGTCTATATTTAATTGTGCTCTGTTAGCTCTGACCCCTTTTGGACACTGCCAAAACTTCAGGGAGGTGGCAGTTGAGTCTAGACAGGACAATTATTCAGATAACTAAGCTCCCCAAACCCCATTTTTAAAAGTGAGACCCTAGGAGGAAACATTCGGCCACCGTGTGATGCCTTCCACAGCTCAATAAATAACTGCTCTGTGGGTTCCTCCATTTGCCCAGAGAGGCAGAGAGTGAACATTAACTCACAGAGAGATTCAAGTCTGTGCCAACCAAGGTGGAGGATGGAGGGGGAAAGTGAAGGGAAAGAGGGGGCTCCAGAAAGGCTCTGGGCAAACCAAGGAAACTGCAAGTGTCCATTCTACCTTTGTTTGGGAAAAGGAAAAATGGAGGCTGGGTACCGGTGATTCATACCTGGAATCATTCCAGCTACGTGGGAGGCAGAGATGGGAGGGTTGCTGGGGGAGGCTAGACTGGGCCAAAAAAAAAAAGTTAGCAGGATTCCACCTCACCCAATAAAAGCTGAGTGTGATGGTATGCGCGTTTCCTCTCAGCAACCCGATCCACAGGTTGTTCAGGCTGGCCTGGACATAAATGTGAAACCCTTTCAAAAAAATGGCTAAAGCAACATTTCTAAGGGCATGGTGCAAATGGTAGGTGCTTGTGTAGCAAGCACGAGGCCCTGAGATCAAATCAGTACTGCAAAAAAAAATATACTGAAAAGAATGTGTCTACTGCAGGAGAAATGGTGGTGTATTCATGGAGTGGGATTTAGTTTACCAGTGTGGAAGAGTGAATGGCAGTTACAGTCATCACCCTGGATAATCTTAAAGCCACTGAACCCCAAAGCAAGTTACACAGGAGACTAACATGGTGAAAACATTTACAAAATTGTAAAACATAATGCTGATTATACTATATATTGTTTATGGCTAACATATATGTAGCGTAAGCATTTTTCAAACATTAGGTAATCAAAAAGCCACCCAACATCCTTTTTTCCCCTTCTTAATGAAAAAATGAAATTCAGAGAATATCCCACATGAAGTTCAGGAGAGTGATTACTTCTGGAAAAAGGAGAGGGGAGGGGGAGTCTCTGAGTGTGTATAGTTCAGTTTTTAGGGCCAGGAGTGTGGCCTAGTGGGACAGTGCTTGCCTAGCATTCACGAAGACCTGGGTTTAATTCCCCAGAACCACATACACACCAGAAGTGGCGTTGTGGCTCAAGTGACAGAGCAAAACGTCTCCAAGGACAGTGCCCAGGCCCTGAGTTCAAGCCCCAGGACTGGCCAAAAAATATATTTTTTAAAGCTGAATGACAATTCTTAAGGAGTTTCGTATGCTGTTATGAATAATCTTCAGTATGCCTGGAATAGTTCATTTGACAAGTAATGGAGGAAGGAGGTCTGGGGCTACTGCTTGTTGGGGATGGGTTGAGAAATGGTAGGAGAAGTCTCAAGAAGGGAAGTGCTGCTGTTCTGTCTTGAATGTCTCAGAGGCCCAGGTGCTGAGGGCTGCATGCCCATCCCAAAGCTCTGTTGGGAGGTGATGGAACCACAGGGAAAGGAAGTGATGGCATTGAGGAAGGGCTTGTGTGGGGGGGATGTTGGGACCCCAGGCCCTTTCTCTCCTACTTCCTCAGTCATGCGGTGAGCAGCTTAGTCTACCACAGGCTCCATGTGGGGAAGGGCTGCCTCACCAGCCGCCCCAAAGCCTGTGCCTACCAACCATGCACCAAATCCTCTGGAAGTAGCAGCAGGGCATGGAGGCTCCCGCCTACAATCCTCGCTACTCAGGAGGCTCACGACCTGAGGATGGTTGTTTGAAGCCAGGCCGGAAAAGCTTTGATATTCTTATCTCCAGTCAACCACCAGAAAACCACGAGTGGCACTGTGACTCAATGTGGTAGAGCCCTAGCCTTGAGCAAAAAAGCTCAGGGACAGTGCCCAGGCCCTGAGTTTAATCCCCATGACCAAAACAACAACAGCAACAAGCACCAAAAAACCCCAAATATCCTCTGAAAATGTGAGCCAAGATAAACCTTTACTCTTTTTTTTTTTTTTTTTTGCCAATCCTGGGGCTTGAACTCAGGGCCTGAGCACTGTCCTGGGGCTTTCTCAAGGCTAGAGCTCTACTACTTGAGCCACAGCACCACTTCCGGCTTTTTCTATGTATGTAGTACCAAGAAATCGAACCCAGGTCTTCGTGCATGCTAGGCAAATACTCTACCACTAGGCCTAACTCCCAGTCCCAACCTTTACTCTTTTTAAGCTGATACCCCAGGTACTTTGTAACAGTAGTGGAAAGCTGAATGATACAGGTCACTATGATTTCTCAATTCTCTTTGAACTGTGATCCAATGGCTTCTCCATGGAAATAAAAATGTGGAGGGGTCAGCTCTGCTAGGAGTTCACAGAACGAGGTTTTAGAGCCAGCTGAGCCACTTTCAAAGCTGAGTAAACCGTAGTGAGTTCTAATCTTCCCAGTGCTCAGGCCCTTTCCTCTCAAATGGAAGGTCCTCCCAGACCTCGCAGAAGTGCATCTGATTTATTTCTTTAATCATCTTAGGAGGCCCTGGATGGCAGCCATACCCCGGTGTCAGCCCCTTCGGTGGGGCATCGTGGTGATGAGTCTGAGTTTGGGTGAGCAGCAGTCCTTGGGCTCAAGTGCCAGCAAGAGGGGAACAGGCAGGGGAAGGGAAAGCTTACACACACTGACTAGAACTACCTTTAAAGGCTGCTTCTATAACCTTGGTATCTGCACATATCTCTGGAGGTATAGCTACCCCAAGGGTAATTGGTTAAGGATTTCCTGTTTGTTTCCTTTAATCTTTTATTATGGAAAAATTTGAAATAAATAGAATTAGATCTGATTACTCATACTTTTGAAAATATCCATTATTCAGCCTGACTGTCTGTAAACTCGGGGTCAAGTCTTGTCCTATCCACTCTCCCAGCCACTCTTCCTTTGAAGTAAACCTCAGATGGTATGTCAGGGTTCTACAGAGAAATAGAGCCAAAAGGCTCTATCTAGCAATGGACTGACCAATCAATTTATTGTAATATCAAATACGTCATGCAGCTGTAAGGGCCTGAAGTTTAAGGCCCAGGACTGGCAAAAAAGTATATATATATATATATATATATATATATATATATATATATATATATATTTGTTAAATGCCAATGGTTCATACTCATAATCCTAGCTACTCAGGAGAATGAGTCTTGATACTAGTTTGAAACCAACCCAAGTAGGAAAAATCCATGAAACTCTTATCTACAATAAAATACCACCAAACAAACAGACCTACAAAAAAGACCAAAAAAAGCCAGAAATGGAGTTGTGGCTCAAGTGGTAGACTGCTAGCTTTGATCAAAATAAATAATAAATAAAATTTGTCCTAATAGTATATTTTTAAAATTTTTAAATTAAAAAAATTTTTAGCATAGATTAGTTGCACAAACAGGATTTAGTGTGGCATTCCCATGTGTGCATAAAATGTACTTTGATCAAATTCATCTCCACTATTACTTACTCATCACCTCTCTACTCTTTCAAAATAATTTACCTGCCTCCTTTCTTCTTTTTTCTTTCATGTGCATAAAATACTTTGACCATATTTACTCACTCCCTTTCCACACTCAAGGCCTGGGAGTTGCTGGCTGCATTTTCTCAGTGTCTTTGCCTTTGTCCTCTGTTCTCTGTGTTTTCTGTGAACTCTTAGATTCAGAGCCTTAGCCTGATATTTATAAAGATGTTTGTTTGCATGATTTTAAGGGCCACTGGAGAATCTCTTATTTGCAAACGAACAACAAACAGAATCTACCTGTCCTACACCTAATAGGACATGTCTAAAATAATTGCTTTCATTTCCCAGTTAATATGCCAACACTCAAGCTAGGGACAGTGGCTTATGCCTCTAACCCTAGCTATGTAGCACGCTGAGATCCTAGGATCAAAGCCAAATCTAGGCAGATACATCCAGAAGGTTCTTATCTCCAATTCAAACAACATGATAGAACTGAAGGCTGGAATGGTAGAGAGTTGTCTATGAGCAAAGCCAAGTGAGAGCTCAAGGCCCTGAGTTCAAGCCCTAGTCTCACCCTAAGAATACAAATATTCCCCAGAAAAGGAAATGCCTACTAGATCTTTCCTGGTTGAATGTTTTGTAGGGAAAGAAAACAAAGCATCTCCTCCCCATCCATCCCAAGGATGATAGCTGATGTCCCTATAAGAAAAGAAGAAAGCAAGAGAAAAGTGTGGCAAATTTATTTAATAAAGGTTAGGGAGACTAGAGACTGTTGGGAGAGAAGGCTGGAAGGCCCAGAGAAGATGATACTTTTAAAGTTGAAGGAAGGAGTGGGGCTTCCTTCTTCCTGGGTAGGGCACGGAACATCTTTTCATATGAAGCGCCTATGACCTAGTTTCAGGTGAAGAATTGTTTTGTAATGGATAGCTCTCACACAAAAGGTCCGTGGGTGAGCTTCATGGAGTACTAGCCTGTATCCTGCCAGCTGCTTCATTATCCCATCGTGAGCCCCTTTCTGGAAGTGGGGGAAGAAAAAGAAATGGAGAGAGAGAGAGAGAGAGAGAGAGAGAGAGAGAGAGAGAGAGAGAGAGAGAGAGAGAGTGTGTGAGTGTGTGAGTGTGTGTGTGTGTGTGTGTGTGTTTAGCAGGCCTCTGGGTCCTAGCGTGAGATATGTGGGTACCATGACAGGTGCAGAATCCAGGGAGCCAGGGCTCTTTGCCAAAGCCCCATTCGCTCTGAGCGTTTACAGCACTATGGCCACTCTAGTGATTTCAAGCCATTATTTCATTTTGCTCTAATAACAACCCCGATGGCCATTTGAAAGCTGAACGCACCTAAGCCCATCAGGTGAAAACACCTTGGCCATGGCACCTGGCTAATTGGTGCCAGTTCCCAATGACTCTGACTTCTTGCTCTTCCCACTAACATACCTGTCACATCCTGGCACCCATGTATCCCTTCCGTTACTGTCAGCTTGACAGAGGAGATGAGAGATGAGTCCCTGCATGGGTGGTCGCTAGCCAGTGTTGTCTGATCCTGGACATATTCTGGGGCTAGTGCCCGGAACTGACAGCCTCAGAGGGCGGTGGGGGATGGCCCTGTCCTGTGAGCACTGAGTAACGAGACTTATTTGTTCATTCTTTTGTTCCTTTTTTCTTCCTCTCTTCCCCTTTCTCTGGGAAAGAAGATGAGAATATTATCTGCCCAACTCAGCCTGCTGGTGAGACAGAAAAGACGCCCAGGACTGCTCCCATTTGCTCACGAGTCAGCAGGATTTGTAAAAGAAGTTTATCTCTAGTCCTAGCTACTCAGGAGGCTGAGGTCTGAGGATTTTGGTTTAAAGTCAGCCGCAGCAGGAAAATCTGTGAGACTCTTGCCTCCAGCGAATCAGCAAAAAGTAGGAAGTAGAGTTGTGGCTCAAGTGGTAGAACACTAAGCCTGGACTGAAAAAGCTAAGGGACAGTGTTCAGGCCCAGCATCAGCATGGCATGTGTGTGTGTGTGTGTGTGTGTGTGTGTGTGTGTGTGCATGCATGAGCACATGCACATACACACATACACATATTAGAAAACTAACAGGGAGAAGAAAAGGAACCAGAAGAGAAGGAGGGAGGTCATCTTCAAGAATGTCTCCCTTTAACTTGACTGATAGTGAATACTTCTTGCTGCATGTAATTTGGCCAAACTCTTCCAAATACAGTTTTCCACACAGCATTTGGTCTCCCCAGTTGTTGGTGGTCCTGGTTCCCGACGAGATTCATATGCATGTCTCCCAGTTATATTTGCTTCTTCCTTGGGCTTGCAAAAAATGTCAGAGGATGCAGGAGAGATGCGGCTCAATCTCTCCCTTCTTCAGATTCAGGGTTAGTTTGAAGTGGCTCAATTTGAAGCATTAACCTGCAGGACTCTGCACCCAGGATCCAGCTAGAGGGCCAGCAGAGCCTTATTAACTTAACATTTCAGCATTTTCTTCTGCTAGCCTCTGAGAACACAGCCGTGAACCTTGCTGGGGAAGCCCTTTCCTTTAAAGTGAGAAGGGGAAGATGGAAACTAGCAAAGGTAATTGAGACAGAAGAAGGAGAAAGAAACCAATTCTGATGTACGAACAATTCTGATCTTCCTTGATACTGAGATCACACAGAGCTGCATCTCTCTCTCTCTCTCTCTCTCTCTCTCTCGCTCTCTCTCTCTCTCTCTCTCTCTCCCTTTCACACACACACACACACACACACATGTGTGCATGTGCACACAGATGCACCCCCACCCCACACATACTCCTAGGTGTCGAAAAACTTGATCATTTTGTGTTGTTGTTTTTCTGATACTGGGTTTAAAGTCAGAACCTGGGCATTACCTTTAGGTTTTTAGCTTAAGGCTGGTGCTCTACCAGTTGAGTCACAGCTCCATCTCAGACTTCCTGCTAATTAGACATAAGAAGCTCATGAGCTTTTCTGCTGGCCTTAAACTGCAATCCTCATATATTAGTCTTCTGAGTAGCTAGGATTGTAGGCATGGACCACCAGCACTCTGCTTAGAAAAAAATGTATTTTGTAGGCATATTCCAATGGAGAAGACAGATTCTGAGACAGAAGTGTGTGAAACCAGTTGAAGCATGAATAACGGAGCCGTTCATTCAGTCTGTTTGTTCACTGCATGCCTGACTTGGGTCATGGCGTACCTTAAGCAATTTTGTGAATCTATAGAAGATAAGTTGTGCTAGGTGCTGGCTCTGACAGCTGTTCTTTTTTCGGTTGAGAAAAAGGTGGAGTACCTTTACGATCATTATCTATTTATAATAACAATAATAATAATAATAATTTTCGAGGCATCCCTGAAGAAAATGCAACCAGAAAAAAAAGTTCCAGAAAGAAGTCATTTGTCTTAAGCCGAATTCATTGAGGTATGATACGGGTTGTTGCAGACATAAAACCGTCTGGAGTCTAGCTTCTGGGTTTAGAATTATAAAATATTCATAGCATATAATTTTGCATAATTTGTTTAGCTACCAAGATATAATTTAGTTATTTCACATCTGAAAGTTTAAGGAAGGGAAAAACATACTTTATGCAGCTAAATGTGGCTTTGATGCAGATACAGGTTAAGATGAACCCTTTATAGCTGGGAATCAATGGCTCACACCTGTAACCACAACTACCCAGGAGGCTGAGACCTCTGGATCACAGTTCCAAGTTAGGCAGAACAGGAAATGAGACTCTTACCTCCAGCTGACCATCAAACGTAAAAGCTGAAAATAGAGCTGGTGAACACTAGCTTTGAGTGAAAAAGTTCAGGGACAGTGTCCAGGCCCTGTGTTCAAGCCCCACTATCAGCACACATACACACAAAATACTCATACTTTGGGAAGAGAACTGTGTATTGAGTAGACATGATGGTAAACACACATGTGCATATAATTAATTTATAACAATATCATAATTAATTCATAATACTATTATTACAATTTCCTGAACTCATCCGTTCTGCTGTCATCACATATATATATATGTATATACATATACACACACACATACACATATATATGTATAATTAGTCACTTAGCTCTGCTATACATGTAATTACATATACACCCAAAGGAAAGAGTTTAAGAGTTGTTGATTTCCACCGGATGCATTTAGATGATAAAGCTCCTTGCTGGTAGGATCGATATGATAACAAACATGATAATTTATTTATTCAGAGCACAGCAATGGCTCATCTCTTTGTCCAATACTAACAGGCACATTTGTCAAAAGTGGTTCTTGTCCCTAGGGGAGCTACCATCTAGCTGAGAGAACACACACAAATAGAAACAACTAGAAAACAAGACATTACTTAGATAGGGACAAGCTACCCTGGCCACGCCCTTAAAGAAAGACACAGAAGAAATGCACATAAGCTAAGATGCAGTTGTTCCCTTCTCTGGATAATGCTAGCACATTAGGATCATGTTCAAATGCTTGCTTGTATTCCGAACTTTTCGTATACATAGAATGCCTACACAGCACACATATATGTAAATGATATATGTGAAATAATAATGTTACCTCTTGCTGTGGTTAGGAAATCCTTTAAAATGGAAGACCCTCTTCTTCAACCATTTCCAGGCTTGCTCATAATCCCTCAAGACATATTTTTTGTTTTATTTTATTTTTAATATTTTTATTGTTAGGGTAATATATAGAGGGGTTACAGTTACATTCGTCAGATAATGGCTACATTACTTCTCCACATTGATACCCCTTTTCATGTTTTTGTCCCCTTTTTCTTCCCCCACCTCCTCCCAATCATCTTGTTTTCCCTCCTTCTCTTCCCTGGTTCAAATAAACGTATATATAATATACCAGGTAACAAAGTCAGATACAGTAATCACATGAGATTCACCATAAGGGCAAAATAAGAGAAGAGAAACAACATAGTACATTAAGAACAACAATCACACAAGATACACCTCTTCCTCAAGTCATATTGTCCCAGAAATGTGTTCTCAGCTGGAGAAGACAGAGGCCAGGCCTGTTTCTGGCTGTGACCCTAGACTTGGTGAGTAGACAGTGCTGTGAGTTGTATAGACGTCTTACAGGAACCAATGATCAGAGGAAGTTCAGAAGTCTTGGTGCGTGTGGGATGCTCAGGCCCTGGCATGGCACAGTGTGCACCACTTTTGTGGTTAGATCTGTTTCTGTACCCGCAGGCCCTTCAGCTCTCACATGGTGCCTGGCTGGAAGGGACAGCTGGCCTATCAGGCATTAAAAATAGAGATGGCTAAAAAGCATCAAAGAATTCTTGTTCATCAGAAAAACCCCACAAGAACTCCACATGTAAGCAAAAGAGATTTCCTTGCAAAATGACTCCCATAAACTATCATTTCATATGCATTTTAAAACCAACCTTTTACAGATTATAATGGTAATACATATTCATTGCAGAAAATTTGAGCTATGCAGAAAAGCAGGCCAAAAAGAAAGAAAGAAAGAAAGAAAGAAAGAAAGAAAGAAAGAAAGAAAAAGAAAGAAAGAAAAATGTTCGCAATCCCACTGCCCAGAATAACCACACTGAGGCTGCTTCTTGCTTTCTGCCTGCACACATGCTCATTATGGAACACAAAATTTTACATCATTATCCCTGTGTTGCCAGAGATGGACTAGTCTAAGCCCCGCAGCCTCTGCTAAGTTTTGTTGCCTAAGGTCTGGGCTTTATGACACATTATTACAAGAGGGGCAGGAGGTGGGGAAGAGAAAAAGGAGCTGTGCACTGGTGTGGTGCCTTTAATGGCTGGTGACTTGTGTCTCCCTGCTAGGACTCGTGCTATCTGAGGGCTGGCTCTGAGCCAGAGGCTGTTGGGCACAGTCAACTCTCAGAACTATTTCCAGGCAGCCCCTGGCTAGCACCCCATTATGGATCCTGAGATGACATGGCTCTTACTGCCAGGTACCACTGCGGCTTGCTGTGGCTGCTGCCACTCAGCTCCAGCCTTCTGGCCACTGTGAAACTTTAGAATTGGGTCTTGATGAATGTGTAGACCCTCCCTGAGGTTTAGATTTTGTAAAACCAGAGCCTGAACTGAAACACTTGGCAGTTAGACTTGGGATGTGTGTGTGTGTGTGTGTGTGCATGCACTAGTATACATGTGGACTCAGTTTTACTAGCTCTGGCCTGTTGCCTGAGGTGAATTAAAAGCACCTGCCTTCTCCTCTCCCTGTACAGAAGATGAGACAGGAATGAGACCAACGTGTCAAGCCCAGAACTAGGGGTCACAAGGGTGACATGATTTCTGAAACCAGGGAGCATCCCAGGTGATACAACTGGGCCACCAAGGCTGCCCAGGCCAGGGTGCTGAGCTCACCCTTCCAATCTCTCTCAGCTGAGGTCACCATCTGTCCTGCAGCCTGGCCAGGACCCAGCTTCGGGTGGAAGCTGCCACGAGAGTCAGCCCAAGTCAGCAACTGTAGGATTGAGAGCTCAGAGGGCTCTGGGGCAGAGAATCCGAATCAGGCCATTCTTAGCCAGGAGAGGTTTTGGAAGTTCTTACTAATGGCATCTGTAAATCTCCTGGCAGAAGGTTGCACTATGCCTATCGGACACATCCAATAGATGAGTGAGTCCAATGAGGGTCACAGACTCACTCAGCCCCTTAGAATGATGGGAAACACATCCATGTTAAGGAGACTGTGTGTTTAGGGAGAATTGCCCAGTGCACTCTGGTAGAAGCCCAGAGAAGCTTGTGGGGGAGGAGGGGCCACCTGCAGTTGTACAGACAGCCTGGCAAGCTCCCTTCCTCCTTCCAGGCCCCAGCCAGCTTTCAGACCAGACCATGCTGAGAGCTAGCCTGGCAGAGGGACAGAGGTTGAGGAGTAAGGCTGGAGCCACCCAGTCTCTATTGCCTGGCATCTAGGGACCAAGTCAGCAACTTAGGCACAAGGCATCAGAGGTTTTTTGCTTTGTGGGATGCAGAGGCAGAAGTGGGGGGGTGAAGCTCCAAGCCTAGAGACAGGCAGGACTAGAGAGACTGGAGTAGACTCATGCTAGAATTCCCAGCAATTTCTTTCTCTGCAGCCATTTCAATACTCTGTTCTCTTTCAAATAAGTCATAATTAAGAAATTTTAGGACTCCAGGAGGCTGATTGAGGCAGACTTTCTGTACCTTTTCTTTTGTAGCAAAATAAAATGATAAAAAATAATTTGGATATTACCTTGTTTTGGCATGCCATTTGTAAGTCAACCTTTTGTCCCAAGTATCCGCGTATTTTAACCCTTTCCCTTCTTTTGAGGAAGTGGACACAGGTTTTGATCCCAATAAGACATTGAAGACAAGCAACTCCCTCCCCTCGAAATCAGAAGAAATTGGCAGGTGTGGCATTCAATCAAAACCCATTACCGCAATTAAGGATTTCCTGGGCAGGTCACTTTCTGTTCTTTTGTAGAAACATTAAACAGAAAGCAGTTTTCCAACTGTGATTTCTTACATGGATTTAGTAATCCCTATAGGTTCTACTCACAGAAATAGCACAAAATTCAGACTTGAGAAATAGAGGTGTACAAATGCTGGCCTGACGTAGAACAATGAAATGTTTCAGCCATTTATTTCAATCCCATGAAACATGACCTGGATAGGAAACCATGGTAATAGTATTCTATAAATGATCAAGTGGGTTATTTATTTGTTGTTTTTTTTTTTAATGGTACTGGGAGTTGAACACCAAGGCCTTGGGCTTACTAGACAAATGCTCTTCCACTTGAGACATGTTCCATTCCAACCTCTCATACTATGATCCTCCTACCTCTGGCTCCTGAGTAACTAGGATTATAGGAGTGAGCCACAATGCTTGGCTAGGTAGATTGATTTTAATATGAGGACTAATAAGGAGGTTTTTATAGACTTTTCACAGGATTGCAGAATACCTAACTTGGCTGTTCAGGCAGATCTCCTTAGAATAACATCAGAGCTGGAGGCAGAGACCATTTACAAGCTAGACAAGTCATGTTACAGTTTAAGCTGATATGACCAAGAAGTCCCACTACAATGGCTCATGTAACGTATTTCTAGATCTTGTTTGGTGTGACAGTCATAAAACTGTCAAAACTAACCGAAGGGAGCAACTGAGGTCTGTGCATTTGGGGGATGTTAATTATACCTTAAAAAACACGGAGATCCCGTTCCTTCTCATGTAATATTCCACAGGCGGGAAGGTAGGTAGTTCTATTTTGTGCCTTGCTGACTCAGTACTGTGCCAGGAGCTCCAGCTCTGCTGTGGAGTAAAGGGGAAGAGGGAGAAGAAATACAGGGCAAGATGCTTGGCTTTCAGTTAGGATTGCTGAGGCTCTGGGAGCGGAGGGGGGGGGGGGTCCTATGACAGAAAAGTGCCACGAGAGAACCGTGCTGGAAAGAACTGGGGAGCCTCACCACTGGAGGTGACAGGGGTGGCCTGTGACTCCTGACAGCCATGGAAGGGGGTGGGCAGAATCACTGAAGTACAGAAGGGCCCCAGGGTGTCACAGTTTGCTCCTGGGGACAAAGATCAAGAATCACAAGTTTGGAGTATGGTGGGTAGGAGAGGGAGATCCGGACAGAGAAGGGTAAACCTGGAGAAGACAGCTGGTGCATAGGGCGGGGCGGGCGGGAGAGGTGGCTGAGGACGTCTTAGCATCTCTATCCTTGGACATGTTTAATAATAGAGGAAGCAGCTGTCACTGTTGGTTAGGGCGTGGCTCCATCTTAAATCAGGAAGCTCGGTGAAATAGTTTTTCCTGAGCAGAAGGTGGAACATTTTGAAGGTAAAAGATAGTAGGAGGTGGGTGGCAGAGAGACGAAGGCTGAAATATCCCTGTGGCAAGGCAGCCTCGTGGTAGCTTCCTCCACCAGCCACTGACTGACCTCCCCATATTACAGCATCCCCGTAAAACCCGCAGCATTCCCCTTTCTAGAGCTGCGTGTCCCAGACTGCTGGCCACAGCGTTCCTCACGGGCTGCAGACGTTTAACCTGCATTGTAAAACAAAAGGTCCACACAGTGACAGGCACAAGATGTATTCTCGGATTTTGTTTGTCATTTTGGGTGATGATAGAAAAATAAAGTAACACTGACTACTTTAGTAAATAAGGCTGTTCTTATTCTTCCACAATGAACCACCCCAAATCTGGAAATGGAGGTGTGGCTCAAGTGGTAGAGCACAAGTCTTGAGTGAAAAGAGAGTGCCCGCGTCCTGCATTCAGAGAGAGGGAGGGAGGGGGAGGGAGAGGGAGGGAGGGAGGGAGGGAAAGGAGAAAGAAAGGAGGAGAGAGGAAGAGGGAGAGGCAGAGAATGAGAGGGAGAGGGAAAGGGAGGGGGAGAGGGAGAAGAAAGAGGCTTGAGGAAGCCCACCCCTTTGGAGCACAAAAGCACAATCTTTGAAGCGGAGTGAGCTCTCACCAGACACTGAATTTGCCTCCAGAACTGTGAACAATGAATTTCTGTTGCTTATAAATTACCCAGCCTTAAGTTGTTCAGTAAAATGGAGAGGAGCCCAAGATTTTGGACTAAGCTTCTGCATTCAGCCACCATAGACTAGACCAAGCATAATGGAGTCACTCATGTTAAGTTTGAGTAATCACACAGAATTATTAGGAAAGCAGTTGTTTTCTAAACAATGCAATTCTCAACACCCAATCAAGAGTGGTTATTCCACCTGAGCCCACAAGATAAGGAAGTCCCCTACTTTAATTCACACAAGGAAAGGAACTTTGAAATGTCCAATTTGGCTTTATACTGCTTGTTCTTTTGCTTTCTTCAGCATTTTCTGCCTAAAACCCCCTCCTTCCTGCCTCTGCTCAGCTGGGCGGAACTCCTGTTTCGTGGACAGGATATTTTCTGATTCATGAATCACTAACAGAAGCCAATGTGTTCTTCACAACTCAATTTGTTGGGATTTTGTTCTTTGGCAAAGGTATTTTGTTATTGCGTCTGAGGCTTGGTTCTGCCTCTAAATTCATTCAGGCTATTGGCAACAATCAGTGCCCTGTGATTATAAGATGTGACCCTTGTTTCCTTATTGTTGCAGTCCCCAACCCCCTCCCGATAAGCCCTTGGGCCCTAGCATGTTGCCCTTTCCCAGAGGGGCAGCTCTGTTCCTCCAGCCAGCAGGAGGTATGTGGCTTCTTCCTGCTTAGCTCAGGCTCACCCCAAAATTATTTCCCCTTTGATTAACTCAGTGATTAAGGTCTTTTATGACATCAGCAAAATCACTTTACATAAATCAGAGCAAGTACTCGCCTATATCCACAGGTCCTGGTCTGCAACCAAGGGGCAGGGATTTTGACAATGTGACTTAGGGGCAGGGGTCTTAGAATTCTGTCTAGCCTGATGTTGATAACAGGGTCACAGACTCAGTATCTGTGAGAACAGACAGGCACAATGACCCAGCAACATGGTACAGCTGATATTCAGACTTGTCAAGACAATATGGAAGTCCTGATTTTTTTAATATGAAAATTCCTGCCTTGTAAATTAGAACATCCATTTTTAAAATGGCTTAAATGTTCAAAATGGAAAAAAAAAGTACAGAGGATGAGTGGGAAAGGTTGAGTGAAATTTCTGTGTACAACCATGATAGCAAATACATCTGATTCTACATTTGTCAAAGTCCACAGAATATACATCACCAAGAACGAACCCCAGTGGAAAAGATGGGTTCTGACGAGATTGATGGTTGATAGACATCTTCATACTTCATCCCTAGGAGATGTTAATGCATAGAGACTGGGGTATAGAGGAACTCTGTGTCTTTAGTTCAGTGTTGTTCTAAACCTGAAAGTCCTCTAAAATAGTAAGCTTACTAGTGCTAATTCTTAAATTGGTTTTTTTTTTTGAAAAAATGAAGACCTCACATATAATTATAAATCTGTATACCCTTTCCACCCAAGGACCCAGATTTATCAAACAAACATTATTTTACACAGAGGGAAGGAGGGAGGGAGGGAGAGAGAGGAGAGATAGAGCGGAGAGACTGTAATAGTAACCCTTAACAGGTCTTCAATATTTTCATCAGTGAATACCTCATGTGCACACAAAAATTAACAATGAAGGGGCCGGTATTTGGCCTAGTGGTAGAGTGCTTGCCTAGTATGCACAAAGACCCGGGTTTGATTCCTTGGTACCACATTTATAGGGGAAAAAAAAGCTGCAAGTGGTGCTGAGGCTCAAGTGGTAGAGCTCTAGCCTTGAGAAAGTCCAAGGGCAGTGCTCAGGCCCTGAGCTCAAGCCCAGGATTGGCAAAACAAAACAAAACAAAACAAAAATCAGCAATGAAGCAGGCAAGCCATATTGTAGATCAAATAGACTTAGTAGCGAATATTTCATCCAATAGCTGAATAATACGCATTCCTCTAATTAATATATCAAACTTCAGACCTTATATTAGGTCACAAAATCAAGGCTCAGTAAATCTGTTTTTAAAAATGAAATATATCCCTATAATTTTTCGGATCACAGTGGAATGAAAACAAAGATCAATGACAAAACAAATTTTAGAAATTATACAGAGACATGGAGATGAATAAAGGTGCTAAAAGGGAAACTTGAACTTTTCTCAAGACAAATGAAAATAGAAACAAGACACTTCAAAACGTATAGGATACAGAAAAGGCCATAGTAAGAGGGAAGTTTACAGCTTTAAGTGCCTGAAAAACAAAACAAAAATAGATTCCAAATAAATAATAATAATGATAATAAACAAAAGAAGCAGTTTTGAGATAATCTATTGATTTCTGGTGCAGGTTCTGTTTTAGGGAAATCCAAACACCATTTGAATTACCTCGTCTAGGGAGAAATCCAGCTTCAAGGCCCGGGAGCTTCAGGAAGGATGTGATCCCACCAGACTGCATGTAGCGATGTGTCTTCCTCACCAGAGACTGGATTTATAAGTGGGATCTTGGAGATGGGATACTGGTGACTGGGATGCGTAGAACAGGAGGTATCTATTCCACTGGGGTCACTAGGCTAAAACACTATTTACCCCCCAAAAAGGCTCTCAGCCTTGTAATGCAGTTTCAGAACCTCCCATTTGCAATGCAATACCTTCAGTGGCTTGCTAGAAAATTGCTCCTCCAATTATACTTCTGCAGCGTCTACAGTAATAACTCACCACAAGGGCAGAGAAAAATGCATTGCAATTGGATACCTTGAATAATGTAGTGTTTCAACAATACCAGAAAGAATGTTGTATTATTAAAATACCACAGTAGTTTTTAAAAGCAGCATTAAAATCAGTATGAGCAAGCATTAAGGTCTGAGAATAACAAATATCGAGTTTTTCACCAAGCTATGGTAGGGAATTTTTTTTTCCTCAATATGCTTAAACTTTCAGAGAATAGAAGGCATTTATAGAAAAGGATGACTGGAGTGGGGAAGAAATTGCCCTAGTTCTCATTCAACTCTGAGTGGTAAAATCAAGGAGCTTTGAGATGTCTTTAAGCAAGCCACAGGGTTACAGGGCAGTGGGTTACTGAGCAATTAACCAGGAGATGTGATTAGCGCTGAGCACTTCTAGAGAATTCCAGCTCCAAAATGCCTAACTTTTCTGAAACTGTCATTCTTTGGGGTAAAAGGGTGAAGCTTTCATTTTCCTTAATAATGCAACAGTGGACATTTGCTGGAGACCTGACTGACATCCAGGTGTGCTGTGAATTCCATAAAGTTTAACTTGAATAAATCTAAGTCTGCTCCCATCATCCTCTTCCCTTACATGGTTCTCTCTGACTCTCAATTCTTGGTTCTTAGCCTACTTTCCTGTCAGTCAGTCAACCTGTGTTAGATGCTTTGGGTGTCAGTTAACTAAGTAGTTCCCTTTCTAATCCACTAGCACCACTGGTCTTCTAGAAAATGCCATGATTTCCTGGTCAGGATCACTTAGCTTCAGAAGGAGGGAATATCCCATGACTAGCTGAAGAAGAAAGAAATTAAATGAGGGAGAGAGGAAATGTCATAGTCTTTGTGACAGACAATATCGATTGGAAACGCCCCTCAACGATATTGACCCTCTATTCTCTCACCAAGGGACTGTTTACTGGCGTGCCTAGAGACATGGTCATC